>NC_089697.1:5000000-5625000 GCF_031753505.1 Anomalospiza imberbis | reverse complement strand
GCGGTGTCATCTTTCAGCAGCATCTGCTTCTGCAAATAGCAGTGATCGATTTTTGTCTTTGGCTGCCTGTTACCAAAATTTTAAAGATATAGTGGTGTGACTCTTGTGTTGAATTAATAGCAGGTCATCTTTGGAAAGATGACACTGCTGTTAAATGCTAAGATTGACGAAAAGAAGTTCAGTTGTGCTGGGATGATAATTGATTTGGTGTAATGTCTTTCTGTCTCTGGGAACGTTTCTGTCCATCTTGCTGCATCCACACCCCTACAGAGATCATAGCAGCAACTAAAATTTCAGATATCTTAGATCTGCATCACAGCTATTTCTCCTTTTATATTACCATCTCTTTTTTTCTCCATTTTTTGTCAGTTAGCAATCTCTGCTTTATATCAGTTAAAAAACAAAGCAGCACTAAGATGCAGTGTTATGTGTTGATGTGTGGAAATGTACTAAAATTGATGACTAAATGTACTAAAATTGATGACTAAATGTACTTAAATTGGTGATTAAATGTTGCTTGTGTTTGCAAGGCCTAAGGTGACTGCAGGGTGAGAGGTGTCTGATGGTGGGTGTGAAGAGCATGTGCCACAAAAGCACTTGGGTGGGCAGGGAGCTCTGGAGCTCATCAGGCTGATTCCCTGTGTGCACTTGTCCCTGGAACAGGACAAGTGCAAAGTCAGATCTGGTTGCTCGAGGCCTTGCAAAGTCACTCCAGTCCCGTTCTGTTGCACAACCATCCCTGCTGTGAAACTTCCTTCCTTTTGTTCAGCCCAGCCAAGTTACCCTTTGCTGCAGTTCATTTCTCCTCATCCTCTCACTGGGAGAGTGAGGAGATCACACTGAAAGTTTATTGCCCTGCACTTCAGGAGAGCAGATTTTGGCCTCTTCAGGAATAAGCTTGGTAGAGTATCATGGAATAAAGTCATGGAGGGAGAAAGGGCCCAAAAAGCTGGTTCATATCCAAAGCTGACTTCCTCCAAGCTCAGGAGCAATGCATCCTGACAATGGGGAAGTCAGGCAAAAATGCCATGAGGCCTGCATGGATGAACAGGGATCTCCTGGACAAACTCAGCCACAAAAAGGAAGCCTACAGAGAGTGGAAGCAAAGACAGGTAGCCTGGGAGAAATACACAGAGGTTGTTTGAGCAGCCAGGGATCAGGTTAGGAAAGCTGAACCCTGATAGAATTAGATATGGCCAGGGACATCAAGGGCAGCAAGAAAGTCTTCTATAGGTACATAATTTTCCCTGCTCTTCCTTTTGTCACCGACAGCCCTGAGCTGTGTGGTGCACTTGACATGCTGGAGGGAAGGGATGGCATCCAGTGGGACCTGGGCACACTGGAGAGGTGGGACTCTGCACATCCCTTCTGCCAAGTGCAAATACTGCAGTTCTTGGTAAGACACAAGATGTGAGGAAATGAGCATGATTATTTTAACTTGCACCCTGAATTAAGCTCTGTTTTTGAGGGAACAGTTTTTTAGAAAGTAAATAGACAAGAACTGAATAAGTCAATGTCACTGGAGTGAAACATTTGCTTTCACAGTCTCTTCTGCAGCAAACAGTAATCTTCAAAACAGAGTACAAACATGATTTATATTTTCTCTTTTCCCCCCCAGGAAGTCTGAATTATTGAGACCCAGGCTGGCTGTCAGTGAGCTGTGTATAGATTAGCTTGGCTAATTATGAATTCCTCTCTTTCTACAAAATTAGCTGGTGTTAAACATTGCCATGATTGTCCACAATAACTTACCTCCTGCCTCAAGCAGGCTGAGCTGCAGCAGAGTACAAGGGGTGTGTTTACTTCATTCTAAATAAATGTTTTATCACACAGCAGTAATTGGATTGTGATTGTATTTCAGTAATTATTCCCAACAGCAAAGCTGTTCTCCACTTTGCAGACGTGTTCCCTGCCTGACCTTCACGCTGCTGGTCTGAAGGTGTCTTTCTTGATCTAATTATGTATGATGAGTTTTTCAGTTTTGTTTTTTAAAAAGGGGGAACTACTGCCAGGGGTATAATAATTTGTCTTTGCTCCAGTTGTCGTGGTGCAAAAGTATCAGCACTTCAGTTCATGCTTGAGCTTTTAGCTGGCCCTGGAGAGGCAGAATGATGCAGGGCTTTTTCAAAATGCATCATGACATTTAGGGATGTGCAGAACCACACTTCTCACAGTATCACAACCCAAACATCCTGCCAAGATTTCTCATACTTTGTAGAAATTTGTTCTTTATTTAACATGTCTATAGACAAATTATTTCCTAGAGTATCTTGTAGCCGACCAAGGACTTCATCCACTTTTCTGAGGTTCAGACAGAGTCTGCCAGGGAAGTTCTGGATTACTGGGTGGCAATTTTATATGCAAGAGTAATATTGTGTGATTAAATCTTAATGAGTTTCCAGAGCAGCTAATATTTTTTCAAGAGGAAAGCACTGCCGAATGTCCTTAGAGAGGACTGTTTTGTGACAGCCTGCCTTCTGTACAGATTCTTGTGGGAGAGTCTCTGCATTACACAGACCTTGCCAGCTCATCACAGGACATCTCCTGTGTGCTTGTTTGAAGCTCTAAACTCTTGGTTGGTTGGCTGCCTGGCAGTTTATATTTATTTCAAACGTATGGCATTCAGCACTGAACTCATTTCTGCAGTCCAGACTTAGGCTGTTCTGGTGCCATTTTCTGTTAACTCCAGTCCTGGTCCTGCTTTCTGAAAATTGTGGTTTCTGCATCACCTAAAACATATGTTTCAAGTATGAGTAACTTATTCAAGAGAACCTTGTGTTACAGAACAAAACCATTTAGTGGGTTACAGTGCTTGCTTCCATGCTGCTCACAGGATTTGGTGATTTCATCACCAGGAGCAGTGCAGTGGCATTGAGCTGTGAGCAGCCTTTAGCTGTGCCTGCAGCTCTTGTGGTCCTGTGTTGCAGCCCTGTTAAAGCACATTTGCTGTGCAAGCCTGCCTCTTTGTTTGGACTGAGGCTCTTAAGGAATTAGCTGTGCTGAAACTCAGGACAGCCCAGTTTAAGTGTGCAGAGCCTGGGCAGCATCTGGTGCTGGACTGGTTGCATACTGAAGAAATCTTCCCTTGGAGATGCTGGAAGCCTTATAATCTTGACTTGCTGTGAAGTTAAATTTCATGTTTTCTTCCTGTTTTAGCTTTTTTTTCTGTCTATGTTGGGAATTAGCATTTTCATCCTCTGACATTTCATCACTTACTTCCTTATTGTGCTGTCATCACCCTACCAATGAAGCTGCCCTCCCATTTCTTACTATCCTAAGTTTCTTAATTACAGCCTAGAATTGAATGGTTAATGTGTATACCTGGCTTGTTTGAGTCTAAGTCTAAGCCTTTCTTCTACTGAAAAAGTTGGTTCAGAAGAACTAATTTACAAAAAGAAAACTAGGGCAGTAAACTTGAACACCTACTGACTATTTATAAAAAGACAAATACCCAAGTTTTGAAAGCTGAATAAGCCTTTCTGACCAAAAAATATAAAAAAGTTGACCACTTCTACCCAAGGCAAATGTTGTGGTATTTGTAAGGTGTTTGTGGTCTTTGAAAGCCTCATTTTTGTCCTGGTCTGTTGACAAATGTAAAGGTGAGTTTCTGCTGTGAAACAGCACAGTTTATTTCTGAAGCTTGCTCCTTTTGCAGTGCATGGCGCCTGGCTGGGAGGGAAGAGCCCAGCCTGTCTCGCCAGCAGCTGTTCAGTTCTGGCATTCAGGGCATGAAGGAGGTTGGTTACCTGGAGTGTGCTGGCAGGGATGGATTGCAGGTCTAGAGGCCAAGGCCTCCAGCACTGTAATCACTTCTGTGCTGGGCTTCCAGCTTTCCTTCTCCACTTTTCTCACAGTGCCGTCAGTTTTATGATGGAAGAGATGCTGAAAAATAGTATTTTAGCAAGTACTTTAGCAGTACTGTGTGATTTAGTGTGTGCTAAAAAAATAAAATTACTTCTGGGTATGATGTAGGGCTATATAACCAAAACTGTATTTTTCAAAACAACTGTTTTTTTTTCTTATTTTTAATATTTCCAGGGAGGGATGAAACAATGCAGCCAGCCAGACCATCATTCCTTGAATACTTTGAACAGAAAGAGAAGGAGAATCAAATCAATAGCTTTGGGAAGAATGTTTCTGGCCAGACAAAAAATTCATCTGATTGGAAAGTACCACAGGATGGAGACTACGAATTTGTAAGTCTATACTTTGAAATTCAATCAATGTGACAATCTTTAAGAATTTTAGTCAGCTGCCATGAGATTATTTCTTGTTTTGACAGACTAATGGAAACTTGAGGAGGTTCTAATTGCTAATGCATTTGGATGGGGCATTTTGAAAAACTCGTTTTCTTTATGTATTTCTCAGTAATCGTAGCCAGTCATTATCTGTAAACGTTCCTTGTTTAAAAGCAAACAAAGGAACAAAAAAGCCTGAGGACATGAAGGTATAAGCTGTCTTGCTTTACTTCCCCATTATGCATTTAAAATTTAAAAAAATAATTCCAGATGGCAGTTGGAAAATGCAAATCCTCAATGTCTAGTGTTGGACAAAGAACAGTGTTAGAACTATTGAATTTCCTTGTTTTTCTAAAGCTTTGGCTCTGGATTTTGTTTTATTATACAAACATCAAGCTTGTCTTCATTTCTCATTTCAAATCCTTATTTTCATTCTTCCTTCCTAAGGCTGACGTGCTCAAAAGTTTCAGGAACTTTTCAGAAGTTCAAAGAAAGACCTATTATTCGTAGATTTGATATGATTTCTTTGTGTGTGTGTGTGTGGATGTAAAATTTCATGTTTGATTTCAAAAAGCCAGAAGATGCTGAACGTTGTTCCCTCATTTTTCTGCAGTGATCTTTCACTGCGAGCCCTTTTTGCTGTGTGTGCCCTTTCAGTGCCTGCCTGTGGTTCAGGTTGTCACTCTGGCAGTAGCGGGAGATATTCACCCCCCAAAGTGTGCAAAGCAAATTCCCTCTGCTGCTCACCACTCGAGGAGATGCCTCCCTTCGAGGCTGGAATAACAGCTGGAGTTTTTCATTCTCTTTCTGTAGATTGTAGAGATTTACTGCTGTTACTTTGTTGTCTTTGCTCCTGCTTTTCTTATTTTCTTGTTCAGGCTGCAAAGAATAGCTGAGGGGACCTCCTGCATTCCCTCCCGTGTAGCTCTTTGCACTATTATCTTTGTTATCTTTGGTCTCAAGGCATAAAGCCACAGCATAAGCATGTTTTGTGCAAAAATAACCCTCAAGCTGCCTGTGTCTCACAGGGCCTGGGCCCAACACAAGATTCCAGTCGAGTCAGGTACTTCATTTATCTCATTCACCTCATGCTGTACCTTAATTGAATGATAAACAATTGTTTTTTATTGAGTGGCATTTCCCAGGAGACATGATCTTCAGAGTCTTTTGTAGCCTGCAGAGGACGGCCCAGGGAGAAATTTGCTGTAATTATTTTACTGTCTGATTTGGTTGATAACAGGTTTAGCAGTGTATTTCCTCTGAGTGGGATGCACTCCCCTGGGCACCCTGGGAGCTGTAGGTGCAGGGTACCCCCAGCCAGCACAGACAACACAAGCAAAGGTTGCTGCCTTTCCAGCAAGCAGGACCCACAAATATTTTTAGAACATGAAAAGAAGCAACTCTTGTGACATGTGTGACCCCGTTTACTCATTTCCATTAGTAATGCAGTATTGCCGTGTGCACAGATTCCCACTGTGCTGGAAGCAATAAAAGTGAGCAATAAATCGGCCTTTAGGGCACCTTTGTGAAGTAGTTTGTAGAAATTTCACTTCACAGCTCTATATGTTTCTCTAGTTCAGTTGTGTATGAATGTACCAGCCTGCCTTGCATGTAAATTTTGGAACAGAGCTACTTTTTTTTCCTGTAGGATGAGAAAATTGCTTGAAAGCAGCCTTAATAAATAATGTGGGTGTTTCTATAGCCCTTATCTGAGGGTTAGTACAAGCTCATATTGTATAATGTAGTCAAAGACTTAAAATCATGTATTTTTCCCATTTGGCTGAAAATTGATTGATTTCATGACTATGGGTAAAAAGTCATGTTTATCAATGATTTATTAATTGAAAGCATCAATGTAATAAGCACTGTGGAATAAGAAAAAAAAGGCATTCATCAGTTGTATCCAGTACATCTGTCCTAGACCTGCCTGCAGCTGTTACTTCTGCATTGCCAAAGTAGGCAGGTTTGAGCAGCCTTTTTCTACAGTTTGCAGCATTCCAAGTAGAGATGAGATCAGTGAGATGCCAGGTAAATCTTTGTTCCTCTGGGCCTTAAGAAATGATTGAAATATTATTGCTTTCTGCTACTGCAGACTAGATAAATATGCCTTCTCTTCTTTTCTGTATTCTTCCTGTGTGACTAGCACCTGGAGTCTCCTGTCTTCCCAAAAAAAAAAAAAAAAAAAAAGGCAATATTAAATTACAAAATATTTTTGCTCTTTTTTTGCCTGTGGCAAAACCATTTGACCTTTTCTTGACTAACATTGTTGTTCTGAAGCAGGCAAATAAGACACTATTTATATCACAATGGCAATGTCACATTAGATGAGGGTTAGATTGAGTCACCCCCATCCACTGCAGATCTGAAAACCCAGAGATCCTGTTCTGGAAGGTGATGAACTCCATTCCTCCTAAATGTGATGTTCTGGTTGTGGTCAGAGATGGCACTAATCCAGAGTATTTCCAAAGAAGTATTTCCAGCCTTGGATTTCTGAGGTGGAAGTTGTTATTAAATGATTAGTCAGTGCTTGATGCTGTTAATGTTTATCCCCTCTCAGGTTTGAGCAAGGATCTTTTAAGCCCTGTTTGACTACGAACAATATTTTCAACAACATTATGATTTATTTAACATGGGGAGAAAAATACTAATTATGGGCAAAAATTCTTGCTTTTAGGAAGAACATAACAAACTCTAGCAGAGATTGCTGCAGGGGTAGGCTGATAATAGGCAGGCTGCATTGTATGGATAATTCCTAATTGCCATAATCAGATCTCAGAATTTTTGTAGTTGCATTTAACTTTGCCAGTGAACATTAGTCACATGCTGTTGTACAGACTTAATAATGCTAGAAGATTTGTTTAGTCAATGTCCTACATTTTTTCACTTTAATCTTTCGGTAGTACTGTAACATATAGGAAAATTAGTTGTGTAGTGTTTCCTGCCCTCAGACACAACAAATCCTTTACTTATTCCTATTTTAAAAGCCTTTTAACTGCTCTGAGCACGTCAGTGTTCTAATATCACTTGTGGTTAAAGTAGAATCTCTTGTTTTTATTCTGGCCCTGCTTGAAAGGCCCTCAGTGTTGCCAAACCTATTGTAGCACATATTTGTGGATCAGCCAGTCATGAATGTTTGGTATTACATCAGTAATCCTTTTACTGAAAGCCTGTTTTGTTAGCAAATTTGCAGGTGCCAGCCACTCCTGGTTTATGGGAGCTTTGACAACACTGAAACCTTTTCAGTTTTATGTCATGAGTGTGGTTCCACAGGCAAAAATCAGTGGCAGTTGGGCCCTGGTCAGTCTCAAATTTTGCCATCATGATGGGACTGCAGGGCTTTTTCAATACCTGTAGTGTTGAATTTAGGTTTTGCTGTAATTCTAAGTCATATTTTTTTTCATTTATCAGTGAATTTTTGCTATCCTGGGGGCTTGTTTTGGATGTGAAGTCAAGTAGGACATGAACTTTCTGACAGAGATTAGGGCAAGAGTACTGCAGGGCATCAAGTCTTCATGGAATTGGAGCTGTTTGCTCCAAGGTTTTCTTTGATTCCAGCACCTGTGGGTCTGCCAGCCATTCCTTGCCTGTGCAAGGCTGCGTGTCGAGAGCTGCGCTGGTGCAGACACTTCCCTGGCTCTGTAGCTGCTCTCTGTGCCCTGGCAGAGCAGCAGGAGGCAGCTGGGCTGTTGAAGGGAGGCAGTGCCATTCCCCCGCAGGAACCCCTGGTTTTCTGCACTGGCAATCTCCATCCTGCTGGGAAGGAAGATAACAACCAGAATCAAGGCTTATGTCTCTTTCCTAAGTGTGCTGCTTCTTTTGGGAAAACCCTGATTTGCTTGCATCTGCAAGGTGTTGGTGAGTCAGACTTTTCCCATTCCTGCAATTATCAGCAGCCCTGATATGGATCCATCCTTCTCTCTCCTTGGCTTAATGGAGAGGATCTGCATTCACAGGTACTCTCTTTGAAGCAGAAACACTTTGGAGCAGAGATTCTGTCCTTGGGAAAATAAAACTAACATATAGCCTTGAGAATGCCAGGCTTTGCAGAAGTGGAAGGAGTAGACGTGGCCTGTTTGTCAGATTTCTGTGGAAGGTGACAGCTGCCATGGCCTTTGGTCACAGTGCCACCACCCTGCAGTGTGCTGGGAGTGAACCTGTGTTTCAGCTCTGTGTGTCCGTGCTGTGAGTGCCATTCTCTGGCTTAGCTCATCCTTAGAGCTCCCTCTGAGCAGTGTCTCGCTGGCTGCTGATGGGAATTTCTTTGGACAGGAAAGATTGCTGTGATTTCCCTGCATTCCAAAGCAGCCTTCATCACTTCTCAGTGCACAGTGTCATCTGTTTCTCTGCTGCTGGGGAGGGCTGTCCTGCAAGCATTAGAGCTGTGGCTTAGGAAATTTTTCCAGGGCAAAATCAAGAAGGATGAGCAGGAGGTGTTAATTGCCTCTAATTGGGAGGAAGAATGCAAGAGCTCATCAGCTGCCACTTCTTCCAGGGCTGCACAGGCAGAGCCCCCAGACAGAAGCAGCAGTTCTGGTCTCCACAACCTGCCTGTCAGGGATGGGCAGAGAAGGAGCTTCAGGAGTTGTGGGATCACACCCTGCTCTTCCCCACCTATTGATCTCTTCCCAGCTCTTTGACCTGCTGCTTCCAAAGTGACACCATTTGCTGTCCATGTGTGACTTCTCTCTGGAATGTGCTCCTTAAAATAGACCAGTGTTGAAATGAGACATCTGCATTTCAAAAGTGTCTGTACACCACTTCTTGTGGCCTCTGGTTCTGTTTGCTCACCCTGAGTCCTGCCCAGGGCTCCTTGGAGCTGGAAGCTGTAAGGAGTTGGATGCTGGCTCACCAAGCCAGTGGTCTGACAAGTGGCTGAAGCAAAACATCAAGGAAAATCTTAAAATTTAATTAAGTCCCATTTCTAAAAGTATATTTGCGTCTTTTGGAGGTCTTAAATTGTGGGAGTTGGTATCTCAACTGCAGTCTCCTTCAAATAGCTGAATAACTGGATGTCCATTTATAATTATTTGATAGGAAATAATTATTATAATATTATCTATGTAATATTATAATTATTTGATAGGAAACTGGTATTTTCTCTGTCTGTAAGCAGCTTCTAACCAGGGCTTTTAACAGCCACTGCATAGATTTTTCTTTTTTTGCAAGTGTAATGTAGATAAAAGCAAACCTTCCTCTTCCCTGAGTGAAGGTATAATTATTTTTCTTGAAGTAGTAAAGAAAAATAAAATTTTCTGTTTACTAGAGACAGTGATTCATTATGCTGATCTCACCTGGGATATTCTGTTATTATTCACATCATCATTTCTGTGCTTTTACTTAGTAGTTCAAAACCTTACATTGGAAACAGATTTTTAAAATAAATAAATGAATAAGTAAACCCAGTTCTGGTATCTTTACCAGCAAAAAAGGAAAGTGTGTTGGTCTAATGGTGTCTTCAACTTGTTTAGCCTGACCAAGAGGCTGTTTGTTTGCAGTGAAAACACGAACGTGAATCTGTTTCCTTCCAGTTAGGCAAGTTAGGTATTGGTGTGATAGCAAGACATTGGAGTTGCTGAAAAGTGTATAGAAAGCTGAATTGTTTCCGAGCAAGGCTGCCAGAGCACTAGGACCATGGTATCTTTTTTATCCGCATTTTATTCTATATTTTACAGGTAGAGAGCAGGCTGCAGATCAGAGGCTGCTTGTGCGTGTCAGGTGCGGTCCAGGCAGGGAGGGCCCAGCCACGAGGGATGGCAGTGGGCTGCAGTCCAGGCCAGGGAGGTGCAGCGAGGATGCCCTCTGGAGCACCAGGTGCTGCTCAGCCTGGCACCACCCGGCCACAGTCCCAGCTGGAATGTCAGGTGCAGGGACTTGCAGCTCCTGCTGCTCCCCTGCACCCTGTGGCACGGCTGCAGTTAACGTGGCCATGGCTCAGCACAGCTCAGGCCCTCTCCCAGCTCTGCTGAAGAACGGCTGCACACTGGAACCATCTGTTTCTTTCACTGGGAGTGATTTATAGGGCGGAGCTGTTGGAGGGCAGGTGATTTATTGCTTATCAATAACAGTAAACACACGCTGCTTTACAATGACCAGAGTCTCTAATTTATTGCATGCTGTCTGTGAAGGTGTCATTTGTCTTGTGAACAGCTCGTTGTCTGCCAGTACCTGGAACATTCAACGTCTTTGGTTTCTCTGAACATCCATTTGGATAGCATTTGTTAGCAATCTAATATTGATGCTTTATAGCTTTACTACCTTTTGTCCTTTTAAAAGTTCAATCGATTAAAAACTTGAGAGTATTTTCTGTGCAGTTGCCAGCTTTGAAAATGATGGTAGACTGAATAATTGGCTCTTATTTTGTTGGAATTGGTCTCTGGGTCTTTGCTAGCAGTAGGAAGAAGTCGTGCTGAGGATACAGGGTTAAGGCAGATGCTAGGAACACTTGCATTATATGGGAAAGCTGCTGCTGTGTGACTTTTTATAATTTATAATTTTATAGTGTTTCCCAACTTTGCTGTGATCCTCTTAAGTTTATCTTCTTTTTACTTCTGCCTTTTAAGCAGCTTGGTAAAGGTGTCAGATGCAGGCCTCTACACTAATCGTTGTTTCTCCTTTCTCCCAGACAAATTACTCAAGTGAGTAATTTGAGTTGGTTACTGAGACACCAGAAAGTCTCAGCGCAAAAAAAAAAAAATAGCTGTATGCAAGTGTACACATTTGTAGGTCGTTTAAACAGCATCAATGAAAATCAAATAATCTTGTGACTTCTATTGAATTATTATGAAACTTAGATTATATTCTTTATTTTCTAAGGGAGCAAGTTTCTCTGACCCTTGTGTGATGAATGAAGATTGATTGTTCAAAAAATTCATCTGTATACGTATAGTTTTGCGTAGAAGAATAAAAAAGTTTGGTTAAAGTAGAGCATTTTTCAATAACATTTTTAGAAGACTAAACCAAACACTTTGAGTGAATCTTCAGGGATTTCTCTGTCCAAGTGTTTCTTCCCTTCATCTATCATGAACTCTCCTTTTTCCCAGTGGTGACTGGAATAAAAATTACTTCTCAGGCACTGACTTTTTCCAATAGTTTTACTTTGAACTTAAAGTGAACTTATTTGCTGGGGCATTTATCAGTTTGAGAGATAAAGCCAGATCTGGGATGGCTGATGGATATCTCTGTATAGGCAGTATGGAACTAGGGCAGATTTCTGGTTGGGAAGCAAGAAAACTTGAGGTACTTGTTTCTGCTGTGCTGGATCTAAAATAAAGATTTCTTTCTATGGGAGAGCATTAAGGCTACAATTTTTTTGTTCCTTTTTGTGAGAGGAAGGGAAACAAACTCGAGTAAAAGGGCTGTTTTCCTGACAACAGGAGGCAGTCCAGGATAGACAATTATTAACTTTCAAACCTGAATTGTACCCCCATGGTATCTCTTGCTTATTGAGGAGGATCTTGAAGTGTATTACTTAGATGTTCCACTGTGAAGTATGATTTATAAAAAGAGACAGGTTTTCCTGATGTTTTATTCATTGGTTTTAAATGTCACCTGTCTTGATTCATAACAGTGACATTCCTTGAATGGATTTCCTTTTTTTTTTTTTTTCTCTTCAGCCATCTGCCAAGATTTTTTAAAGCTCTGTTCATTGTTTATTTCTCTTTTAAGCATTACCTTTCCAGCATATTTAGTATGTTCTTCCTAGCGAATACTTTTAACTTGTGACATCTTTATTAAGGACAAATGGTTCATTCTGTCACCTTGTAGTCAAACAATCTTTTTAAAAATAATCCCAGGAGCAGCTTGCTTCTCTCTTTTATTGTTTAAGTAGTCTTGAATCTTCTGTAACATTTGCATGAGGAAGACACTCTGAACCTCACTGCAAACCTCATTGGATTTGTGGCTGTGTCAAACCAGCAGTGTGATTCACAGTGAGTTCTGTGTACGTAGGTTTTATAAACCTTTCCAAATTCCCTTTATAACAACAACAACAAAAGAAGAATATGCCACATTTGGTTTTAAAATTTGTTAGCAATATTTAAAATTGAAAAAGGTTCTTCAGAGACATGACTCTTGTGTCTGCTGGGAAGAGAATAGATTCCTGCTCTCTCCCGATTGGTAACAGGGTCATTGCTCACCACCTGCTTTCACTTTGGTGCAAACTGACATTGATTGCAAAGCACTTACTGCCACAACTTGCTGTCAGATTTTCATTTTTTGCTGTATTTTTGTATATAGCAGGCCTTCTGTGACATGAGGCTTTTAGATGAAACCTGCAGTGAGTGGGAAGTAAAATGAGTTGCTGTAGTTTGTTGCTTAGGTCATAGCCCTTAATGGAGACTGAAATAATGTGACCTGAAATCGACTTCGTATCAGAGTACTCAGACTTGTAAATTCAACATCCTGGGCTATCTTGGAGGCCCCTTGCCTACTGTAGATTTAATCTGCTAGGACATTGACTGAAAGTTTTGCAGATGAGCTAAGTAACTAAAAGAATTTCATCCTGGGTCTGTGATTATTGGGTTTGTTCTACTGCTGCTGCATGGTTAAGGTCAGGCTGCAACATGCAATTCTGCTTTGGGAAAAAGGGGAGAGGAATTGGTAGCTGAAGGTGTGGTGCTGGAAGAATGCTCTCTGAATTCTTTAGAAAACCTGTTTGAGCCTTGTTGTGCCTTGAGATGTGTTTTCAGGGCTGGATGTGTTCTTGGCACAGCATCTCCCTTAAAGAGAGAACTCTGCTGCTGAAATGAGATCTATTTGAAATGCTTCTGAAATCTTCTTCCAGCTCATCTGTCAGTGCAAATGTTTGCAAAGGGTAATGTAGCTTAAAAAGACACGCTTGTCCAGGTTTTTCTCATCTGTACCAAAAAGGGCTCCTGTTGGAGACTCTGCATGGAGAGTCTGTTATAGCTGCTCTGGATTGCCTCTTGGGGGATGGAGGCTGGACCATCTGGAAAAGTGGAAGGATGAAGCCTCCATCAGGCCTCTGTGAACACTTTCCAATGGGTAGGGTCTCATCTGGACAAGTGCCTGAAGTGACAAACTGTGAGAGGAGCAAAGGTTACCTCAGCTCTGACTGCTGGACCTGGTGCATTAGACCTTGTGCAGCCTCTTCTCTTCTGCAGGAACATCGAGGCATTGCCAGTGTGACTGGTGTGTGTGTAACCTTGGGGTGTCTTAAATCAGATATTGGGGTGAAATCCTTCCCTGGGAGGGTGGGCAGGCCCTGGCACAGGGTGCCCAGAGCAGCTGTGGCTGCCCCTGGATCCCTGGCAGTGCCCAAGGCCAGGTTGGCCACTGGGGCTGGGAGCAGCCTGGGACAGTGGAAGGTGTCCCTGCCCATGGCTGGGGTGGCACTGGATGGGATTTAAGGTCCCTTCCCACCCAAACCATTTTACGATTCATAATCAAAGCTTTCACCTTCAGGAAGAGGGAGAAAGAGCAGCTTAATACATACAGACTGATACAGTCTGAAAGGAATATTGTTCAGAAATGAAGTGTTTAGTTCCTTCTTGTTTTGTGTCCTGCCATCACGCAGGATCGTTATAAATGGATACCCAAGTGAACAGCTGGGGAAACCTTTCATAGTGAATTGTGCAGGTTAATTCAAGACAGATTTTGTGGAGATGGTTCACCTGAAGACTGTCCCAAAAAATACTTGCCTCTCAAATATTAAACACATGTCCCTGGTTTTAAAGACAACTCTATGGACATGTAGCTATTCATTTTTCCAGAATGCTGTAGAAATCTCTGTAATTCAGTCTTTCCTCAGAAAGCTTTTCATTCTCTCTCCTGTCTTCTTTGTCTTCAAGTTGCAGCTGTTTCCTCCTTTCCCTGAGTGAAGCAGGGGAGGCAGAGCAGTGTTGGACCAAGGTTTTGTAATAGGCCTCACTTTTGGATAGACAATGTGGGGTCTTCCTGAAAACAAACCCCTTTCGGCAGCTTTCATGGAGCTGGAACTAAAATGGGAGACTAAGACTCAAAAATGTTTGTTGAATAAAGTTTAATACTCTTAAGAGAAATAGGCCCAAGTTATTTAAAGCTATATTGGCTGCTTGCCATGGATGATGTAGTCTTAAGCCTTTGAAACTGAAACTGTGTGTTTTAAGCCTTCACTGTGCTTTGCAGATTTGAGTGTGTGAAGTCTTCAGATATGTTAATGATGCTTCTTACTCCACATCATTAATAAAGGCTGTATTCGAGTGCTGATTTAGTGTTAGTTAATTGGTTACCACTTCAGTTACATTTGTGTTTCATACTGAGAAATATTGTATGAATTAATCACTCTGAGTTCAGGTATTCTTACCTCTTCAGTTGTTCCACTTTATTCAGGATAAGTGATCCTGAATGAAGAAATTAATTGTTAATCCTTCAGCAAGAAAAGCCCTTAGGAGCAAGGGAGAGAGGGGTGAAGGGTACCTGGAATTGGAAGGGAGATCCTTTATGGACATATGTACACTTCCTAGAAGAACTTTGTTAAACTTTTCAGATTTGTAAAAAATTTTTGTTTGATTTAAAGGAATCAGCATTTTCTGACAGATTGCTCTTCTTAAAAAAAGGAGAAAAACCCCACGTTGGTCAGCTCTCTACTTTATAGCTGAGTTGTGCAGCTTGCCAGATCCTCATGGCCTAATGACATGATTTATTTTTGCATGTTCAGAGGTATTTTTCTGCTCTTACTTAAGAAAATTAAATCATAATCACTTAGAGAAGGAAAAAAACCCTGCTGTTTTTATTTAATCAAACCTCTGGCGAGCAGGTGCTTTTTAAAAGCAAACGGTGCTCCTTTCTTTCTTTTTTTTTTCTTTCTTTTTTTTTTTTTTGCTTGCTTGTGCAGACAGGCTGCCCTTTTAGCTTGGTTTGTAATTCAGTTACTGAAAAAAGAATAGCAGTGAGATAACTTGTCTTTGTGGTGATAGGATTAGTCAGCCACTTTCTAAGTTCCTAAAGGATTTCAAGGTTTTCAAGGTTTGGACTTCCTGAAGTTCAGTGCTGCAGAATAACACTGACACCATTTGTCATTCCTTTATTTACACAAAGTGTGCACAGGACTTGGGGTGATTTTGGAAGTGAATGGGGCTATTCACACTCATAATTGACACTAAGGCTAAAAAAGGAAATTTAATCTTGGTGCTTAGAAGGTTAAAATAAATTGTTCTTTTTTTTAAGAAGCTTTATTTTTTTAATGATCACTCAGCACTCATATCAGCAAGTAGACCTTTGGATGGGTTTTCTTCCTTAATACTTCAGGACAATGCTGAGGATAGTAACAGCTTGCAGAGGTTCTATGGTTGGGCTTCCAAAACTTCCCTGGGCCTTTTAAGGATTACAGCAGGGAATAGTGAAATGCAGTTCTTGGCTAAGAGCAGCCCAGGGATGCCAAGGCTGTTGACCCTGGCTGTGGTGTTCACGGGATGTTTGCTGTAATCCTCTGAAATTGGGAATTTCCTGATACCTTGCCAACAGCAAAGCTGCTCTCTGGTTCCTAAAGGCTTTTGAGGAACGGGGGAAAATGTCCAAAGTGTAGGGAGGGTGGGAAGGCAGAGGTGCCTCTGAGCTGGTGAGGAGCAGTTGTGTGTCCAGGGCGTGTGTGTCTCTTCCAGAGCAGCCACAGGAACGGGCTGCTCGAGGTGGGGCTGAGAAAGGTCCTTGCTGAACCAGCAGGATCAAACACTATGGGTGTAAATGTAGCCTGAACTAAGATAGAGGGGAGTAGCAAAGCTGTGGCAGCTCTTGCTAGGGAAGAGCAGTGGCCTCAGCAGGCACTGGTGAGACCCCAGCAATGAGGCTGGAACGGAGGGGCAGCTGCCCCTGAGCTGTGATCCTGTGCCTGCTTGGGAGAAGCCTTGCTCAGGGTGCCAGGCTGGGGAGAGAGGTCTTGGCAGCTGTCATTCCTGCAGAGGCAGTTTCCAGTTTAGATATGATCTTCCCAGCGTGTCTGGCGAGGAGAAGGATGGCACACATGGCCCTCCAGGAATTCTGCAGGGGTAGTACAGATACCATGGTCTGGGGTCATGAACCTTTATTTTAATCAAGTAAGCAGAGCTACTTGGAAAATTAACTGGAATCCTTATTGGCATTCATAACAATAAGGTGCTTCACTTGCAGTAGCTCCACATCTGTGCAGGTGAGGTAGAGCCATCCCAAACACTTCACTTGGGAGGCCCTGGGTCTCCTCTGATATAACTCTCTGTTAAGATGCATTTTCCAGTTCAGCTGGGGATCAAAAGCTGAGTGTGTTGTAGTGTCCATCTTTTCTTCCACAAAAGTGATGCTGTGATTGCACTTAAATATTTAACTGGCTTAAGCTGACTTGACCTCTGGGTCATCTGATGATCTTATTGAAAGTGTTGTTTCTATGTGGAAAGCCATCTGCTGTTCAGGTGAGGTGACTGTTCTGAGAACAGTCTCCAGATGTGCACTGATCACTGCTCCTGTTCTCTTTCTTTGGGCAGTTGTAGCTGCAGAGATGTTTTGATGTTTTGGCTGGTGCTGGATGCTGCAGTCCGTGATGTGTTTTGCCAGTATATTGCCTAAATAATTAACATGCATTAAAAGCAGAAGCTTGTGCTGCTGAGACTTATTTTTCAAATCTTTTGAAAGATTAATAACTGTATTTTTAATCTTGCATGAAATCCCACAATGAGTGCATTTCCTCCATTGCTTTCATAACAGTGAGAAACTTCACTGACATGCTGATGCTAAAAGGGAGGAAAAGCAAGATAATTAGTGCTTGTGTAGGCACAAGGGCTTGTTCTGATTTACTGCAGCCCCTCTGTAGCATGGCTGCTTGACAGATCTGTGAAGTTGTAGGGACCTGATGGATGAGGAAAAATGGTCGGAAAGTGCCAGTAGGTCCTTGTGTCCTTTGTATTTGACAACTTAAAGTGAATAAATAGTTAATGCCTGCTCATACATTACATGAAGGCTTTCTTGTGTTGGAAGCGTAAACGAGAATGAGGCACTTAATTTTTAGAGCAGTGATTGAAAGTATGCCAAGTGATATTGAGGCAGCATTTCAGGAAAAATGCTATGGGAAAAAATAGCATGCTATTCCAACACCAATTTATATTACCATCTTCAAGATCTGAAGTCTGGAGCACTGCTGAGCCTGAGAAATTACCTTACTACAATTTAATTTTGGCCAAGGAAATTGAGGACTTTTTTTTTTTTTCCTGGTTCAAAAAAAGTGCATAGTACTTTTGAGTAATCTGTGTCCTCAGAGTGTATTTGATATGAGCATTTAATGGATACCTTGTTTAAGCAGTCTTTCAAGTTACAGAAAGCTAATTCCAGGATGATCTCAGCTCTTCCCCTTGTCAGCGCTCACACTGATGAATCCCTGAGTTCTGACACCCCTCCCTGGCTTGTGCTCTCTGTAGCCCCACTGCAGTCCTGCGTGCTGCAGGCTGAGCTCTGCCCCAAGCTGCTTGCTACAAGCAGCCACAGCAAATGGCATCTGATGGGAGAGCTCCTCCCAGAAATAAAACTCTGTTTGAGGAGGTGATAGCAGGAAAGTTCAGGAGTTGAGGTGGATACACATCAAACTGATCTGCAGGGTTCTGGAGAAGGAAGTCTCAGTGTGCCCTTGGTTTTATCGGCAGGGAAGCATCTTGATAGCCTTGGTGATAGCCAAGGTCAAGTGAAGCAAGAGTTTAATTATTCTCTTCTGTGAAGAGCCTCCCTTCCTAAAGGACACCTGAACATTTAACTGAACTTGCAGGAATTGTTTTATACTTGTCTCACGTGTAGCCACTTCTGCTGTCGAGTGTGATCATCAACAGCCTCCCCTGAGGGGCTTCCACACAATTGTAGTCCCAGTTGGTTGTTCTGGTTTTGTTTTTCCAAAGCACACTGTTGCTACTCTATTACCGTGATAGTGCTTT
The DNA here is from genome assembly GCF_031753505.1 of Anomalospiza imberbis. Taxonomy (NCBI): domain Eukaryota; kingdom Metazoa; phylum Chordata; class Aves; order Passeriformes; family Viduidae; genus Anomalospiza; species Anomalospiza imberbis. The sequence continues at coordinate 5,606,879 of NC_089697.1, read as the reverse complement.
TGGTTATCTCTAACAGCAAATTCCTATTTGGCATTTAATGTTTAGCATAGCTTGGGTAACTTGATTTGGGTAAAACCCCTTCTCAAGCCACGCTTAGAGTTTGCCTGTCTAAATACACACAAAAAATGATGGGTTGTGCTCCCTGCTGATGGGATTGATGAGTTTTATGGGAGGCTTTGATCACTGGCTATGCAGTCAAGAACTGTTAGATTGCAGCATAAAACTAGGCTTAAAAGGAAACTATAACAATAAAAGCTGTGCTAAATAGACAATTAATTTGTTTTTCCTTAGCTCCCATCTAGCTTGTATCTTTTCTACTAAGAATTTATTTCCCTGTGTAGCGTGGGAAGCTGCAATTTTATTACTTCTGTATTTTAGTCTTCAAACTCCCACTGCCTCTTATGAAGTGACAATTGCCAAAGCCAGTTTTTCTAAGGGCTATATAAAACTTAAAAGTTTGACATCAAGTTATGTTGAGCAGTAAATGCCACCTGGAATCTCTGGGTGAAAGGCAGGCAGAGCAATTGCTACAGCTGGGTGTTTTCTTTCTAAAAAGCCACAGGCTCTTGGTAAGAGTGGGAGGATATTCGGAAAACACCCTGAGCGTGTGGAAGACAAGTGTTCAAACTCACAGGAATTAGGGTAGAGGAATATGTCTGGAAGGCTAAGGAAGAAGAGAACAACTTCCTAATTTTATTTGTAGGATTGGTTGTAGTGACAAGACTTGAAAATATTCTCCTTCTGAAAAACTCTTCAAATGCTTTCACCAGGAGGAAAGTAACTTCATCTCACCAGTGTCATACATATTCCGGTTTTGTTCCAGAAGTCAGGGTCCATCTGCACATTTGAAAAGTGATGGTAGAAAAACTGCATCCCCACCCAGGGGATAGAGGGTTCCTGTTTGGCACACGCCTCAGGACTTGAAAGACAGTATTTAAAAGCAAAGCCCAGGTAGCTTGAAACCTTGCAGACATGCAGAGAAAATGCTTTATGCTAAATGGAGGGATCAAAATCAGTGTCAGTGAGTAAAAAGAAAGTTTCAGGAGAAGCATGTTTTCCACTTGCCCCAAGATAATATTTTTTGATTCCTGTGCAGTCAGTGAGCTAGAGCTTGGCCAAAACTCTTTGTTGGGAGAGAAATGTGTGAAAGCTGCTGGGAAACAGCTCATTTCTGTGTGATGCTCGTAACTCATGCAGCAAGGAGATTTGGCTGGCAGTGGTTTTGCCAGAGGAGCAAATAAGAACGATGGCTGAAGTGACTCAGGGGTCTCTGGATGACCATATTTATGTCACTAGTGCAGCTGGTCCAGGCAGTGGTGACCTTGTGCTGCTCAAGGGCTCTTGAGGGACCAGAGGATGTGCCAAGTCCCAAACTGGGCAAGCTACAGACCTTGCTGTAGGGAAACCAGCACAGGTGCTCCTCGCTGTGAGGGCTGTGGGTACTAAGGGGACTGTGAGTCATTTACATCAGCTTCTAATTCAAAAAGTTTTCACCATTTGGGGTTTTTGTTTAGTTTTCGTGGGGACAGGGCAGAGGCTGAGTTAATTCTCTAGGCTTTGTGTTTTACAACAGTTTTTTTTGTTTGTTTGTTTTATGTGAAACAGAAGTCTGGCATGCTGGCAGGGTTTTGGGCTGTGTCCTGTTTAGGACAGAACAGCAGAGGTATAAAGTTCAGACCATGGTGCCCTTGAATGCCAAACCTGTGGCTATGCCTGCAGAGAGCTTACATTTATTCTCCTTTTGCTGCTTAGGTTCATTTACATTCAGTAGAATATCATGTTCCTGTGACACTTTACCTGACTGTAAGAAATGCAAGTGGAGTTTCCCCCCCCCCTGTTTTTAAGATGGTGATTTGAAATAACTGCAACTCAGAAGCAATTTGCTGAGTTGAACATTATTCAGTGGGGTAGTTGTCTGCAAATCTGTCAGAAGTGCTGACAAAGGAATGTCATGAATAGCTTACAAATCTTCTCCTTGAGGAAGAAATTGTATTTCAAATTATCTGTTCCTGATTTGTCCATCACTACTGTGTAGACGTGGGAAGGCTGTAGGTTATGTCCTTCCAAAGGATATAATTATATATGTCCTTCTGAATTATGCAGTAGAAATCATCAGCATATTAAAACAAGATGTTGCTGTCAGTGATGTCTGAAGAAAACAAACAGCATCCAACGGCTGTGGGTGAGAGGCTTTCAGATGAACACTTCCACCTCTGACATCTGACATATGTCTTCAGTTGGGCATTTTTACAGACTTAAGATCATTCTCAAAACCTCAAGTAAAAGTACAACTGTTAATCAAACGGTTAAAAATTAGCTTTCTCAACATACAGCCTTGCTGGAAGAGTTTCATGTGCTGCCTCCTCACCATTTTGATAGATTAGTTTGGCCAACCTTAGAACAAGTATTTTTTATCCAGCTTTACATTTGAAATGAGATTTCTTCCTTTAGAAGTTTGTCTTAGGTATTTGATCAGCATGGACAAAAATAGATAGCTTTTACAGAGACAGTTAGACTTCTTAGAGCAGAGGAAATGCTGAGAAGTGAGGAGAGGAGTGGGACTGAGCCCGTGGCTAAAACCAGCTCTAATTGCAGCTGCTCAGCACTGAGACTTTACCCCGGGTAACAGTCTGTCATGAGATGCTGTCCTTGTCCTTCTTGTCTTATTTTGCTCCTGGCGTTTCTCTAAGAGAATAACGTCAGTGTCCCAGGAGTGCAGAAAGAGATATACTGGAGTCTAAAACTTCATTTCTGGGAGAAAGCCTGTCTCTGGCATTGCCTTACAGTGAAATGCCAGGCAGCAAAGGGAAATGGAGGCCATCACATTTTGAAGTTTGCTGTATTTTTTTCCTTCTGAAGATGTGTGTGTGAGCGGAAGGACAGGCTGAGTAATTGCCCAGGCCAGCTCCCCAGGCTCTTGCTGTCGCAGGGGGAGCAGAGGGCTGGGTGTCCCCTGCTCTGTGTGGCTCTCATTACCCACTGGGGACCTGCCAGTCTCCCATCAGCTCATCTGGGCTGAGCAGTCACCTCCTGGACCTTGCACCAGCGTTGCCCTTTGGCTTCTCCACCCCTTCCAGGAGTAGCGTGGCATTCCCAGACAGTGTGCCATTATTCCAGATGAAAACTGTGAGTCGTTCATCCTCACTGACGCAGCTCTGCACACAGGGTGCTCCTGGGCACATGCACTTGCCTCCCTTCCTTCTGCCACCGTCCCCGTGGTGTTTAACCCGTGATCGGCTCCGTAAGCGGCCGCTTTGCTCTGCGTCACGCAGGTAACCCGCTTCCCGCTGGTTCGTACTGATATAATCCGTGGGCTTTGCCCACTCCAGACTTAGCTGTGCTCCAGCATCTTCCACGCTGTTCAGCCATCTGTCCTGACAAACACAGTCCCTGGAACTGTCAAAGCTGTTGTGTCCCTTGGCAAGCAGCTCTTAGACTTTGCAGGAAGACTCGGTGTGTCGGTGTCCACGGAGGATGTCCCCTGATGCTCCATCCTGTTCAAGGACAGCGGCAGGGCAGTGTTTTCATACTGCCATGTGTTCCAGAGAGCCCATCGCTGCTCTGCCAGCTCAGGCACTTTGTTTCTGGCTCCGAGCAGCACCCAGGCACTTCAGGAGGAAGGCAGAGAAGGCTCAAAGGGCATCCCTGGAAGATTGCAGCCCTAGGGCAATTTCTCACATCTAATAGTTGGCTTACACCTTGAGAAAGGTGGTGTAGATTTGTTCTAATACTCTCTTTAAGCAGTCCAGCACTGGAAGAGGTGTAGCTGCTTAGTATATGTATTCAGTACTTGTATTAATATTTTCTTCTCTTTTGCATTTTTATTTGACTTTTCAATTCCCTAGACTGTGAGGAAGTGGAATGTTGAATAATTACCTGCTCCTTAATAAATTAGTGTGAAAAGGCAACTGGTGCCATGCATCAACTTAAACTGCTGCCTGTTAAAGCTGCTTTAATGTGTATAAATAATATATATCTTCGTGGAGGAAGTGCTTTGTCTTTCTAATGAACAGTTGCCTGATTGGAAAGGCTGAAAAACTGTATACCCTGGGCAGAAAGGTTGTTTCATATGTGTCTGGATTATTAAAATGGATTTGTGATCTTGAAACAGCAACTAGGAAAGATCTTGTTTAGCAGAATATGCTAAAGAACTTCAAAAGACATTGTGAGAAATTAAGTAGCAGGTGACCTCATGATTTCGGGACTGGTATCTCTTCCACCTCAGGAAAAGGCATCAGGAGTTCCATACCTTAGTTTTAAGGAGTGAAGCAAACTGCCATTAAACATTCATTTGTTGCCTTATAGTAGGCAGCAAACATTTCACTCGGTGTTTTGTGAAGAGTAATCATGACAGCTGATTAATTAACAGCTAAACTAGAACAGGCTCACTTGCATGAAAAAAAAGATAAGTCACTTAATTATGACATTTGTTGAAAGCAAAAAAAAATTTTTGACAGTTCTTTGCACACAAGAAAGAACCCAAATTATTTTGCATATTCTTAGCATCCACAGCAGGTGCTTAGTGATAGCAGGTGCTGCACAATCATTTCTGTCCTGCTGGAATGCCTGTAAAATAATCTCTCCTGTGGTCACTTGGTCTTGGATGGGGAAAGGACTGGTGCTTAAGTAAACATTTGAAGCACTTCCAGTGTCCATATTTTTAACATTATACTAAAATCCTGTCTGTTGCACCAGTTATAATATTAGAACATTACATAAAGGCTGTAGCTGTGGACAATCTAGACTATCCCAGGCCACACTTGGCATCTGTAATCACAGAGCAAAACTTTCCTGTGCCAGTTCTTGGCAAATTGCCACAGACAAGACAGCCAACTAAACAAAGGTCAGGCAGAGAGAGAGAATTCAGGGAGAGGGAGCTTGTCCAGATGAGCCTGAGATCTTCACGTGCACAGGAAAATACAAATTGTACTTGCATATTTTAGCAGTACAAGGCTGACCCAAAGTGACCTGGTGTGTGTTTGTGCTCTGGGATTTCTGGTGTAGCAGACTCTGAATTCCTCACCCTGACTGAGATTCAGCCTGATTGTACATAATTGCCTGGGTTTTTTCACATGCAGCTTTTGTCAGTGGTATTATTTTCTTCCTGTTCCCTATGTCTTCTTTTGTCATTTAGCATAAGGAGGTTTAGTTGCAAGGAATGGGGAGAAGAGAACTTTGCTTTCCTTCCATCTCAGTGCAGCATTTCTATCCTAAGCCTGCAAAACGAAGCATTAGAAAAGCAACTCCATGGGGAAAACATTTCACTGGTTGGTCGTGTGCTCACACTGCCAGCAACCAGAGCATGTAATGTACCTGTGAGATGAGCAGAAGCAGTGTCCTGAGGCTCACACCACTCTCACTGAGGGCAGCAGCCTGGAGCAGAGCTCTTTGTGTCTTTCCCTGCTGGGAGATGCGCTGTGGCCGTCAGAGGAGCAGCAGGATCCCTGCAGGTGTGTGGGTGGTGCTTGCACTGATGCCAGTGTCTGTTCCTCTTTTGTCTCCCTGCTAGCTGAAGACTTGGAGCGTGGATGAGCTCCAGAAGAGGCTCTCTGCTCTGGACCCCATGATGGAGCAGGAGATCGAGGAGATCCGCCAGAAGTACCAATCCAAGCGGCAGCCGATCCTCGATGCCATCGAAGCCAAGAAGCGACGGCAGCAGAACTTCTGAGCCACGGGTAGAGCGTTCTTCCATCCTCAAACAATCAGCCCCTTGCTTTTATGACTACTGAACAGATTGATTTCTATTGAAATATGCTAGCAAAATAGAGGGCAATACTTCTGCTCGTTTATTTTTCCATAGCACCTTTGTGAACTCAGGAATGCCATCATGTGGAAAATCCTGATTGTATGTTTTAATGTTAGACATATATTTAAAACATAATTCCAAAAGAGTTCTGTTACTATTTTTTAGGAGGATTGTTTTTAAACCAGAGGAACCAGATAGAAATTGGCTAATGAAAGTTGGCTCACTCTCTTTTCAACTGAACTTTCAGGAGACTATTTTGGTTTAAGTTAATACAGATGGTTGTCTGTAATAGCTGATTCTTTTGTGCGATTTTGTTTTTGTTTTCCTTTGTGAATGCACAGACTCAATTTCAAGCTGTTAACTGTTTCTGTTGTTAAGGTACTGATAAGTTTTTGCTCACTTAAGAGAGCCAGTGAAAACATGTACAAACTGTTCCAGCCTTTTGAAAGAAACTTAAATCTCAGTTTTTAAAAAGCCTGTAATAAGCCCCATGCCTTACACTGTGTGCTTTAAGCAAGTGTGATATCTTCAAGACCTCAGTTTTGTCCTCATTTTGTGTACTTCATGAATTTACACGAGTAGATAAAGCATGTTGTGCCTCCTTAAGAAATTACATTCTGTAATTTAAAATCCACATCCACTTAAAACCAAAAGCCAGTCAGTGATCTGATACCCCTTTGTCTGTCTGTTTGGAAATGTCCTTCAGGGAGACCCTGCTGAGAATGGAGTGCTGGGAAAAGGAAACAGCGTTTGAATGGGTGGAAGTTGTGTGAACCTCTCTCAGGAATTAGGTACTTCAGCTGTGTCTAAGAGGACTTAAAAATCTCCACAGCTTGGGAAATATTTTATGGGCTTCATTTCAAATTTACATCTTTGGATGCTTGAATAAAAACTTGATTTCACAATCCTTCACATTTCTGCAAGGTTTAGCGCATCAGGAGAGTCAAACAGAAAGTAAAGACTGTTAAATTAACAAAGATGTGCATTCATGGTGGTGGAGCAAAGGCAGAGTTGATCTGGATGGGAAGACAATTACCAGTGTCCTGCTGGAAGAGGTTCAGTCCAGTTCCTCTGGATGCTCTTGTGTTGTTTTTTTTAATTTCCCTGCCATCCCTGCCCAGCATAGCTCAATCAACCACAGTGCCCCGAGCATGTACAATCGCTGAGAGGACGGTGCAATCAGCTCACATCAGAGTGGAGAGTAAAACAAAGCCTGTTTGCAGGGCAGGAGCTGAGCAATGCCTCTGCCCCGTGGGCTCTAACAGCACAGCTGTGTAGTTTTAGGTGTGCCTAGCATATGATGGAATGTTTGGGCAGAGCAAGTGTTTCTACCAATATTTTTTTTTTGTTCTGATAGAGGGAACAGTTTCCACATCGTGCTTCCTTGGTACATCACCTAGATGATTAAACAGCAGTGTCTCCTGAGTCAAATGCTGCTACAGGGGTGATGTGTTTGTTTCATGTTTCTGTAGGGTCTTGTTTCCCCACTGGAGCAGGCTCTTGGCTGCTGCTCACAGTTCTGCTCCACAGCTGTGAAAGGAACCAAGCCATTCTTACCCTCTGCAGGGCTCATTGCATGGGTTTGTCTCAGTTTGATAATGCAGTGGGATCACAGCTGGCCCTAAGGAAAAGGGAGGCAGTAAGCAGTGTATGTAGGGTGCTGCAGGAGGAGTACATCCTGGGAGAGCCAGCAATCTGACAGCCCCCGGTGCTGGGGAACATCAGGGCTCATACCGTGCTCATCTGGAATCTGTGCAATAGGCTTTGCCCTAACCATGTCTTCATGATGAGCAATTTTCATGAGCATCCTTTGTATCAAAGAAACTCCTCCAGCTTAGCAGGCAGATCTCTGGTCAGTGTTGGATCTTGTATAAGTCACTTGGATGGATCTGGCCCAGCACCTCTGGTGTGGCGGACACAGAGATCTGTGACATGGTAAGTTGTGCACTGCCTGTGTGGCCTGGGTCAAGCCTGTTCTGCTGGAAGGATATTTTTCTCTGCACTGTATTGATAACTCTGTAGAGATCAGAGGGCATTAGAAACCCCAACTTTAAGGTGAAACACCACGGGGTGGTGTCTATTTACAGAATATGCAACCTGTGACTGCTGTAACTGAATGTAAGCACTCTTGAAATACTCTGCTTTGCTGACGTGATTGTCTTAAAATATAGCAAATGAACCAAAATAACTAAAACTGGTCCAATGGCTTAACTGTCTTTGAACCTTTCTAAAATGCTTGCAGTGGGTGAGACTCAATGATGTTTCTTGCATTTGAAACTGTAGTGCAGAGGAATTATTTTCTCCTTCACTGATTTTCGATTTGCTGGAGAAAATGTTTCCCTTTTTGGTCCCTTTGTAGAATGTCTGGGAGCACAGAAACTGTTCATTCCTCAGAGTCCTCCAAGCTATGACCAAGGCTGGTACCATAAGGAAAGCATGTTTTGACAAAGTTTTAAGCAAAAGACTTGCTTAATTGAGAAGCTGTATTCATGTGCTCCGTGGGTCCATCTGCATTTGGAAAGGGTTCTGGACAAACCATTCCCTTTGCTTCTAAAACCTGGAGATACTGATGGTATCAGTCATGTGAGACTTACAAATGTGAAGTTTGTAGCTTTAACTTTTTTTGTAACAAAGAAATTAGCAACACTGGCATAAACTGCTGACTTGAAATGCTGTTTTGTAAGATCTGGCCGTTTGTATATAATAGTGTTGGGTCTTTAGTTTGTATATGTATGGAACAGTTACTTTTATTGCATTCCTCTCAGTTTGATACAGGAGATTTTGTTTGATCTTTCTCAAATATCTTGCCTTATTTGTTCAAAGGGGCAAATAAACTGTCCCTACCTGAAAGCATCAGTGTTGTGTCTCATATTTATGCATTGCAGTACTTGGGGGTGTTACTGTTTACCAGGACAAGTTTTAACATGATGCACCTCTAGTCAGCCAATGTTATGCAACGTTCTGGAGGAGGGCACAAGCTTTCAGGAACACAGGCAGTGAACATGTCAGACACACGCTTTAAAACATTACTAATGCTGCAGCTCGGGGTGAGATTGCTTGAGCAGAGGGGCAACTCCATGTGCTGGCAGCTTTGTGGGGGTTCAGGAGATGATGCTCAGGCAGTTCCAACACGGGGGAGCACAGGCAGCCCTGCCTGGAGCTCCAGCCTTGCAGGAGGGATGTTTGCCCCATGAGATGTTTTGGCAGATGGGGATGCTGAGCTCTGCTGTAGGTCCTTGCTGTCTCTGCAGCTGCTTCCCTGAGCCTGCAGGCAGATTTGGGGCTAGGTACATACCAACTTATCCACCTTCCTACACAACAGGTGAAGCTAGAGGCTCACTCCTAATTCTGGCTCACTTGCTGCACTTTGAGCTTTCCAGCTCAGAAAAAAGATGAAGCTGACAGTGAGTGGGTGCTGCCTTCCAATGGTGAACTGTTGGCTTGGATGTGGTTTCCCTGAGCAGTTACTAAATCTGTCCTGGAGGGATGACTAACTGGAGCAGAGACAGAATTCATTCAGGAGTCAGCTTTGGTTAGCAATTCCGGAAGAAACAAAATAGATCTGAGCTTTTAAGTGTTGGGAAGGAGCTTGGAAATCAAAGGGGGGGAGGCTGCGGGATTTTCTAGTAACTGGGGAAGCCTGGAGCTCTCACATCTTCTCAGCAACATTACCAGGATATTGTGGAGCCCCAGAACAAAGGGAGGGAGGGTTGTGCAGCCATACCAGGGGAGTGTTTGTGTGCACTCCCTCCGTGCTGGCAGCACTGTACCTGCTGCACAAACTTCTGCATGTGACTTACAAACCCAACAACAGGTTCCCACGAGCTGGGACTGGTGGTTAGCCTTGGTGTTCTCCCCCATAAGGGAAAAAGTCAGCTCTCCACTAAGCCCACAGCACCAGCAGTTTTTAATAATTAGTAGCATTAAGGTACAGGAGCTGCTGTGCCAGTGTCCTTTTTGCCCAGCTACTCATTTCCTACACCCTCATTTTGTACCATTTCCTGCTGTCCACAGGCCAAAAGAGTCCGAGCCTGGATAAATGCTTTGAGCGCTGGCTGACAGCCCTGCCTCGAGAGTTGACAATTTTTCATTTCACTAATCATTTTGGCAAAATTCTGAAGATTCAAACCAGGAAATACCCATCAGCTCTCTCCAGACTGAAAGTTAATTGCTCTTTAATTTAAGAGCCCAGGAAGAAAGCCAATGTGTTTGAAAACTTTAAAACAATTCAATTCCATCTATGAAGGACGGTCCTGCTCCTCTCTAGGTTGTTGCTGCCCAAATCAATACAGTGCTGGATGGGGAGGGAGCCCAGAGCCCCTGAGTCCCATCCTGAGTGGTGACAGCAGCCTCTTGCAGACCTGTCTGTGCACAGTCAGCAGACAGCTGAGCTGTAGGGTGCATTTTCCTCAGCCCAAGGGGCTCACAAGCTCTGGACCATCATTCCTTCACTACAGAGAGCATGATCTTGAAAGAAATGTGGGGCAGTTTTTCCCACTGTGCTGCTCTCAGCAGACTCATGTTCTGGATGTGAACATATATTGCTGGAGCTGTGCCTCCCTGCATGCCTGACCTGTGGGTTTTATTCCCTGAAATGGTGTAAACTGACTAGGCACATTTGGTTAATTTAATTCCGTGCCTTCAAGGCTGCTCATTTGGCTTTCTCAGATGGTTAGAATAGTTTTGATTTTGTGTTTTTCCTACAACTAAGCAGCTTGGGTTCAGGTAAAGGCTAAAGTGAACCCATAAGTATATGCAGACCTTGGGGCTATCTCACTACGAGGCAAAAGTGGTTTAGCATTATTTTGTAAAAAAAAAAAAAGAAAAATGGAAGTACTGCTGCACTGTTTGTTTTTACTGATCTCTTTACGTAGTTCAGCAAATAGAAGTAGCACTGATTCAACATTTCAAGCAGTGTGCTCAAGCAATGAGATCTGATTTTTGCTGAGGTCAGCAGGGTTGTAGGAATCTGTGAGCAGGAGAGATCCCAGAAACACTACCAGTGAGGAGTCTTTCCTTCTTATAGGTGAAGCCCTTTAAAATCTCCTGGTTTTCTAATTACCATCCAAGTGCACAGATCATGCTCAGGGTAGTCATGGATCTGAAAGTTGGCAAAGGAAAAGAAGTTTTAAACAAAGGTAATGAAGTTTACTTTGTCTCTTTGAGCAGAGTTGTCTAATTCTCAGCTGCATTAAATAGCTTAATAAGGTCACTTCTTAATCACCATTCCCTGGAGGCAAGAGAGTCATGCTTTAGTCAATCATTTGGTGAATGTGGAAAGAAGCTTTATAGGAATAACCTGATAAAGTGTGTAATTGATTTACCCACTGTATCAAATGAAAATGCAGCCACTCAGGAAAACTGATTAGGGATTAGCAAAAGAACACGAGTTTCCTACTTGCCTTAGAAATAGTAAGTGAGGCCCGTCCTTGCAGCCCAGTGCTGCACAGCCGTGCCTCACTGGGGAGCGTGGGTGTGCTCACCCACTCTGCTGCTGGGCACCTTCCTGCACCCGGCTCTTCCTGCTCTGCACAGCTCCAGCTCTGCCAGATCTGCCTGCACAGCAGTGGGAGGATTTTCCTAGTGCACTTACTCAGAGCCATACAAATCCTGATGTCTTCACAGAGAGCAGGAGGCTAAAAAAAGCAAACATCTTTCGTGGCTTTCCCAAACCCGAGCTTGGAGCTCTCGTGCACCAGCCCCCTCTGATGTGCCTTTGCCATGTGGAGAGGGGCTCACAGGAGATCCTGCCTTGCTTATAGCCCCCAAGGCAGGGGAGCTTTTGCCTTGGAAGGACTAGCAGCATGTGGATTTTAAATTTTTTTAATGGGAAGGCTCTCAAAGGAATAAAGATCAAACTGGTTTTACCCCTGTCACACCCAGCAGGGTAATGCACCTGACACAGGAAGAGCAGTGGTTAAGTCGTGCCCTCCCCAGCCAGCCCCTGCAGAGCAGCAGCCTAGAGACACCCCCTCATCTCAGAGCATCAGAGAGCCACATGCAGCATCAGGATTTCCTCCCTCCCAGCTGTGATGCCTGGCTCCCTGAGTGGCTTATCCCAGAGCCCACCAGCTCCAACACATTCCCTCACACCCCATGAATGCCTCATTCACTGAGCCTCAGGAAGGTGGGTTACTCAAACTGCTCCAGCCAGGATGACAGCAGTGGGCCAGGCACCAGGACTAGCTGTCAGCACACCATGCAGAGCAGGGGTGAGGTGGGAACTCTGCTGTGCTCCAGGGTGGGGCTGGAGCTGGCTGACAGGGACCTGCAGCACTGAGGGAGCAGCTTGGCTGCTCCTGCTCACCTTGACCTAGCCCTGGCTCAGTCTGTGGCCTGCTTGAGCTCGTACAGCTGCCACAAAACAGAAACCAGCATCCACAGCAGGTCATTGAGGTCTTTAATAAAATATACAGTATGCATCCCATGCATAGATAGAAAATTAATTTACATGCTCTTAATTATTTGCATAATGCTTTTTCATTAATAGATATAATTTACTCTTCACATTTGAATACATTTTGCTACTGGAATATTTATGTTGAGGAGGGGAAACTCCTTCCTGTATTCAAGTAACAGTGCAGCAGGAGCTGGTTGGAGCAGAGGGTGCTGCTCTCCAGTCCCAGCTCCCAGCAGGAATAAGCATGGAGCGGACCATGGAGTTGGTACTGGAAGACTTGATGACGCCAGAAGCGTGAGCACCCTCCCATCCCACACCACCTTTCCTTGGGGACCTTCCCTGAGTCCCACTGGGCTTGGAAAGGCTGGACCTGCACCAGTGTTGGTTTGGCTTTCCTTGCCCGTGACCAGCAGATTGACTGCAGCTGTGCTGAAACCCAGCCAGGACAACCAGCAGCAAACCCATGATCCAAGTACCTGGGGTCATCCCGCAGCCTTTAGCGTGTGTTTGAGGTGGTTTGGGATTGTGGGATGCACGTTTCTCCTGCTCAAAACAGGCATTGCTGGGTGCACTCCTCTGTGTGCAACAGAGCTGCACAATTTCCAAACAGAGGACAGGGGTGGGAGGGCAAGGAAAAGCTCTGTCGGGAATTAATGCTGTGCTGGGAGCAGCCCCGAAGTGCTCAGGTGGGCCGGGGGTCCAGGCAGGAAGGGGTTTGGTGTTCCAGGCCGACCTCCCTGCCTGGCTGTGAGGTGCTCAGAGGCTGCGGTGACAAAAGCAGTGCAAGGTCCCCTCTGCCCCAGCTCTCTCCCTGCAGGGAATGACTGAGGGAAAGTGAGTGCAGTGGCACTCAGGAGCTCAGCTCCCTGTGAGGACACCTGGGGCAGTGTGACCCCCTCCTTACAGCCCTGGCCTCCTGGCCCTGAGACAGGGAGGGAAGAGGCAGGATAAAGCCAGGCTAGGGGCTGAGGCAAGGGAGACCGGGGCTTGGGGGACAGCCCCACTGGGGTTGGCTCCTCAGTTCCCCCAGCCTGATCCCTTTGACTGCTGCTGCCTCAGAGGACAGTGTTCCTTCTGCCATCCTGGTCATCCCTGGGTGTGTGGGCAGTGTCCCTACCCATGTGTGGGCAGTGCTCCCAGCTGTGCCACACTCCCAGCACAGCCCCAGATGCCTGGGGGTCCCGGCAGTGGCAGTGCAGGAGAGCAGATAAATCCTAGCAATGTGAAGAAGGTGAGGTTCAGTCGATCCCACTGCAGGGGCTGGGGACCATGGGGCTCACCCTGAGCTGGACACTGCCTCTCCTCCCATACAGACCCATTCCTAGGCCCCTTTCCTTTATGGCTGGAGGGGCAGTTGAGCCTTTTGAGCCTGTTTCCTGCTGGGGGTAGGACAAGGCTGGGGCTGGAGTTGTCGACATGGCACAGGATCTGTAAGGGCTGCCAGCCTCGTTGAAAACTGCCTCATCCTTGAGCTATTTAACCACCCTGGACAACACAAAACATTAGGGCAGAGGAAAATCCCTCTCCATACACAGGGGCAGTGCCTGATCAGGGGTCACTTGTATTTCTTATTTTCTGCCTCCCTTTCTCCCCTATCCAGCACCACAACCTCCCTTTGCAGCCACGGGTGAGCAAGCTGAAGGCTGAAACACATCCAGGCAGGCACAGGGGCTGGAAGCAGCCAGCACCCACTGGGCATCTCCTCCAACCCCTCCTGTCCTTTCCAGGGCAGGGGTGATGCCAGCCGCGGCTCCTCCGCCGTGTCCCGGTGCCGTGCTCACCGTGAGCAGGCAGGTCCCACATGCCCCAGGGCTGCAGTGCGAGGGCTCAGGGGCTGGGGTGGGCACCGCGGGTCAGACCACGGCGGTCGGGGCTGCCCCTGTCCAGGGAGGTCTCGCTCAGAGCCTCCGAGTCTCGGTCGCGGCTGGAGATGCTCCCCACCTCCTCAGGGTCCTTCTTGCTGCTGTTCCTCACGGCCGCCTCCAGCGCCTTCTGCTTGCGGTAGAAGTGGGAGAATTTGTTGAAGATGATGGTGATGGGCAGTGCCACGACCAGGATGCCCCCCAGGATGCAGCCCGAGGCCGCCAGCTTCCCTGCCACGGTGACGGGCACCACGTCACCGTAGCCCACGGTGGTCATGCTGACCGTGCCCCACCACCAGCACGCTGGGATGGTGTCGAAGCCGACGTCTTCCTCCTTCTCAGCAGTGTAGGCCACTCCAGAGAAGACAGAGACCCCCACGGCCAGGTAGAGCAGCAGGATCCCCACCTCCCTGTAGCTGTGCTGGAAGGCAAAGCAGAGCCTTGGTCAGTGGAGGCCACTGTCCAGGACACAGAGATCCCACAGTGCAAACACAGACTCCCTGCACACCTCCACCAGGGATCTCAGTGCCTCTATCCACCTCTGCTGTGGGACGTCCTGCTCTGGGGGTGGGCTGGAATGGGGCAGGAGTGACTCACATCTGAAGCAAGTGGTGCAGCCAGGAATCATTCCTGGCACCCACCTGGCAACCACAGCTGCCTCTCTGCACTCCACCAGGCTGCAAGTGCTGGAAGGGAAGACAGACCTGTGCTCCTCAGCCAGGGATCCCTGGCAGAGGCTGCTCCCCTGCCTCCAGCACTCACTCTGGCCTGATCTCAGCTAACGATATTTAGCACATTTTCCTTTTATCTTGGCAGGTCCCCAGAAACCACCTAATAGGCAGCCACTAAAAGAAGCAATTTGTACCTTCCTGAATCGCTGGCACTGCTCGCAGGGAGGACGTGGTCTCTGCTGCAGGCTCAGCTCAGCTCTTACCCAGGTCTCAGCCCAGGCTCCCTGGGGACCCCTGAGCCCCAGGGTGCCTCCTGTACCCCAGCACCACTGAGCCTCAGCATTCATGAAACACATGTTACACACATGTAGAAACATCACATCAGAGCTGACACGAAACCAAACATCCCTGGTCATCAGGGCAGACCAGGGACCCATCCAGTGCCAGCATGGGCTGGTCTTAGCACCCATCCTACAGGGTGCTACAAGCCCCAGCTTGATAAGGTACAGCCCAAGGGGTCTGGAATCCTTGATGGGAATAGAGCCATGGTACACCCAACTCTGATGGCAGTGGCAGGCAATGCTCCTTGAAGAAGACATAATTTCTCTGGTTTCAACCTAAACCTTTGCGCTGTGATCTTTCTTTTTATATTCCTAATATTTGAATAAAGTATAAACCTGTGCCAGAAGCCCAGGGGGAAAAGGCAGTGGGCAGTTGGAGGACCAGGCAGCAAGTCATGCCAGGAAGGGACTGCCAGGGGACAGACTGCCACCACCATCCTCCCAGCATGCCTTGTCCAATCACTTTCTGACTGCCATAAGTGAATTTTTTGGATGTTTCTGCCCACTAACCGGCCAGCTTGCTCTTCATCTTTTGGGGAAAGGAAAGCAGAGCTTTGACTGTGGGGATTTTTTTCCCAGTCTCCTAACAAGCAGAGAATGCTTTATTGGAGACCACATAATGGCTAAAGGAAACAACATTTGAGCAAAGCAAACAGCAGCAGATGTGGGAAAAGGCTTCTGTGGTCAGGATGAGACTTAAAAGGAGGTGGATTCATGGCAGGGAATGAGGAGACTTTGCTTAGACAGCTGGCAAAAGCTGCTCAGATAATTCCAGTAACACCAAATAGCATCCTCTTCCTCCCCTTCCTCCTCCTCCTCCCTTTCCCCTCCCTCACCTGTGGCTGCAAATGCCCTATAGCAATGCCAAGGGAGCTCCTCGAGGAGGACAAACAGCTCAGAGCCAAGGGTGTATCACCTGGCCAAGAAAGACCTGCTCCTGGCTGGAAGTTAACAGCAGGGTCTGTACATCCCAGCTGGGGACCAGCAGCACTGAATAACCTCATACATTTTTTAAGAGTATCAGTTCTGGCCCTGGGATGTATTGGAGGGGGAAGGCAAAGGGGAAGTCAAGCAGCTCCATAGCTCCTGCTGCTTCAATTTACACACAGGGTCAGGATTTGCAGCACAAGGAAGGCTCCAGAAACCTCCCAGCTGATCCTCAGGCACTGGCTGCCACCTATTTACAGCCCTTTATCTGCAAAACTTCTGGTTTGCTCACTGATTGAGGGGGAAGGCAGCTGCAGCTGGGGTTTGGCTGGGATGCAGTTTTAGCCATGGTTTGAGTGGGATGCAGGCTTAGCCAGGGTTCAGATGGAATGCAGGTTTAGCCAAGGATTGGGTGGGATGCAGGCTTGGATAGGATTTGGGTGGGATGCAGGTTTAACCAGGGTTTGGGTGGGTTGCAGGCTTAGCAAGTAGCCAGCCTTGGGGGAGGCAATGCTAGGTAATAAAAGACTCCAGCAAAAAGCCCTCCAAGCAGCAGTCTCTCCAGGTTCCTGCACATCTTTCCTCCATTTGGAATGGAAGAGCCCACTTTGAGTCTTGACAGAAATAGTGGTGTGGAGACCGAGCAAAGACGGCCCATGGTAGTGACAGCAGGGTGACATGGGATGTGCAGAGTTCCAACCTCTTTATGTATTTAGGCCCCTGAGGGGACAGACAGCAACTCCTGAAGATCCCTGTATGTGCTGTAATTACCCAGGGACCAACATCTATCAACAGCCAGGGGGAGAGGGGATCCAAACCCGCACCCGTGGAGCTGCAATAGCGGTAATGGATGTCAGGCGTGGCGGGGAGGAAGAGCAGAGACGTGTAGGAAGCCTCTCCTCAAATTAAACATGCTGTGGATCAGGCCCCAAGCAATCTGAGGACTGTTCAGGGTTTACGATGCACAAATGGCAGAATTCCCTCTGCTAGCACTTTCATGGCAGGGGAACAATCACTCAGCTTGCCAGAGCCATCGCTCCCACTTCCTGGCTGCTAGCAGCCTTCACTGCTCTGCTCCTGCTTTCTGCTCTCACAATAGGAAGTTAATTATTATTAACAAGACGTTGTAATTTATGTGCCCACTAAATCACAATGCCAAGCTGCTGCATCAGATTTGTGTCTTTGCTCATCCCCACGTAGAGCTGGCTGCGGAGTCCCCAGGAAGGGGCACTTTCCAGCACGTCACTGGGTGAATCAGCTGCTCGTCAGAAGCCGGAGCCGGGATGCTGCCGGCTCCCCAGATCTCGTTTGCCGCTTAGTAATCTGCACATGAGTCCATCAGTGCCTGCTCTGCTGAAAGGTGTTGTTCATGCTTGGGTGGAGCACCAGCAGGATTTAGGGAGCCCTTTCCACGTGTGCAAGTTTACTTGAATTTCACCAGCAGTTTTACCTGGGTCTGTCACTTGTCAGTGCCCTTTCAAGGTGAGTGTTCAGAAGCAAGTATGATGCAGGTAGGACTTCAGGCATCTTCATTTCAAGCAACCCACCCTGGACTCTATTCAGCAGGTTTTGAGGATGCCAGGAATATTTTGATGCTCTGTGTGCTCTGCAAGATTAGTTCTGGGCAGGGCTGATCCTGCGTCACAGCAGAAGCTGGCAGAAGACCTTTCCTGCTGCCCATCCTCACCCCCATTGACACTCAGTGGTTGCTTTCCTCCATGACTCAGCCACGGGAATGGGTCCAACCCCAGCAGCCGAGACCTGCCGATGCCAGTACACCCCATGCCAGCCCTGTCACTGCTGCAGCAGCGAAAACAGGGTGTCCCCAGCTACTCATCCCTGACGTGGCCCTTCAGAGGGAGCAGCACCAGGAGCTGCAGCTCCCTCCCATGCCAGGCACTGAGTGGGAGGAGAGTGGCCCTTTGGTTGAATTTCAGGCTCTGTTACAAAGATTGCTTGCTTGGCCATTCGTGTGGTACACCGGTTGTTTGAAGGGGGTAAAGCACAGGGATATTTGTGCAATTGCCCCGAGAAGAGGCAATGTTTGCCCTGGTGATCATCCCCCCGTGGCCCACATGAGCCCCATGTGTGCTGGGGCATTGGGAGCATGTGTTACTCTGAGCAGGCTCAAGGATCAGCTTTAGGATTCCTATTCACGCATCACCAAGAACCAGGGACAGTTAAAGGCTGAGTTTAATTGGCCTCTGCACCAGGCTGGATTTTCTGTGTAAGCACAGGAGGTGAGTTTCCTTCGCCCCAGATTCAGGAACATGGCCCTCAGCAGAAGGGGGATGGAGGGGAGAGATGGTGGGGGTGAGCAGAACCACACTGGGTGTGGAAGCTGGTCCTGCTTCACCACTGAGCTGCAGTGATGGAGGTCTGGCTGCAGCACCAGGATAGTGACGATTGCATAAAAAGATTTCAAGTTGACCTTGGTCTGTCTGAAGAGGCCAGGGTTGTTGTGGGTGGGGGTCTGGAGAAACACAGCCTTGAGGCATGTTATGGGGGATGTGGACCCTCTCACCAGACCTGCAGGGATGCCACTTGTAGGTATACCTGAATCCTGGTCCTCCACTTGGTCAGCATTTCCTCCAGACCTTCCTCCTGAGGACCACAAGGTCCTGGGACCAGCTTCCCCCAGCCCTGCATGCCAAGTTTTCCATCACACTGAGGGACAGCTGCTGGAAACCCAGGCTCTGCTGAGGGCATAGACCCTGCCTGGGGCTGGTTGTCCCAGCTATGCAACTCACCTGTTGCTTTTCTATTGCTGCTTTGTGCCAGTCCCAGCCTCACTGTATCCTGAAGCATTCAAGTATCAACTCAGCTGGACCAGGATTTCTGTTTCCCTAAATGGGCAGACACCAGGGGTTGGACACTGGACTCTGGTCAGCTGGCAGCAAGCCCTCAGGAGGGTTCCCCTTTTCCCAGAATGGGGACAGGAGCAGCCCTGAGCCATACACACTGGTGCTGGCAGACCCAGCAGCTGCTGGCTGGCCTGCTACCTGCTCAGCAGGTCACTCTCAGCCCTACTAGGCACTAGACTAAAGGAGTAGATAAGGAGATAGAGAGCCAGTTTACCTTCAAGGTGGCCCCCAGTGACCTCAGTCCAGTGGAGTGCCGAGCCAGCTTCAGCACCCGGAATATCCTCATGAGCCGAAACACCTGCACGACCTTGCCCAGGTTGCCCAGCTCCGAGTCACTGCCCATGGTCACATCCACCAGGAGGGTGAAGTAGAAGGGCAACACTGAGACAATGTCAATCAGGTTCAGCGGGTGCTTGAAGAACTTCCTGGGGTTGGGTGAGAGCAGGAGGCGGGAGGATACTTCAAAGGTGAACCAGGAGATGCAGAAATACTCCAGCTTGTGCAAGATGGGCTCATCGAGCACGTTGCCATTCTCATCCACCTCCTGGTACTCGGGCATGCTGTGGATGCACATGGTGGCTATGGACACCAGCACCACGCTGATGGACACGAAGCTGAAGAGTTTGCTGGGGATGGAGTAGCCGGGGTTCTCCATGGTGAGCCAGAGGCGCTTGCGCAGGTTGCCGCAGCGCAGGGTGCTGTAGCGCAGCAGGTCGTGGTTGATGTCAGAGATCTCATCAGGAGACGTGTCCACGCTGCTCACCTCGCTCTCCTCATCCCAGTTGTGGTGCCGGCTCTCCAGCTTGCGCTCGTGGTAGCGGTAGCTGCAGCAGGAGTCCAGGAAGAATTCGTTGATGCCCCAGTACTCGATCTCCTGGCAGAAGGAGAAGACGCACAGCTCCTCCATGACGTGCAGCTTCCCCGTCTGGTAGAAGTGGAGGACGTAGAGGAAGAATCCGGGGTTTCTGTCAAAGTAGAACTCCCTGGCGCTCACGTCGTAGTCATCGCAGAGCTGCAGGATGGACTCCTCCGAGTCGCAGGAGAGCAGCCGTCCCAGGCGGGTGTCGGGGAACTTGGAGAGGGCGCTGGAGCTGAGCCGCCTCCTCAAACCCCCCACGTTGATGTTGATAACGTCCTCCTCAAAACTGGGACCCCAGTAATTTAAGGTCTTGTTGACCATGATCAGCAGAGCAGGAGTGGGTTCCACCTGTGGATGAGACAGCGGGGCTGGAGGGGACACAGGGCTCCCCCAGATCTGGGTGCTCCTGGGTGGGGGGGGAGGAGAAGCACCCTGGGGAGTGAGGAGGGATGTTTACATTTTGAGAAGTGAGGACCAAGGAGAGAGAAGGGGAGAAAAACAGCTTTAGACTGTTGTTCTCTTGTGGTATGGAAGCTAAAAAAAGAAAAGCCAATGATTTTTCCATGTGCAACTTTTCCTTGCTTTTTTACCTCCTAAAGTTTCTCCCTTTGCAGGTTGTTAATGGCCTAAGGAAGGCAGTTTAATTCACCTCCAGCACCTCACCCATGGGGCTCTCCTTCAAACAGGTAATTAGTCACTGAAGAGAAGATTTATTCCCCAAAGAGTCTCCCGGAGGAAAAATTAGATCTTGTCAAATCACTACTGCTGTGATTCTGCCAAAGTGCTTTGTAGCCCCACTACCTACGCTACTAATTAGACCTGGTCAAAAAGTCCTTAGATGGTGCAATCGTTCCAGCAGAACAGGCAGTTTTGCCAAAATCAAAGTATTGTCACAGAAAGTGTCGATTTTAGGAAGAATTTGAGAAGAAGTGTCAAAACAATTCATCTGCCTGTTTTGTTTCCTCTTGTGTGTTCTGCCATGTAAAATATTGAGATTATTTTGATTATGTTGAAACATAACAAAAACATGATTTAGAATCATTGATGACTAAATAAAATCTGTATGTCAATGGGGAAATAAAAACCCAGAGTTTTGATTTCTATTGCATTTTAGGGATTTATAAGTTTCAGGGAGCAGGGCAGCAGAAATTCTATTTTCTGATGAGAAACAGTTAAATCATCAGAGAAAGTGAAGCATTCCCAGATGCAGATGCATTCACCTGTCTTGACCAGAAATTTAGAGCAAAAAGGCAAATAAAAAGCGTCATGTTCTTTATGCACCACCTTGAAATCAGATTTTTCCACCTACCTTTTTCATCAAAACAACCAGGGGACACATGAAGCAGCCCTGACTCACGGGATCTCCCTGCCCCTGGCACAGAGTGGTGGGGTTTGAGGGACACTGCTTTGCTCTCTTGCTGGAGGAATTACATTTTTTCTTGTCTTATGTCACCCACAGAATTTTCCAAGCTTTTAGGGGCTGCAGGGACACAGGGCACAAACAGGCATCAGGAGCTGAGGGGAAAAAGGCTGCAGCCCCTGCAGTGATGCTGAGGTGCCAGCAGACCCCACAGAGAACAGCCTGGTCCCACAGCAGCCACCAAGGGCCAGGGCCAGGTCAGTGACACGAGGTGGGTCATGCCACCCAGGGGAGTCCCATGAGTTCTTCCTCACCAGCCATCTCACAGGATTTATGGGGCAAACACCAGGGCTCTGCCTGCTTTCCAGTCTGAGAACCTCGGTGTAAAAGGTTTGTAGGACTGGGAGGGACCTGGGGGACACGGTCACATCTAAATCTGTAGGTCAGAGCAGAGCTGCAGAGGAACAGGTAATGGAGGCATGGTTAAGCACCAGAGGTGTTTTTAAGCTGAGCAGGGCTGTGGGTGCAGGAAATGCCAGATTTGTGTGAAACAGCCTGGCAAAGGCATCTGCGAACCCCACTGCATCTCCTGGCCAGGGCTCCTTAAAGACACAGCTTGCATCACAACCAGCATTTCCATTACACCACGTCTGGAGGAGGCAACCAGCTGGTGATAAACCTCAGAGCTTAATGGACTCAATGTCTTGCCTTTCCAACGGGAGGGAAGAAGGAGAAGGATACATTTTTAATGCTTATGTCAAAAGCAAGGGAGAAGAAGGGGTGTAAACCCTTCTTTCAGGGATAAATTGGAATTTCAGTGTCAGATTAGCTTTTCCAGAGAAGACATCACACAGCCCATCTGTGGGGTAGGGATGACTAATCCAGGTTCCTTCCAGAAGGATGCTCATGCATTCAGGCTATAAGCACACACACACACAGATGGGGGGGCCCTGGTGGGATCCAGCTTATCCCAAAACCAGCCTCAGACTCTCTCTGCTCCCTCCCCATAGAGCAGCATCTCTGAAAGGTCAGGACACCAAAATCAAAGGCAAGGTGGTTTGGGGGGCTGGGCTGGGGCACAGAACAGCCCAGGATGGCAGGACAAGCCTGAAGCATTGATCCAGCTCAGCCGGACCATTCCCAGTGCACAGCTGTGGCTCTGGGTGAGATGTGCCAAACCCTGACAGCCAGAAGGGGATGGCTCCTACCTCTCTCCCCGCTCAAAATTAAAAGGTGGGTGTCAGGACCCTGCAAGCTTTGTACCCCAGGGAAATCCCTCCATCTCTCCTGCACTGGCAGCAGAGCGAGGAGAAGGGTCACGAACTGCCAGAGATGTTCCTTTATGATGTTCGCTTATGAATAGACCAAATAATTTCTGCCCACATACAGCTTTCATCTAGGAATCTAAAGCAGCAATTAATAGTTTTATAACTCCCTTGCCTATTTGTTTCACGAACAGCTAAGCTCAGCTTTAAAACAAAACTGGGCTTTGAACTGGGACCCAGTGTGATCTCCCCTGTTGGACCATCAAAGCACATGTGCACCTCATTAACATTTGCAGGGTATCAGCTGGGAAACAGAAGCTTACTTTGGAAAGCTTGGGTGGTTTTTATTTAAAAGCCTGATGGACAGAGAATACAAATATGTCTGTCTGGGATAAAGTGAATTTGCAAAATTTTCCTTTAGTTGACCCAAAATTTCCATGAATGATTGGAAAAAAGGAACAGATCAAGCCAGTCTCTTTCTGATAGATGTTGAAATATATTGTAAGCTATTTTGAGACAACCATCAGAATTACACAAGCCCAGTGTGAGCTGGGTGTTGGGCTTTCAAATTAATATCTATCTTGTGGAGAAAAAAATCCCTGATATATGCATGTGTGACAGTAAAAATAAAATATAAAACAGATCAAGCATGTCTATAAGAAATGCTAGAAGAGTTTCCCTTGACAACATATTTTTTTTTTCTCAAAGGCTTTCAAATGGAAGTTATGTATATTTATTCTACCTGGCAGAGGGAACTCAAGGGAATGGGAAGGAAGGTGCTAATAGACATTCAAGTGAGGATGCAGCAAGTGCAGGGAGCATTGCACGCAGGGTCTTTTCCAACCAGGTACAATGGATTTAGATTAACAGTCCAAATAAAAAACCCTGTACTTACAGCTCAGCGAGGCTTCCCAGCAGGGAGTCGTGTGGCTTGTCTCAAAGGAGCCATTAGAAATGCGTAGAGGAGGAGGAACCTCTTATCCTTTGCCTGAAGCCTACCCTAAATGCTCTGTCACCCGGGACATGTGACCGTGCATGTCCCAGGTGTGCAGGGGTGGTGGCTGCAAACCACTGAGGAGATCCTGTGCAAGATATCCATGAGACTGGGGTAGGACTGGGAGTCCCCTGCTGAGTACCTGAGGAGGCCAGTGGGGCTGGGTGGCATCCCAGCTCCTGCAGAGTGTCCCCATATGCTGGGACAGGACTGGGGAGACATCTGCTTTCTAGTCATCCAACACTGCCCCTGCAGAGCGTCTTCGTTCTCATCGGCTTGAAGATGCTCAGGACTGCCTTGGATGGTGTGGGGGTTTGCCAGGCAGGCAGTGGGGAGAATGGAAGGGGGATTCCCACTACTGGCTGCTCCCTGCAGGCAGAGCACAAGCTGCCGCTGTATGCTGAGAGGCCACCAAAATGCTCAGGGCTGGAGATGGAGATGACGGGGGAACCCCCTGTTCTCCTCGGGTGCAGGAGAGGGTGATTACCAACAGCCCAGCGCGGTGCCAGCCTCCACTCCCGGGTCTCACGCTGCGTGTGCACAGCTCTCCAGAGGGACCTCCGTGCTCCGTTCCCCGGGGAGGGGGAATGCAGCCCCCGGGGCAGGCAGGCTCCGGGGCGAGGGACTGCCCTACACCCGCCCGCAGAGGGACGGGGAAGAGTGTCCCTGCGACCCGGCACCCAGCAGCATCCCGGGGCGTGGACGCTGGCACGGCGGCTCCCCGCTTACCCCGGGATGTCGGTGCCTCGCTTCCCCGCTCATCCCTGCATGCCGCTGCTCCGGTTGCCCTCTCACCCCGGGATGCCGATGCCCCGGGTCTCCGACGCACCCCAGGGTGCTGACCCCTGCAATGCCCGGGGGTTCTGGTACCCCGGGTACCCGGGTTGCAGATGCCCCGGTCCCTGTGTTACCGATCTTAAGGTCCTCGCCGCGCCCCGGGGTGCCAGTGCCGCGGGTCCCCGGGATGTCGGTGCCTGCAGCTCCCCGGGATGCCGATGCCGCGGGTCCCCACCCCGCCCCGGGATGCCGGTCCCTGCTGCGCCCCGGGATGCCGGTCCCTGCTGCGCCCCGGGATGCCGCTGCCCTCGTCCCCGCCCGCCCCGGGTGCCGGTGCCGCGGTCCCCGCGCTGCCGGTGCCCGCAGCACCCCGCTGGCGGAGCCCGGCCCCGCGCCGCCGCTCACCTGCCTCGGCGCCGCCCCCGCCGCAGCGAGCGCGCCCGGCGCGGAGCCGCGAGCCCTGCGGGGCCGGCGCCGGCGGCGGCAGAAGCTCCGCGGGGCCGGGGTCCCGCCCGCCGCCCTTCCCGGTGCTGCCCCCCGCCCGCCCGCCGGCGCCGCGGCGCGGGAACAGTCGGGGAGAGCCCGGTTCCCTATTCCCGGTTTCCAGTCCCCGGTTCCAGACCGCCGGTGCCCGTTTCGTGGCTGCCTCTGCCTCCCACCAGCCCCTCCCGAGCTCTGTATAGGAGACAGGGCGAAGGATGCCCGGGGAGAACCCACCGGACGAGACCAGCGAGCTGATTTTGGCGAAACCGGCCAAACAAGTCGGCACAGCTCCGTGCGAGGCTGGCGGTGTCCCCTGCGAAGGCACCACCACAGCGGAACCGAGCCGGGAATCTGGACCAGGCGAGGGTACCCCTGGCTTTCCTGAAGTCTTACCTGCTGGAAGTCCCTTGGAAGGAGGGAGAGCTCACAGGATGGCTGTGGCAGCCGCGCTGGGGGTGCCCGTCTCACCCGGCCCTGGGCTACCCCAGGTCTTTGCGAAGCTGCCCGGGTGGCAAGCGCTGCCCTTGGGGCTGAGCCCCTGGAGCCGGGGGTGCCGGGCGGTCCCGTGCCGAGCGCGTTCAGGCCGAGCAGGGCCCGGGCAGCGGTGCCGCCCTGCGCCGGGCACACGATGCACCCCTGCCCTCGCAGTCGCCCTCCATGCGATCCATCTCCGTCTTGCTCCTTGCAACTGGGAGTTTGTGGGGCACCGGGGCAGCCCCGCGGGGAAGCGTTCCCCTGGTTTGCTGGGCTCCTCGGTGTCTCTTCAAAGGCTCACTGGGAGGTGGGCGAAGGCAGCGAGCCCCGGGCATGGCACACGCTGCTTTCAGGTCAGCGAGCTGCCGCCGCCGCCCGGGGCCATCCCCAGACAGCCCGGGGAGCACTGCAAGCGCACCAACTCCCCTGGAAGTCAGCTGCTGGAGCAGAGGGATGGCAAGGAGAGGATGGGAAAGGAACCTTCCCAGGCTGACAGCCGGGGCTGCACGTCCCCGCAGCGATGGCTCATTGCTCCGGCAGCAGCACAGAGCAGCTGTGTCAGACAGGCGGCTCGCACGGGGCGAGACTTCACAGCACCCTCTGCATCCCTTCCATCGGCTTGCTGATTATAGTCCGAGGGGCTGGAGCCTGAGGGCTCTCAGCCTTCTCCAGGCTTGCACGAGGCGGACTGAGAGCTCTTTTTGGTGGCGAGCATCCTTCCCTCTGCCCGCACGCCCGCCTCCCGCGTGTGCTGCCAGTCCTGTCCCTGTGCCAGGCAGAGCTGGCCGCTGCAGGGCCATCAGCGTGTCTCCATGTGTGTGATGTGTCAGACTGTGTGTGCCTGTGCTTGTTTACATGGCAAGGAGGCAGCGGAGGGAGGGGGAAGGGATGACTTTGAGGGAGGCCTCAGAAAAGAGGGAAAAAAGAAAAAAAAAAACACGGAGGGAAATTCCTCTGTTCTGTGATATGAAGCAAAAAGCATTTATTTTTACGGCAATTAGAGATGGCTGAGCATCCCTGGAAGCTGCAAGATAAACATGCCCATCTTTGTCTGCTCCAGGCAGCTGCGAGCCTGGATGATGGTGGGTGCTGAGCCCCAGCAGGGTGCAGCCCACAGGGTAGGAGGAGGGCTGGCTCCCACGTGGGGTTTTCTCTGCCTGTCACTGACATATGGTGATCAGGGTGAATTTTCTTTTCCCTTCTGAAAATAGTTCTCATCCAGCCATTTTTCAGGGAAGGAGCTGTGCCTGGCGCTGCAAGGGCGCCCACTCCATCTGGCACTTGGTATCTGCACCAGAGCCCCGTTTATGCTCTACTACAGAGTAGACCTCAGCCCTGTCCCTCCCAAAATCAGCTCTCCCAGTACAAGGAGATTTGCTGAGTGTCCCTGGGCCATGTGGAGGAGCTGATTCCTGAGTGGGAAAGGAGTTGACAGGGCTCTGTCGTTATTGCTCCCAGACTGGAGGGATTACTCTGGGAAGGAGCTGGAGAGACACGGAGAGGAGATACCCCCATGTCTCCTGCTGCAGCTCAAGGCTCTGACTGGAAGCAACTGCAAAGAAGGGAAATTCACTTCCCAGGCTGCAGAGGCCCCGTGCAGGCTTGTGATGGCATCACAGCATCCTTCAGAGCGGACTTGGCTGCTGCATCAATGGCACCTGAGGTGAATTTTCTGCACAAGTTCAGAGGCAAAAGGCCTGACTCTGCCACGAGCTGACCAGAGCCTGTTGGCCTGCCTTCACACCGACACTGGTAAGCTGTGGCAGGAAAGGGAGACTCCTATTTTAAGGCTGTTTTCCAGCAAATTGAGGTGTAAGGGCTGTTCCTTGGCGCAGCTGTGTTTGCGATGGCCCTGGTAAAGCGCAGCTCCCCACGGCACGGGCCAGCCCTGTGCCCCCGCTGCCACTCCTGAGCTAGCCGGCAGTGATGTGGAGATGGGAACAAGCAGAAAATCAGGTCAGCTGGAAATGCCTCGCCATCTCTTCCTTTCATGTCTCCCCCCATCTTCCTCTCTTGAGGAAGGCAAGTCTCCGCCCGCCAAAGGCCGGGCGGATCATGTCGATAACTGCACAGCAAATCCTCCACGCAGGCACAAGGGGCAAAACCTCTTGCCGTGGTCTCTTCTGCAGTCTGGAAGCAAATCGCAGAGGCAGGGTGAGTCTGAAGCCAGCAGCCATTTCAGTGCTGCAGTGAGTCATCCCAAAAGGCGCTCAGCTTGTGGCAGCTCCCTTCCTTTCTTCTTTTTGCCTTTTTTTTTTTTTTTTAATAGCTGATGTAGCAATAAATTTAAAAAATAGCAGGAAATACATATGAATATAGCATGTCTCCAGAGCTCCTCTAATTAAAAGAAAAATCTCCAAGCACTTTTGAGCCCCTTGGATATCTGTTGTGAAAGGTTGGAGCCAGTGGGTACCTGCCACGTGGGAGGGTGGGATAGAGCAGCGCACCTGCGAGTGCAGGGGGATCCGTGGAGCTGGCGGCCGACAGGGGCTGATTAATGCCGGGGACATGAGCACAAAGCATTTCACAAATAGTCCTTTCCAGAGGGAAAGAGCTAAATTAGGGCAGACGCAAAACCTGGTCTTGTGTTTCTCAGTGGCAAAGACTTAATACTAAATACATGGGCTTTCCTTAATGCTGTTATTTCCTGGTGGTTTCTGTGCTCGCTGGTGCGTTTGTTCCCTGAGCTATGGGAGGGGGTTGCTCCAGCCAGAGGGGCTTGGGCTTTTCCTTCCCATGCCATTGGCTGTTCCCATTCTTGTGCTGTCAGCTGTCCCAGTTTCCATGCCTCTCCCTGGAGCCAGTTCATGGTGGGGGCAGGAGAGAAAGCAGGCTGTGATGGCAGCATCCTCTGAGCAGGAGGAGAAAAGTGGGGACACAAAATCCATGGGATTCCATCCCTACAACTCCCATCTTCCACCCAGAGCCACAAGGTGTCTGTAGATGCTGCTGACAGGGGGATATCAGCCTGCTCTATGCTGGAAATTAATTAACCAGCTGCATTCAGTCTCTGGAGCCCTTGGATAGATCTGCATTTCCAGCCCCCTGCAGAAAGGTGATTTGTTGGAATCCATCTGCAGCAGGCCTGGGACAGGCTCTCAGTATGGCCTGCAATAGCCCATCCCTCTGACAGCCTGGAACTCTTCTGGACTTGAGTGCTACTGAGCTCACTGGCTGCCTGAGCCAGGAAAGATTAATGAACATTCACTGAACTTGCTGGGGACGTTGACTTGCATTTGGACTCTAAAACTCTAACAGGAAACATGAGAAAATCTGGAGAGTTGTACCAATGCAGTGGCTATTTTTTATAGAGATGGAGAGCCTCTGGTGAGGAAGCAGGGAGATGCTGCAGTGTAAGGTCAGGCATTTC
Source organism: Anomalospiza imberbis (assembly GCF_031753505.1). Classification (NCBI taxonomy): domain Eukaryota; kingdom Metazoa; phylum Chordata; class Aves; order Passeriformes; family Viduidae; genus Anomalospiza; species Anomalospiza imberbis. The sequence goes on along the minus strand of NC_089697.1, from coordinate 5,578,486 downwards.
AGAGCACTGATTTACTATTTGGCAAGTTCCCACATGCCTTGAGCATATGGATTGACTCCATTTTACAGCAGCCTGCAATCTCCATGTGCTACATCCCCTCTGTCTCTGCTCCAGGTTGTCTCACCATCCTCCAAGACCCAGGACACATTACCAAAACTGAATTCATCAAAAACAAAGGCTATTCCCAGGCTCATCATTAACCTCTTGGAGCATCTCGGGCCAAGGCTTCCCACAGGCCAAGCCCTCTCCAGACCATTCCCAGCAGAGCTAGGAGCTGCCACAGGTGGGGATGCTGGCAGAAGGGCAGTATGGTGTCAGAGGAGAGGTTAATGTCAGGACTTGCTCTGTTCCCTGACACCCATCTTTGGTGTCAGGGTCAGTCTGGTCACACTTCATTTACTGGTACAGAGAAAGCCACAAAACCCAGTCATCATAGCCATACTTGCACAGGCAGCATGGGCTCACTTCCTGGATTCTCTGCCAGGAGAGAGACAGGTGAAGATGGAAGCCCAGCTTTAACTGCAATTAAATCTTACAGTAGTGCAGGTAGAATGATGCAAGTAACCAAGAGTGAAGCCAAGCTTTGACTCTCCACAGGCTCGTGCAGTGAGGACACTTGCCCTGCATTGCTTTTGATAGCTGTGCACAGCCAAGGCCATGGCCATGGCCATGGAGGGAGCCAGAGGTGGCCTCTGATTCCTGCCAGCAAGGCCAGGCTGGGTGGAGCAGGGAGGTCCCCACCTGCTGCACCACACATGGAAATCCCTTATAAATTAGTATTTAGGCAAATTGGAAATCAGTCTTTTCATGCAATAAGGGGGTCAATTAAAGGGTGATTTCCCTGAGATTTATCTGATCCTGTGAATAATTTCATCCCACAGCAAACTCAGGTGAGGGCCCAGCACTGGTGGAAGCAGGGGCAGCAAACCTGCCCTGAGGCTCTGCCTCTTCACCAGAGCTGGAGACGAGAGTGGCCACTGGGTTTGGGGCTCTGCAGTCTCTGCCCAGCTGTGATGACACAGCTGAGAATTCCACAGCTATAAATTGCTGGTGAATTATCACTATGGTAGTTTTGCAGGTGGAAGTGCCCTGGTGGCTTGAGGCTCTGGGTGAACGCCCTGCTCCCATTCCAGCTCTGCCTCCACCTGCCTCTGTGCTGACAAGGATGAACACGCAAGGACAACTACAGCTGGAGATGCTTGGGTGCAGGGAAGGGTCTGCTCTCCTGTCTCTGCAGGGATGTTGTCTTTTGGGCTCTCTGCAGAAGGTTCAGGCAGTGCTGAGGGTGGTGAGGGACCTCTGTGGCCATAGTGTCTTCATGTCTTGAGGCTCTGAAGGATGCCAGGGACTTGCTGGTTTCCTCCATCCCATCTCTGCCTCTCCCTCCTTTAGACATCATCACAGAATGGGCAGGACCCCTCAGTCCAAGGAAGAAGATGTGGGGCTGGAGATGCTGGAGCACTGGAGAGTGGGGTGACATGACACCCAGGGCTGCAGGGTGCCTCTGGGGGGCCAGACTGGCAGGGGACCCCCTAAGCCCCCCAGGTGCCCTTGGCAGCGGATCAGCCGTGCTGTGGTTCTGTGGTTCAGGGCTGGTGACTCATTGCCAGCCCTGGGAAGGCTGCAGAGCCATGGCAGGGGGGAGCAGGGTGTCTGACAGCTCCTGAGTCTCCTGATAGATATTCCTCTGCTGCTGCATGGAGAATCACTGCTGTCTCCATGTCAGAGCCCAGATTTGCTATGCTGGCTATGGATTTCTCCCTGCTGTACAGCCATCCTTGCTGCTTGGCACTAGATTTTTGTAGTTTTGAGGGGTTTTACCAGGAATATTTGAGCAAGCTGCAGAGGAGAAGCCAAGGATGCAGGATGCAGGTGGATAAGAGCTTGCTGGCTGAGTCTGGATGGCTGGGGGAGACACAGGCCCTTGCTCCTGCAATATGCACACAGGATTCCACCTTTCATTACCTTCTTCCACCACCTGCAATGTTGAGGGCACCCCTCATTCTTTCATTGATCCTGACAGTGTTCAGGGCTTGCCTTTCTTAGGCAGATTCATGTACCAAGAGAGAACACATCTGCCTTCTTTCCAAACTCTTGGAGCAGTGGAAGTAGTATTTGTGTCCCAAGAAGATGCTTGTTGGTTTGCTGGGATACAGCATAGCATCCAGGCAGAAGCCCCCTTTGCCTGAGCCCTGGAAAGAGCCTCCTGATGACATTTCAGGAAAGCATTTTTCTATTTTTAGAGGCCATCGTGCACAGAGGCAGGGAGTCAGTACAGGATTCCCAAGCTCTTTCAGAAAGCAGTCGTGCATCTCGGGATGCTCGGAGCAGCAGCCCTGGGGCTCCTTAACACGATCCAGTCACAGGAGCTCCTGAAGCAGAAAGCTATTTGGGCATTTGGGCAGCAGTGCACTGCCTCTTTCGGTCTCTGCTGGGTCAGGCTCTGAGCATGCTGGGACCACGGTGCTCCTCTGATTGGCACCACATCTCTGATGTGTGCCTTGAAGGTCCAAAGCTTCCCGTTCACCCGGCTGTGCAGGAACGCGACAGGGCGCTCTGCCGTGCTCTGCTGCTTTTGCCCATCTCTCCCTGATTAATGTGAAATCCAGCCTCATGAATGATTCATGAAGCTTTATTTAGTCTAATGATTTCTGACATCCACTGCCTGGGAACAGCATTTTGGGACAGACCGTTTGCGACCAGCGAACTCCAGAAATAGGGAGCTGACGTTTATCCCATCTGAACGGGGAACATACAGAAGGGGAGGGAGGGGTTGGAGCAGCCCTGCTTCCTTCTCAGGGAATCACAGGTTGCTTCCTAATTAGCCAAATGTGTAAAAGCTAAATATTGACATTGCATTGCGGTTCCCTGTGTCTTGCCGTCACATTGCATGTTATTAACCTACATAATGTCAGGGAAAGGAGCATCTGTGTGTGCCTTGGCACAGGCAGGGCTGAAGAGACAGGAATTCCCCCATGCAACGCTGCTGGTGGGACCTGAAGGAGCTGGGAAATGCATTCCCTTCTGCAGCTGGAGCTGGGAAGAGAGACAAGCCCTATAGCATAAACATCCACCCTTCTCCTCCTGAACACTTGGCTGTAGGGAGACACAGGTTTCAGCTGGGAGGGGCTCTCTGCAGGTGAGCAGCCCCATTTGGGAGGGGTGTGCAGGTACCTTTGGTCCTGTGCTGGTGGATTTGGGAGTGACAGCGAGTTTAAAACCATGTGTGGGCCACAAGGTGGGATCTGTGCTGCAGTTTGATGAGCAAGCAGGGGCTGGTGCAGGGCTGGCATCTATGGGAGCTGCTTTCCTCCCTGCAAACTGCTTCATGTGAGTCTCAGAGTGCTTCACCAGCCTTTGCCAGAGCTGTTATTTGTGGAACATCCCAGCTGCTTGGCTGAACACAGACATCAGCCTCTCTGAGGGACTGTGGAGGGAGTGCCCTGCTGAGGGATGGGGCTACAGAGAGGGTAGGGGTGATGGAGCCCAGCTGCCCTGCCTGCCATGGGACACAAGGAAGCCCAGCTGCCCTGCCTGTGTCACTGCCAGCCTCCTGCTGAGCCCTCCCATGTATCTTCATGCATTTTGGCTTGCTGCAGAGGAAGGAGATGTCTCCTTTCCTCTCTTTCTGCATGGGGAAAAGGATTGCTGGCATGTAGGGCTCTCTCTCAGCTACGGGGTGCTGTCAGTGCCTCACCTTTTTTGCCTTCCTTTTGGCTCCCTGGCTCAGGAAACTCCTGCCAGCATCTGAAAGGCTTCCTGGGTATGCACAACCTTGTGCAGCTGCAGCAAAGAGCAGCCTGCTGAGGATTCCTGGTGGGATGGAGGGAGGATGGAGCCAAGCAGCTCAGCACAGCTCTGCTGCCTCTTGGCTGGGGCAGGCAGAGCTGTTCCCTGCCAGACTGAAGGCCTTCGTCACAAGCAGCTTGTGAGCTTTGGCAGCACTTTAGGCAGGAGAGAAATCACAGCGAGCTGCTCTGGCATCCCTCAGCCCTGGCTCCATCCCCTGCCAGCCCCCACAGCTCTGGGGCTCCCCACCGTGCAGGGGGCAGGGGCAGTGCACAGCTGGGGTGATGTGCCAGAGCCAGGCAGAAGGGACAGCTTCCATCCCTGCTCTAAACGTGCCCTGGTGGCAGACACTGCCTCCCTCCACTCCGTAATTCCAGGGGTCCCCTCTGCCCTCCCAGCACGCTGGGAGCTGGTGTCCTGTGTTGCTGCTCACTGGCCAGGGTGGGAGGGCACTGGGAAAGGTAAGACAAAGCACTCCTGTGTCTTCTGAAAGAAAGTGCTGGAGGGCATCAGCTGGTGTGAGACAGCTCTGGCCCAGACCGCTCTCTCCCTGCCACTGGAAAGGGTCTAGGTGCAGGTGAGGAGCTGAGTTTGTATAAACCATCCCACAGACAAAAGAGCAGAGTGAATTCGTACATTTGTTAGCCTTTAACTGTGAGGATGGCTTGTTTTTCTGCAGAGGTGTGTGTCTATTCCTTTTATGGTGGGGAGCAGAATGCTATTGACTCCTTTTCCCTCCTGGAATATCGCTGCCCCTCAGCAGGAATGAGGAAGGCTGTGCACAGCTCCTGACCATGGGCAGAGCTGCTGCTGAGTGGATCTGCTCTGCCCAGGGTATTTTCTCCTCTGGAACTAATGTGATTGCTGAGATCCTGCTGGGACTACAGATTCTGACTCCTAGGCCAGGCTAGCTAAATAACCCTCCCCTTTCAAAAGCTGTCAAAGCTGTAGTAATTCTTATTAGGCTGGTTTGAATAATCTCTTGAAAAGGTCTCACATCACCATTGAGAAACAAACTGTTCTGTATTCAGACCCCAACCACCCAGTCTTCTGAGCCAGACCATAATGTATGCAGGGGGAGGCTCCAAGAAAATATTAAAGATGGTCTGCCGTGCTGTGGGTGAGACCTGACTTCTCCATCCTCTGTCCTGTGTACATTTCAGAGTGGAACAAAGGACTTTGAGTGGAGCAAGGATGCTCTGTGATGCTGATGGATCCCTGGGGAGACACTCTGGATTCCATCCCTGGGATGTTGGGGAGTGCTGGATGTTTCCTTTGGAAATTGTCCAAAAGTGACTGGCCTGAAAACCTTTGCTTTGAGGGAAGATGCAGTAAGCCAGACCTGCTGCCCGCCCTGCAGAGGTGCTGCTGCTGTGATGTGCCATGATGGATGTTTCTGACTCAAAGCTGGGCCCTTGAGTGCAGCCTTTGTCCACATTCCCAGCACCAGACCTGGTGAGCCTGTCCCAGGAGAAGTCCTGAGTCCTGAGCCCCCAGGCAGAGAAAATGAACACCTTCCTCTCCAGGCTGCTCTGGCCTTGGGCAAATAGGTGATGTGGGAAGAATCTCTCTGCCACAACACTCACTGCTTTTCCCATTGTCTTGCTGGCACCTACCTAGGACAAAGAGGGAAATTCCCTTCCTCCCCAGAGACCGGAATCAAAGGACTTCAGCCAATGCACACTGCCAGGAGCTTGCCAGAATCAGTGATGCTGACCTGTGTGTGTTTTGGTGCACTGCCCAGCTCCTCCCAGGTGGGTGCTGCTCCATGGAGGGGGTGGAGGTGAGCCTAATCCAGTGCTGGAAGCTCCCCAGGCTCCCCAGCAGAGCTGGTGATAGCTGGAAATGCTGTGCCCAGGAGGCAGGGACCTGTGCCTGGGAAGAGAAAGGCAGAGGATTTGTTGACACAGCTGCAGGTGGAGGCACAGTCGGTGCATTGCCTCTGGGATTTCTGACTTGCAGGACTCCAAACCAGAAAGCAGCAGGACTGACACAGACTAGATGTCCCCAGAGCATCCTATGGCCCAAAGTCACCTCCTCCTGCCTTTCTGGGCCAGCAGCTGGGTGACAGTGGTGACATGAGCAAAGCTGTCTCAGAGCAGGTAGAGGGACCTCTCAGAGGGAGATCTGGAGGCCTCAGGCAGCAGGTTTCGGGAGGATGAGCCCTTCCTGCCATTTCCTTGTGTCTGCAGAGGAGCTGCTGCCCTGGGCATGGGATCCATAAGGTTATGCAGGGCCAGCTGAGAGGCACCCCATGCCTGGAGCTCTGTGCTTAATCAAACCAATTAGCAATTTAATCTTGTTAACAAACCAAGATAATTGCAGCATTATCAAATTAGCCAGCTGTATGGAAATGTCTGCTTAATAGCTGATAATAGCTGGTGCTGATGGAGGAGGAGGGCTGCGATCTGTGACTAATGACCGCGGGAGGTGCAATCAGGCTGCTCTGCCCTGGCTGCCGCCAGCCCCGTGCGGGATGCGGGGATGGCTGCGGGAGCGCCGGGGCTCAGCCTCTCTCAGCCCACGGCTTGTGTGGCACAGCTCTCCCTGTGCAGAGGGCTGGGCTGCTGTCAGGGAGAGTTTCCCCTGCAAGGACCCTACACTGGGCAGAAGCAGTGTCTGATTTTACACTGAATTTGGCTGATGAGCTCCCAGTTCTTGTTTTGCCTGTCCTTGCTGGATCACCGAGCGTTTCCAGCCTCCCCAGCGCCGCATGAGCTCTCCGGTTCTCTCAGCCCTCCCGTGGCCAGGCTAAGCAAAGAGTTGTTTGTTTTTTTCACCATAGGACTTCCTCCTTCTCAGTCAGAGTAATTTCTGAGTCTTGCCTCCTTCCAGTTGCTCCACAGAGAAGAGGTCACCTACATAGACGTGACCATAGAAGGACTTGCTCCAGCAGATGCTCTCCCCACTCTCGGCCAGGAAGCTTCCAGCATCTCCCATGGACCATGCAAGGTGTCAATCCCACAGCCAGAGGCTTCATCCCGCCGTGTTTGTGGGTGGTTTAAAATCTGGCCAGCTGGTGCTGCTCTCCCGATTGCTTTGCTCGTGCCTGGCCATGGGGATCATTAGCCCAGCTCTTACACAGCAGCAGCTCCTCTCTCGGTGTGTGCAGACAGACCAAGCTCCTCCCCAGTCTGGGCTGGGACTGGTTGTTGAGAATGGGACATTCTCAGCAAGCCTGGCATCAGCAGTGGGCTGGGGAAGGCTGGCAGGCCCCTCTGAGCATTAGGCTGGGTGATGCTCTGCCCCTGAGGTGGATGGTGGCAGTGCCTGGTTCTGCCACTGCACAGAGGCCAGCAGGTCCCTCAGGCTGCACACACTCTCTTCTGCTGATGTTTGTTGGCATTTCCTGAAGTTTTGTCCCCAGCACTCAGCTGTACAAAAATTACAGGAACCCCTTGGAGCTATGATTTTATTGCCCTGGCTTGAGGCTTTCCCAGGCAAGATTCTTCAGCTGAATTTTCCCCACCAGTTCAGGTTCAGGGAGGGGTTCATCACCACTTGGGGTTTGGGTCTGTGTAACCCCCTCCTCTGCTCTCCAGATGAGCCCCAAGAAGGGCAGGCTCTGCCTTCTGTGTCCCCCTGGGCAGGCAGGGTCAGTCCCCTTCCACAGCCCTGTCCAGCTGGGAGGGCCTGGAGGACACACTGCTCTCCAGGGCCCCTTGCAGCCTTCCGAAAGCAGCCTGGCAGTTTTGTTCCAGTCCCTTCCCATTGCTCTCTCCTGGAGGCTGGGTGCCTCTGGATGGATTTTGTTCCCCAAGCCAGCCCTTAACCACACTGCAGGTGTGAAGCCAGATTGTTTTCATCGTCTTTCCCCAGAAGAAGAAATTCTGAGGTGAAAGCAGCAGTGGGACTGTGTGCCAGGATGCAGAGAGGAGGTGGGGAAAGGAGTCACACGTCACAAACGCCCTTGGGGAAAGCCTCTTTTATTTGTTAAAAGAGCGGTGGGGGAGCAGAGGGAGAGGGGAAGCGGGTGGCACAGAGCACAGTGCAGCAGTTGTCACAGAGTGATCCTGGAGCTGAGCTGGGATGGGAATGCTGAGATGACCCTCAGTGCATCGTGGAAGCCGGAGCTCACACTGGGAAAGGGAGAGAAAGAAAGCCGCTGTGTCTGGTGCTCGCCCCAGCCCACCGTCAGTCAGCCAGCCGCCTGACGGGGGCTCTGGCAGCTGGGCACAGCCCCTGCCCAGAGCCACCCCATCAAACCCAGCTCTGCTGCCCGTGCGCAGGCGGGGCTCCGGAGCTCCTACCGTAGGAGACGGGGATGGAGGGCGGCTTGGAGAGGCATTTCCTCCCGCAGAAGGAGCGGCAGCACTTCTTGCCGCGGGGGCAGTGCCGGTCGATGAGGCACTGGTTCGGCGGGTTGTGCATAGCGCAGGTGAAGCGCACGGGCGGGCAGGACCAGGCGCTGCCTGCAGGAGAGGGACCGGTTGGCTCCAGGGCAGCTGAGGGGCACCGGGCAGATGCTGCCCGGCAAACACCCCTGTCCCCTCCCACATAAACACGGCTCCTTCGCCGCACCTGAGCTTTTCCTCCCCGTCCCTTATCCTCGGACGTCTCCTACCTGTTGGCAGTTCTGCCCAGAGGATGAGCATCCCCACCAGGAGGAGGGCGGCCACCGCCTTCATGCTGCCGTGTCCCTGCGAGGTGCGAGCGTGAGAAGTGCGGGACACCAACATTTAAACCCTTGGGGAGGATGGGGGTGGGGAGCGGGGCTGGGCACGTACCAGTGTTTGTACCTTTTCCTCTGCCTGTTGCATTGTGTTTTCCAGAAAAGCCTTTTGCGCAAGGTTCAGATGTAATTGTTTGGTTGCTCAAAAAGCAGCTATTGCATTGCACAACTGACCCCTGCAGCCCCTCCTGGGGCTGAGGGACAAGCCAGGGGGAGATGTGCCAGGGCATTGTCCACCCTGACAGGTAGCGGAGCTGCTTTCTCCTGGGCAGGTATCTTCTCCAGGTATCCTTTTTCAGGAGAAACCCTTGTGGCGACTGTGTTCTCTTCTGGGGGTCTGTTAAATGGGTTTCCCTCTGTACTTTGCTTGCACGTGGTCCTGCAAACCAAACCTTACAGCATGATCCAAATCAGCATGACACTGCCAGTGCCTTCCCAGGGATGATCCTTCAAGTTTTTTCCCAGAGGAACCTTGCCTCAGCCCCAAATCCTCCTGCCCTACTGGGAGTATGAGTTGGTGTAGGGAAAACAGCTTTGGCTTAGCCCAAGGTGAGTCTTTCTCAAGCTCTGTGGGGGGTCACCTGAACCCCAGTATCTTCTCTGGTGGCTTCTGCCATATAGGAAGCAGGTTGGTGCTGGAAGAAAGTGGCTGACCCCTGTGGGGCACAATAACCCACTCCTTATAGACCTGTCATCAGCCATGATGCAGCACGAGGACAACTTGACTGAGCCCTAACTCTTGATAGCTGTAGGAATTAGGGGCTGTATTCCTTGTTTGGATGGCAAAGGTCCCACCACCCATTTCTCCCTCCCAGGGAAATTGTAAGCCTGCCCTGGCCTCCAGGTAAATCTGTTTTCTTTAGGTGCCCTTGGGCAATGGGAAGTTACTCCATCTCCCACCAATTGGTCAATGTCCCACTCAGCTTGTGTAAGGGGTTCCTGAAATATTTCTGTGGGACTTCTGTGGCTGGCAGGAGCCCAAGCTGTCCTGGAAACATGTTCTGGGAATGCCTGGGTAGGGGAAGATTCCCACAGCCAACCTCCCCCAGTCCTGCAAAGGGCAGCCCCTGATCTCACAAGCAGGCAGGGACAAAGAGCAGCAAAAGCCCAGAATCACCTCTACATGCTCTGTGCAGCCCCTGAGCCCCCCAGAACTTCACTGGTCCAGCCCCTGGAGCTGCCACTTTCCATCCAGGGCATGGTGAGTGTCTCACTGTGTCCTCTCATGCTCAGACTTCCGTTCTCAAGTCACAACGGGCCGTGTTAACTTGACTTCAACTAACCTGGTACCAGTTCATTATTGTCCAATTTCCCTGTTGACTCTGTGGCTGCATTTAGCTCTTTGTGGAGTCATTTATTAAATAACATGCAAAAATAATTTCTGGCCTGTGCACCAGCAATGTAGCACTTTTAATGAGAAATACAAGCACTGGAATAATTTTTGAGCAATCCATTGCCATTCAGCTGCTGTTGGGGCTGGAGAGGACATTGCTGTGCTCCCAGCTGGTGCCAGAATCTGGCTGAGGTCGTGCTTGGACCTCTGCCTCCAAGGGAGGAGAAAATATCAAAGACCAAGGCTTGGACTAAGCTGCAGAGAAGATGGGAGGGATGAGGGAGGGAAAGAAATTCACCTGAAGAAAATTCTATAGTGCTTTATTCACAGCAGGGGGGGAAGTGGGAACTCTTTTTGTCCCAAACTCGCATGAAATAACCAGGACCCAGCATTTATGGGCACAGGATTGCCTGCAGTCTTCATGTTGCATTCTGTTACCTGTGCAGCACCCATTGCCCCAGCACTCCCCAGAGCAGTCCCCATCCCACATGGCTCATGCTCTTCTCCATGAAAACCACTTTGTTTCCCTCCTTCCGAAGCTGCAAGGCCCCAGTTGTGCAATGCTTGGGGGTGTTGTGGCAGATGCTGCTTTCTCCCAGCCAGAGCAAGGCTCTGCAGTTTGTACTCCCTGGGAAGGGAAAGGAGGGAGACCAGCAGCCCCTGATCCCCCAACCTTACCCGGGTGCACAAAGCACCCCAGGAACAGCTTGTGCCCCACCAGGCGATGCAAAGCTTTCAGCCTGATGATAAGCTCCATCCATCCATCCATCCATCCATCCATCCATCCATCCATCCATCCATCCACCCACCCATCCATCCACCCACCCACCCACCCATCCATCCATCCACCCATCCACCCACCCATCCACCCACCCATCCACCCATCCATCCACCCACCCACCCACCCATCCATCCATCCACCCATCCATCCATCCACCCATCCATCCACCCACCCACCCACCCATCCACCCATCCACCCACCCACCCACCCATCCACCCATCCACCCATCCATCCATCCATCCATCCATCCATCCATCCATCCATCCATCCATCCATCCATCCATCCACCCACCCATCCACCCATCCATCCATCCGTCCATCCGTCCATCCATCCATCCATCCATCCATCCATCCATCCATCCATCCATCCATCCATCCATCCATCCATCCATCCATCCATCCCTGGCTCAGGAAGCTCCCTTCAGCCCCGGGCCGGCTCCGGCCGCTCGGGGTGCCCGGGAGGAGAGGGTGGCCGCAGCCCAGCCTCACCCTCCCCGCGCTGGTGTCTGGTGCCACCTAGTGAAGTGTCATTGATGAGGCTCTGCAGGACCACGCAGGCTCGGCCCTGCTCCCAGGTGGAATCTCACGGGAAAGGGCCCTGTGGGAGCTGCCTCTACAAATACAAAGTGTGTACAGACCTCTAAGTGGGACCTGCTCTGTGCACAGATACCCCCAACCCAGCACTGCCAGACACCTCCAGCCCAGGGAACCTAGAGCAAGAGGAAACCACAAATTAGAAATTCAGTCTGTGGCCAACGCAAAACAAAAGAGGGCAGGGATGTGAAAAAATGGAGATTTTTTTGGTCCTAGAAGAGCCACAAGTTTCCTGTTGTAACACGTGTATTTCACTTGTAATAACCCCTATAAAAACAACAGGCTATAAAACATATTTACATAAGAACCTGTATAACAATTATGTATGAAACATATTTACAAAAGACAACAACACGTTCTAAAACATATATACAGAAGACTACTGAAGAACACTCTACATATATCCAGAAGGATGGCATCCCTGCCCGGCACCTCCATCAGTCCTGGAAGAAAAGCAAGCGACACGGTCACTCCGGTCAGGCACAGAGGGCTGTTCCCTGTGCCCCCAGGCTGGGACACGCTGGCAGAGCGGGACTCTGCTGCCAGCACTGAGCCTGGCTGGGGCTGAGGGCAGGGCCCAGGCAGTGGGACCCAAAGGGTGGCCCAAAGCAAGCACAGGGCTGGGGTGGTGCTTGTGCCACCAGAACCCAGGGCCCCCCGGGCACCGTGTCCCTGAGCGGGGCCACCCAGCCCAGCCCCAGCCTGGCAGCAGGGGACCCACCCTGCCTGTGGGCAGGGCATGGCCTGTCCTGCTGCTGGGCTTGGTCTTCATCCCAAAACCATGTCCTCCTCCTCCTCACCTTTCTCATCCACTTCCATGTCTTCAACATAATCCTCCACATCCACCTCCATCTCTTCATCTCCATTCTCTTCAACATCTATAGCCATACTCTCTTCTCTATCAACCTTCACATCGATTTCCATCTCCTCCTCAGTGTCTGTGGCAGCCTGCATGGGGAGCAAAACCTCACAGTGGGGTCCCTGCCCCACACCATCCCCACAGAGCTCCAGCCCACCCAGGCAGCGCGGAGGTTTCCACCTCCATGGAATGGCACTGTACCTTCATTGGGACAAAAGTGAGCATCCTGAAGGGATGGGTGGCAAGATCCAGGCAGCAGGAACCACTCAGGACTGATGACAATGTCAGGGACTTGGTGACAGAGATACTCTCAAAGTGGGATGAAGGTGAGGCGATGGGGGCAATGGTTGGTTGCTGCTATCAGCTGTCCCAGCCCTTTTCTGTAAGTTTCAGCTGAGCATTTCCTGTGGTAACACTCGCTCTGCTGTGTGTGATCCAGGAAACCTACCTTCCTCTTTGGTTTGCCTTGGAATTGACCCTGAAGATCAAACCTGAGCTACCTCCCACCAGACCAGACAGAGTCCTGCCCCCTGGCCTTGGATGTTCCCAGGGATGGGGCATCCACAGCTTCTGTGCACAGCCTGGGCCTGTGCCTCACCCCCCTCGGTATAAAAAACCACCTTCATTTTAACCCAAATCAACCTCCTGCAGTTGAGAGCCATGTCTCCTTTCTCCTCCCACCACAGACCCTGTTGAACACTCTGTCCCAGTCTTTCCTATGGGACCCTTCAAGCCCTTCATGGCTGCAGTGAGGCCCTTCCATGGCCCTCTCTTCTCCAGGCTGAGCATCCCCAACTCCTTCAGCCTTTCCTCACAGCAGAGGGGCTCCAGCCCTTGCAGCACCCCCATGGCCTCCTCTGCACTCACTCCAAGAGCTCCATGTCCTTTCTGTGCTCAGGACCCCAGAGCTGGAGGCAGGGATGGGTTCTGGGGGGGCTGCAGCTTGATGGGGAGCAGAGGGAAATTTTGTGTTATCCCCTGAAAAGAACTAAATGCATTCTTGTGCTGAGGGATAAAATCAAGAGAATGTAGACTGCCCTGAGCAGAGTCCTGCTGTCAGGGGTGTTTCTTTGTGAAGTCTGCAGGGATCCATCAGGAGCAGATTCCGGGTGTCCCTGTGCCTCAGCACCGCCCCAGAGCAGCTCAATGGCACCTTGGCCAGGCTGTGGGTCCATGCCCGGCTCAGCTCTCAGCTCCCTGTGCTCCTACAAGCAGAGGCTCCAAAGCAAGACCTGCCCATGGGGACACAGGGTCCATGCCACACTGGCTCCCTCCAGCTGAGGCCGGGCCTGCAGCACCCTGGGGTGCCGCAGAACAAAGATTTCCCCACAGGATTTCTGGATCCTGGGGACAGCAGCTGATGCAAAAGCCAGAGACTCCACTTCTGACACAGGGGTACATATGTCACCCTGCAGCCCAGCTGAAAGGAGAGGGACATGTCATACAAATCTTCAGGGTGTTTATTGTCAGGACAGAAATTCCTTTATATAAAACAAGAGCTTAAAAATAGCACTACCCTGCTCTGAAAATTAAATATACATATATATATATACACACACACATAGATACTGATAGAAAGAATAATTACCATTTTGCTATGTGATTATAAAACCAAACAAGATTAATACCAATTTCCAAACTATTCTGCCAAACCAGGGCAAAGGGATCTAAGAATTCCTGCCGCCCATCTTCCCATGGGAGCCCACCTGGGCACCATGCTGGGAGCCAGCTGAGATCAGGCATCCCCCATGCTGCCTGCACCACCCAGCTGTCCTTGCCCCACCGTTTGGCAGCAGAGACAACAGAAGCTCTCAGGGTGACACCACTGTAGGTTTTTTCTCTTGCAAAGCAGTCTGCCAGGGTCCAGGGGGACTGTGCCATCCCAGTCACTCTGGGGGACACCAGGTGTCATGCCTGTCCAATGACCAGCCTGCCCACATAGCTGCCTCCCCTCATCCCAGACCTGCCAAGGAACAGCTGAACCCCTCAGCTTTGCAGCAGGGGCTTTGTTCAAGTTTCTTTTTGTGTGTTTTTAGGATTTTTGGATTTTTTAAGTACAGTCCCCCGGGGATTTTGCAATACAAGAACAAACACTGATGCTTTACGATAACCTAGCAATAACAATGTCATGTAGCTACTGTACATCCATCCCCGTGCCCCGCCGAGCACTGCAGCCCTCTGCCAGGATCACTTCTTGTTGGCAATCTGCTTTTCCAAGTCTTCGAGTCTGGCTGTCATCTGAGCAAGTGAACGTGCTAAGGAAACAGCATGAGCCACACAGTCTGCTGGGCAAATGGCTTCATCCCCTTAAAAGAGCCTAAAATTTCCCCGCTCCCATTTACCTATCCCTCCCTCCCCCATGTGTACTTTGTCCTCAGCACCCTGACAAGCCCAGGCATCACCCCAAAGGATATTTTTCTCCGTCAGGCTCTGCAGGATGGCCACGGTGTTGGTCTGGAACTGCACCAGCGCCTCGCACTCGCACGGGCTGCGGATCTCCGTCTCCCCTTTGCCCTCCTCTGTGACAGGGGGGTTTGGCTGCAGTCAGACCACGGCCCCACGGTGCCCGCTCTCCCTTGCTCCCAGACAGGTCCCTTGTCCCTGCAGCCACCCACCGGGGCTCAGAGCTCTCCCCACCATTTTGCCCCCTTCTTTCAGCCTCTCTGCTTTCTGTCAGGCTGCCCTGCTGATCCAGCAAGCTCTCTGCCAGGCATCCCACAGAGCTGTCACACGTGGTCACAGTGTGCCAAGGACAGCCAGTGCTGAGCTCCACTTTGCCTTCAAGCTGGGGTGGCAGGGGACACATTGACTCTGTATCTGCAGCCCTGTGGGGATCTCAAGGGCACTGGGGAGCCCCAGCCTGTCCCTAGGCAGGGAGACCCTCACAGTAACCCAGCAGCAGCAGAAGGACAGGTCTGAACAAGGCACACAAGTCTGAACAATGTGCACAGGCCACCTTCAGAGCGTCCCGCAAGGCAGGGTGCCACTCCCAAATTCTGCCCATGCAATGGTACAGGGGTGGTTGATCACATTAATACTTTTGTATTAACCTCTCCTTTAATTAATTTTAATTTAATTAATTTTTATTCATTAATTAAGTTTTTTTGTTAATTTCCTCAGCTTCACCTTCTCCTCTTCCAAATCTCTCCCAGAGACCCACATCTACACCCACAACAGACTGAAGAGATCCTGTGACAGTCTGGACTCACACCAGCCCAGCTCAGCCTTGGGGTATTTGACACAGGGTGACAGACACACAACCCACCCCACTGGCTCTGTGGGGACCTTCCCTGGCTTGGAGTCAAATCTCCTGGTGTGGCCAGGAGCACCCACCTGGGCAGATGTTCAGGGAGAAGTTCTCCACAAGGTGGGTCATGGTGGTGAAGTCTGCTGAATAGGAGAAGTGCTGTTCCACTGGCTCGGAGGCGATCGCTCTCAGCTCTTCTTCCACAGCTTTTCCGACACCCACGGCAAACATGACAATCCCTGCGTGGCAAGGACAGATCCTGAGCACTGCACTGGCCACCCCGCAGCAAGCAGCCCCAAGCCCAGAGGGAGCAAAGGCAAGGATGCTGGATTTTCTCTGGGCTTCCCAAATATACAGCAGGAATTTGGGAAGGACAGGCAGGAGTGTGGCAGCACTGTGGTGGTGGAGGCTGCTGCATGAAGGATGCTGCTCAGAGCACCCTGTGGCCACAACAGAGCACATCTGCTGTGGGATGCAGCTCCCCAAGGCTGGATGCTGCAGCTTTTCCCTGAGACAGCCACACCAAGGAATCATCCCGGGATGCCCAAAACACTGCAATTTGGGGTTCCCAACCCCCCCTGCACCTGATTCCTTCGCTCTTCTGGCCCATTCGGAGATGTCATCCTGGGAGCGTCCATCTGTGAAGACCAGCCCGATTCTAGGGATGTTGTGGGAGAGAGGCCTGGCACCTTCCAGCTCAGAGAAGCTGTGCTCCACCATGTGCTTGAGGGCCAAGCCTGTCATGGTGCCTTTCTCCATGTACTCCACATCCATCACCGCCTTCTTGATCTCATCCGCGCTGTGGTACTTGTTGAGGGGGAACTCGGTGCGCACGCGGCTGGAGTACTGCACCAACCCCACGCGCGTGCCGTGGGGGGACACCTCCAGCAGGTCCACGATACGGTTCACAAACTGCTTCACCAGCTCAAAGTTCTGGGGCCGCACGCTCTTGGAACCATCGATCACCATCACAAGGTCGACATGCCCAGCTCCACACTCTGCAGGCACAGGGGGAAGGGGTCAGAGGAGCAGCCTGGCCATGGCCACTGTCATAGTGAAGGAGCCTGGGGCTGGGGCTGAGCTTTGGGGCTTCAGGACACCATGGGAACACCCTGGAACTGCAGCTGGGAAGGAGAGCAGACCATGCCCAAGGGACTCAGCCCAGAAACCTCCACTGACACCCTAACACCCCATGAAAGTCTTTTCTAGGTTTCTCTTTTCTCAAACCTTTCCTTAAAGCTGTTGCATCTTCTGGGCCATGCCTCTGAGGACACAAGCATCCATCCCCACAGCAGCCAGGGTGTTTCACCAACCAGAGCTAGCTCTCTACCCTCTTCCAGCCCAGCTTAGAGTCCCAAGTGAGGACAGAGCCCCCCAGTCCAGTTTCAGGTGAGCTCTCTCCAGGAGCACAGAGCCCAGATAAGGAGAATGTCAAGGGCTGTGTCCCAGTACTCACTGCTGCATGTCTTGCCATCAGCCTGGAGCTGCTGGCCCTCAGGGCACACGCAGTGGTAGGAGCCCTCCGTGCTCACACACTTGAACTCACAGCCGTGATCCACCCCGTTGCAGAGGTCGGTGGCTGGAAGACAAGCCGAGGGCATGGGGTTATTCCCACCCAGGGTGGTCCGGAACAGCCCTTCCCTGGAGGCTGGGCAGCACATAAAGACACGTGCTATAGACACGACCTGTGCCGTGCAGCATGGGGGGACCTACCCCTGCAGGACTTGCTGTCGGGCTGGAGCGTGAAGCCGCTGCGGCAGCGGCAGTAGTGCCCGTTGGGGATGCTCACACACTCGTGCTGGCAGCTGTGGTTCCCAAAGCTGCAGTAATCAATCACTGCGGAGACAAGGAGAGCAATGGCAGAAAGGAAAAGACAAGAAGAGAGGGAGAACGGGATGCAAATGAAGAAGGGACGGGAGGGAGACAGTCACTTACTCGTGCAGCTCCTCTTGTTGTGGCTGAGGTAGAAACCTGGCCGGCAGCGGCAGGAGTACGACCCCTGCACGCTGACACAGTGGTGCTGACAGCCGTGTCTCCCGTCCGCACACGCATCGATGGCTGCGGGGGAACGGGACACCCATCACCCTCCTGTCCCAGCCCCCCTGGGGCAGCAGGGCAGGACTGCTCCAGGGCTTCAAAGCAGCTCCCAGCACCGTGAAACAAGAAGGAAACGTGCTGGTGCGGTGGTCAGACCAACTAACACGGCTTTGCACTAAAATCCAGGGAAAAGCACTGTGCGCACTGGTGCTGGGGTGTGGGCCCTCTGGTACTCACTGCCCGGACCACCGCAGCTGACAGGCAGCTGGTTGTGCCCACATAAGACACACTGAGATGTGTCCCATCTCAGAGAGGTGGCCAGGATTTAGCAATGCTGAATGTCTGCAGGCATTACAGACCCGGGAGGCAGTGGGCCCAGTGAACAGAGTACCCAGGCTGCTGCTGGCCTCCCTGAATCCTCTGCTGTGTTCCAGCTTCCCTCCATGGGACCCATAACTACAAGCTCCCTATGAAAGTTCAGAAAATAAAAAGGGTTTTTTACGGGAACAGGTCTTTCCATCCACATTGAGCCTGTAGCCTGGGTTGCACTCGCAGTAGAAGGAGCCAGGGGTGCTGACGCAGCTGTGCTGGCAGCCGTGCTCCCGCTCCACGCACATGTCCACCCCTGCAAGACAGAACGGGCATCAGAGTGGCCCACAGGCACACCAGACACAGGGGGACCCTAGCTCTGGCATATGCTCTGTCTCTGCAGCAGAAGCCATTGTGACATAGCCCCAGCCCTGCCAGCCCCAGTGCTCACCCACTGATTTCCAGCACACAGACACAGAGACCACGCAGTGCCCTGTCCTGGAACCTCACTGGGGAGGTTGTTTCCCCATCCACCCTGCTTCTGGCAGGGGCAGCCACCCCAAATACCCCTTTGAAGGTCACCTTCTGGCCTGGGTGAGGAGCTGACACCGGGGACCCCCCCTTGCCACTCAGCAGCAGCGGCTCTCACCCACCACAAAGCTTGTCCTGGAACTGCTTGGCAAACTGCTGGATGAGCTCAAAGGACTCCACCAGGAAGACGTGCTCCTCTAGCGGTGGGGAGGCCATGGCCCGCAGAGAGTTCATGTCTGCCCGCTGGATTCCCACGGCGTAGATCTCGATGCCAGCGTTCCGGGCCTGCGTGGCCACCTCGGTGACACGGTCCTGGGGCCGCCCGTCCGTCACAATGATGGCGATGCGGGGGATCCTCTTGTGCAGAGGGCGCGCGCCCTCCTGCGTGGTGAAGGCCACGTTCATGGCGTACTGGATGGCCAGCCCCGTCATGGTGCCCTGGGCCAGCGGGATGATGCTGTTGATGGCCCTCTCCATGTCTGCCCGCGTGAAGAAGGTCTTGAGGGAGAAGATGTTCTGCACCTGGCTGGAGTACTGGATCACCCCCACCCGTGTGGCGTTGGGGCCCACGTCCAGGTTGCCGATGATGTCCATCATGAACCGCCGCATGGTCTCGAACTCGAAGGGGCGCACGCTGCGCGAGCTGTCGATCACAAACACGATGTCCAGGGGACCCGTCCTGCACTTCAGTGCTAAGGAGAAGGCAAAGAGAAGGCTCAGTCCTGTAGCTGTCTGCAGGGAGCAGGGAGATCTCTGCCCGCTGGCTGGGGGCTGCTCATGAGGGATGGAGAGACCAGGTTTGGGCGGCCCCCAAGGACCGGCACCTTTCCACTGCCCAGTATATGCACAGAAGCTGGTGGCAGAGCAGAAGCAGGGTCAACAGGCTGGGGAGACATCCCCTGGCTGTGGTTTGTTGTGGTTGTGGTTTTTTAAGGGCAGATAATGAGAGAGTAAAAAGCAAAGCTAAGGGCACGCACTTGGCGGAGATTGAGCCAAAGAGCTTCTCTTGAGCATAAGGATGCTACTGGGAAAGTGTTCATCAAGTGAAATGCCAATGAACTGATTTTGCTTGGCTTGTGTGCGCCCAAGCCTGGGAGAACTGGGCCCTAATCATAAGGAAACACTTTGAGTCCCTTTGGGATGATGCCAATCTCAGTTGCTCTGAAGGTCTCTGAGACATACCTGCTCCTTTCTCCATTTGGTGCCTTCACTGTTTTAAAACTAAAATTGATTTAGATCTCTCTGTCCTGGGAGGAGAGAGGCTGGTATCCCTGGGTTTGCTTTGTCCCCTGCACCTGGAGAGTCAAGCAAAGAGGAGGCTTTCCCTTACAGCTGTGCCTTCTGCCAAGGTCACAGCCCATGGCCTGGAGGGTGACAAGCCCTGGGCAGGGCTGTGTCACAGCTGAGGAGATGCCCAGAGCAAGCAGCCCCAGAGCCACCATGCTGGGGCCAGGAAGTTTGTGTCCCACTACTGGGGGGATCCTCCATCCTCCTGGGGATGCTCCCAAAGAAGAGGAATCATGTCTCCCCACGTCACACTCCTCTGAGGGCTCCACTGCCCTATGGTCTCACTTCTCTCCCCTCCATGCACTCCCATCAGCCAGGGCTCACCTGCTGGTTTTGGCCTGGCTTCCAGTGTTGTCAGGAGAAGCAGGAGGAGAGAGGCAACAGGCAGGAGCTTCATGATGGCTCTGGGAGAGCACATAGTTTCAGTGCCGGAAGGATGTGCTGCAGGGAGAATACAAGGTACAATCAGTGCTGAGGGAGAGCTCAGCCACAGGGCAACATCCTCCTGTGGTGGGTATCCCCAGGCAGTGCCAAAAACCCTGAACAGCAGCAGTTTTGACAGATCCATCCCCAAATTTCTCTGAACCCACATGGAATCTTTCCTGTTCCAAGGACTGGCAGTCTCAGCACAGCTCAATTTCATTACAGTAGCAACACTCTGCCAAAGGGTCTGATTTTCTGCTCTGGGTGGAGCTGGCCATTGGACAAGCCTTATTTTCACTTGCAAACCAGGCAGATGGGATGTTCAGCCAAATGTTTTTTCCCTGACTGTGTGGCTGTTCTCTGCAGCTAGTGGAGAGTGGGAAAGCTGCACACAGGGATACAGAGCACCAGCCCTCCTGATACTCCTGCACGGGAAGAGAAGCCCCCAGATAAAACACCAGCACAGACAACATCTGCTCAGAAGTCTCTCAAAGTCACTGGCAAAGATCATTTTTCCAAGAAGTTCCATTCTCTGCCTGTTTCCAAACTCCCTGGGGAGAGCAGAAGCCTCTGCAGGCAGAGGGTGTAAGGGTGCCTGTGCAGGTGGGCTCACACCTCTCCCCCTGGGCAGGTGCTGGTGAAGCATTGCCAGCCTGCTGCTCTCCTTCACATCACCCTGGGGTCCCCACCACTCTGCCACCAGCACTCTGCACCTCTCCCTGTCCTAAAGGTTCTTCCAAGGGATACTCTGCACCTCAACAGTTTTTTCATGTCTTTAGGGTGGGATCAGTGGGGGAAAAGATATTTAAACTTGTTACCCAAAACTTCAGCTTCTCACTTCTCTCCCTCCCTGCCCATCTCTGTGTTGTCTTGCCTTGCCTTTCCTGGCTCCTGCAGGGATATGGATTTATTTAGTTTATTTTTATTCCAGCTCTGCTGGAAATCCAAGGTGCTAGGGATGGAAATGCCACAGATAATGTGACTCTCCCCCGGAGATGTGCAGTGCCAGGACTGGGCTTGGATACTGGAAGGGTGCTTTTAAGAAAAAACACAAAAAATTCATTTTATCGGTAGTTATCAGCCAGTATTTATTTAGCCCCAGGAGGTCTCAGCTGTAATTCATCACCAGGGTTGCTGTTTAATTGCTCAGTGGTTACGTGCAGCCCTGAACACCATGTCTTTGATAGCAGGGACACTGATAATAGGTTTCACAGCTGCATCTTAAAACTGTCTCGAAACTCAGTGTTCACACCTGGAAAACTACATTAAAGTATTAGGAGGACAGAAAAGGGGTACAAGAGGATACTGGGATCCAGAACACCCGTCTCAAAGTGAGAGACGTGGCCTTTCCCTGGAGACAAGAGCCTACCATCCCGGGACCAGCCCGGGACCAGCCCGGGACACAGTGACTGCAGCAGTGCCAGGAGCTCCTGCACAACCGTGCAGGACCAGTGGGATCGCTCTGGCTGAGGGGATGAGCAGGGACAGCAGCCTGACGGGTCTTTTCCAGGGGGCAGAGGTGAGCTGTGCTTTGCGGGCAGGATTGTCCAGACACCTGTGCTCCTCTCCACATGCAAGCAGAGAGACAAACAGTGCTCCTCCCCCAGCTTTGTTTCCCCATTTATTTAGCAGATTCTTTTTCCAGCGCTGCTTCTTTCCTGGGAGAAAGCACTCACAAACCACTAAATATTTTTGCGACAGCTATGCCGCCTAGAATATTTCTGCAGCTCTCTTCTCTCCACACCTCCCTGCAGTGGCAGGCTGCTATGGAGCCCGTGTCTCACAGCATCCAGAGAGTTTCAAAGAGAGCCCAGAGGGAGGAATGAGTTGTTGGGCCAGGAACCAAGAAGGAGAAAACCAGTTCACAACTGATCTATTTTTAACTTCATCTCAGCTTTTGGATGAAGTCTTGGCTCTCCCCACAGCTGGAAGGGCTGATGCTGCCTGGACAGGGCAGGGCATGGCAGCTCAGTCGTATTCTGTCCTGGCAGCAGAGACCAGGCTGGGACCGAGTCCTGGTCCCTGATTCAATTTAATGCCCAGTCCTGCCCCAGCAGTGAAGGGATGGGGGAGCAAAGATGATAGGACAGATGTCTCCCAGTATCTCTCCCACCATCCCACACTTGGCATCTTCCCTCTACCCTCACTTCCCTGGGGCTGACTTGCATCCCTGCAGAGGGACTGCTCACACCCTGAGGGGTGCACAGCACCCCCTCCAAGCCCGTGCAGCAGTGGGAGGGCCATGGGTGGGAAGCGAGCGGCTGGCAGGCAGGTGCTGCGGGGTAAGGCAAACACGGCGCCGGCTGCAACGCCAGAGACCTTGAGATAACACTGAGCTATAAAGGAAAAAAGGTCCAGGCAAGGTGAGTGCTGCTGCCTGGGCTGGCTCAGCCGAACCCTGCAGATGAGCTGAGAGGGCACCTGGACCATTCCTAACATTTCTGAGCAACGCAGTGGGAGAAACAGTTACTGCTTTTCACTGCTGAAGGAAATGGTCAGTACACGATGCAAGGAGGGTGACCAAGGGGAAAGCCACACGTAAGGACAGAAGGGTCACCTCCTCTTGACTCTACACGTGATCTCAGCCAAGGAGGACATGGAGATGGATCCCCAGAGACAAACAGGTAAGCCAGCACACCTTCCCTGGGCACCTCCACTGGCAGTGCTGCTCCCCAGGGCAATTGCATCCCTCCCTGCTCCACCGCTTGTCCGTCTGCTCTCCCTGCCAAATGCTGAGTCTCAGGAAAAACAGCCGCTTCAGGTTTCAGCGTGGCCTCCTTGGCAGCTCTCTCCTGGCTACAGGTTAACAGAAATACTCAGAATATTCCCCTTCTGGTTCATCCAGATGGTGGCAGGCTGGACCTGGGCACACCCTGCCTTGGGCAAGGCCAAAGGACGGGGCATGGCAGGGAGCAGGGTGAGGAGTGCTGCCAGCTCCGTGCCCTCCTTGATGTTACAGGGATGGGGGCTTTCTGTACCGAGCTGCAGAGGGGATGAAGCAGAAGGGGAAAGGAGAGTGGCGGTGTGTTCACAGCCCAGGAAATGCCCTGACCATAGTGTCACAAGGAGGAAAACAGGTTGTGGACCAAGGCTATGGAGCCATGCTGGCTCCAGACTCTGTAAGATGTCAGGACAAGGGATCACCATGAGTTGCAAGGAGTGGGGAAGAGCTGGGAGCCTGTGAGCGAGCACCAGCCAAGCCAGAAGGCTGTCCCATGCTGCAGGGCTGTGCAAGGAGGAGGCACATACAACAGGTCCAGGCACACATGGCAGCATGCAGGGCACTGATGCCACAGGTGCTAACAGCACCTATTTCTGTGCTAGAAGCCTTGGCCAATGGTAGAGCAGCCCTAGACACCATGTTGCTGAGATTCACCCTCCTCATCTGCCTCTCCATGCACCCTCCTTTGCTCAGCAGAGCTTTTCTTTGTGGAGACCCAACCAGGAAGTTTTGAGAAATTCAATTCCATCAGTGTTATTTGATGAAAGCGTCAAAAAACCCAATCAAAATATGGCCAGGAGTCCCAGCCCTGAGTCCTTTCACTTAGGACACCTGAGTTCTGCCAGGACAACAGCACAAAGAGAGCAAGAGCACCCTCGAGCTGGAGGATGGGGAGAAAAATTGTGATGTCCCCAGCAGGGCAGCAAGTCATCATCCTTCTGGTCCATGTCTGAGGGAAAGGCTGACCAAAAATGCATGTGGGACCAAGGAGGAAGACTGAAGTGTGCCTTGCCCCAGAGGACAATGAAGCAACCAGAACTACCTGGAGAGATGCAGACAACTTACATCATCCTGGAGGCACCTCTCGATGCCAAAATTCGTTGTAGAAACATGGATGAATTGCTGGCACACTGTATTTGCAAGACCTGCAAGCAGTGTGAAAGAATGAGGCCTGGGACAGCCTGGAGCTGGATCCACCCTCTCCTGGAGAGCTGCTCAAAGGTTGGTTTCTCCCAGCATAATCCCCAGTCTCAAGGTGCTCTCTGCTTGCAGATGCCCAGCTCTCAGTGCTACCTCTGCTGCTCACAAGCACTGAATCCACCCTCAGGACCATTTTACAGGCAGCATTGACCTTACACTCAATCACAGCTCCAAAATCTCAGTGCTCATCCCCCCACAGCCGAGGGGTGATGAAAGGCAAATCAGAGAGGACAGCAATGCAGGTTTTAGAGCAAGGAAGACTCGGGGACCACAAGCACATCAAGACCATGGAAATGGCAAGAGTTTCCAGCCCAAAAGGGTTTTTTTCCCCATTTAAGGACTGATGTGTCCTTGGTTTTTCCCAAACACGTGTGGGAGAAGCAGAGCAGACTCTTTCCAGGACATCGCCGAGCTCTCTGGTTACAACTCTATGGCAGCTTTACTGGGCCAAGTGCCACCTGGAAGGACACGTTGCTTGAAAAACAAGGCTGTATTTCTCCAACAGCACATCAAGGCTCCAAACCCAACAGGAGCAAATCAGCAGGAGTGCTGTAACAGGAAAACCTTGCTGGATGCAGAAGGAACGTCTCTTTGGCTCTGCTTGCTCCCCACAAAAGCCTATTCCTCATTTTATGGGACTCACTCGTGTATATTCACAGGGAGGACAGGAGGAAGACATTTCTTGACCAGGTTCTTTTGCAGTAACAGATGTCTTTGACTCACAGCTCGTGGACTCAAGTCCTGGCAGGTTTATACTGTGACATGACATTTGAAGTCCCCTTGGGAAGGAAATGCTGAGTGTAGCAATGGACAAAGCATCTCCCTCTAGATGTCCTCCACAACAGCACACGGGGTCTTTCTCTGCCATCAGTCTATCTCTAAAAGATCTCCCAGTGCTCTGCCACTCACTGGGCAGGAAAGCCTCTTGCCCAGACAGCCCTGCACTGAAACAAGCTGTACCTGGGCTGCTTCAGCAACAGCTGCCACAGATAAAAGACACATTCACTTGCAAATTGAAATGTTAAAGATCTAGCCAAGAGGAAAACACAGCTAGAGGAAAACACATCTGCCAAATCTCCTTGTTCAACGAATCATGTCAGAGATGGCTCCTGTTTCAGGACTGCTGGTGCCATTTCTCTGTTCCTCTCTGTCCCACTCAAGACCTTTAGGCTACACTTGTCCCCTGAGCTGCACAACAGGCAAACTCAGCCCATCGCATAACTGCTATTTTCAACAAAACTGGAATATTCTGATTTTGATGAAGAGTGATCAACAGGGAACAGATCCACCTTACTGTCTCTCTTTAAAAAGCAGAAGCTCTTTTGGAAACAGGTCCTTGGAGGACAGCTGAGCTGGGCTAAGAGACTTCAAACTTTGGAGAGAAGGATGTCCTGGCCATCCAGAAGCTGACACAGCAATCCATTGCCTAGGTTCTTGTTTTGGGAGGAAGGTGTTAGCATTTTTTTCCCCCAGAAATATGTATGTTCAACCACAAAGAAAAAGTCATGGCCCAGATCAGCCACTGGGCTGGTGCAGAGTTTGTCAGCTAAGCTCCTGCTGCAGCAGGGCTGGTATGAGATTGATAGTTACTAGCAGGACATCTGTCTCCCAGATCTGCTAGGACCACTATCCCCAGCTGACCTCCAGGAAGTTTACATGGCACAGACAACCACAGAGACCGCCTGCTATTCCAGCCCAGCAATCATAGATTCATTGCCTGACCTCCTTCTCTAAGTCTTTATATCATATTTCTCACTCTAGAGATGTGACTCAATGTGTTGGCATAAGAAAACACGCCAGGAGAATATTCTTGTGCCTCTCCCCTTTATCCTACCCATCCTGCTATGTGTTTAATTGAAATAGCAGAAAGTGAGGAACATTTGGCAGCTGCAGAAAGGCACGTGGGGACTTTTTGTCCCTCCTCAGAACAGAAAAGCAAGCTTAGTGTAGATACTTTTCACAAGGAGAACCTCAAAGGTAGCACAGGAAATGTCTCACACCTAACTTCACAGCAGCTTCCACATCCCTCTGGAAGCAGGAGATCTGGGACTGGGATGCCGTCACCCCTTAGGAGATGCACCAGAGAAAAGCTTCACCAGCAGCACAGCGGGCTGTGGCCTCCCTTCTGCCCACGCTGAAGAGCAGCTAACATTTGGGGAAGCCATCCAAGTCCAGCTGCAGGTGTACGAGCTGAATTCCCAAAGGCAGTGTTTTTCCATGTGTGGGGCTTGCTTTATTTTCCAGCCCAGACAGAGACTCTTGTACAGGGGGTTATCTCTGCTGCCAACAGATCTGCTCCCACTGGTTCCTGCCACAGAGCATGCACTCCTATGGGTCCACAGACTACACTCAAAGAGTCCTGAACTTACACATTGGCAAAGCACAACACAGCCCAGAGACAGAAAAGCTGAAGTCTGGAGAGAAACTAAGGTACTGCCACCTCTCTGCAAGGGACAGCAGCTGAGCCCTATGGATTTCCCTGAGGGGCACCAGTGGGACCAGGCTAGGGATGGACTCGTGTGCAAGCAGGGACTTGCAAGGCGAGAGGATCAGAAGTTTGCAGACAGACAGGCAAAGACAGAATATGTATGGGGAAGATGGATTCTGACTCCAGTAAAAAATGCCAGGAAGGACAAGCTGTGAGAACCAAGAAAGATTCAGACACAGGCTAAGACTCAGTCTGGAGCATCCCACATGGAAATGCTGCCACACCTGTGAACCAGTCTCTGGATTCTCCTGAGCATACCCCTCTACCCTTTCCTGGCTTAACAGAGCTGGTTTAAAACCCTTTCTATCTAGCCAAGGCAGGAGAGAACCAAAGCTTTCTAAGAGCTGAAAACATTACCTGGCACCTAAAGGTACATCTGTGCTGTGAGTACCTACAGGGGGGCGATGCTCACCAGCCCACAGCAGGGCATGGAGAGCAGAGTCAGGGTCCCTGTGGCCAGCAGATCAGTGGAGCCCTTCTGGCAGCTGCATGAGCTCCTGCTGGAGCCCAAGTGCTCAATTTGCTCCTGTTTGGGCCCAAAGTGGAGAAAACACGATTACTAAGATTTAATGACAAGTGTCAGGAGCCACTCAGCCTCCTGGCTCAGCTGGAGGAGACATCTGGCATGAAAGGGCCCAAGTGGTGCAGGGGGAGTAGCTGACTTTTATAAGTTTCTTTATAAGCACCAATCTTTTTTTTTTTTTTTTGCTGTGTTTTTTCTAGGTTCCATTTATTCACTCACGGTAGGGCTTGTCTGTAAGTCCTGTGTGTATGTAGATACAAACGTTACTTATCTCCCCTCCATATTTCAGCTCAATTCATCAGGCATTTGTAAATGGCATTTTATGAGTGCTGAGTTTTTAACAAGGCAGGCACGCTGCTCCACAGCGAACAAAGGGGCCCCTATTGGAAACTTTAAAGATGTTTAAACAAAGACTTCTCTTGAAAACCTTTAACCCCTAATGCCAACCTCAAGGGAAATGCTATGTTATGAGCAATGGGAGCACAAACATCTTCTGTGACCACAGATTGCTACAACGGGCTGCCTTGTTGGCCACAGCTCCTCTGTTTGCTACGGCCGCCAACCAGGGCAGCTCCTGAGCCCGCCCTGTACTGAGCACATACGGTTTCTTTAATTCTTCAACAACAAAAGAAAGTTACAACTTCCACAAAAATCAACAGCAACTTTTTCCCATTGGATGCAGCAATACCCAGCCTGCTTCGATGAAAAGTGTCATTTTACTGCAAACACCAAGATCCGTCATGTGGTTTCCAGAGGGAAGTTTGCATTTCGGATGAGGCTGAATTTATCCATATCCTGGTGGCAAATATCAGGGCTGAGATCTGAGAGAGTTCCCCACACACAGCTTTTTGCTGCTATCAACAGCAATCTAATGAATTCCTGCAGAGATCACAAGAATCTGCTTGTGAAATTCTGCTTGTGAAATGCAATTTCTACTTGTTATTGAGAACCTGCACACTCGCTGCCGGGGATTAACTGCTCCTGTCCTTGAAAAAATAAAAATCTTTACTATCAAGAGATGCTACAGAGGGTCCCACAGGGAGGGGTCCCAAAGGGAAGACTTCATAATAACTTTATAAATAATCTGGGTTTATGTGAAGCAAAAATCCAGTGTGATTAAGTAAAAGAGGCAAAGCCCCGTGCCTTGTCTCAGAGTTTGGGCTGAGAACAGGTCCCTCTCATGGACCCTGCTCCCCTCAGTCCCACTGCACACATGGTGGCTTCCATTGACATGGGACAGTCCCATTTCCCTGCCAGCCTCCTCAGCCACTCCAGTTCCCACTCTGCAGCCTGTCTCCTGAATGGATTCAGCAGCTCTCTGCTCCACAGCAAAGGCTGTCCCTGCAGAACGAGGGGCAAACCCCCAGCAGAGCACACACCATCACACCGTGTATCTGCTCAGCTCCGCTTAGCTCGCTCGAGTGCGTGTCCGCACAAACACGATGAGCGCAGAATAATCTGATTTTCCAAACAAGTTTTCCCATGCAATTGCTTGGAACAGAAGTGCCCAAAGCTAATTTTATCCCGTGAAACAATTGGAATGATAAGCTGAAGGTGGGTGATTGCTTGTGTAAACGAGTATGCACAGACCCAATTTTCCAGTCCTGCAGAAACGGCGCATAGCAAACTTAGGGTACACTTCTGAGCTTATCTTTCTGCAGGATCTCGATCTCCAGCTGCTCAGTACGCCTTGCCCAGGTGTACCAGACCTTATTATTGTCTGCTAAGAGATCCTCGGTTGTATAAGCAGGGTCCTGCCCGACAGGTAGGCAAAAGCGTAGCAGAGCAGGCAGCCTGAGCCATCCCGACCGCGCGGAAGAGCTCACATCGCTCACACAGCACCGAGGCACCGAGTGGGTACCATGCCCCGGCTGCCCCACCGAACGTACCCCGGCACCGCTGCGGGGGCCAAGCCCGTGCGGCCGGGGGTCGGGAAGGCTCCAGCCCACAGATGGGAGGAAAAATCCTTCGGGGCGAAGGTTATTGCTCTTTCCCTCCTCCCGGCTTTGCTTTCTGCTCCTGACGCCCAGGATCGCCGCTCCCCTTCCTGCCAGCCCCGCTCCAGGGAAAAGCCCCCTCGGAGGCTGCCAATCTCCGCGGCAGCGCTCGGCGCTGCGCACAGCCCCGTCGGGCCGGGCTGGGACCGGGGCTGGGCCCGGGACCGGGACCGGGACCGGGACCGGGACCGGGACCGGGACCGGGACCGGGACCCGGACCGGACGCACCCGCACCCTCCTCACCCTCCTCCTCTCCTCTCCTCTCCTTCCCGCAGGGGCGGCGGTGCCCGCGGAGCCCCTCACTCACCCGTGCCGGCCGCGGAGCCGCTCCCCGCCGCGCTGCTGGCTCAGGTACGCGGTGCGGGCGGTGCGGGGCGGCAGCAGCGGCGGGGCCCCGCCGGCTTTAACGGGGCGGGGGAGCGGGGGGGCGGCGGGGCGGGCACGGCCCGGCCCCGGGGCAGCGCTGGGAGCGGGGGGGTCCAGCCGCCTGTGCCGGCAGGGGGGCTCGGGGGCTCCCGCCCGCCCCCGCCCCGCCGAGCGCGTCCCCGCGGGAGCTGCGCGCAGGTGGAACCGGCACCGAAGGGTGCGCGGCCCGGGACGGCCGTGGGCTCACGGGCGTGGAGGACCCTGCTGCTTTTAGAGTTTTATTTTTATTTTTTCTTTATTTTTCTCTATTTTTCCTTTATTAACTCTTTATTTCTCTTTTTGATTTTTTAATTTTTTTCTTTATTTTCTCTATTTTATTGCTCTTTTTTATGTTTTTGATATTTTTCTTTCTCTTATCTATTTTTTCTCCTTTTGCTTTTTTTCTTTGTTTTATATATTTTTTTTAATCTTTTTTTCTACCCTTTTGTTGTCTCTTCCCCTGCTGGGGGAATGCATCTGGGAGCCCCATAAACTCAAAAGTTCATGGAAAAAGGAGAGTCTAAGCTTAATATCCACTTGACCTACAGTGTCCTGGAAGTTTAGGAACATCAGCAGGTAGTGGCTGCAGCGTGGGGAGGTGAGTTAGAACCACAGGACTGCAGACCAGGAGGGCTGTAGAGCCTCAGGTTAAGCTTCCATCAAGGTCAACTGATGTGCATTGGAGATCAGCAGAGGCTTCTTAGAAACCCTGGAATAGACCTTCCCAGTCCTCCACCTCTCCCAGCACTTAGATCAATCTGGTGGTGGCAGGAGCCACCTTTAGTGCTTTATAGGACTGCGTTGTGGTGCTTTAACAGCACTTCCCTTCCTCTTTGCACACGAGGAACAGAGAAAGGAGACTCCAGGAAATCACCCCCACTGTCTGAATTTTCTAGCAGACGTGCCAATACTGTGTTATCAAACTTGGGCGTTTTGGGGGTGCTGGTGCTGCTGGGGTGCCCACCCCGACAGGCCCCTGCTCCCTGCAGAGCTCACTGCCACAGGCTTTTCGTGCTTCCTGCTCTCGGCCGCTGTTTGCCCTTGGTGTGGTTGATAAATCCCCCAGGCCTAGAAAAGGCTGAATTTCACTTGTGTGTGCAGTGAGGAAAATACAGGATTTATAAATACCCATGCATATACAAGGACTGTGGGTTGGGTTGGTCTGGATTAAAGGAGGTATTGAAAAATGAGGGAAGCCAGAAACTGCAGGCTTCTCATTTCTGTGATTTCTAATGGCTTTTCCTTTTGCATAAACATTGCGTTGACTCCATACCCAAGATCACTGCAGGCATTTTCTCCCCTGATCTGCACAAAATAGAACCTAGACCTCTAAAATGGATATTTTTTATTAGGATGTTTGGTTTCCCCAAACTGAGGGAAGAACAGTTGCCCTCTGTGGCAGCAAGTCCCCAGCAAGCTTCAGGGCAGCTGTGTCCTGAGAGAGGCAAACCACAGCTCTTTTTCGGAGGGGGAAAGCAGCAAATTAATTTTCTGCACTTTAATTCAGTGCTACCTGCACTTGGGGACACTTACTGTGAGTTACAGTTCTTGTATAAAGAGGTGATTTGAAGACCCAGTTTGTAAACAATAGCTGCCAGGATTGTATTTTGGTCTCCAGAGTTGGGTACTTTCATTCCCAGGGGACCAAATATATCAGATCCCTTCCTCAGCAGCCTGAGCTGGTGGAGCTCATTGAACTGAAAAGGAGCAGGGCGGAGGGCACTTTGCTTTTCCCAGTGCCTGTAAAGCACTTTTTCTTCTGCTGCGGTTGCCCAAGGGTGTGCACACAGAAGGTGATGTGTGGAGCAGGGTATGTCCCACACAGGGAGCAGAGTTCCCCAGCTGGAGGCAGGACAAAGCACTGAGTGATGCCCCTAAACACTTGCTGCTGGCAGGGAGAGGGATAATTTTCAGCTGTGGTGTTAAACATCAGTTCTCCTAAAATCAGCAATGGGACTGTGGGGTCCAGCCTTACCAAAGCCTCTCGGCGCCTGCCTGGGCTCCCTATGTGCCCACATGAAACAGCCCTTTGCAAGGTGGTCCAGCTGTGTGTCTCTTGTGGAAAACACACAGAGACTCCTCCTTTTCTGCTTCATTTCCCATGGGAGAGGGCACAGCAACCCAGCCAGGGCTTGCAAATCCCCCTGAGGTACCCTGGGTCTCTCCCACCTCGAGCAGCAGGGCAGAGCCACCCTAGAGATGCACCACAAATGCACTCACACCCTCTCCCGAGGCACATCCTGACCTAAAGCAAAGGAAAAGCCTTGGTAAGCGGTGCCAGGCTGAGCAGGGAAGGGGAAAGGCTTACAGAAATCAGTGTAGGAGAAAGGTGGTGGATCCCCCCTTGCTCCCCCCCCTTTTACTACATAATGCCCAACTGTGTGGAGAGCAGCTGAGCCCCAGCCAAGACCTCAGGCTCTGAAAAGGCAGCTTTTAGTGAGAGCTGTAAGAGCCCAGCCCGTGTGGTGCTGCTAACATGACACTGAACTAACACTGCACTACAGCCTAAGCATTTCATTAATTTAATATAATAAATGTCAGAAGGCGTGAATAATTCTCTGTAACCCTGAGGAGGCTGTAGGTGCCAGAAGGAGCCAAGTGGGCATACTGAGCTGCTTTAGCAATAGCCCTTTGACTCTCTGAAGATAAAGTTATACCACGTGATGGATGCTGGGTGGTCGCCTCTGTGGGCAGAATGGCAAGCACTGTTCAGAAGTGCGTCACTGACACAATTTAGCCCCAAAACTTGGAAGGCAAGGGCTGCAGAGAATGGACAGAGAAAAGAAAGCCAAGTTTCTAAGTAGTTGTTCCTCCAGCTGGACATCAAATCTGAAGAGCTCCCATCTGTTTACCTGCCTTTGGCATGCACGTTCCCCCTGAAGCACTAGGTAGCATGTGGGTAGCTGTTCCAGAAGGCTCTTTAATAAGCTCCAGGCAGTGACCCACGTGCCTCTGGAATTAAGTACAGATGGCAGGGAGCAGTGATACCCGCACAAGCCTGGCCCTGCCCTGAGCCAGTGCTGCAGGAGGCTCTGCAGAGCAGGCATTGCTGCTGCCCACGCTGTCAGCACACGTCTTAATCCACGGCTTTTGGCAATTTGCTCCTGAACACTCCCTGCCACTGCCTGGCCTCCATGCCAGGCTGTTCCAAGGGGTTAATGGCAGAGGAGCCCCACAGGGAGAGCCCAAGCTATATGGATGGGCACTGGTGACTGTGTTGGTGACACTAGGAAGGATGGAGCATGTGACTGCAGCTGAGACACCATTACCCAAAGCTATACTCCTAATTTTACACAGCACACTGAACGATGAGACTCACCAGGAAAAAATTCACACACCCAGCCTGGTTCTTCCCTGCTGTGTGCCCGTTGTCTCTGACAAACTGAGGGTGAAATGCTACTGAACAGAGCCAGCAAGGTTCAGTACTCATTTAACACTGTGTTGCGTTCGTGTAAAAGGGTATCCAGGGTCAGGCCAATTTCTTTGATACATTTCCACATTTATCCCAATCATAATCAGTTGTTCAGAAAAAAACAAGAGAAAGAAAAAAAACAATGAACCCAACCAAAAAAAGAGAAAAACCCAAAACCAACCCAGATTTTTGCTGAGAGATTCCCAAATAGTGCTTTTATATTAAGGGAAAAATAGCAAAGGCGGATCAAAGCTGAAATCACACCATTGCTTGGCAGCAGAGGAGTGAAACAGCTGCAGATTGCCATTATGGAAAAAGATTAAATAACTTTCTTATGGGATCTCTTTGGCTGTGCAAAGACATAAACTATTCCTTGGCTAGAAAGTGGAGTGAAACTTTAGCAAGACTAAGTGACCCACCCTGAAGCAGCCACTGGTGGGATGCTGGTTGATAAAACTCTGCTTCAGTGTGCTGGAGCAGGAGTCTCCCAGCACCTCGATGGAGAGAACAGGTACAGTCTTGGCCGGGGAGCTCCTCCTGCTTTGCCAAGAGTGCTGTGGGGCAAGCCAGGGCAAAGCCCAGAGCCCTGTGCTGGCAGCAGCTCTGGGGCTGCCACAAGAGCAGAGCCTGGTGGCAGCCTGTGCTCTGCAGTCAGGAATGGCCATAAAACATTCATTTTCCAGGCACAGAGTAGCAGTTAATGCTGTGGGTGACACTGACACTGGCCTTGGCTGTAAATCTGATTCTGGCAGGGCTCTGTTGATTTATGTTTACTAGTGATCCAGCTAATACATCTAGGGTAAGGAATTGGAACAAGGAGGGCAGGAGATTATATTGTCCCTCTGTAACCAACAGAGCATGTCTGTGCAGTGCAAAGTGTCAGGTCCCCACGGCACTGCTCAGAGAAGACACTGGGTATGTATTTGCTTGTATGGGACGTGTATTTCTTCCTCATACAACAGCAGAGCATCAGCTCCATCCAAGGGTGGGAAAGCTGGAACTGAAGTGAGATGTGTTTAAAGTGAATTGCAACACGGGTGCTAAAAGCTGTAAGGGGCACAGCCTTTTTAAAGTATTGCACTGGGAAGAGCAGAGGTGGCAGGCAAACTCTTCTAGCAGGTTGCTTGGGATGACTGCTTGTAGCTTCTTTCCCTGGGAGCTTGCTCTGGCCTCTGAGCCCGGAGGAGCTCACCACGAGGAGCCTGTCTTGGGGTGATGGCAGGACCAGACTTGCCTCTCTTCACACACCTGATCGTTTATGCTCTCAACTTTTCTCCATTTCTAGCCCACTTAAGAGGAAGAGAGACTGCATTTAAAGGGAATGCTCCCCTGCAGATCTCTTGCAAGTTCCTCCTCAGGTGGCCATGGCTGATGCCCCTAGTGTCACCCCTTTTCCTCCAGGTCATCCCCTAGTGCTGCCCTCAGCCCCCAGATGCTCTCTCACAGTTACTCAGTGATGTGTTTTCCACTGTGGCTGGGGCTTCACAGCCTTCTCTGGCCACTGCTTTACCTCTGTCTCTGATAGGAGAGTCACTAACCAGGCTGAGTCTCCTCAGTAGGAGCAATGTTCCTGGTGACCACACTGACAGATGTGCCAAGGAAGGACTCCGACACAGGCATCTCCTCTTCCTTCTCCTCTGCTTTCATGTTATCCAATCAAATATCCCAAACTCAGGGAATGCTCCTGTCCCAGACTCAGGGGGTTTAGGGCCCTTCAGCAGGGCAGGAGCTGGTGTTGTCAGAGAGTGGTTTCAGCTCCTCTGAAGGCAAAGCAGCACCACAGAAGGCTTCCACAGCTGACATTGCAGAGCTCTCCCCCCTTGCACACATGTCCCAGGTGGCAGAGCAGGGCATCTCAGACCCACCTCATCTCTCTCCAGCTGGTTAACATCCAACCTACCGAGTTAGCAGAGTTAAATGCCAGGTGCCTGGGAACTCATTCTAGTTAATAGAGCAGAAACAATCAGCAGAAGCACCTACTCCCTAGGTCTCAGAGAAAAATGCAGCTATTTTCACCCAACATCCCTTGCAGTAGCCAACGAGTTGCTCCACCTCACATGACAGCTCCCCAGCTGCACTCACAGCTCGGCAACATCGCGTCCCAGCTCACACAAAAGCCATACAGCAGCAAGCACATCAGGCTGAAAAAGAAATTCATAATCAGTTAGAGCACAGCCACCATTGCATGGGGCTGGAAGTCTTAGAAATGCCCTGTGTGTGTTCGGTGGCAAACTGATGAAGCAGTTATTCCATTATCCAAACTTTCTGTTTTTCAGTGCCAGCCCCATTCTTGAGCAGCTGAGCTGCAGTTCTTTCTGATGGGAAAGCCTTTCCACCTTCCCCACCCCATCAGGCTGGGCATGGAGGGAGCTCCTTGCCCCCTGCAGGGCTGGCCAGGAGCTGGCTCTGGTGCCACAGAGCCAAGGAAATTGTGTCTTGTAGACCCAACCCGTACCAAGCCAGCGTGCTCCAGGACAGCGTGAGGAGGTACCTGCAGCTGCCAGCAGACCAGACAGTGCTGATCCTGCACGCCAAAGTCGCACAGAAATCCTACGGCAACGAAAAGAGGTGGGAGAGTGTCAGCACAACGGGCCAGGACTGGGCAATTAGTTACATTGTCTCCGTGTATCACAGAAGCTGATTGACATTATTAAAACCCATACTTTTGTACCCTAGTTCGCTACAGGTTGACCTAATCGGTCCTCCAATCCAAACACCATCACCGGTGGCCAGTTAAGAAACCACCCTTTGGTAAAAAAATCTCCATAACACATTCCACATGTTCACAATATCAGGTGCAGCAAGTAAAGATAATAATTGTTTCTCATTCTTTTCTCTGATCTTCTCACAGACTTCCCAGAACGATGCCTGGGAAAGCTGTGTGTTTCTCTCTGTGGCCAGAGAGCTGCTGCCACAGGAGATAGTCCCATCTTCCCTGATAGCCACTTCTAAACCCAGCTACCTAAAGCTTGATTTCAGCCTTGCTGGATTTCACAGATCTAAGCTGGTGAAGCAAATTATCCCCTCTGCATTCACTCATGACATCTTTACATCCAAAGCCATCATTTCCTCTCCATGAATTGAATAACACAAGAAAGGTATTAGCTCCAATCTGCATCCATCCCAGCAAGACATTCCCAGTGGGTAGGTTCTTGTCATGAAGCAGTAAAGAAAGACAAAGTAAAAGAAGTCAAGATTCTATTGAAATCTCACCCCCCAAGAAGGAAAGGCTAGAGTTTTGACTGCCCTGTAACTCCTGTCTTAAATCTGCACGGCCACAGCAGAGACTGGGGCGTTTCCATCAATGCCAGTGGTCTCCAAAAAGGTGCTATTTTTGAAAATCCTTCCCACACTGCAAAAACACCTTGAGGTTCTGGCTTGAATCTCCAAAATTGCCACTCCCTGGCAGTGACGTCAGACTGCGGCACTGCAATGTAATTAATCCTCCATTAATCCTTGGGATATAAATACTGCTCCGTTATTACTGGGTATGGAATAGCTATGAGGCGACGAGCTCAGCCTCCAAGGTGTAACCACCCAGCCCCCAGCGACCCCAGGGGACAGCTCTGGGATGGGCTGGCTGTGCCTACAAAGTTCTCACCACATCCAGTCTCCTGCCAGGAGCTGCTGGTCCACAGGTAAAAAAGTTATTTCAGGGCTGAATCTTCCAGCCAGGAGGGAGCTCTCTCATCACAGCTTTTTTCCTCTGCTCCCGACCCTGTGCAAGGGATGAGCACGAAAATCAGATGCCAGGTTTGAAAAGGGAGAGAAAAACCTGTACAGAGCTCCCAGGTTAGAGTTTGAAGGTGCTGCTGCTGTTTTCCTTAATAATGGGAGTCAGGGGCCTGCACTGTGGATGAGTTGTTTAAATAAACTTGTACCTCCAGGGCTCCAAAATATCCAACCCCCTGCACCCGTGTTTTCTCTGCTAGTGCTTTACCCAGTATCAGTAGAGGATGAATTTACACCATTCACACAAGTGCAAAGACAGTGGAAACCCAAATAAAACACAGGAAAATGGGCTTCCAAACTCCTGGCTATGGATTTATTTGCACTGGGCTCCAGAACTGATTGTGAATGCAAACTCTGTTCCCAGCCTGCTGAAACTCCCACATGGCAGTCAGGCAGAGGCAGGGTCTGATGGCTCCCTGTCTTTGGGGGAGCTGGAGGTGGGGGTGCCAGGGTCCCTGTCCTCCCATTGCAGGGCCATCCTGTCACTGGTGGGATCATGGCCACCAGTAGCACCACCAGATGTGGCAGCTGTTGAGGCTGGAACCAGGCACTGGAGGAGGGGCAGGGCAGAGGGTCCCCAGCCCCTCGCTGAGCTCCACGTGCCTCCCAGGGTGCAGGGTTGCCCCCAGTGCTGGTGGTCCCCAGTGAAGGTCTCTGTTCTCAGCACAGCCATCCAACCACTCCCAAGCACCTTTTCAGGGTGCTGAAGGGCAGTGAGAAAATGCCCTCTTGTCTCTGCAGGTTTTTCTGTCCCCCACCTTGTGTTTACCTGAGCGGGCCGGGATGGAAGTTAAAGCAGGAGCAGATAAAAGGTGAGCAGAGCCCTGGAGCTCTCCTCCCTCCCTTCCTGCACCAAGGAGAGCTGCCCTCTGCCTCTGCAAAGGGGACAGTGAGGCTGTTTATGTGGATTTTGGCTCCCCAAACTCCTTTCCTGCTCAAGCCTGAGCCTCTGAAATCCAGACCCAGGGAGGGCTGGGGCTTGGTCATGCTCTGCTCCTGGAGAAGCTGAGCCTGTGCAGGGGGCTGGAAGGTGCTTCTCCTTGTCTCTTCCAGCCAGGGACCTGGGAGAGGCTGGATTTCGGGTGTGTGGGTACATGGGGCTGGACAGCATGGGCAGCAACCTGATGGAGACCCAGAAGCTGAGCTTTGAGGAGCAGCCAGATGCAAAGGTAAAGCCCGTGGCTCCCTGGGGCTGTGGGAATCCCCCTCATGCAGGGGCTGGGCTGTCACCAGCATCACCCCACACCCTGGGATGTCACACCCTCCCCATCCTCAGGATGTTTCAGCTCTTTCTTCCTAGCCATAACTCCCATTCCCACTCTGCCAGCCTGTTGTGGTATGTGCAGCAATCCAGGCAGCCCAAAGATCCCTGTCTTTCTCTGGAACCATCTTTTCAGGTCAACAGCCTGTCAAAATCTGCACAGCTCCCTCAGCCCTGGTTCCTTCTCCTGATGAGCAGTACTGCTGCTTGTTACAAAATGAAAGCCTGGTCCTTCATTTGCAGATAAACAGCTTATAAAAAACACCCCAGTTGATCTCAAAGTTCAAATCCTTCAGCAGAGCTCTGGCATCTTTTGATTGGAGGGGGAAAAAGGGAGAAGCATTATCTGGGGTCCCTGAAGAGCACGGGGTCTGAGGCAGGCCAGGAACCTCACAGAAAGAGCCTTTGTCCACAGTGCTTGCCTTGCTGCTAAAGCACAGCATATCGGCCAGGATGAGGGAAACCATAAACCCAGGGTGATTTCTCATGTTATGTGGGATAAATCACACATGAACTTTCATTTCCATAAGGAATACTCTGCCCCCAGTGTAAATAAAGCCTCTGCCTATCC
The DNA here is from genome assembly GCF_031753505.1 of Anomalospiza imberbis. NCBI lineage: Eukaryota > Metazoa > Chordata > Aves > Passeriformes > Viduidae > Anomalospiza > Anomalospiza imberbis. The sequence goes on along the minus strand of NC_089697.1, from coordinate 5,540,313 downwards.
CCAGCTCTTCATTCCACCTGTAATAACATCTCTGGTAATTTCTCCCTTTAAATGAACCCGGGGCTCATTGAAAGGGCGCTATTATGTCCTCGTGGGGTGGTGAGGAGGGTGAGGACGGCTGGTGGGGCTGGGCTGGAGCTGCTGGCAGCCCCTCTGTGCCCCTGGCAGGGGTTCAGCTGTGCCAAGGCCCTGTACATCTCGGACACGGACAAGCGCAAGCATTTCCGCCTGGTCCTGAAGCTGTTCTTCAGCAACGGGCAGGAGATCGGCACCTTCCACAGCAAACTCATCAAAGTCATCTCCAAGCCCTCGCAGAAGAAGCAGTCCCTGAAGAACACGGACCGTGAGTGGCTCTGTGGGGAGGGAGGTGGGTGCCAGCCCAGCATGGGATGCTCTCTGCTCACAGCTTGGCTCTGGAGTGGTCCAGGCTGGACCCTAAGCCCATGGGAACTCCCAGAAGAGGATGTATCGTACACGGTGATGTCTCATTTCCAAATGGTTCACCCAGCACGGGGTGTAATGCCCAGATGCCAGTGTGGTCCCCACACCATGGGCCTCACCTGCACTCACACAGAGAGGAAGGCTGTGGGCTGTGGGGAGGGCGTTGGCTGCTGGGTACCCCAGGAACCGGGCTTGTCCTCGCTGGGCTTGACAGAGCCGTATTCAGTCCTGGCAAGCACTAACCCAGCCACCTCTCCCCACAGTCTGCATCTCCTCAGGCTCCAAAGTGTCCCTCTTCAACCGCCTGCGTTCCCAGACCGTCAGCACCCGGTACCTGTCTGTGGAGGGGGGAGCCTTCATCGCCAGCGCCAGGCAGTGGGCAGCCTTCACCCTCCACCTGGGTAAGGACCCTCGGGTGACGCTGATGCCACCATGCCCAGGGCTGCCTGCCTCCAGCCGTGGCTCTCCCGTCCTGCAAAGCCAGTTCTTGGGGAAAAAAGGCATGGGAATTAGCCTGGGGATGCAGGAATCTGGCTCAGTCTCCCCTCTGCCCGGCATTCCTGGTGTGCCTCTGGACATTTCCCACTGGCTTTGAGGGCACAGGGGCTGTGACAGGGCTGTACTGGTCTGGAGGTTTACAAAGCCAAGCAAGGGATTGCCTGGAAGAGACCACAGTCCAACAGTATTCCTGCCCACACTGCTTCCAGCAGTGTCCCTGCAAGGTACTGCATCCCCATCCTGCTCTCCCGGGCTGGGCTCCCAGGGAATGGTGGTCTCTCCAAGCAGTGAGCACGAGCAGAGAAAGCAGTGAGAAAGCAGCGGGAGCAGGGCCAGAGCTGTGCCTAGCAGGGGTAACCAGCCCCCCAGACGGTGACTCTGCCTCTCTCCTTCCCGGCCAGCCGACGAGCGCTGCGCCCGGAGCGAGTTCCCCCTGCGGGAAGGGTACATCCGCTACGGCTCCGTGGTCCAGCTGGTCTGCACGGCCACCGGCGTCACCCTGCCGCCCCTGGTAAGCTCCGTCCCTGCGGGTGTTGTGGGAATCCTCAAAATCACAGGGTTTTGGGCAGGTTGCAAGAGGCAGGCCTCAGAGACAGCAGAACTGCAATTAGAGCTAAGCCATAGCCATAGGATTTGTCAGCAGAAAAATGATACAAGAAGTAGAAAGTAAGGACAAATAGGACAATGGTCAGTGTATTAATGCTTGGCTAGAATGACTCCCTAAGTTACAGAAAAGTATATCTAGTGAGATATTAGGACGTTCTAAGCTTAATCATGGAGCTCTGTGCATTGTGTATTAAGACTTACAAGACTTATTGTATTTGAAGTACGCAAGCATTGTTTTAACCAAAGGTACGTGTGCTTATAGTGGTTGGACAGAATTACTGTCAGTATGCTTTGGCTTTGTGTGATTAGTCAAAAAGCTTTTAAAGTAAGTTGTGACATTAAGTTCTTTGCTGCTGGGGATGTGAGCTGCTGGCATCTTCCCATTGTCATAACCATGTAATGAGGCTGATGCTGGAAAATAAACAGCTCGAGACGTGTTCCTCAGCAGCCCCGTCCCGTTGGTGATTTGTACACAGACCCCCAAGCAGCCACAGGTGTCAGGCACACAGAGCTGGCCGCCCCACGGCTCCGAGTGGCGGGGCCCTGCCAGGGATCCATGTCAGGGATCCATGCCGGGGATCCATGCTGGGGATCCATCCTGGGGATCCATCCTGGGGATCTGTGCTGGGGATCCGTGCCAGGGATCCATGCCTGGGAACTGTGATGGGGATCTGAGCCAGGGATCCGTGCCAGGGATCCATGCCTGGGAACTGTGATGGGGATCCACACTGGTGATCCACACTGGGGATCCATGCTGGGGATCCATCCTGGGGATCTGTGCCAGGGATCCGCGCTGGGGATCTGTGCCAGGGATCCATGCCTGGGAACTGTGATGGGGATCCACACTGGGGATCCATGCTGGGGATCCATGCCGGGGATGCTGCCGCCCACAGATCATCCGGAAGGTGATGAAGCAGTATGCCATGCTGGACGTGGATGAGCCCATCTCCCAGCTCCACAAGTGTGCCTTCCAACTCCAAGGCAGTGACCACATGTACCTGTGTCTCTCCACAGACAAAGTGATCCAGTTCCAGGTATGGCAGTGCAGGAGCAGGTGAGGACCCCAGGGTGCTTGCTGTCATCTCTGCAAACTCCTGTGTTGCGTCAGGCTGGCGAGCGTGTCACTGGGAGGGGTCTTGCATCCAAACTAAGGCCAGAATCATAGCAAAACTTTAATGGGGACACTGGAACTGAGGTCTTTGGAAAGGAATCACAATCCCCATTTCCCCATGAGCAAAGCAGTCACTTGCTGGAACCAAGACACTGAGGGCAGAAGCCAGGCATCCCAGCCCCATTCCCCACCATCTCCCCTGCAGCGTGTTTGGAGCTCTGACGCTCTCCACAGGCATCTCCCTGCCCGAAGGAAGCCAACCGGGAGCTGCTGAACGACGGCTCGTGCTGGACCATCATCAGCACGGAGACGGTGGAGTACACCTTCAGCGAGAGCCTGGCGTGTGTCCGCGAGCCCGTCAGCCCCGTGCCGCTCATCGCTGCCCTGCAGGTAGGCGCAGCCACGGGCTGCCCCTCTCTGTCACCCGCCTGCCTCGTGCCACCCGCTCCTGAGCCCTTGCGCCCCCGTGGCACCTCCCAGTTTTGGGATGCTGTGGGAATGACATGCACAGGCAGAGCATCCTGTGGGAGAAGGAGTCTGGCTTCATAACCCACACAGCCCTGCCACACTCTCTGCCCGTCACAGCTCACAGGCGGTGGGGACGTGGCCATGCTGGAGGTGCAGGGGGAGTATTTCCATGCACACCTCAAGGTCTGGTTTGGAGATGTGGAAGCAGAGACGATGTACAGGTAACATGGACAGGGGAGCTGGGCAGAAGGCAGGGAACAGCAGCCAGGTGTGGGCTGTGCTGGGCAGATCTGGGAAGGATGTGGCTGCAGACCTTGGGGACGAGCACACTTGCACTGCCCATCCTGCAGGAGCAAGCATGAGCACTGCAAGCAGAGGCAGGAATGAGTCTGGTGCCAGCTCTCTGCCCTAGCTGCAGTCTGGGGATAACCATGGGTGAGGGACAACAGGGATTTCAGGGAACTGCAAGCAACCAAGCAACCCTGGCAGAGAGGAATGAAAAACTGGGAGGAGAGAGGGAACTGGCTGGAGGCTTCACGCTGAGCTCCAGGATGGAGGAGAAGTGCAGTCACTCACTGCTGGCTGCTCCTGCATAGGACCTTCCCCTGTTAATGCATATTTTCCTCTCATGCACTGTTGCCAGGAGCCCCAAGTCCCTTGTGTGTGTCGTCCCTGACGTCTCTGCCTTCGGCAGTGACTGGAGGTGGCTGCGATATCCCATCACGGTCCCGCTCCTGCTGATCAGGGACGATGGCCTCATCTACTCCAGCTCGTTCACATTTACCTACACCCCAGAGCAGAGCTGCATCCCAGGGCAGCAGGTCCTCTCAGATGTTCCCCAGGACTCAGACAAATTACTCAACAGCATCCACCAGGAGTTTACCAGGACCAACTTCCACCTCTTCATGCAGACCTAGCAGGCTGGGTGGACACAGGCTTGGCCTCACTGCTGGCCTAGGGAAGGGGAACAACCCTGAGCCATGCTGGGGGGCTCATCCAGGGCTTAGGGGGCCCTGCCAAAGGGTCCTTCCCGCTCACTGAACACACACCATGCTCCTGTGGTTTACTGATGTCTCTCTTTCTCGCAGCAGCATCTTACACTGCTGAGCTCTCACAGGAGAGCATTAATAAATCAGGCTTGAAGGACTCTTCACTGATTCAATTGCCTTTTTACTGACTTGCGTGATTTACCTGCACGCTGGCGTAGAGCACCACAGCTCCCTCAGTGTCCTCAGTCCATATATTCAAAGGCCAGGAGGGACAGGGATAATGCCCAAATGCGACCTTAAGTGTTACTGATCCATACTGGGAGTCCCTGCATTGCTGCTGTGCTTTTCAGCTTAGCAGGAGCTGCTTCCTAGCAGCCAAATACCCAGCACCAGATGTTTTGGTTTTTTATTGGAGGCCCAAATGGGGTTATTTAAGAAGAAAAAGGGAAAAAGAGAGAAAAAACTTCAGTGTGAAACCCAGCTCCTCCCTAGCTGGCGTGGCTCTGCCAAGCTCTGTTGTTTTACACAATTAGACACACGCAGAAATGCAGTGCTGGCATCAGCAGCAAACTGCTGATTTAGATGCCATAAAAAGCAGCCAGCTTTCTTGGAGCTGGACACGAGCATTTTGCAGAGTGGGTGTTAAAGGCTTTATTTAGATCTCCATGGCATCCAAAGGCCCATGGTGTACCTGGAAGCCTTCTGGATTGGCAGTCCTGAGCTGGGGCTTGAAACAACCCAGCAGCCAGACTACAGTGGCAGTCAACCCACCCTGACCTCAGGGCAGTGGGCAGGAGAGCAGGGGAAGCACAGCCCTCCGTGACCTGCAGCACCCCAGGATGCACACATGGGCATCCCTGGAGCAGCACCCGGGCTGCCTCCGTGTTTTCTGTGATCTGGAATGTTTCAGATGCAGCACTGCCCTGCATGCAGTCCATCCTCAGCCTTGTTGTGTGCACCCCATGCCTCACTGTGGCTCCAGGTGCTGAATTTGGGGCTGGAGAGGACTTACATCCTCACACCACCCAGCAGGGAGATGCTCAGGCATGCCTGGAGTCTTGGCCTGCTCCCTCTGCAGCTTGTACCTGTCCCTGGATGCCATGGGAACACAAGAGCTTGGGTCCCCAGCATCAGGAACCTCACTGAGGGTAAAAAGCTGTAGGCAGACACATCTCTGCATCTGGAGCTGCTGTGGGAAAACTGGGAGAATATCACAGCATGTGCCAACAGCCAAGGGCTGGTAGAGGAAAAGGCTGGAGGACAGAAGAAGGGTGATCACGTGGAGATCCACTAGGGATCCAAAAGCAAGTTCCTCCAGCAGGTGGCAAAGTCCTAATGTGCTCATTAGGTGTTGGGAGCAGTGGTACAAGACTCTACTGCTCCCATTTCTGAAAAATGCTCTAATATCTTACACAGCTGTGGGGGCAGTGGGGCCTTCCCCTGTGCTGCTGCTGCTTGAGTCACCCCATCAGCCCAAACTTACCATGCCCTGCACTCACCTCCCCAGCAAATCCACCCAGCCCTAATGCACCTGAGGGTGAGATGCAAGAAAATATTTTAATCAACGCAAACAGAGGATCCCCTCTATTTCCCCCAAAAGCATTTCCTCCCCCACCTACTCAGTGCAGAGCTGGAGGGCTGTGAAAGGATGGGGTGAAGCCTTTTGGTTGCTGCCTGCATCAGGAGTGTTCGGAGCCCTCAGCTCCCCAACCCGCTCCTCTCCCTCAGAGGCCAGGGCATAATTCACATTTTATGAATGGAAAGCACCCTGGGTTATATTTAGCACCAACCCAGACCCAAAGGGCAAGAGGAGCACTGCTTCTTGACTTCAGGGGCTTGGAACAAGCCTGCCTTGTTATGTTTACAGCACTTCGCTGGATGGAGAGGCCAAGAAAGCACTGAGTGGCTCATTCTTGCAGCCTGATGGATTAAGCAAACAGCCGCAGTAATTCAAGCCACATGGGGAAAGGGGAGAGGTGGCAGCAGCGGGCTGGGGGGCCTCCCGGAGCTCCTGCCTCCCCCCACCGGCCACAGGCTGCCTTCAATCTGCTTTTCACAGCAGGTCCCACCCTGGGAACGAGGCGCTTTGAGCTCCTGGAGGGGACACTTGCCTGCCACGAGGAACATATGCTCCACGTCGCGGCGGAGCCGGGAGCGTGGCAGAGCTGTTTATTTGCATAATCGCTGATTAACACAAATGTCTCGGACAGGCGCCAGCCAGCCAGTTGCATGTTCTCGCTCGGGAGTCAGCAGCGCCTGTCTCTGCCGGATCCTGCAATAACCCAGCATGTGTCCGGGGAGGAAACACGGCCCGCCGGCTCTGGCCAGCTGGGCTGCCCGCGGAGCCCGTCTGACAGCTCCGCTCTGCGCTCCTGAGCTCTGTCTGCAGCTTCTCCCTGTGCCCCAGGCAGCCAGAAACATGGGTGGGTATAAAATCGAGCACGAAAAACCTTTACATGGCTCCAAGAGCTGGGGATTTAGGAAAAGCATCGAATGCTTTGGGGATGCAGGGGGGAATTCGCGTGTAAGATGTGGTGTGGCACGAGCATCTCCAGGGGATGGTGAGGCATGAAGGTGATGGGGATCCCCTGCTCCCACCATCCAGGGTGCAGCGGGGGCTGCCAGCAGCCCCACCACATCAAGCAGCCACTTCAGGTCCCAGAGGAGAGCATCACCTTTAAAGACATCAAAAACAAAATTAAATCCAGGCTTTCCCGCCATGACACAACATCCCAGAGGAACACTCAGCCCGTTTCGGGTGTCCCCCGCCCTGCCTGGGCTGTGTCACTGTGCTCTTTGGAAGAAGCTGCTGCCATCTAGTGAAGCCAGCCCAGTGATCGCACCGACTGCCCGTCGTGCCCGGGGCTCAGGCCAGCCCGGGAGACACACTGGGCACCTCCGGCCACCTCCGGGGGACATCTTCTGTCCAAACCAAATCGTTCGGCTGCTGTTTAAACAGCCACTGCACTGCATTTTGCCCCATATCACACAGCAGAATTCCCGATGCGTCCGTTGAGTGTTTTTCAGAAAGGGGAGGGCAATGTCCCTTCCCTGCTCACTCAGCCCACATCCAGCTGGTGACACCACTCTTGGCACTGAGGTGGCAGGTGGGCTGGCTTGCTTGTAGGGCAATTTGTAACAACACCTGTAGGAAGATCAGAAAACTCTGTTAAAGCAGGGGTTTTGCAACCCCTGAGTGCAAGGGGGGGGCGAAGGGGGAGCTGGCCAGGGGGCTGTAAGGAGTGGGGCTGTTCTGTACCAGTGAGGTGTTTGCCGCGGCAAGGACAGCCCCGGGGCAGCTCCCTCTGCTGTGCTGTGACTTGGTCACCTCCCTGACAGGAGTGTGGCAATTGTCCCGGGTCCCTGTCCATCCCCTGTGGAGAAGCACAGAGTGTAGGCCGGCATCACCAGGGAATCTGCACCAGGATGAGCAGATTCCTGGAGCTGCAGCCAGTGCTGGAGACACCCACTGAGAGCAGCCTGTCTCCCCTGCTCTGAGCCCCTTGCCCGGGGCTGTTCCTGCCCCGCACCCCCAGGCACAGCCTCCAGGAGGGCCAGGGGGCCCACGGCCCACACTGCTCAGTGTAAATGTCTGCATCCCTGGCCCTCGGGAGCAGGGGATGTGGGGATGCTGCTCTGCCCATCAGCCAGGGGAAAGGAGCAGGGAGAAACCTTTTCTTGAAAACTGCCCCCAAGGTATTGATGCCCAGGGCTGATGCAGTGCACAAAAGGGACCCAGCCAGCCAGCCAGAACCAAGGGGCCAGTTACTGCATCACAAGCCATAAAATCCCTCTCCTACCAAGCTTGGTCCCAGCACTACCCACACACCCCAGTGGGGTCCCTGAGCATCCCACCAAGGGCACTCCTGGCCCCAGCACACAGATTTGCACAGTGCCCAGAAACCCTGTGCTGATTTTATCCTTTTTCTGACAGAGCTATAAATTACCCAGCTGGGCCTCAGGATGCAAAACTATGCTGGGGCCAAAATAAGCCAAGCTGGGTTGCTGAGGAATTACAATTACCTGCTCAAGAGGCTTCAAGCACATGGGGAGCTGCTCAGGCGTGTGGCCCTGCTGGCCAGGCTCTGAAATAAACCAAAACAGCATCAAGGACAGAGTGAGCCCGAGGCACCGTGGGTGCCCGTGTCACCAGCAATGCCAGGAGAGGGTGTTATTAGCCCCGGGCCTGAGGTGGGCTATTCAGGGGCAGAGACTGCCACGCTTCTGTGCCCACAGCCCTGGGCACTCAACCCTGCCCATGCAGCCAAAAAGCCTGTGGAAAATTAGGCTTCCTTTTTGTCAGTGGCTTTTTTTTTTTTTTTTTTTTTTTCCCTAAAAAACAAGCTAATTCCTGTCAAGCTCTGGACTCCCTGCAACTCAGGGAAGGACCAAGCCCAGGGGCCAGCAGTGTCCCACAGGGCTGCAGTGCTGGGCCACCGCCCCAAGGCTGAAGCTGGGGGTTGGTGGCCTGATTAGGGGTGCAGGGTCAGTGCTGGGCACGGCTCCCTGTGGTCAGCCCCACGCTGCAGCACTGCTGGGGGGTTTGGGGATCCAGTGAGCGGGGCCGGATGGAGGGCAATCTCCTTTCATCCTGTTCTCAAAAGAAACACATGGATCGCTTCCTCAGGATTCACTAGGGAAGGAAAGTAGCTTTTTAAACAGCTTAAATAAACAACTGGGCTTGAAAACACGGCCCTGATTTCCATGCACTGCTGCAGTAATTAGGGTGCAGACCAGGCAGGCAGTAACAGATCAGCACTGAGGAGGAAAGGACTGGACACAGCTCCTTCTCTGTGATGACAGGGGGGATATGGCATCGGTGGAGCTGCCAATGGATGGGCTGAGCAGCACCCCTGGGTGCTCATGCACAGCCCCAAGGCTGTGGGGCTTGGCAGGACCCTGGCATGGCTTTGCCCAGAGCACTGTGAGGAGCAGGCAGGACTGTGCAGTACCATGCATGCAGGCACGCAGCTGCATGGTGGTGCCGCCTGCAAGAACCCCCTGCCCCATATCCTAAATCAAGCCTCCTGCCCTGGCTGGTTTGGGCTGGGACAGCTTAGGGGTGAAGCCCCAGCTGTCCCACTGGTGCCCCTCACCTCTGCAGCAGATTTGGCCAGAGGGAGAAGGAAAGGCACCTCATAAACCTAATATCCAAAATGAACAGCAAGAGCAGGGTGGGTGCCAAGAGGCAGAATGAGATTTGCTCTTTGCTTTCTGCCTTGGGGTGCTCACCAGGAGTGTGGCTCTGGGAGAGGAGCCTCCCCACTGAAGCCGTGGCTCCCAAGGAAGCTGGGGACGCACCCAGAGCTTGTTCCCAAGCCCCTGCCCAATGTCACCAGCCCCGCTGGGCTGCTTTTGTGGGTGTGCATGGCCAGTGTCCCCTCGCACCCTGCCGAGAGCCGACACGTGTGTGTGTGTGTGTGTGTGTGTGTGTGTGTGTGTGTGCCCACAGCCCCGGGCTGTGCTGGGGGAGCGGGTGGCTTTGAAGGGCTCTTTGTTCCCCCGTGTAATTATACCTGAGCAGCGGAATAGAAACGTGCTGAAAACCCCTCGCTGGACCTTTCTGATGGGAGCCGGTGCGTTTGGCTGCACAGTGGCTCCATTGTTCCCTTCCATGTGCCTCGAGCAGCCAGACCACCCCCTGCACCCCCCGCTTCCCCAAAATAACCAGCCTGTGATTAAAAACCAGGTCTTTTCCCTCCAATACTGGGCAAAATGCCCCAAGCCCCCACCCTTCCCAGGGCTAGCAGGGCGAAGCTGCGGCAGCAAGGGCAGGGCCCGCAGGTCAGCCGGTGCCTTTGGCACTGGGGACACCCTCAGCACCCCGGACCTTCAGAGAGCCATGGGGACATCCATGGGGACTCGTATCCATCCCTGCCCACGGCAAACCCCACGGGCAGAAAGGGACGGGGGAGAAGGACGGGGGAGGAAAAAAATGGGGGAGAAGAAGGGAGGAAAGGGGAAAAAGAAAAAGAAAAAAGACCAACTCCGCATCCAGCAGGATTCACCACCATTACTGAGACCGCAGAGCGCAGTCCTATAGCAGAAGCCGCCGCCGCCGAGGAATTCCCACCCGCGGCGGGGCCGGTCGGGCAGCCTGTAACCAGCGGGGACGGCCTCTAAGAGATCCCCGTGGCGGTGGGAGGCAGCGGGGAGCCCCCGAACGATCCCCGTGGCGGTGGGAGGCAGCGGGGAGCCCCCGAACGATCCCCGTGGCGGTGGGAGGCAGCGGGGAGCCCCCGAACGATCCCCGTGGCGGTGGGAGGCAGCGGGGAGCCCCCGAACGATCCCCGTGGCGGTGGGAGGCAGCGGGGAGCCCCCGAACGATCCCCGTGGCGGTGGGAGGCAGCGGGGAGCGGGGCAGAGCCGGGGGGAGCGGGACCTGCCGTGCCGGGAGTGCCCAGGAGGGGGCAGCAGACACGCGGGGAGCGGGACGGGATAACGGGGGAAGCCGGGATAACGGGGGGATAACCGGGATAACTATGGGAGTTGGGATAACGGGGGGATAACCGGGATAACTATGGGAGTTGGGATAACGGGGGGATAACCGGGATAACTATGGGAGTTGGGATAACGGGGGGATAACCGGGATAACTATGGGAGTTGGGATAACGGGGGGGATAACCGGGATAACTATGGGAGTTGGGATAACAGGGGGATAACCGGGATAATGGGGGGGAACCGGGATAACGGGGGGGAAACCGGGATAACTATGGGAGTTGGGATAACGGGGGGATAACCGGGATAACTATGGGAGTTGGGATAACGGGGGGATAACCGGGATAATGGGGGGGGAACCAGGATAACGGGGGGGAAACCGGGATAACTATGGGAGTTGGGATAACGGGGGGATAACCGGGATAACTATGGGAGTTGGGATAACGGGGGGGATAACCGGGATAACTATGGGAGTTGGGATAACGGGGGGATAACCGGGATAATGGGGGGGAACCGGGATAACGGGGGGGAAACCGGGATAACTATGGGAGTTGGGATAACGGGGGGATAACCGGGATAACTATGGGAGTTGGGATAACGGGGGGATAACCGGGATAATGGGGGGGGAACCAGGATAACGGGGGGGAAACCGGGATAACTATGGGAGTTGGGATAACGGGGGGATAACCGGGATAACGGGGGGGAACCGGGATAATGGGGGGAGCCTAGATAACTATGGGAGTTGGGATAACGGGGGGGAACCGGGATAACGGGGGGCAGTCGGGATAACTATGTGAGTTGGGATAACGGTGGGCGGGGCCGGGATAACAGGGGGGAACCGGGATAATGGGGGGAGCCTGGATAACTATGGGAGTTGGGATAACGGGGGGGAATCGGGATAACGGGGGGGAACCGGGATAACGGGGGGGAACCGGGATAACGCGGGGCAGAGGATAACGGGGGTGAAGGGGGCGGGACAACGGAGGGGGTTGGGATAATGGGGGGGGCTGGGGGAATGTCGCGGTGTTCTGCCAGGAAATTACGGTTGTCCCAATCCTGGAAGCGTTCAAAACCATGGTGGATGGGGCCCTGAGCAACCTGGTTTAGTGGACGTTGTCCCTGCCCCTGGCAGGGGCGGTGGAGGATCAGACTTTTTGAGGCCCCTTTCAAAGCAAGTCATACTCTGATTCTGTGAAACACAACCCTTCAAGAGCCCCTTTGGCACAGGGGCTTGGACCCCACAAAGGGACCAGAACTTTGGGCATCACCACCTACACCATGACTGGCACTAAGCAAGATGGGATGGAGGAGAGGGAAGGAGGAACTGACAGGTTTTAGCCCCAAGTATCAGAACATCCCTACAGTAAAGGGTCACCTGCACCCAGTGATACCAGAGGAAGGAAAGTTTTCACCTGGCAGACCCCAGCTCCAAAGACAACCTGCTCTGTTACCTCCCACCCAGTCCCAGCTTATTCAGCTAGCTGGGAGCCAGTGATGCCCCACTCCAGCCCCAGAGGGCAGGGGAGGGCTGTACCAGGACTGCCATCCCCTGTGCTCACCCTGACCCGGCCTGCAGCCACAGGGAGCCCAAGTGTGCACCTGACTCAGTACCCAGGAGGCTGGGGGAGGATCATGGCAAACACCACATCTCCAGGGTGCAGGAATTGTGCCCTCCCAGACTCTGCGGGTTCGAGGTGCTGGGGACAGGCACCACAATCACCAGCACATCACTGCTGTGAGCCATTTTGGCACCTTTGGCACACAGCCCAGTGCCTCAGCTCACACTGCAAAACAAGGGACCCAAACACCCACAAACATCACCTCAAAACCCCCTGGAAGCCATAAAGCAAAGGGGGTCAGCAAGGTTACATCTGATTTTCCAGCTCCTCCACGTCCCTCATTCAGGGAGCCTTTGGGAATGACAGACCTTCCCTGGCTACTCGATCACATCAGTACGTGGGAGGGTTCCAGCTATTTTCAAGCCAGATAAAGAAGCTCTTCAGCACTAAGAAGAAAAAGTGCCATCTGTGAGGTCAGAGACGAAGACCAGGAATTCTCATGGTATTGGTACCTCTCAGCACACAACCAGGTACAGGCAGGCTAGCTGGAAGGGCAGAAAGGCAGATGGAGGGAATGGTGACAAATCCATCTCAGGAGCTGGGGCTCTGCAAGGACAGGCAGGCAGCCAGGCTTGTGCTCTGGGGATTTGCAGACTACCCGTCCAGATTGCTTTGCAAAAACAAGGCACTTTTACACTGAGGGCAGTTTTGGAAAGTACACAGCATTCTTGCAACCAAGAGACGAAGCCCAAGAGAGAAAGAAAGGAAAAAAAAAAAAAAAGTGACAAACACAGGTTGTTCCAAGCAGCACTTCCAAGAACCTGTCACAGCCACGAGAACACGGAGATGGCAGGAGTACCTCAGCGATGTGCTGACAAACAGCAGCTCCCAGGAGCACAGGAGGGCCCTGGGAGCACATGGCTCTGCTTTTCCTAGCACTGGATGAGACTCTCAGAGGACCTTTGGGAGCACACCTGGCACAGAGCAGGCAACAAGGAGAAGAGCACGTGCTACTCCCTCACCCTGAGGGAGCCTGTGTACTAGTCCCAATTTGTTTCCTCTGTCCATGCTAATCCAAACCACCTGGAGCAGGAATTCCCACCAGGGAGAAGGGAATTAGATTTTCTCGAGGATGATAATCCATTTAAATACAGCACTTCTGGGGAGCCTCAGCCCTGCTCCCAGTGAACAGCCCTGCTCCCCACACAGCCTCTGCTCTCCCACCTGCCAGGGGAGAGAGGTGGGTCCTGTCCATTGAGAGCACCAAACTGAGAGAGCAGAGGAGCTTGGACAAACAGCAGCTTCCTCCAGAGCTTGCGGAAAGTACAGCTGTTTAATCCCAAACAGCACGAAGGCACCTGTGGACTTGCTCCCAGAGCAGCTGATCAGCTCTGCACCTATCAGAAGGCCCACATTGGATTAAACAGGGTTGGCTTGAAATTTGATTAAGCAAAACACCCAGTGCACTGCTTTCATTGGAGGGGACAGGCACAGGCCTCCTTCTACCTCCCTCTGCTCTTCCTGATTACAAGGGGACAGTGCTCTCCCAAGTGTCATCACAAAACTGAGCACAAGGCAGGACACTCACCCCATGGCACCGTGCTGTCTCTGCTTCACTTGTCTGGAGGAGCTGAGCACTCCAGAGACCCGGGTGCTATGGGAATCATGCATGGGTTGGGCATTGCAGGCAGCTCAGGAGCTGCTGACAAAGCCCCTTTGAGCTGCAGGCCACCGCGCCAGGTCCCAGCGTGCCTCTCCCTTCAGTAAACCAAGTGGTTACACAAACATTAGCTCCCAGTTATCCAGCTCCCAAAAGTAATTTCAGATCAGAAACAGTCCAAAAAGCCAGTTTTAGAAAGTACCATTTATTTGAGAAAAAAAAACCAAACAAAAAACAAACCAAAAAAAAAAAAAAAAAAACCAACAAAACCAGTAACAGTGGAAAATCCCCAAGAGCAATTACACAAGAGAATCTGAATATCCTGAGAAGCAGCCACAGCTCCTGCCTGCCTGGCAGTGCTGTCCACAGGCAGTAGTGCTCCCTCTCCTTTCCAGCCTCCGGTGAACTCTGTGCAGCTTTGAGAGCCTCCCAGAGCCCAGTTTCCCTGACCACACTTGTACTGGGACGGAGTGAGTCACCCGGAGGAGGACCTCTCCTCTGCCCCAATGTCTCAACACATGTTCCTGCCTCACACGTTTTTCTATCATCTCTCTGGATTTGGCCTCAAGCCTACAGCAAATCCTCAGGAAGGAGGCTTCAGGAGCCATGAAGATTTCCAACCAGCCTTTGCAGCTGCCAGGCTTAGTGCTGCCTGCTCAGGTGCTCAGTTTGGGGACCCACACACAGATTTTTGTCTCACACCACATCACAGACTCACAGATGCACGAGGACCCAACTTGCTCATGGTTCTGTAACACCTTCCTGACACGGTGGCACCAGACACACAGCACCCTCTGCTCTGGGAGACTGGGGGGCTGGTCCCACCCTCAGTGGAGGTAGGAGCCGTGTACAGGGGATGTTAAAAGACCCACAGTGGGGGAGTTCAGAGCCTGCCCCTATGAAAACTCGGTGCTTCTCAGTGGGAGATGCCACCCAGGCAGAGCTCAGATCCAGCCTTCCCTGAGGCAGGGCTTGGCACAGCACCGCAGGGGACAGAGAGTTGTCACCTCCACCCTGCAAGCTTCCAAAGCTTGCTCCCAAGGGCAGCCCCAGGTGGGGATCTCTGCTCTGACTCTGTGCATCCAACCCAGCACATCCTGGCTGCAGCTGCTTCCAGCAGCTGGACACGGCCACAGAGCCCCCAGGCTCCTTCCCAAGCACAAGCCCCTGGTGCTCTACACAAGGCATTGGACAAACAGCAGCACAAACAAGATCAAAAGACTCTTACACACCACACCATAAGGCTGCTGAAGAATTAACTCCAGCCTTTTCATTCTCATCTGTATATATCTCAGTAAAATATATAATATATAGCTCTATAGGACTGATTGTAATATATTACAGCCTAGAATTACTCCTGTCTTTTCCCTACTTCAATCATATTTACGCATCCAACTTTGCATACAGAAGTTATTGCTTTGAATTTGTAAATGAAATTCACAGAATAAAGCTTAAATAGTTTTCACAGAGACTCATTATATTAGTGTTTTACATAAAAAGGATAAAAGTTACCAAATGAGAAAGCAGCCATTTCAGAAACTATAAATAATTCTATTTTAAAAAATCCTAGAAAAGTTATGAGAAAACCATAAATATCTTTACCCTCTATAGTAGCTGCTGTAGAACTAGAAGAAACCTGTAACACTCTGTAGCTAACTCTGCTTCAGTTCAGAATATAAATCATATAAAACAGCATCTCTAGAGAAATGCCCGGCCAAAGGAAACACAAAGGGATTGAAAAAATAAATCTGAGGAAATTAAAAAAGTAGATTTTTTTTATTATTTCAAAACAATTTCTACAAACTTTGATATAAACATTAGGCTATTTTCTCTTAAATTTTGTTATAAAAAAATCCTACAAGCAATCCTTAAAAAAAGGTAAGAGACTGCAGGCAAGGAAAGGGTGTTGCCATAGCCAAACACAACTGGCTGTCCTGATTTCAAGGACTAAGGACCCTTGCCTGGGGCCAACAGGAAGAGACAGAAGTCTCCTGGGGAAGACATTCCCATAGGCCCTTTATGGCATTCAGGGATATTGAGCCCTTGTGGGCCTTTTACTCCCTGATAAGGCAACATTATCTGTAGTGTAAGAGATTCATAAATAGTTCTCCACAAAAATGCTTCACATCAACAGCCTGCTGCAAGACATCTAGGAGCAAGATTTATAAAAAAAGCCATCTTCTATAGAAGCAGCCAATCCCAGCACGGCACGTTGGATGCAAACACATAGTGTTTGCTTCCATACAGTCTGGTTTGTGTTTATATACCCTCTATAAAACCAAGCAGAAAATTTGGCATCTTTATTCCTTTTACACTAACTTAGAAAAAAAATACACTGAGGTTTTTTTTTCAGACTCTTTGTATTTCATTGGGCCCTTGTTAGCTGAGTGGGATGGGAAGGGTCACGAAGGAAGTTTGTTTTTTCTCAAAGTCACTTTGAAATTCAATCCAAAAAATAAAAAAGCATTTGTTCAGCACATCTCATCTGAGGGCACAGTGTTTCCATACAGTCTGCTTGTCCCTTGATGGGCACAAGGTGCTGCTGAGCTTTAGGCATAGAACTCGTTTGTGGGGGCTTTCTTGTAGATGGGTTTCTTCCCCAGGTCGTAACTGCCCTCGTCCTTTTTCTTCATGCGATAGACCAAGAGCAGGATCAGGAAGATAGCAAACAGGAGACCCACTGCTCCTCCTGCAATGAGAGCTGGGGAGGAAAGAGAGATTGGAATAAGTCTTGGACTACTCCAAACTACCACTGCTTCAAGAGTAGCAGCCCCCAGAGCTGCCTCCAGAGTCAGCGTCCATGTGCCTGTCACTGCATGTGCTGGCACTTTCAGCAACAGCAGATGTTACTGGCAAAGGCCAGGATTGCTTCCAGTCCAACCACAGAATAATCACATGTTCCACATTAACCAGTTTGAGCTAATCTTTCAGTTTAGTCCAAAAAAGAAATGTTGGCAATATGATGTTCTCCCTGTATGGAGACAAAACAAAAAAAAAACCCACCCAAAAAAGCCCCACCACAACCCACAGGAAAGAGGTACAGCTCCAGTCTGAATGCTTTGTTAACAACCTGTGTGAGGACACCCTGGGGACTATGTATTTCAATTCATCAACATCCAATTACCAACACCACTTCCCTCAAAAAAAAAAAAAAAAAAAAAAAAAAAAATCAGAAAACCCCAACAACCCAAAACCCACAAACCTGCAAAAAACCACAAAGATTTCCTCTCTCCTCACACCAAGCATGGCCACAAGACTGCACTGAAGTTTATTCCTTGTTGTGACACCTATTGCTTGCACTAAATCAGCTTCTTTGCTAAATGGTTTTGCAATTCACTCTTCCAATCTCTTCTCTGACTGCAGATCAGCACAAAGGGCTTGGGTTTAGACTTGGACCATCAGGCCAAGGGCCTGAAGCAGCAATATGCTGCTGGGGATAGACCTGAGACCTGTCCCACATGTTGAGGGGAAGGCAGTCGCTTGGTTTTGCTCTGGACATTGGTACTCAGATTCCTACAGCTGACCACACGTTGGAATCCCTTAGAAGGGTTGATTGGCTCCTGGCAAAGCTCAAAAAAGGCAGAACGTGGGCAGAGGTCGTAAGGAAAATGCCTGTATTTGACATGAAAGTCTATGATGTCACTGCTTTATGGCCAGAGACACCTCTTGTTGAGGCAGTATCTGGGTGCAGGGCAGCTGCCACATGAGTCAAGCCAACAGTCAGCTGGCAGGCTTAAAAACAAGCTGTTTATCCCAGCAAAGACAGCAGCAGGCTGGCTCTGCTGTTAAGGACTGGGAGGCAGAAGCCACGCTGCTACAGGTAGCCACAGAGGTAAAGCAACTCATTCCCCTGTCAGCAGGGAGCTGCTCCCCAGAGAAACAGGGAACAACAGAAGGCATTTTGATTTTCAGTATTAATGATTTACCAGGACAAGGTGGAGTATTACCTGTAAGGACTTCTGTTCTTTCAAAGATGCTGCTGTTGGCTGTGCTTGCCATGGAGATCTTGTTGGACAGGTTCTCTTCGACAGGTACAGCTTTGTCTGGAATGATTTCATTGTCCACCATTGTGTTTTTCTTCTCACCTTCTATCTTTCTCCCAGTATCTCCAGGGATATAGTTGTCAGATATCTACAGAACACAGACAAACCACACCCATCAGCAAGCAGCACCCAGCCTACCCACAGCTGAAACCAGGAGGGTGTGCAGGGAATAGAAAGTTTGCTCAGGGCATTACAAGTACACTGTGCCTGCTCATGCAGGTGGATTCATCTTGATGCCACATCCTCCAGGGGGGAGGGTGTTCAGAAAGTTTCACAGACAGAGCAGAGGAGCTACATGCTGCTTAAAGACAAACTGGAGCAATACCTACCACGGGGGTATCCATGGTGGTCAGATACAAGCCATCTTCAGAGTCTGGATAGTCTGCAGAAGGGGCAAAAAAAAAAAAAAAATCCTCCATTTTTGTGTCATTACATGCTGTTTTTACAGGATTCAGCCCCTTCCTCCAATACCAGAAACTGCACATACTAGGACTCTTGTCCTCTACAATTCCCTCTTATCTACTGGTTCTATTTATCATTAAATGACTTGGATTGCACAAGACCACGAGATGTAATCTTGAAACCAACACCTCTCCACTGGGAGGGATCTTCAGCTGGACCCATTGGCCCTGCAGAGCAGGTCTGCCACAGCTTACATAAGGTAATGCCAATGGAGGGCACTGCTCCCACCGCCCATCCCTAAAGGATCCTTCACCAGCCCTCCAGATCTGCCCAGACATGTCAGGCACTAATTTCAGCATTTGTTCTTTTACTTTTAGAGAACAAATGTTCACATAAAGGGACACTGAGCTACAGAAACTGGTTTGGGCAGGGAGCTTTGCATGTCACAGAGAGTTCACTTGAACACCAGTTAGTCCTTTACCTTGTTTGGCCTCAACTGAGACATTAACTTTAGGCCTTTTAACACTGCCTCAACAATAGATTATTTTTTAAAGTTTCTCAGCAGTTCTTTGGAGTTCAACAGGAAAAAGATCCAGCCAGCACAAGGCCTTTTCATCTGCAGCAAGACAAGCTTGGCTGGACTCCATCTGTCCTCCCTGAGTGATTCAACATCACAGCACCACTACTTTCACTGTTCTCATCTGAGTGACTACAAGTCACAGTTTTCATCTCCACCTGACACTGTGGTTTCTCAGGAGCTCTGGCTGTGATTTAGCCCATCACTCAAGGGCTGGTGCTGAAAGAAATTTCACAGCAGCTGCTGAGGGAGAGCCACTTCCCCACTCACCTCCTGACCCAGATGTCTCATCTATATCTAAGCCATCAGAGGTTAAGTGAGGCCTGAAATCACTAATGTCTTCATCATCTGGCAAGTCCCCAGAGGCAGGGTAGTCAAGCCATCCAGCATCCATGGTTTCAGTTTCTCTCACCTGTAAATGGAGGGGGAGACATGTTAAATACATAACAATTCTCCAGAAGCATTTCACAGAAGGTTCAGAGCCTGAGCACATCACTTCCACCAGAAAAACATTAAATGCTGAACTTCCTCTCCACCAAAAGCCTTATCTTTATCAGCTGAATTTCCCTAGAATTTCTCAGAACAGAAGTGAGAGCCAGGCTGGGAGGAGAATTTCCTGAGGGCTGCAGATGGAAGAGGTTCACCCAAACACACAGGGTGAAAATATCACAACAGGATCTCAGTCAGGAGTTTGAGAAAGCATTTGGAAAAGCAGTGTCTTCAGCTTGTGATAAGGGAAAGTTTGGAAGGACTTGTAATTCCCAGGAAAAAAGCCTGATGGGTGTAGGCCAGTTTCTTGCATAGCACCAAAGCTTCACGCCAAAGCAATTCCCCACTCTTTACACTGAGAACAAGCCTATTTTATCACCCAAGGGTTAAAAACTGGTCTGTCAGTTCAGATGAATTGCAGTGCAATACAGGCTGAGTTCAAGAGCACTGCTATCAATAATGACTTGCCCCAAGGAAGAGCTTCCCCTGCATCACCTTCTTTAAAAGCATGTAAACAAACCAACCCATAAAGTATCTGCAGGATCCAAAGGCCCAAGGAGTGCAGTTACAGCAGGAAAGCTGGAGAGCCTCCCAGCTATCAGCTGTTTGGCCACAAAGGCAATTTGTGCGCACACACAAAGCGAGCACACCAGAGCTCATTTGCACTTGGACCTTCAAGGAGCCACAAGCCCAAATCTCCTGCCCTCACCAAAGTTGTGCAACTTCCCAGAACTGTTTCTCCTCGCCCTGGGGCCAGGCCACTGAGGGTACCACAGGTATGAGCTTTGGGGTTGCTCAACACCACCCCACAGACTCCAGATGCTTCCAGAGACATGAAATCATCACCATGGAGGGGGACTCGACCCCTTCCCCCGAGGCAAGGGGCACAATGCAGATGGACAGGTCCCTTAGCTGGGGGCTAAGCTGACAACATTCTTTCATGCTGTCCTCACAGGACAACTGGGAAGTCTTGACAAAGGTTTTGTCTACCCAGAAGAGCATTCCACAGTCCTGCACATCTGAGGGTTTTTCCCAATGTACAAGCTTACCAGGCTACAGCCTCCCTGGGGTGAGGGACGTCAGAGACTCATGGGGACACTCAGAGCTGGATGGCAGCACCACGGAGCCCTGAGCAGCTGGGGTCAGCCCCCCTGCTCACCTGGCCAGGTGTGGCCCCTCCTACAGCCCAGAGGTGATGAATTACATCCGCTATTGATTCTAACCAAGGCAAACAATCAGCCACAAGCTGTGTGTCAGCTTCCTCTGCCCTCCCCCAGCCCTGCTTCCAGCCCCATTCCCCTGCCCACTGGCACACGGGGTTGGCCACAAACAAGTACAAGATGTTTCTCATTTTTTGCACCAGGAGCAGTGGCACTGGATGTGCTTTTCCTTGCTTATTGAGGCATTTCTGGTTTCCCCAGCAACGCCGCTACAGGATAAGCAGATGAACAACCCAGAGGGCATGAAGTGCTGAGGCCAGCTCTCCTCCCAGACCCTCTCTCTCTGCTGTGCCAAGCCTGGCACTAGAGGCTGGGAAGGGGGCTGGGAGGAAAGTCAGCTTGGAAGGAATCCTCTCCCAGCCTGGAATCAGGCATTCCTAACGTTATGGATCACTTGCTCCAAGGCAAATTCATTTCAAGATATGTGAAATCCAGCCACAGCCAGCCCTGCAATGGAAACTGCTTGCCAGCATGCAGTAGTTGTTCCCAGGGCACATTCTGGCCATTTCATCGAGGTGCAAGAAGAGCCCAGTTCCTGGGGCTGGGGAGCACGTTTGCTGCAGATCCAAAAAGCTCTGTACCAGGCAGAGATTGATGTTGGCAAGTGCTGTGCCGAGCCACACCCCAGTGCCAGCTCACCCTGTACTTCACCATGAGTCACAGCCAGTAATGTCCAAGCAAGGGTAGCTCAAGAAAACCCAGGTTTAAGCCCTGGAGTGGCTGGACAGCCCACTGGCCAAATCAGACCAGCCCAGCCACGAGCTGAGCGGTGGCACACAGCCACAGTGATTAGTGCATGCTGTGCAACACACCAGGCCTGGCTATCAAAAATCCCTATTTAAATCAGGACAGACAGTGTTTACCAGCAGGGCACATAACAAGGAAATTACTGACTCACAAGCATAAATAAGATTATATGGGAGCGTTCCCTGAACTCATTCTTCATCATCCTCTTGAGCAAGGATGTGGAAGTTCCTGGAGGCCTCAAGAACTTCGCAAACCATACAGGAAACTTTTCTTGTGGGCAGTGGCCTCGCATTACAGGTTCATCCACAGCAAAGTCAGAGGGCTGCTGGGCACCTCCACAATTACTCTCCAGGTTTAAAGGCATGTACTTCTAGGAAGCAGGCCCTGCCTGGGAGCCGGGGCACGGGCAGGCTGGGAAGAGTTAACGCTGGAGTGCAGTGCTCACAGGGCAGGTCTGGAGCAGGCACATTCCTCACACACACACCTGTGAGAGGGCACACAGGCACCTTCACAGGACTTCAGAGCAACAGCTCTGGGGCTTCCCAAGTGCCACATAAAGAGCTCCCTGGAGTATTATTTAAAAAAAGTACATCCCTCTCCAAGAGCACGCAGACCTCCTGCAGCTCTGCTGCCTGGTGAAGAGGCACCTTGGAATGGGCTTGTAGGCTGTGGCCAAGAGGGAAAAGCTCTGAGATGACCACAAGAGGATGGTCAGCCCTTGCCAAGTCATCCCTGGCCACATCCAGCTTAACACCTTGTGCAAGTGCCAGCTGGAGAAGGGCACCAGCACTGCTCTGAGCTTGCTTTCCACCACCTGCTGTCCCTGCACTGGAGCCAGGCCAGGGACTTGCTGGGAGAGTCTGGGCGGCTGCACAGCCCCACCTCACCCTGGCAGCTGAACTGGAGTCCTACAATTAATATGCTCCTCTCTAGGAGGGGTCTGTACAGGAATCAACCTTTCCTGCAGGAGTGTATTTCAAGGATTTCTTGCTCATGTTAAGCAGCTTTATCCCCAGTAAGCACGAAGAGAGATTAAACAGCGTGCTAGGGAGCAGAAGCTTTTCCTGCCTGCCAGTGGCAAAAAAAAAAAAAAAAAAAAAAAAAAAAAAAAAAAAAAAAAAAAAGCTTATTCCCTGCCCAGACAACCAGCACATCAGGCACATGAACTGTGAGTGTCATTCCTGGAAAAGCTGGGCACAGAAGCCTCATGTTTTGAGACAGGCTGCACTACTGGATGAAGCCAGACACTCTTTGCTCATTGGAGACACAGGAATAGCACCCCTGGGACCCCAGGCAGCCCTGCTGTGCTCCATCCCTAACCCATCCCACTCCATTTTACGTTCCTGGGGTTTTCCCTTACAGCCCCAGAATACCACTCACATCTTCTCAAAGCAAGATCAGCTATTTATTGAGGCAACAAGCAAAGTTTCTGTGCAATGTGTGAATTTCCCCAGCCACTGGCAAGTTCTGGGAAATAACAAACCCAGGCAGCTCACCTGCCCCAGGCTACATGTCCTCACCAACACCTTTGCAAACCCTTTCAAAAAAACCTAAATCGTGTTTTGGGGCAGAGACAAAGCTTTCCAAACATGGAACTGGCTTTTACAGCTGTCCCTCATCTCTGATCAAACACAGAGTTCATTAAAATCTCCTCTGAAGGGTCACAGCCAGCAAGCTGTAAAGGGAGTCAGACCTGCAGGGACTGGGGCATTCACAGTGTACAGAGCCCTTTATCAAGTTTATAATTTTGGCATGGAGACCCAGCGCTTGCTCCTGGTCTCCCTCCCCAGCACTGTGTACTTAAACCTGGGAGTAAACAGGAACAAGGTGAAAGTCAACTTTTCCTAGACAAAGGCACATGGAGCTGGGCCAGCCTGGGAGGTGGCAAAAGAGGGCAGAGGCACAGACCTGTTAACCCTTTGCAGCCTGCAGGGACAGGCAGCTGTTCCCAGGGCTTCTCAGGTGCTCTGCACTCAGGGTCAGTGGTACAGATCACCTCATGTCACTGCAGCAAGCAGCAATACACAAAATCTCCTCCCCAGACCCTGTGCTGTCACAGACAGGTGTCACCCCACACCACCACAATGCACAGCTGTCAGCATAACCAGGAGGGGCTCCTGAACAACATCAGCAGCTGCAAGGATGCAGAGCTCTGTACACCACAGAGCCCAAGAGAGGGGATTTCCATACAGTTCACTTCCACCCAGTTCTTACAGGAACCCACAAACTAGGAAGGTTTTAAAGCTCAGGCCAAGCATGTGAAAGAGCAGGGCTTAGGAGAGAGCTCACCCCCTTGATGCACAAACAGCCCCCAAAAGCAGAGGAGCCACACAGCACTGGAAACAGGGCAGCTCAAATCAGTGTGAAACAGCCACACAGAGCTGATCCCCACAGGAGAGAGGTGAGCAGTGACAACAAGCAAAGACTGCTGTATCTTCCCATCTGAATAAGCATTAAAAAGCCTTATTAGAAGTGACATGAGCTTCCAGCAGAGGCAGCTCCTTCCAGACAAGTAAGGGAAGGGTCTGTATTCCCTCCCTTCTCTCACTCCATGCTTCATCTCCATGTAAGGGAGAAGAAAATAAATACACAAAAGTAACTTTATTACTGAGAGCAAAGCAAATATCAACATTTCAACTCAAGTCACACCTAACTCCCTTAACACACCAGCCACAGTAAAATAATAAAAAAAATCCACTTGTGCCAGCTCCTTGTGAGCATGCCTGGAGGTATCATTTTACCACGCGTTCCTGGTCAGTCTGTCCCACGTAACTTGCAGCGCACACGGCCTGCACTGGCCTTTGTGCCAAGGGGCAAAAGTTAAACAGCTCCTATCCAGGCATATGTTTGCATTTAGTTGCATGACAGGATCACCTGAGGCTTCCAGACATAGTTAAATACTACCTTTGCTCAACACTTCCCAAGCACTCCTAGAGCAGGGCCACAGGCAGCCTGGCCCATCTCCTCTGACAGCCACTGTCCAGCACTCCCACCACAGTGACCCATGAAGGTAAATCCATGGCTCTGAGGAAAGGGTGAAATCAGACTGGAGTACAGCCCAGGGCTTGCAGGCAGCTCCAGGACCCACAGCAGTTACTGCACAGCCTGCGCCTCTTACCAAAGAGGGGAAAAATAATTGTTCTCAGTGGCAAAAAAAGGGTTTTGCTCAGTAAGACAGCAGAAGCAGCATGCAGGCTGGGGAACTGTTCAGCTGGTTAGAGCATCACCTGTTCCAGGGGAGCTCAGGGAAGCCTGCCCAGTGCCTGTCCAAGCAGGTCTCCATGTGCCAGTGTGCTCACCCTCCACAGCCCACGTGCAGAAGGCACATCCAGCCCTATCCCGGCCCCAGCCTGGCGCGCTCCCCCCTCGGCCCAGTCCCTGGGTGATTCTTTAAGCCATAATCCCCGTGGCAAGGACGCTGTAATCCGGGCCCTGCAGAGCCACTCGCTGTCACGGGTGCCTTCCCTGCAGCAGGCATGAATCCTCCCAGGCCCTGCCTGCTCCCAATAGGCTTCCTTGCACTTCCAAAGTCAAACCTCAGCTGCCTTTGAGCTGCTGTGCTCCTGCTTACACACAGCCCGCTCCCTCCAGCCCACACCAGGCACGGCCACGCAGCAGAAGCAGGACGGAGAGATTAAAAAGGAATGAACTCTCGTTTAACTGCTTTTGCCCGATTATCAGCCAAGAGCAAAGCCATAAAGATCGAGTCCTTTGCCAGACAGACACATGCTGGGATATGTTTACTGCAATGGTGGCAAAAGAGCTGCTCTAAACACTCAATTCCCAGCTCCACACTCAATTCCCATCTCCAGAGCCCACCCGGGAAGGAGATGACCGCTCCCCACTCCAGCTCAGGGAGATAAAGCTCAGCTGACAGTTACAGATGGCTGTGTGTCCATCACTTGCCCTGAAGCAAATGAAAAAAGTTTGGAGGAAAAAACTACAGGAGGAAAAAGCAGGAGCTCTCATGTGACTCAAGAGGAAAACAACTGTGACAGACATTTCATGCCCCTGAAGGGTTCTCCCAGTCACAGGCCACGATACACACCTAGTTCAGTTCATAAAGAGATTTTTTTTTATGGTATTTACAAACCTGATCGTAAGTAGTTCGTATGCTTCACTGTCCAGAGCTCAGCTCAGAAGCTGGAAAAATTCTGTTCAAGCTTAAAAAAGGAATTCACAGTTTTTCCAGCTCACAACTCACTCTGAGTTGCCCTAGTCTGTAATAAATGTTTCTATTGCATCCTTGTCTGTGGAAGTAAAAAGGATAAGTGCCCCAGCAAAACAGCTTTTCCATCAAGGATGATTTTTCATGCTGACTCTTCAAACTTGGGTTATTTCACATGTCACACTTCCCCCGCATGCCAGGAAGAAGCCTGCCCTCGCTGCCCTTTCCTAGAATACAGCTATACCCCAATGCTTCCCCGAACATGCACACAAGCAGAACTTCCACTTGGCAAGAAATCTGTGATGTGCCTTTTTGGGATCCTTCTGCTCCCTTATGCCAGAGTGTTAGCAAAATTAAGCCAGGCAGAAACCCAACTTCAAAGAGTGCCCTTCCTATCGGGCTCACCAGGCAGCTAATCTCAGCTTGTTTGTACAGTCAAGATTCCCAATGCTGCGCCCTACAAATGCTTCCCCTCCCACGATCCATTTTAATCTAATCAGAAGTAGTAGCCCAAAGATTTAGGCTTAGCCCAGGCCGTTGAGCTCTGCCAGCACAGTTATGCTATTTCAAGCCTTGCTCTGCTGGCAAAGGTGCCAGCAAAGAACAGCAGCAGAGGAAGTTATCGGCACAAAAGCACTCAAGACAGTGGAGTGCTGCTGCTACGCTATCAGCCATACCCGTGTGAGCATTTATACAAACAAACATTTCAACAGCAGGGATTTTCCTGGCTAGCTGCAGCACCAAAGGCTGGGTTTTCAGTGCATGGGGCTTGGTGGGGACTTTTTGTTTGTTTCTTCACAAAGATATTGCCTACTTATGGCTTGGCTTGGGCCCAGAAAGCAGCAGACCCAGCACGTGCTATTCGGGATAATACAGCTGTACTTCAGGAAACCTGTCACTTCCAGAAGCATTTTCCTCCCTCTGAGGGCTCTGAACTCCCAGTCAGGCTCCCTCCCCTCTCTGAGCAGAAGGTGAGCAACCAGCAGCAGTTTTGCAGCCCTTCCTGACCACATCTGTGCACCTGCAGTGCCACAGCCAGAGCACAGGGACGCAGCTATTGCTCTGGTCACTCCTTCCCCGGCACTGCAGAGCCCACGCTCGGCTGGACGAGCAAGTCTGTGAGTAACCAACACGCAGGACCAGCTCCTCGTACTCAGCCTCAGGAAATTTGGAATTTGTGCCAAGAACAGCCCGCACATAAACAGTCTCCTGCAAGATCCTGGCTCCAGACTCCGCTCCAGTACACATTGTGGATTTGCAATAAATATTTACCTCGCTGGGGAACAGACTCTTCCAAGCAAAAGCTCCTGACATCAGTAAGGGCTGTATTTCCATTTGGAGGAGAGTAGGAGCTTCTCTGTTTTTTTAAGTGGGACATCAGCCCACTAAAGCAGCTTCTGCCACCCTCCTAGCACCTCACCAGTTGGGATCTGTCCCTCCACCTACGGGTCCCACTCCTCTCCAGGCCAGCACAGGAGCACACCTGGTGCCTTCCTTCCAGCCATACTCCTCTCAGTCACTCTGCCTTCTGCACAGAGATTTCTGGCTACTGTGCTGTGCAGGCCACTTCAGTGCAATTCCAAGCACTTTCACAGGCATTAATACACATTACCATTGCTCTTCATTGCTCTAGTTTGACTGTAGCAGCAGCTAAAGGGCAGGAGGCAGGATAGCCTCACAGCAAGGTAAGTGGGCAAGGCCACATCTCTTTGTATTCAAGTTTGACAGCAGCACAGTTTGAGAGGAACCATGGTGAAGATACCTTTTTCTCTTCAGCAGCTAAGGCCAAGCAACATCAAGAGAGAAATCCTTCCCATGGAAAGCTTTGCTTTTCCCGACAGAACAGGATTTGTTTAAGCAAGAAGCAGCCGTGGTTTTGGTTGACATAAGACCAGCTGCTTGGTAACAGTGCTATGGGTCTCCCAGTCTCCTTCCTGCCCCAAGGAGTGTCTCCCTGAGATTTTAATTAACTGCTTTGATTTTTAAGTTATCCCAATAATTTGTCTAACAACAGCCTCTTGGCATTTCATAAGCAGAGTCTCAGCCTCAAAGGATTTAAGGCTAAAACTGACAAGAGTACATACTTCCAGCAAAAATAAATACTTTTACAAGAAGCATATTTTTCAAGTCAGCCAGCCTTCAAAAACTGAGGGACACACAGCTATGTATAGCATGCTTTCACCTCCTATGCTGACATTTTCTCCAGATTCAGGATTAAGTATTTAACCCTCTCTTTTAAGACTTTACACTCCCTTAGCTTGCTTTGAATGCTTTCAGTCATTTCAGATAATACCGCTGCTTTCCTGTCTCCCATGCAGCTCTTGTTTCCAACAGTTTCTGCCTGAAAATGAAGGAACCACAGAGCTGCCAGAGCAAGCTACAGCTGCTCAGGACAGGGCCATTTTCTGATCTGTCTTTGCCAACACCAACTCGGCTGCTGGCAGCAGTCACATGTCAGAGCCCGACAGCTTTTCTGCCCACCAAAGCCACAACCAGATTAAACAGGAGGGAGCAGCAAAGGCACTCGGTGCCAAGGGCAGCACAGACTGGGTGCCAAGCAGCAGCACCAGTTTTGCCTGTCACCCCTTTTCTAGCCCCAGAAGAAGAGACCCACCTCCGCCTCAGAAGTCTGAGTCACTGCTTTGGGTAAGGGGCCAGGGCCGTTACTCAGAGGGTGACAGCAGTGTCCCCGGGAGCTGGGATGCCAAGCCAAGTGCCAGAAACCTGAGTCAGAGCATGACTGCTGCAAGTCAGGGCGACACACAGCAGAGCTGGCCCTCTGACCAGCAGCATTTATTGGACAAACATTCAGGCACACGCTTCAATACAAAAAAGTAAGTCTGAACTAACGTAGCAGCACAGCCCTAACTGCTCGTTAGTGTAGGATTTTTTACAGCCCCTCAGAGCAGAGGCTTGTTACAAGTGAAACTCTTTAACTAGGCTGCCCTGTCTATTCAGAGCCACCAAGCCCAGTCTCATCACAAGAGTCTCATTCTAGTGCAAATCATTTGAATTCTTAATCTCAAGCATTTGCATTCCAGCGAGTCTCAAACAAACAGCCACACATGCTCCTCAACAGCAGCCCGGAGGTCAGGCGTGTGCAGGGTTTGTCCCCTCGGTTTTGTAGTGCTTCAACTGCATCAGCTTCTCGTTTGAGGCTGCAAAAGCAGCACAACCCGGCTGTTGTTACAGGGCATAAAGGAACAGGATGTACTGAGCAGAGGGGGAGAATGCAGCTGCAAGACCTAAGAGCAGGCTCAAGAGGATAAATGTGAACTCAAGAGCTAGGAAGTGTTTTGATGGATGCTGTGTTTAGTCTGGCCAAAGTGATAGCTGGAGAGCTCTGCATGATCACAGAGCCACGATAACTTCATCAAGAAATCTTACAAGTCAACCCAAGTAATTTACATGGCAGACCGTGGAACCACAGCTACCATGCCAGCCTTACCAGGTACAGATACTATCCCTAAACAAAAAGTCTTTAAACCTAAGTCCATCAAATCCATTCAATTTGAGGAAAAACAACTTACACACAAAATACAACACAGCCTGGTGGTACCTTACAGTCAAGGGGATTCAAGCAACCAGGATATTTCTAACAGAGCATTTACCAGCACCAGGAGTCCAAAGGGAAGGAAAAGTAGCTGTAGGAGCTGTGCTGAAGCCTGCAAGCTGAGCAGCAAGCCAGCGTGCCTCACCCCACCCCCATCATCAATTGGAAAGTCAGGTTAGCAGCTTCCAGCTTGTGGTGGAAGTGGACACAAGCATTTTGAAAAGGCAGTATGACACTACAGGAAAATCATGGCAAGGTCACATTAGGCTCTAGTTCAGGCATTTGAGAGCAAATGGCCTCCCCAAGCCATTCAAACAGCTCAAGGCAATAGTACAGCCATTAACAGAGGCTTGGAAGGGAAGGAAGAGGGGAAGACACATAGGAAAAACATTTTCCCTGTTGCTGGGCTGGATGCAGGCCTTTGCAGGATCTCAAAGACCTTGGGAGAGAGCAATCAAGAGCGGCAGGAAAGAGGGCCATCAGGTTGGCTAACAGCCTTTACTTCCCAGGGTGAATGAGCCTTCGGTATCACAACTCTGAAAAGTACCAAGTTCAGCCCCAATTTGCCTCTTGCGCAAGATGTTCGGGAAAGCTCTGAAGCACAGGAAAGCGCTCTCCAGCATGGGAGCTGGCAGCACTTGGGACAGATGAGAGCTGGGCAGCAGTGCTGTTTCCCTGACTGTGCCCCAAGTGCTGCAGGGTGACTGCTCCTACCCATGGGAACTTCCACATCCAAGGTCCTCAGCTGTGGAGGGACCGAGCAGCCCTGAACTCCCACCCCAGGAGTTGCACATGCAGTTCAAGAAAGTACAAGGTGCTAAAGAAGTTGGCTTTTCCTACACATGACAGTAATTTCATCCCAACAACTATAGGTTTGACTTCAGAAGTCATGAGCTCCTTCTCCTTAAGGGCTAAGGGACATTGCTTCAGACACTGTCATTTTGCTGCTCTGTGTTTTAGGGAGACCGAAGCAAAGCAGAGAATTGCTCTAAATGTGAACATGGCAAGTAAAGGTAAAATAAAGTAAAGCATGCAGATAGCAATGCCTTGATTTGATTGGGAGGGACAGATGAGAAACTGGGCAAAGAGCAGAAAGAACAGGCCTCAGGGATCAATGGCAGCAGGACAAGCCAAACCGGTTTTAACATTAATAATGCTGCACTACTTTCCAAACACAGCTATCATCAACAAGACACCAGCTTTGCCAATCAGGAGTCCTCTGAGCATGATTGCTTTAAACCAGCAAACAGCCCACAAACAGCACGAAGCCTCCCCCACCTCTCCCTAAGCAATCCTCTGCCAGCAGCTTCTGGGTTGGATTTGTGCTCCTCTGTACTGCTGAGAAGACACAAACACGATGTGGTGCTGCATGAAGACTTTTTCTGCATAGTTCAAGGCACAAAAGTAGGACAACTTCAACAAGCCTGCAGCCCACTAGCACTGCTACAGCCCTGCTGGGCTCCGGGCACTCGGCCCTTCTGCAGCCCAAACTGAGCAGAGCCCATGCCTGCAGCAGAGGGAATACCTTCACCATGGGGGAATACCCCCTGCTTCCCTCCCGTGCTGCCGGGGCACTGCTGGATGCTAAATGCACAGGGGAAGCTCAGCGACACCACCCTGCCCAAGCAAGGGAGACCTCACGGCCTTTGTTAACTCCACTGATCGCACATCTTGGATGCATTGGTGACTTTCTGTCCATCCCCCCTCAAGCATCTTCTGCAGGAAGCCCATCCTTGCACAGCACAGAGGGGAGCATCCTGCCCACACATCCTTTGCTTTCCAAGGCACTCAAGCGGAGAGGGCTGGGGACCACCTGGTGACATCGGGCATCAGCTCCAGCCCCCCCGGCCCCACGGGAAGAAGGCAATGTTCGCACACAAAGCTGCGGGGCTGTTGTAACACAACCCACCCACCCACAGCCTGAGCTCCAACGTCACACTGAGGCACTTCAGTAATATTCCCCACCCTCTTACACATCCAGGATTGCTTCACACGGAGAAATCCCATTTACACCAGAAAGCTGCTCAAGGGGAAAAGAGCCAAGGCACTTTTGTTTGTACAGGCTTGGGGAAATACTCAAGCACCGAATCACTCTCAACATCCATGCACTTACATAAGCACAAGAAATACAATCCCCATCTTGTTAAGAAACAGCTACCTGTCTTCACCCTGCCCGCATAGAAAAACCAAGAGCCACATGCTGTGCAGCCCTGCACGTTTTGGCAGTGCTATTAAAAAAAAAAATACGGGAGGAGGGCCAGCAGAACTCTCCCAAACCGTGTGTCATCCTTGTCTCCTCCCCGGCAGCCTGTAAACCAAACAATCTGTTTGGATTAGGCTTTATAGTAGGCCAGTGTTACTACTCAAGCATACAATCTTAGGTAGCTTAAAATACACAGATAAATATTCCACGTAAATTCTGTAAAAGTATTTACAGACCACATCTGCGCAAAATTTGTTGTTTTTGCAGAAACCCGATGCTTGCAGACCAGTCCAGTCCCCAGGGACACGAAGTTGCATTTCATGCCAAACATGGTCAGTGCAACTTCCAGATGCTGTCTGCCCCAAAGGTTTGCCCTACCAGTTTGGGCCAGTTCCCAAACGACCGATTCACGTGCTTAATGGCAGGGATAAACACACCAGATTAGAGTAAAGTGGATTTGGGCCGCTTGGTTTTAGAGAGTAGCTGACAATTACTACAGATGCTCCCCGTGGGAGATTCCTGCTCTACAATCAGCAACCCCCCAGCCCTGTGCCCCTACTAGAAAGCCGCAGAGCTTTATCAGTTCTGATCTGCCCACCCAACCTTCAGTCCAAAACAAACCAATGTGGATGATTAAACCTACTTTGGGAATCCCTCATCTCCTGCAGTTACCTTAATCTCAGCAGCTCTTTCACACAAACAGAGGAATCTGCCCTGATTGCACTATCAGCAAGATGGTCACACACAAAAACAAACAAACAGCAGGGAAGCCAGAATCCCCAGATCTCTGCTCCACCACAAAGACCCCACATGTGCCGGCCTGAAGCATCCAAAATGTTTCACCTCATTATATGTTTAAGAGATTTTTTTAAACTCTCCAGGGTAATGCATCACTTTTCACTCCCGTGTGGGCGCGAGGAAGGTTTGATAGACACAGACACCAGGTACCAGCACAACCAAACTCAGGTAAGGCTGGAAAGCCTATCCAGGTACTGTAACGCATCCAACCCACCCCACACGCACAAGGAAAAAAGAATTAAAGGACTCTCACGACCAGAAGTTGAAGATTAAAATTGTAATGGAGAGCAGCTCATATCCACCAGGTAGCCGGGTCCCCTGCACTGCTGTAAGCCCAGCAGCCTGAGCAGAACGGGATACGTGAGGAGCGGCACAGCCGCGGGGACAGCGGGGACAGCGGGGCACCGGGCACGGCCGGGCCGGCGCGACGCTGCTTTGGCATCTGCCGGAGGAAGCAGCGTCCGAGCCAAGGGAACCGGAGGAAGAACGGGAACGGCCCCACGGCCGTCTCCCTACTTCGCCCACCCTTCCCTTTCCCCGGAGAACGGCAAGCAGCGGGGGCAGACCGCCCGGGGGGCAGCGTGGCACCGGCTCTCAGGCGGCTAGCGAGCGGGGCCGAGACCCGCGGGTCACCCACCCTCCCGGGCACCGGGAGCCCCTCGCTGCCGGGGCAGACCCTCCCCTTTCCCCCCTGTCCCGCGGGGGCCCGGCGGGACTCACCGACTCGGCGGCGGCGGCTCGCAGGAGGAGGCCGAGCAGCAGCGCGGCGCGCAGCGGGACGCGGGGCAGCGGCATGGCTGGGCTGGGCTGTGCCGGGACACACGGAGCGAAGAGCGGCGAGTCCCACCGGAGCGAGCTGTGGCCGTGCCCCGCCGCCGCCACCGCCCTTATAGGGCCGGCTGAGCGCACGGGGGCGGAGCGGCGCTGCTCCCGCCCCGCCGGGAATGCCCGGCCGCGCACCGCCGGCACCGGGGGTGCGAGGCACCGGCACCGGGCACACTGCGGGGCTGGCGGCCGGGACACCGAGGGACCCGGCCCCGCAACCCGCTGTGCACGGCCGGGACCCCCGCGCTGCCGGCGGCCACGGTCACTGCGTTATGGGGAGCGGGCGGAAAGGAGAAAGGGAAAGGGGAGAAAGGAAAAGAGAGCGGCTGGGAGAAAGGGGGAGGGGGAAGAAAAGCGAGGGAAAGGGGAAAAAGGAAGTGAGAAAGGGGTCAGGAGAAAACGAAAGGAGGAAAAGGATGGGAAAGGGAGGGAGAAGTGAAAAGGGGGAGGAAAGCGAAAGGGGGGGGAGAAGTGAAAAGGGGGGGAAAGGAAAAAAGGGAAGGGAAAGCGGGGGTAAGAAAGAGGAAAAGAGAAAGTGGGGGGAGCGGGCACACAGCATCCGCTTTTGCAGCATTCCACAATTGACAATCTCACATTTACAGAAAACCCCGTCCCTGGCAGCGCGTCGCCGCCGCGGTTATCCGGCGCGTGTTGCATCACTCGGCTCTCGTCGGGGATGGAACACGAAACCGCTCCCTCAGTCTTCTGTGTAAGCGGCAAGAGCAAAAACCCACACTGATAAAGAAGCGGGGGGGAAACCCAACAGCACAGTTTAACAATTTCCGTATCTCTTTTCACATTAATAATTTTGCCTGGCCATAACAATTTGCTTGACAATATCTATTTCAGCCCCTTAACCCGAGGGGCACCTGAAAAACCATAACACTCCAGCCCTGTGCTCACGCTGCAGCCACATCAATTTGCACTTGGGTTCTAGTTTGTAGAGAATAAAATATTTTCTTTACAGGGAAGCAATGCCTAGCAAAGCATATGTGCCGTGATCCCACCTGCCAGGTACAAATGCCAGCTTCTCTCAGTCTGGCGCTCAGCCTCCTCCAGCACTACAAAGTTACCCGAGAGAACTTGTAGCCTTCCCCTTGTCCCACCTCCAACCAAAAAGATCCTTAAGGTGAAGCAGCTTTTCCAGCTGTTCCTCTGGGAATAAACAGCTGCAGAGGGTGTGAGCTGAGATCCAGATGTGTCCTCAAAGTTTGCTAGGACTGTGCCTAGGCACATGACCACGGGCAGGAGGGATCCGTGCTGAGCTGGCTGTGGAGCCCGTTGGCATAATTTGAAGTGACAAGGAGCACTGCTCAGGGCTTAAAAAAATAGTTAAGATCTGAAGACAGCACACATGTGGCGAATGGCAGGAACCAACCTGGAACAGGCTGTGGAGGAGTTTGCTGACCTGCTCTGCTCCAGACAGCCGTGTGTCACTAACCCTTTAGTTCACCTCAGCATCCAAGGCCATGAGGGAGGGATTTGTGCTGCAGGCTGGGTTACTACCCTTCCTTATTACCCTTACTTCGTCACACAGAGGAACTGATAAAAATCGCTGCTGGTGCAGCCAGGGAGCCCAGCTCCCATAAATCTCCAGCTCTGGATGCTCAGCAGAGGTCGGGAGCAGTAGATGGTGAGGAACAAGAGCACACAGATTGGGTCAAATGTGCAGAGTGGTCCATACCATGGCATCTGCCAGACAGGAGACAGCTTCAGCAGCACAAGGTGGCCCGAAGTACTCCATGCCCCCAAACCCTCTAAATGCCACCTGTGTGTGTGTGCATGTGGCCATGGCCTCTCTACACGTCCTTCCAGGTAAAGCAGCCACCACAAAGATGCTTTCAAAACCAGCTTTCTGTATTGTGGCTACAAATATTGCTCACTCACCTGTTAACTTCCTCTCCAAACAAGAGCAATATGCCGAGCTCCTGGTAATCATACCCCTCAACACATACCCCTCCCACCAAAAAATCACCTTGCATTGCACAGTGTTTTCCCTCCCAGGGAATTTCTGCTGTGATAGGATGGAGAGGAGTCAGTCTGGCCCAGGGACCACACACATTGTCCATCCATCTCACACCTGCATGCACAATCCTTCAGGCAAACTGATCTTGGGCTTCTGGAAACAGAAGAGAAAATTAAACTAAACCCTAATGTACTTTTCAACCTTGAGAACAAATTCCTGTAACTTTACTGAAGACATTTTTAAAGTGCATTGTGTACATCCACCTCACTTCCTCACAC
This sequence comes from Anomalospiza imberbis, assembly GCF_031753505.1. NCBI lineage: Eukaryota > Metazoa > Chordata > Aves > Passeriformes > Viduidae > Anomalospiza > Anomalospiza imberbis. Next base: position 5,505,274 of record NC_089697.1, on the reverse strand, counting down.
ACGCGGAAACATTCTGACTGTATCTCAGGAAAATAAGAGGAAATGCAGTCATAAAAATCATAATATGATTCTAAACTCATGGCCTCAGAGCTGCCTTCATTTTTCCATTCAAGTGTTTCCTTTCAAGACATTCTCCTCTGACATTCTCCTGACATTCTCCTCTCTGGAATAATGCAGAAAATCCGTGGGTATATGACGCTTAGAGAGAGCAACAGGACAAATGGGCCCAGAGAGCAAAAAATGCACCACTGAAATGTCCTTTCCTGAAACTTCACCACAAAGGAGAGAAGCAGAAGCAAAGTAAAATGCATGTTGAGAAACACATTTCTTCTGGGCAATGAATTCTCACATTCAAGGTGTGTCAGTTGCATTCTCCATATAAAAATTACAGTTGGCAGAGAAATAACACAGGCTGGCCACCATTGTTCCTAACCTAGTGCTCAGCGGTGAAGGATTACCTAACCCTCATGTTGAAAATCAAAATAAACAGCTGTCAGTTACCAACAAAATACAGACATGCTCGAAGTTGAATGGAGAGTCCAAATACAACACATTTGGAGGGTGAAGGGAATCTCAGTTTTACATGGCACATCAAGAAATGTCTAGATAGTCTGGAGAAGACCACATACAAGGCCCTTTAAACAACTCGATCATAAATTCTGTTGCACTAATCAGAAAAAGTGATTCTCCAGCCAAGCTCAGCACCGTTCCTACAGCAATTTTTTAAAAAGAGGTTAGAGCAGGATTATCAAGCAAAAAGAAACCTTAAGTAGAGTTTTAAAAAAATCCCAACTTCTAAAGTCCATTCAGTACACTGAACTCTTTGGAAAAACACACCTGCACACCACGTGGGTGGAGGAAGAGGAGTGACTGAAAACTCTCATCCCATGGTTTGAGCCACTTAATGTTGAATTATTCTGGAAATGTGTGCTCTTAGCCTTGCTGTCCCTTTAGCAAAGGTGACCTTAGCACAACTCCGACATTCCAGTCAAGAGGGAAATGAACTCCAGCAAAAGTCATTCAGACAGCACCACCCTTTGTACACCAGCTGGTAAAATACAGACCACGTAAATAAACAGCTTCCTGTTTTAGGAAATGATTCCTGGGGAGGAAAACAGTACCTGCCTAGACAGCTATTTTTTTTATGTAAAGAATCTGTGGCTAAATAGGGTATTCTTTTTCTACACTCCTGATAAAGAAGTGACCACAATAGTTTTGTGTGATCTGGGTACACCCTCAAGTCATCAGCTGTGTCCTGGACGTATCACCACTTCTCCTTCCACCTGCTGCTCTTCACAACACGCAGGTGGCACACACAGAACAGTCACTGGTTAAAAAGGACGTTCTAACCAGAAGTCAGGTGAGCAGCACCCACTGTGGCACCCTAGAAATCATAGTCTCTGTGTTTCAACATCCTTTTTAACACATTTCCTTCACAGCTGTCTCCAACTTTTTTAAAAAACTAAAGGGGAAGAAAAGAGAAATTAAGAAAGCTGTTTCATTCCCCAATACTGTTTGCTCTCCAGGTCCACTTAAAGCCTTATTCCACAGAGCGTGAGTGGGGGGCAAGGCAGCCCATAGGGAGAACGCCCTCTTTCCCAGGAGAAGGACACATGCTTCCCTCCCCTATGCTGGAGCAGCCTGGAGAGGAGAGAGAGCCAAATCAGGAGCAGGAACAAACAAACACGACCATGAAAGATGCTGTCACAAAGTCAGACAGGAAACAAGTTCACAAACTGGGCTGCAGTTGAGTCACAGCACAAATGTCTTTGTAGCACCACAGCACTTCCCCACGTCCATATGGGTACTCTGCCTGTCCAGGCCAGGAGGGAGCCTCAAATCAACCTCAGGCTCAGCTGCTGCTGTGGCTATTCGATACCTTCAGTCACGAGGGCAGCAACCAAGCAGGGAGGAGCCTCAAATTCCAAAGCAATTCAAGTCAACAACTCCCAAAACACCGGCTTGGATCGTGTGATACCATGAACTTTTGGATAAGTCAGATACTTGGCTGGGGAAAGATACCCAGCAAAGACACGAACGGTCCTACCTTACACTAGCTTGGAGTTTTAGTCAGCTTTGTCTAAACTGACAACATTTTTTGGCCAAATTGGTCCTATGAGGGACTATAAAAGAAAGAGGTAAGTGAGAATTAATATCTAAGCGATGGCTTGCCTGTCTCTGAGAGCGAAACACGGCGGATTTCAGGAAAGGAAACCAATTTCTACTAAGAATTAGCAGAGGAAGTGTTGCGTGTCACAATTTATGCTCAGTGATGTGCTGGCAGCAGACAGCCCTGATAAGGTTGGGATTTTCCCCTGTTCATTTCTGCACTGGCTAAGGCTGGAGCTTCAGCAGAAATAAATTCTCCAAAGGCCTAAGTGAGAACTCAGCAATAGTAGCCCACGTCCACCAGACATGTGCCTCTGCCTTGCACAATCTTTCCTAGGAGATGGTCAGGGAACAGGGAACAAAATGTGTCAAACCTGGCTCAGCACAGAAATTCACAGAATGAGGAAAGGAAAACATACAGCAGAGCTGCATAGGGAACTTCCCATAAGAGGCATGGAAAAAACGTCATGAGAGCCTGTCAGAGATCACAATCTGTGTTCCCATAGCCAGCATAATCCACACCCACGACTGATGTGAGCCTACCACCTCCCTCAGAACCTGGATTCCCCTTCTTATGTCTTCTCTTCTTTTCCAGGTGAAATCGACTCTTGTGGCAACTTCCCCATCGACCGAAACAGCCCGGGGGTGCCTCCTCTCCTTTTTCCAGCAAAGATTTTATCTCCAAAATGCTCCGCTGTCAACACAGCCTTGGGGATTTTGCTATTAAGTCAGTGACAATTCTTATACCTGAAGCCAAGCAAGCAGGACAGCTCACAACAAGCCCCAGCAGCCAGGAGCTGATCACAGAAAGGGTACAGTGGAGCATGGGGGTGGGTGTCTGGCACCTGGCCACGTCATGAGGATGAATAGAAGAAATCAGCACGTATCAGAAGAAACCTCCCAAAAGAAGCCAACCCAGCCCTGTAACGGAAAGGTGCTGCCAGGGCACACCAGGACTCAGAACAACATCCTGGTACCCGATGGCCTAGAGCTAAAATGAGCACAGCTGGGCAGCAGCTGCCAGGAGCCTCGGCCCCTACAGGAACTGGCCTGGAAATGAAAGGAAATACCCGGAGACAATCATTTCTTGAATGGTTGGTATTTGTGTCTTTAGCAAGGGCTGCTCAGCCAAGTTACTGAACACACTGACACCAGTGCAGATGGGCAGGGACAGCAGCTGGGGAAGCCTTATCTCCAAAATCTTCTGCTGTCCCGCACAGCCTTGGGAATTTCACTATTCACACAGTGACAATTCTCCTACCTGCAGCCAAGCAAACACCGCGGCTCACGGAGGCCACCAAACCGAGCCCCCGCAGCCAAGAGCCGGTCACAGGAGGGGCACGGGGGAGCACGAGGGACTCTGCGTCTTTTTAGCAACTTTTATCCAAGTTACTGAAAGCACCGACTCGGGGCAGGACGGGGCTGGGGACGCCCTTGGCAGGCAGATGTGAGGGAGCTGGGGCTGGGCGCTGGGCACAGAGGGCAGCCGGGCCGGAGGTCGTAGCTGCGAGTCGGGGGCAGCGGGCGGGGGTCGGGACCGGGATCGAGCGGGGTCGGGGCAGTGGGCGGGGATGGGGATCGAGCGGGATCGGGATCGGGATCGAGCGAGGTCGGGGACAACGACCGGGGTCAGGATCGGGATCGGGATCGAGCGGGGTCGGGGACAACGACCGGGGTCAGGATCGGGATCAAGATAGGGATCGGGATCGAGCGAGGTCGGGGACAACGACAGGGGTCAAGATCGGGATCAAGATCGGGATCGGGATCGAGCGGGGTTGGGGCAGTGGGCGGGGATGGGGATCGAGCGGGATCGGGATCGGGATCGAGCGAGGTCGGGGACAACGACCGGGGTCAGGATCGGGATCAAGATCGGGATCGGGATCGAGCGGGGTTGGGGCAGTGGGCGGGGATGGGGATCGAGCGGGATCGGGATCGGGATCGAGCGAGGTCGGGGACAACGACCGGGGTCAGGATCGGGATCAAGATCGGGATCGGGATGGAGGACAACGACCGGGGTCGGGATCGGGATCGACCGGGGTCAGGATCGGGATCGAGGGGGGTCGGGGACAACGACCGGGGTCAGGATCGGGATCAAGATTGGGATTGGGATCGAGGACAACGACCGGGGTCAGGATCGGGATCGAGCGGGGTCGGGGTCGGGGCAGCGGGCGGGGCTCGGGGGCGGCAGCGGGTCCTCCCCCCGCCAGGGGGCGCTCTGGCGCGGCGGCGGCGGCACTTCCGTCGCGGGCGGCGGGCGGGCGATGGCGGCGCAGTTCCGCAGCTACGTGTGGGACCCCGCGCTGATCGTGGCGCAGATGGTGCTGCTGCAGGCGGGGTACTACAGCTCCCTCGGGCTCTGGCTCGCCCTCCTGGGCACCCTGGGCAGCACCGGGCCCTCCCTCCAACAGGTGTTCAGCGACGAGGTGAGGGCGCGCCCCGGGAAGCCGCCGTGGGCACAGGCCCCTGGAGCGGGGGGCATTCGCCGGGGTTCTCCTGGGGGAGACGGAGCCCGCTCCCGTGTGGGCATTGCCGGTGTTAGGGACAGCCCCCTGCCCAGGGAGCACCCCTGTGTGGGCGCAGAGCTCCCCTGCCCCGCGTAGCAGCTCCCCAGTACATAGACCTGCTGTCTGGTGTCGGTGCCCCGGTATGGAGGTGAAGCCGTCCCTCTGAATAGGTGGTAGCCCGCGCTAGAGACAGCACTTCGGTGTACGGTGGGTGTGTGTAGAGACAGGCGCCCTGTACAGGTGGTGCCCCTGTGGAGAGAGAGCACCTCGCTCTGTAGGTGATACCCCCTTATAGAGACCCCCTGTATAGGTATTCCCGGTATAAAGACAGCTCCCCTATCCCCTAGAAATAAGCCCAGTGTGGACGCACGCCCTCCACCCCCAGTTTAGGTGGTTCCCCTCAGCACAGAACCAGACCTTTCCCGTAGGTGCCCCCAGACAGACAGACAGACAGACAGACATGTCCAGCTCCTCCGGTAGATCCTGATCCATGCAGGGCTGTGCCACGCGGGCTGCGATTTGTGCCGCGGGTTCCTACTAATAGTCCCATGTAGATTTTAGGCTTCTCAACCCCGCCGGGGAGGCTCTCCATGATGGCTTTCATCCTCAATGCACTCACCTGGTAAGTCTGCAGCTAGCTGGAGCACCTGCATCTTGTCCTTTCGTACCATTAAGCTGTGAAAGAATTCAGTGTGGTGTACTGCCTCTCTCCAAACATCTCCCAAAATCCCTGTGCCTTCTTAAGCGTGTTTGCCGAGGGCAGTTGGGAACTGCTGACTTGGCTTTCTAGAACCTGGAAAAGTCATTTCACTTCACTGCCTCAGTTTCCCAGCTGGGAATGAGATTTGCTTCTTTGGGAGATTTTACTAAAAGTTAGAATTAATGGATCTCAGCAAACACTGGTCTATAAACACTATTGTATTTTGCCACTGCACAGAGATTACTAGAGGAGATAGTTTATAAATTCCTGCCTGTTCTCTGCACTAAAATCTCATTTTCCTGCCATCATGTAATTAAAAAGCTGTAGCCTGTAAGTCTTGCTGCAGCAACCAGGAGAGAGGTCAGAAACAACCTATTCTTAAAATATTTGAAGAAGTTTTAAACCCACTACATAATCGGCACTGACAACTGCTGATAGCTCTTGCTGCAGCACCTTTTCCATAGGGATGGTGGAGTTCATTAACCTCTTGCCTTTACTCTGCAGCGCTCTGGGCTTGCTGTACTTCATCCGCCGAGGGAAGCAGTGCCTGGATTTCACCGTCACCGTTCACTTCTTCCACCTCCTGGGCTGCTGGGTCTACAACTCACGCTTCCCCTCGACGCTGACGTGGTGGCTGGTGCACATCGTGTGCACGGCGCTGATGGCGGCCATCGGGGAGTACCTGTGCATGAGGATCGAGCTCCGGGAGATCCCCCTCAACTCCGCCCCCAAGTCCAACGTATAGACTGCCTCTGGCAACAACACACTGCGTTTTCTCATTGTTCCCGGCACAATGCATCCAATAATCATCCCTGAAGAAGCACAGCAGGTCTGTTTAGACTTTATGATTTTGGTTTTTTTTTGGGACCTCGGTGACTGCATGAGTGTGAGCGTCTCCTCTGGCATCGGCCGACAGCAGGGGAGGAGCAGATGTTTATTTTGTTAACACAAAGTATTAATATGACTGTACGGAGAGTGTGCCCTTAAACTCTTCACTCATGAGACTGTTAAAAGCCAGGTAGCAAAACTCGGTGCGTGGAGGAGCATTTGGAATTTAACAGTGTGGGAGTGCCCTGAATGGGTAACACAATGGTCAGCTCTTCTTGCTGGAGCTGGCACGGTGAGCAGTGGGGCTGGGAGCTGCTGCTTCCAGTCTGTGACTTCTGTGGGCTTTGCTTGGGAAAGAGTCAAGGAAGTGAATGGATGGGGAAAAAGACAATAGTTGTACTTACCTGAATCACCAGCTGAGACACTAAATAATAACCTGTAATGTTAGATGGGTTTGTTTGCTGTTTCCATGTTTGATACATAGAGGTGACAGACAGCAGTTTGCTGAAGAAATCTTTTGTAATAATAAAAATATAACGTTGCTGTGAGTGTTACGGCTCTCCTGGGAAGCTGAGCACTTCAGGAAATTCCATGAGTGTCTGTATCATGGCAACAGAAGTATGCAGCCAGAGGACACTTGGCTGTGAGGTGCCCACTCTCTGGGGCACATAAAACTTCTACAATAAACATTTCATACCTCTGCTCTGAAAGGAAGGCATCATTGAGTTGTCTTGGGAAGCCAGCTGGCATAACCCCTCTTCAGAGGGAGTTTCAGCAGTCCAGGATCTCCACATGTCCAGCCTGAGCTTGGAGCTGCCCTGGGGAAACCTGCAAAAGTGTCCTGGAGCCATGATGCTCTTCCCCCTTGGATGGGCTTTCCCATCAGGCTTCAGCAGTCCAGCAACAGGTCTTGCCTGGTAGAGGTGATGTGAAATAAAAGACTGTTGTTATTTCTTGAATATTTAGAGGTCCTTCAAGTAAACTTCACCAGGCAGGGTTATCCCCTTACTGCTGAGGGTCCAGAGCTGGGCGATTCCTCCAGATCCAATGGCCCAAGCAAGCAGCCCCACATCCTGCCTGCTTTCCACTGAGGGATGGCCATGTTGTGCAACCCCAAACGAGGGCAAAGCCAGGTCTAGACAGATTTTTCTCCTGTGGAGCAGCTTGCTGCAGTAACTTCCTTTTGTGTGTTAATATTGGTAAGTTTTTTATTTGCATAAATCGTTTGCTAATTCAGTTTGTTGAAAAGTGGTGGGATGATGTGAGACTGATAAACTCTCTGAAGCTGCTCTTTTGAGTTCTGTTGCTGGGCAGCTGAGCTGTCTTTCAATCCCTGCTCTCACACTCAGACACTGTAAATGGGGGCAGGATGACATCCTGCTGCTTTACATGCTCAGCAGGTCTCCAAAGGAGGATTTCTGTCTAAACAAATGTAACCAGCACTTTTTTTCACCAGGAGCCCATCCTGACCAAAGCCCCTGTAAGCAGAGTTTCAAACAGCAGCAGCCTTTCAGAGGCTAGAGTTTACACAAGTGTTTCTCTGGACAGGAGCCAGCCTGGAGGGCCACCCCAAGGTCACTGCCTAAGGCTGCCCCTGCAGCAAGACAGTCCATCCCTTCTCAAAATCTGCTCATTTTTCACGTACAAGGATACTTGTGTTTCTCCCAGTCACCTCAGCCTGGATATAAACTGGTCTCCAGTAGGTGCCAGTATCTCCCTCAGAAAGGAGCAGGGAGTGTGCTGTGCTTGGGATCAGGGTGTGGAGCAGAGGGCAGTGCTGCCTCGGGTGACAAGTACTGGCATGCTGTTAGTCATGTTAAGACTCCTTCAGGGTCATTTTGTCCTCTGCTGCTTCTCGGTGCTATTCTTGAGAAAGAACATCCCAGTCCTGCAGGGACAGGGAAAGCTTGCAGGTTTACTTCAAGGCTTAGTACCACACCAAAGCCTTGTGTGCACTCCTGTGTTCAGGGCTCTTCTTGAGGCAAGCGGGAACTGAAGATTAATTACAGTGAATTTGAGAGCAAGGAGACAAAGCCACGTTCTTCCAGCTGCTCCCAGAGTTGCTGTGGGGCTGTATTAACAGAGCTGCCACCTTTGTTCCCCTGCAAGAACAGAGGTGAAGACTTTGGACTAAAGAATACTTAACCTATTTCTTTTTGAATACACGAGATATGCTGTAACTGCTTCAGCAGCTTCCCTGGGGGGGAAATTTGGAGACAGCTTTGTATCTGGAGAAACTCACAGCAAGGCCTTGAGAAGAATCCTTGACAAATGGGGCTTTAACTCTGAGGCTGCAGGACATCCCAGGAGCTGCACTGCATCAGCATGAAGTGTGCTGCAGGATCAGAAATCTTTCTGAAAGGCTGCTGACTGCCTAGGAGAAATGAATCTGTGTATTACTTTTTTTTTTTTTTTTGGTAAGGACTTCTACTTTAATTGTCCTAGTCATAGAGGAAGTTCTGCTAAAAATGAAATACTGATTGAGGAAACTCATCACTCTCATACTGTGAGACCTAGTTTTCTCTCACATGCTTTCAGTCAGATTTAGAAGCACCTTTGGTTTACAAAAAAAATCTGCTGCTCCCTACCAGAACAGTGGCAGATGGTCTTTGTTTATTAATGAATCTTTGGGGGTTTTTTTTGTGTGCAATAGTTGAGGGATTTGCTTCCAGGGAAGATACGTCCCAAGACTTGTTCTTCTCAGAGACAGTGGCAATGGAAGTCAGCCATTTGCATCCATGGTTTTGCAAAAAGATCTCTTGCCAATCTGATTATTCTACTTTCCTTTCCTCAAGGCTGTTTCAATGTAGAAAATTTTAAGAGAGGAACTGCCAAATTCAAAGAGAAGGCAAGGCTTGTAGGATTTTAGGGGGCTGTGTTTACTTTTCCTAGTGGCATTAAACAGTTGTTCTAAACAAAGAACAGGTACAGAATTTGGAGCCAAAATATTCTAGTCTTGGTTGTACATGACTCTCCCCTGCTTCAGCTTTCCCCAGTCACTAAAGTTAACAGGGGAAGGGGGAACAGGATCAAACAGCAAACAGTGCTGTTGGCATGGAGTACAAAGAAAGAAATGAAGCATCTGAGTGGTTCACTCCAGGTTTTACCATGCTCTGATTTACCCTTTCTCGACTGCTCACCCTAAGGCTTTGTGCCCCAGATGCTGAGTACTGAATACATAAGTAACAACTCGTGCACTGAAGTGCTGTGTGAACACCAGCTGCTCTGCCCTGGCTTATTTCTTGGAATTTGCCCCAGTTTCTTCATTATCTCCTGCTGCTGCTGCAGGAGCAGAGGGTTGAGGGATAGTGAAGGTAAGAGGAAGAACACATGGATGCCACAGGAAAGCAGCATGACCCAACACCACTGTTAGGAAAAAGACCCTTTGCTCTAGAAGCTTGCCCACTGCCTGGAATGCATCTGGTGGGATCTGTGGAGTTAGCAGGGCCCTGGTTTCCCTGCTCACACTGTGAGCACACACCCCATGGCCCTGTGCAGCCAGGCAGGACACAGAGATCCATCAGCATCCTTAAAGCACAGACTGCCTTGGGCTAGCCAATAATATTGTTGTGGTTCTCCAGCATGCTCAGAAATCACTTGCAAACACTTCCAAATACTTCCATGTTTGTACTGAAGCTGCAAAACTGACAACACTCTGAGCCACAAAGGAGACGAGAGGAGACTGTGCTGTTGAGCAAGAGCCGGGACAAATAACTTCTGCCACGCTGTTGGCTCTACAACAAACTTTAATACTCTGGAATTACACACTTCTACCCACAGCTGCTTACACATACCTTGGGGAAAGCTTTAAAGCAGAAGAGTTGCTATAAATCCCTTTTATCTTCCTAGCTTGATACTCCCTCTCCCCCCAAATATTTTTTGCCTCTGTCCATAGAAAAGGGTTTTACACATTACACAGAAGTTACTCAGGAATTCAGATGTGTGCAAGAGAAGTCATGCAACTGTGATTATTGTTCAGCAGGGGTTTTACTATGTCCTCAAAGAAGAAAGGCCAGTCCAGAGCAGTAAGGTCTCCCTTCAGCCTGTGACAGGACAAACACCATCCCCTGTACCTCATGGAGCAGTGGGAAAAATACCCATCTTTTAAGTGCCCAAATCAAAACCCTGGGGAGTTGATGTGGTGGAAAGAGTCAGTAAAATAAACAGGTTTCCTTTCAGTTGCCACAGAAGAGTGCAGAAGTATCCAGCATACATCCTTTTCCCAGAATTTATCATTTCTCCCCAAATCCTGTGCCCTGTATTTACAAGTTCCCAAATCTCCTGACAGCCAGATCTGTGCCTGTGCCTTGAGGCAGAAGTGGGAGCGGAGTTATTCCAAATTACAGAGAAATTTCAACACCCTAGAGATGCTGCCAAGCTCTTCCATGTCTCACAGGTGCAGGATGGAGCCGGGAGTTTCTGAGCTCCACGCGGTGTATTCCTCAAAGGTTTGGAAAATAGATCTGAAAGATGCCACACCACACACTGCCACCACTTTTGTTGGGATACTCACAGAGCTGCAGTTTATAAGTTCAGCCAAGTGACGATGAGGGGGATGCTGAGGATGGAAATGTTGGGAACACGGGTCCAGGCAGAGCTTTGGGCCATGCTGGGGCTGCAGAGGTTGAACAAGCTGCCTTGAAATTTGTTTTTTTGAGACTCCCTTCTCAGCATCTCCCAGACAGCTGCTGCTTCCTTCTGGCATTCCCAGAGCACTGTCAGGGCACAGGTGTGGAATTCATCCCAATACCTGCAGCCAGGGAGACACCACACTGTCAGTCCCTTTGCACTCCCACAGTGCAGGATGCCAGGCAGAGCCTTGCTGCCTTGAGCCTGCCCTCTGAGCAGCAGCAAGCCTCGTGTTTTGTGCAAGTTTCCCAGACTATTCATCCCCTCCATCATCTGCCAGAGCATCTTGGCTAAAACTCCAAATCTCAAAACACTGAAATTATTTATTCCTTTTCCCCCTCCCCTTTTCTCTGGAAGTCAATAAAATCCATTATTTTCCATCAACAAATGTTTCCCTGAGTATCTCACACAGGCTGCAAACAAAGGCCCAGCACATCTCATTCATCACTTTCTCCAAGCAGAGTCAAGGGCAAATGGGAGCACAAAGCACGGAGAAGGACGAGAGCTCCCACAGGCTGTCTCAGCTTTTCCTGAGGTACGGGCAGGGGCAGGAGGAGTTATTCACTGTGTTCTCATTAGAATCATCTCTATTTATCTGCTGGGTATTACTTTCACAAGTAGAAGCTGTTCAGTGGAAAGAGGCCTTTGGAGAGTACCAGAGGGAAAAGACAAAACAGGCCAAGATAACCCATGGTCCTGCAGGAATAAAGCAGGAGCTGCTCTGCTGTCCTGTCCCACATGGGCTGGGGCTGGCACCATGCCCAGCTCCCTGCAAGCTGGAAGACAGGAGTCTAGAGGACAGGAGCAATTGCTCTGACACCTTCCCTGTGTCTGCCAACACACCAGGCACACATGTCACCCGTCAGGAGGGGGATGCAGTCCAGCTGGCTGAGAGGTACACTGTGCACCTGAAAAGGACAGCCCGGTGCTGAGTGCACTGTGCTGGAGATGACACTTTGTGCAGACAGGCAAACCTGAGCACTCTGCTTGCTTAGAGCTGGGGCTTACGTCAGAGCGCCAGCTGTGAGGGAGTTCATTAAACTGAGTCACTGTGGCAGAATAAACGTCCCCAGATAATGAGAAAAGCTGGTGCCAACCCTGGCAACTTCCCGTGCTTGCTCCCAATCTGCAGCAGGCAGCTCTGACAGGTAAGAGTTAAACCTGACCCATGTCTTCAGGCAAGACAAGCTCAGGAAGGTGAAGGAGAATCTTCAGGCTCCAGCCTGGATCTGCTTTCAGCTGGGATGGCAATTCCCAGCATTTCACCCTTCACAGCCCCCACCTGCTCAGGCAGGCAGGCTGCTGACAAGCACCTCGCTGACCGGCTCTGGGGCAGCGCTGCACACTGAACTGAGACACCACCAGCACCCCACAGCAGCCCCTGGCTCCCTGTCCATCCCTCACCCACCCTCCCGGAGAGGGGACCAGCTCCAGAAATGCAAGCAGCAGTGGATAAGGCTGAGCATCAAAGGCAAAGAATTCAGAAATATTTCCTGGCAGGAAGCTGGGACATCATCAGTGTCCTGCCAGGGAAGATCCCAGGACCTGTTCAGTGATGGTCTGTGCCTCTGAGCTGCAGGAAAAACTCAGGTCACACATTTCACATGAGCTTCAGCAAAGGAATCTCTCCTCCAGCAGCCAGCAGCAGCATGGGCTGCGCTGTCCCTTGGGTGTTTTCTAATACCAAGAAGCCTCCTTTAAAAAAAAAACCCAAACAAACCAAAAAGGATAAATTCTGTCCAAACCAGAGCAGTCCCCATTTCAGTCCACCCATAGGCAGGCCCCAGAGAGGCTGGTCATTCTGATCCAGGCTGTCTCCTGGAGAAGGGGGAATACAGAGCAGGTCACAGCCTGCAGGGTGGTTTCCAGCAGTTCAGAAAGCATCACCCCTGGGCACTCAGCCTTCCACCTTGCTCTGCCAGGTTTCCACCTCCCCCAGGCACGTGAGTTTTCCCTTCATTTCTATCTGCATTTCCTTGTAACTCCTGTTCACTCCCCACAACTTACTCTGGAGATGCAAAGCTGCCTCCATTTATCTCTGCAAACATTTTACATCCACCTTGCTGCTTCTCCTCATCTGCTTTTTAACAGACCTTTCCTCAAATCTGCCCATCACAACCCCTCATTGCCCAGCTCTTCTTCAGCTCTGTTAAAGTTAACATCCTCCCAATATCGTCATGTCAGGACACTGCTACAAACTCGGGCAAACCAGGACTGGGACAAATCCAAGCCTGAAGGATGAAGGGTCTAGACAGGGAGGGAGAAAGCTTGTTTTGGGCCACACGTGGTGCCCGGTGCAGGCTGCTCCCGGCAGCGCTGGGCACTGGGGCAGAGCACTGCCGGGAACCTGGGGTCCAGGGGAGATTTTCCTGGGGTGCAGAGCGGGTCGGGTCCCTCCAGCCCCACTCCTCCTGGCTGCAGGCATGCCGGGGCTGATAGGATCAGTGCTGGGGGCTGGAGCTGCTGCCAAGGACCAGGGAAACAAACTCCGGTGGGAGACAAGCAGGAGATGGATGGGTGGGCAGACAGAGAAAAGAAGCTCGCTGTGTCAATCTGAACGCGGAGTGAGGTGTGGAGCACATGTGTGTGTGCAGGCACGACGGGACTCAGGAGGGCAGGAGACTTCAGACAGGGACAATGCCAGAAGCAAGCTGCCCATGCACCGTACTCACCTGCAGACTCGGCGCAGCCCCTGCAGCTCGATGCCCTCCTCCTCCTCGTACGTGGCCATGCTGTCCCCCAGCTTGAGGACGCAGTCCGAGAGGCCGCGGTAAGCGTCGGCGCAGGCGGGTCCCGCTGCCAGCAGCCCGGCCAGGTGCCCTGCCAGCACCGGGGAGCGAAGTGAGCGCCGGCACCTCTGGGGACCCCTCCCCGAGGTGCCTCGGCTGGGCGAGCGGCCCCTTCCACGCAGGACAGCCTCGAGCCCCCGCCGCCCCACGGCTGTGCCCGGCGTTGTCGGGGTCGGCCAGAGCCCGGCGGACACGGAGCGACCCGAGCCCCGTCAGCCCGGGCTGCCATCCCCACACCGGCACCCCCGGCCCGAGGCGGGGGACAGTGGCCGGCGGGGGGACGGCCGGCGGCCCCGGCAGCGGGAGCCGCCGGGGGGAGCCGCGCGGACCCCGCCCGGACGAAGGGAGAGAGGGAGGGAAGAAGGGGACACATCATCGCATCGCCCCCTCCCCGCGGACACCCCAGACACCGCCCGGTCCCCCCGGCCCGACTCCCGCCCGGGCATCCCCTCACCCAGGGCGAGGAGCAGCACGGCCGGGCCCCGCCGCTGCCCCATCCCTCCGCCGGGCTCGGGCTCGGGCTCCAGCCCCGCTCCGCTGCCAGTGCCGCTGCCAGTGCCGCTGCCCGCACCACCGGGGCCGGCAGCGCTCCCCTCCCTCCCGCCTCCGCGGGGAGGGCACCTGTCCCCAGTCGCCGCTAATGAGCGGCTTCGGCCGCGGCTAATTAAAGAGGGGGCTGGGCCAGGCTATCGAGCGTCCAGGGGCACCCCCGGCCCCTCGCCCCGCATCGCATCTCACCGGGACTCTGCCAGCATCCACCGCTGCCCACACTCTGCATCCACCTCCGGGAACCAGCGCCCACGGCACCCCGGTACGAGCACCCTCACCCTAAAGGCCCCCACCCCCTGCCCACCACAGCCTCTGCTGCCCACTCAAGGTGCGACACGAGTCGGGGACATGGGACAGTGCCCGCTGCCAGCAGCAGGATTCCGGGCAGAGCGAACTCTTTGCTTGGCTTGAGTCTCTTGAACAGCACAGGAGAACACAATGAAGGGTGGGAAGCAAAACCCAGAGCATTTGAAAGGTCAAAGGACTAAACATCAGTGCCTACAGCTCCAAAACCTTCTACCCAGACCCTGGCTCAGTAATTCCCAAGGCTGCATGGCCTTTGTGGCATCATTTGGGATTTTGCATGTCTATGGCTCGATCCCAGCTCTTGCTCCAGGAATCCCTTTGGCTCCAGCAGAAAGGGGAATGGAAAGTTTCCTGCCTGCTTTGGTGGCATTGCTGTGAAGACCCCTCTCTTTGCTGGTGACAGCTTTGCTCTTGGGGACGCTGCTTTGCCCCAGCTCATGAACATGACTAGTACCAGGACCCTCATAAGTGGGACCCCTCTGTGCACGGGTACCCTCAGCCCCGGGGCAGCTGTGCCACCACACTCAGACACCTCCAGCCCCAGGAACCGGGAGCAATTGGAAACCACAACTCTGCAAACACTGCATGTACCCAAATCTAATGCAAAAAGAGCTGGGGTGTGAAAACCAAAGACTATTTCTTTATGAAAGATCAACAAACTACAAACGCACTACAAAAAAACCAACGAACTACAGCATTTATTTACAGATGAGTGCCATGTGCTGCAGCTTCATCAGTCCTGGAAGAAAAGCAAGCAGCATGCTCATTTCAGTCAGGCTACTGATGCACATTCCATTTGCCACCAGCCTGGGACACGCAGGGGAGAGCCTGGCCCAGAGGTAACACCACATGCCCACAGCTACCTGCAGGGAAAAGCCAGCCCCAAGGGCTCTTCCCAAGAATCTGCACGATGCCCCAGGACACACAGTCGCTCCATGGCACTAAGAGCAAAGTCTGTGCAGAACAGCTCAGCTGCACATAAAGAAGTGGGATATGATGAAGAGGAAATTCCTCTGGGACAGGCACCCTCTACCTGCTCCTTCTTTGGCCGAGGCTGGTGTCCCGCTGCCTGCACAGCACCTCTCAGCTCTACCTGCTCTTGTGCCAGCAGCTGGCAATCAGGAATGTCTCTATGGCGTGGGGCCCGAGGACATGGGGACATGACCCTCCCGGGGCTTGGCAGGAGCCTCTCCCAGCACCACACAGGCACTGTTAGCACTGGGACAGGGGGTCTTCCCTCGGGAGAGGGCATGGCCAAGGAATCGGCTGGCTCCAGGCATGGAGAGGTGGTGCAAACCCCATCCAGGCTCCCCCCCACCTCGCCTCGCATGCGGAGATTCTCGTTTCTCGGCAGCCACATTCCTCTGAGGGTGTTTATGGCTTTTCTGTCTCCCCGCTGTCCCAGGCTAAAATCGCCCCTTTTAAGGGAGCCACAGGACCACGGGCTGCTGGAGCTTTGCTGGCTGCAGGCTGCTCCCTTGCAATGTATCGCCTCATTTACTGGAAAAGCAGCCTTGCCTTGCCTTGTTTTTTTTATTGACTCCACAATTTTCTGATGGAAAAGCTGCAGCTCACTCCCAGCCCATCCACGCATGCCTCCCAGAGAATAAGATGTATTTTCACCAGCAAGTGATTCACCTGTGCCTGGAACTGGTTTGCCTTTTCCTTAGCTGCCGATTCCTCCCCAGCTCCATCCTCACCCCGCAGCTTCCTGACTCACCTCCCAATCCTCTAATAATCGGGAAAAAAAAAAAAAAACCTGAGCAGGAAGGGCAGGAGGAACAAGTCACCTTACATTTTCTCACAGTGACAGGGGCACTTTGATGCTGCCCGCCCTGGGGTCTTTTGGCAGGAGCTGGACTCCGTGTCATGGAGAGAAGAGGTGACATTCCGACCTGGGCTCGTGACCTGGGCATTTGTGGTAAGGGCGAGGGCTCTTGACACAAGACAGTGCTGTGAGCCTGCACTGGAGGCACAAGGGAGGCAGGGATGCCGCGGCAGCCGAGACAGACCCTGCAGGTTTCTGGCAAGACTTATTCTTAGGGCTCTGTACCAGAGGTGGAGACTCTTCACTGACTCCAGCATCACTTCTGTCCCCTCTCACCTTTTGGCCCGGGGCAGGCACGCTTTGCTACGAGTTAAAAAAAAAAAAAAAAAAAAAAAAATCATTATGTAGAGCTGGCTTGCCTGCAATGGTTTAATTGGAATAAAATGTGTGCCCCGCTGAGCGGCACGGCTTGTGCTGAAGAGCCAGGATGAGTCAGGCTCTGTGCCGATGATATCAGTGCTTTTCCAACGCTCTCCCGGCAAGGCAGGATGAAGGGGCCACGACAGCGAGGGATCTTGGAACGTGTCACTCTGCACGGGCAGCACCCACATGCACCGTCCCCGCAGCGGGATTCGGGATGCAGTGAGCTCTGGGGACCTCGGGGTGCTCCGGAAACTCGTGTGTGCACAAACAGCCTCCACGCCTCGCAGCAGTGCCTGGTGCCAAGAGACACAGACGTGTCACATAGCAGAGACCTGAGCTAATTCCCCGGCCCTGCCTCCTCGCCCCTCCGCTGGCAGGGCCGGCCAGGGCAGGGCAGGGGGGCAGTAGGGACGGTGCTGACAGGCTGATGCTGCCCGGAGGCCACACGGAGCTGTGAACAAGCCAGCGCCAGCAGGTACCCAGCAGAGATTTGGTCATGCAGCTGCTCAGAGACCATAAGCCCCTGCTCGTGCTACACTAGCCTGGTCCCCCCAAACTGCAGTGCTGGCATCCCACACTATGTGCAAACATCAGGCAGGGAGGACTGGGAGTGCTTATGGATAGGGATAAACATTTACGTGGACAAAATTCAAAACCACCGTGAAAGCTGAAGCCAGCCCCAGGGTGCAGGCTCCGGGTACCCAGCACAAAGCCGATTTTCGGCATCAAGAGGTCCCAGGAGACATAGGGGGGACAGCAGAGCAACAGTAGCCAAAATAGAGCTGGGACACAAACAATACTCAGTTATCTTTTGTTATGCAGACAGAGAGAGGAACACAGTGAGAACGTTACAGGCGGGACACGCCACAGACACTGGAAACTCCCTTCCAGTCACAGCAAAGGGCACAGTGGATGTCCCCCATTCTGGCTTGGCACTGACCAGGCTCCGGGCAGAGCTGGCGCTGGGCACGGCGAGGCACTGACTCACCCTGCTGAGACACAGGAAGGAGGCGGCGGCCAAGTCCTTGGCCCTGCCAAGGAGCAGCCCTGATATGCAGGGCTGAACGTGGGAGAAAGCACCCCAGAGTGGGGTCTGCCGGGGATAAGGGTCTCACGAGGCCAGGAGTGAGATGGGGAGGGCCTATCAATACATCATGCTGTCCTCTCTCCCGCGGGAATGCGTGAGCTGCGCATTTTGAGAAGATAAGCAAAGAAAAAGCCAGCATGAATGGTAACTGTTCTTCCTGCCCAGGCAGAGCCCCTGCCTCTCCCGCCTCCCCCTGCCCACCTCCTGCCACGCGGGGCACAGCTCCTGCCGCAGCAGGGCACCTGCAGCCCACCACTGCGAGCACTGATCTCTGCTGGGGCGGCTGTGGTGGGGAGGGACCCTCTGCAGGGACCCTTCTTCGCGGCTAGGGACCCTGCATGGGGACACTCCGTGAGTCCCGGCAACGCAGAGGACCGGGTACCGCGCAAGGGGACCCTGCTCTCCATGGGGACCGGCGACCCTTCACGGGGACCTTCCGGTTCTCCCTGTGCACGGGAGACCCCACCCCCGCCGCAGGACTCCCGGCGGCCCCGGCAGCGGCGGAGCGGGACCCCGGCGGGGCGGCAGGCGGGAGGCGCGGCCGCGGTGCCGCGGTGATGGGCGCGCCGGTACCGCCCCGTGCCGCGCCGAGCGCCGCCCCGCAGCGCGGCTGGGGAGAGCGGCGGCGGCGGGGGGGCCCGCACTGATCCCCGTCCCCCCGCCCGGCCCGGCCCGGTCCGGTCGCAGCAGCCGCATGTCGGGGCCCGGGGCGCAGAGCCGCAGCCGGCGGCTGCCCGGTAAGTGCCATCCCGCGGGCTCGGCGGGATGGGAGAGGGGCACCGCACCGGGCGGGCGGGCAGGGCTCGGGTGCCACATCCCCTCCGTCCTCCCCGCAGCGCCCACCTGATGCCCCTGGCAAAGCGGCTGTGCCCCACTTGCCGCCCCAAGAGCCTCCAGTCCCGGTCGCCCCCGAGCCCCTCGCTGCACCAACCTGCTGCCGGCCTCGCTGCTTTAGGGCAGGGGCTGCGCGGGGAGCTCCGTGCCTGGGACGGGGATGCTCGGAGAGCGGGGGGATTTGAGGGACACCCGCTTGGGAAGTGGCAGAGCTCGGGAACCTGTTGGGTGACGGGCTTGTTTTGGAGTGGCATCGGCAGCCCTCAGAGCCCCGTGGCTCCCGGAAGGAGCGGATCCCCCCGTACCCGCAGGGCTGAGGATGCTGGGCAGAGCAAACTCCGTGGCGAGCGGCGGGGCGAGCGGCAGCCGGGGGAGCGGGGCTCGTAGAAGGGCAGCCTGCCAGGCACCGTGCCCGGGTCGTGCCTGCCGTGCCTCGGGCACCGCGCTGCTCCGTTCTCATGCTTCTCCTCGCATGAAAGGAAGCAGGGCCCCGCAAATAGCAGGGTCTTATGACACAGCCTCTGCCGGGGAAGAGCTCCGAGCGGGCAGGGAAGGATATTTTTAGTGCTGAGACGCAGGGGATTTGGAGATCGCTCGGAGGAGTGCAGGCGATGAAACCACGGCACACACAGGGGTTAGGAGGTGCCGTGTCCTCTCTCCATTTCTCCCCGCTCCTGCTTTTCCCAGCAAGCAGCCCTGCCAAAACCACTGCCTCCCTCGCACTCGCCCGGTGCATTTCCTCTCATCAGGACTATGGTTATTTTTTGCTGTGCTGCTGCAACACGAGGTCAGTCGTGCCGATGGAGAACTGTGCAGGGCATTAACACTCAGGCAGCCGGCGTCTGAGCATCCCATCTCTGCATGGCCTGACCCTTTTGTGATTGTCTGGGCATTCCCAGCTCTCCTCTCCAGCCGCTTCTCCCAAGGCTGAAGGAGCTGAAAGCCCTTGGGAGTTATCCTTGTTCTGCAGGGGTTGTGCTGGGGCAGGGTGACAGGGAAAGGCTTGCCATCTCTGCACAGCCTCCCAGAAGATGCTGAGGCAGTTGAGCAGCTGCACTGTCCCCCACCTACCTCCTTGCAAACCTGGTGGGGAGAAGGTGCATTCTGGCAAGTTGGGGGCAGTGGGGCATACCGGACTTCTCTGGAGGAGCAGAGTCGGGGGTTTGGTCTCCAGGAAGGCTCAGGGAGAAGGGCAAAAGCCAGCTTACTCCAGCCCTTTCATTCATCACAGAACTGACCCTTGTTTGGAGCAACCTCCCACTTAAACTCTGCTCACTTTGCCAGCACCTGCTGCTCCTTTCCACAGCCCATATTACTTTTCAGGACCTTCTTTAAATCCCTCGAAATCTCTGCAAGATATTGAAGAGCTGTGGCCTCAAGAAAAGGCCATTCCCATCCTCTCTTGGCCTTGTGCCTTCACTAACAATCCTTCTCCCAACCCAAACACACCCCTCCTATTTACCGGCACAGAGGGGGTGTGCCAGGATCCCAATGGCCATGAGGGATGAAAAACACATTCCCTCCCAGAGCAAAGGCAGCTGGGTCTGAGTACACCCTGAGCTGGTACTCCCAGCACCCTCCAGCCCTGTCTGGCCCCTGCCCCATCCAAACTGCATCCCAGGAGCTGCTCCTCTCCCAAGCTTGCTTTGGCGAAGGTGTGGATGGGAGTGCTGACAGAGCTTTACATCCCAAGTCTCCCACGCCTTTCCCCACCACAGCGTGGCCACAAGCCCACACAACGCGAGGGGTGGTGGCTCCTTGATGTGCCCTGGCAGGGCAGAAGGACCACTGGGGCCATCGTACTCGCCCACAGCCACCCTGTGGCCATCTGCCTAGCAGCAGGTGAGGAGGAAATCCCTGCCTGCCCTTCCTGCGGGGAATCCTGCCCTGTCCTGCCCGCCCAAACTCTGCAGGAGTGCTTGGCCCCAGGTCCTGTCCAAGCAGCGCTGGCGAATAAGCCGTGAGAGCCGGAAGGATCTGAAGGCAGCGGGGCGCTCGGAGCCGCCGCAGCCGCGCTGGGCGGTTCAGCCAGCGGGGCAGAGCCTGGCTCTGAATGCTGATCAGCCTCCAGCCCCTTGGCTGAGCGGGCTGTAGTAATAACCATGACAATAGTAATAAAAGCCAGGCCACCAGCAGGTACCGACAGATCCCCCACGGTGCACAGGGGCCGCATTGTGTGTGCTAACGTGTCCCGCGGTGGGAACATGCCAGCGGGATGAGACAATCCCCGCGACTGACAGCCACGGAGTGTGACCGGCCGTCACATGGGAAGGGCCGCGGCAGGGAACGCCGCGCTCCTTTATTTCCCCGGCGAGGCTTGCCGAGGGGCAGCCACACTGGCAGGGCTGTTCGTTCCTCCTGGGCCCGGAAGAGCCGTGCGAGGGGGGAAGGCTCCATCCCCGACTCTCACCGCGGTCACGGGTCAGGCAGGGCCAAGCACAGCCCCAGCTGCTGTCTCCCGCTGCCGGCGTTCCTTACATAATGGGATCTCAGTGCTCGTGCCCAACTCCCCGAGCAGAGCTCGAAAACAAGTTCATAAACAGGTCCTGCTAATTTCTCCCTCAAGAGAAACCCTGGCGCCCACAGGAATGCTGCCACCAGCAGCCGTCATCGCTCTCCCCAAGCACACTTACTCCCAGTATCGGTCACGTGCTGGGCAGAGAGTTAACAGCCCAGATCAGCCATATTCATGGCACTCAGAACAGAAACCAAGAGCATTCTGGTTTACTGTGTATTTGCGCTGCAGAAGGATTTAGACACTGGTCCTTACCTCCACACTGAGGGCCCTTTGGCAGGACATCCCGTGGAGAGCTGGTCTGTCACCCTGAATCCCAGAGCCAGCGCAGCCTCTGCCCTGAGCCCAGCCTCCCTACAGCTGGAGCCCGATGGGCTCTCCTCGGTGAGGTGAATTGCGGCAGTTTGCCATGGATTCAGCACAGCTGGGCTGGGGAGCACAGCCCTGCCTGGGACAGCCAGCTGCTGAAGAAAAACACCTCCATAATCAGTGCCTTGATCACCCCCTCGTTGGCCCTGGCTTCATTCTGTTCTGCAGATAGCACAGGGAGGCCAGAGGTTTTTGCTGTACCCCAGCGGCACCAGGCTGCAGGGCTTTCCCAGGAGGAAAGGTTCACTGGCACCACCATCCTGGGCCCTGCACTGAGCCTCGGCGCAGAGCAGGCACCAGTGCTTTGGTCAGACATACCAAGGCAACGACCCCTTCAGGCAGCCTGGATTGCTGCCCCAGGCATTGCAGGAAGACGCTGAGCAGCCAGAAGAGGACCAGAGAGTGAGTGGTGAGTCGCCCTGAGTCACGGTACATCCCCACGTGGTGCTGCCAGCACAGCCCAGCCCGCAGGGGCAGGCACCTGCAGATGATGGGGTTTCACTGAAGGATGCCCCAGAAACAGAATGCAGAGAAGCCCTGGAAGAGCTCTCAGGAAGATGTGACATTGATCTCCATGACATCTCACCAGGCTCAGCACCTTTCTTCTACATGGTTCCTGTGCTGCTCCATGCTACTGTCCTTGCCCCTGTTCCTGCCAGACAGGGTGGGGATGCTGCTCCCTCTGTTCCCTCCTCCTCAGCCTGGAGGAGCAGAGGGTTTGGGTTTGTGCTCAGGCAGAGCACAGGATGTTTGTTTGGTTTCCTTGGTTATTACACCGCCTGCTCCAATAATCACATTTTCCTCATGCTGGTTGGGCCAAGTGCAGCAGAAAGGAAATGTGGAATGGTTGAGGTCAAACACCAGCCTGGGAACAGCTGGGGCCACCAGCCACAGCCTCTCTGTGCCACTTGGATCCTTGCTATTTTGGGTACCCAGCCCAAAAGGAAGTTACCAAGACCAGGAATGCAGCAACAAGCTCCTTCAACAACAGCCCAAGGGCTCCCATCACTCCCTCCCGTGAGCTGGGGACACAAGCACCGGCAGTGAACTGCTTGAGGAATTACAGGAATGAAAATGTTTGTGCAGGCAGAAGCCAAGCTGGCTGTGAGCGGGGATGTGAGCAGGAGCCTGGAGCGTGGGTGCAGCTGCATTTATAGTGACGGTGGTGGCGGGGGTGTGCACAGGCAGGGCTGTGCACGGGTAGGGGTGACAGGGTGCCAGTTCCTTTCATTCCTTATACATCCTTCAGCCCAGAAAGCCTGGAGCACTAAGGCCAGCTCTTGACCCTGGGAGTTCCCCTGCTCGTTAGCATTCACCAACACCCTCTGTTTGGTAGCAGGGAAACTGAAACTTGAAAGTGTGCAAACCGTGGCTGATCTCACACCAGCTTCCCTTCCCCCTTGATAATTCTCTTCTGTTGTGAGCACAGCTCCCCATTCCTGGCTGCCCTGCACCTCAGGGGAGGGATCTGAGGCTCCAGCACAGCAAGTGCTGGTGACGCTGCTGTTCTGGTGTGTAACATCTATCCACGGTGACTAAATCAATGTGTGCTGGTAAAGCAGAGCAGAAGGGAACCACCAACCATGCAGCACAGCCATGCAGTGTGAGCTGGGACAGTCCTGCCTGCTCCAACTCTCCTCACCTTTTCTCCTCAGCTGACATGGAGCAGGCCCAGAGGAACCTGGATGCAGAGCAAATGCAGCAGCAGCAGCTGAAACTGCGGGACCGGCAGAAGTTCTTTGAGGAGGTTTTCCAGCATGATGTGGATTTCTTCTTCCCAATGTCTCACCTGCAGATAGAGCACCGGAGACGTACGTGCTGTGGGCACCAGCATGGGGCTGGGGGTGTTTCAGGGGACAGTGATACACGGGGTGGAGATTGGTGGGACATCCCCAGTCTAAACAGGACATGCACGTCCTGAGCCAAGACGGGACCACAGTGGCTGTGTGTGGGTGTGCTGTGGATTACTCACAACCCTTGACTGAAGGCACATGGGTACCCAGGCTGGTGCCCTGTAGAGTCTGGCTGCATTTTGGAGCAGGGACAAGGACTGCAGTGTCACAGCAGGGGCTTCAAGGGGATTGTTTTAAGGAAACATGATTTTCCTGGGACCTCTTACCAGCAAGTAGAATTCAGTTCCTTGTGGCAAGATTGGTCTCCCACCTCAGGGTCCTGCCTGCACAGAGCTGATGGTGCCCTTTGCCTGGCTCTATCACTCACCTTTTCACTGGCCTCTGTCTCTGCAGCCCCCTTAGGCAGCATTTCCTCCATGGAGGTGAACGTGGACATGCTGGAGCAGATGGATGTGCTGGACCTGTCAGACCAGGACACTGTGGATGTGTTTCTGGGCTGTGGGACAGAGGAGAGCAGCATTTCTGGGTCTCTGCCAGGTATGTGCAGTCCCAAGCCCTTTGTGGGCCAGGCTGGAAGCCCTTCCTGCCCCCAATGCCCACACTGACTCATTCCTCAGCCCCAGCCACCCTGTGGGCAGATCCATGCCCACCCAAAGGCAGACATTGGTGCCGGGTCTGTGAAGTTGGAGGAACCTCATACTGGGCTGTTCCACATCAGTATGCACCTCCACAGCCCAGACATACAGACCCCTGTAAATTCCTTGTGCTGCAGAAGACAGAAGAGCCCAGGCACTTTCCAAAGTCTGTGAGTCCAATTCCCTTGTCCTGAAGCTTCTCTGGAGCAGCCAGTGCCTTGTCACAACTCCCAAGGTCCCCTCCATGCTGCAGAGCTCATTGTGCTGAGCAGGAAGGCTGCAGAACCTCTCCACCTCCCAGCCAGACCCCAGGGAGCTGGGCCGGGGTCTGCAGGAAAAGCAAGGGGTGCCAGCACATTCCTCCCCACTCACACACTGTAGTGAGGTCAAACCAAGTGTCTCCTCGCCTGCTGCAGCCAACAGCCTCACACAGCATGGCTCTGAGCCGTGTTTCAGGCAAGATGGAAGAGGCTCCACTGCCAAAAACGGGGAAGGAATGTGCAGCAACTGCCCTGAGCCAAGCCGGGGGTGTGAGGTGGGGAATGACTGCAGCAGCCACATGGGGAGCAGTCAGGAGTGCACAGCCCACTGAGGAGTGAGTCTTGGAGGGGCTATCCAGGAAGCTCAGGCAGCAATAAACCTCCAAAAGCCTTTTTCGTTCTCATACTGCTCTCTCCTCCAGGGGCAGATGCTAGCCAGTGCCCAGAGGAGATCACCCTGCAAGTGCCCAAGGCAGCTGAGAGCAAGTCCCGCATTTCCTCCACGTCCTCTGCCTCCACGGATTTGAACAGCCTGGACACCAGCGAGGAGGGGGCCGAGACTCCCGTGGTGCAGTCGGATGAGGAGGACCTGCAGGAGGACAGTCCTAAAGAGCAGGTGGTGAGAAGCTAGCAGGCAGCTCTGCCCTGCTCCCTGCCTCCTCTGTACGGACTCACCAGCCCAGAAAGAAAGCTGCTGGTGCCCAGCAAACCCCATCCTGGACTGCTGCCCTGCCAGAGGGCAGAGATGGTTTTCCCCCCCTCTCCCTCCACGTGTTCTCCTGGCAGCTAAAAGAGAAGGAAAGGGGTGTTGTAAGCTCCCAAAATTAACTCTTCAGGCTTTGCTGCTAACACTCCCTGCTTCAACCCCCCACCCCTCAACATGCTAAGCATTCCACAGCCCCACCACCTCCAGAAAGCCATCCCTTAGAACCCAGTTCCCCCTGCCCTACAGACAAAGGTTCTGTCCAGACAAGCACTTAACGATGGCACAGAGAGAAATAACACTGATCTAACCAAGCAGCAGGTGTGTGTGTCATTGGGGGAAAACAGCCTGGGGGATGAGGGCTCAGAGGGGATTGCAGGATGGAGAGCAGTGCAAAGCCAGTGTGCTCGCTGTGCCTCCTGTTGCACAGCCCAGGGATGGCTCCTGTGCCCAGGGCAGGAACAGACAGCACAGGCCTTGGCAGAGAAGGGCTGTTGGTACATCAGGGCACGATGGGGAGCGACTTGGGCTCTGCAGAGAGAGCCAGCACAGACACAGCTGGCCTGAGCAGGGCTGGGGTGCTCGTGACCTGGAACCGCCAGCCGTGAGCACAGTGGGGACCTCCCACGCAAATGGGCTGAGCAGAGAACAGCAGCAGCTGCTCCCCCAGTGCTGCACTCACCAACATGAGGCCACTTTACAGCCCACAGTGCTTGGTCCCTGCAGGCCAGGCCAAGAGGAGTTGGGCACAAAGCTGGCCACAGGCCCCTTGCCACCACCAGTGGCTACAGGCCAGGAAAGCGCCGTCCCTGCCCCTGCATCTGCACAGCTGTGGTCACCATGGGGAGGGAGCCTGGGAGATAAGCAACAGAAGCCAGGGAATGCTCCTCATCCTGCCTGCTTCCCAGGGGGTGTTGAGACATTACTGCAGTGTTCCTGTGTCAACCAACACTGTGTGGGACCAGCTGGAGTGCCCCGTATCCAAGTGCAGCATGAATGTGTTGCATGCGCTGCCTTAAGCTGGGAAATTGATCAAGAAAAAAGGGCCAGGCTTCATGACTTTTCAGGTTGTAGCACAGGGACTTCCCTACCTAGGTATAGGGTACTTAACAGCTCTGGATGGATGTTTTTACCTTTAATTTGGCTGATCACTTCCAAAATGCATCTAAACCTTTATTACCTACCAGTATCCTGTTGCAAGGAGTTGCCCAGTGTAAAAAAAACCCAACAAAACCAACAATATTATGTAAATATGACCTTTTTTTTTTTTTCTGGGCATGCTGACTTTCTGGTTTTATGTGATGTCACTAATTAGCAAGAGGAGAAAAAAAGAGATATAAAGTAACTTCTTATTCTTCACAAATACTGAATCACATTGTCAGTTCCAAGTTAACGTTGCATGAGGACCTTAGATCTCAGCAAGTGGGTAATCAACAAGGTATAGCAGCTGGTAAGTGGCAACCACACGTTGCTATAATTTCTATGCTTATTTCCTACTGGAGCAAATCATCACCACACTCAAATGGTCACCGGGAGAACAGGAGATGCCGCGAGCTCCATCGGACCGTCACCGCCAGCGCTGCCTTGTGTGGCTGCCGCTCCCTTCCCCCGGGGGCGGCCCGGGCTGGCGGGTGTGGAAGCTCCCGGGTGGCCCTGCAGCCGGAGATAGGCGCTGCCCTCCGGAAGGAGACGAGGAGCGAGGGAGAGGCGCCAGCCGCGGGAAGAGCTGACAAGTGGAAGTCACCTGGGGACAGGCACAGGCCTCGCAGCGTGCTGGGGCACAGCCAGGCTCCGCAGGGAACCACCCAAGCTGAGACGGCGCCAAGGCTTCCCCTGCAGCACCAATTTCAAAGTGGCGGAAGGGAGCCCTCGGAGAGCCGCTTAAGCCCCTCTCAAACCACCAGAGCTGGCCGCGATCATCCCTGCGGCTCCTTTCCCACGCAGGATGTTCTGCGGTTCTGTGAAAGCGCTGGCGCTCGCTCCTGGGCTGGGGGCTGGGGCAGGCGCAGCCAGGCTGGCGCTTCTCCCCGCGGAGGCTCCAGGCTCGCTCCGTTCAGCAGCTCCCGGGGCCGGGCCGGGACAGTCCCGCGGCCCGGGCGCACACGGCGTCTCCATGGCACCCCCGGAAGCGGCGCCATTGGCGGCGCGGGCGGAAGCGGAAGCGGCGCGGGGCGGGGCGGGCGGTGGGATGGCGGCGGCGGCGTTGCTGCTGCTGCTGCTGGCGGCGGCAGGGCCCGGGCCCGGGCGGGCGGACGCGGGGCGGGAGCGGCGGGACGCGCTGCGGGAGGAGCTGCTGCTGAGCCCGCTGCCCACCGGCGACGTGGCCGCCACCTTCCAGTTCCGCACGCGCTGGGACGCGGACCTGCAGCGGGGCGCAGGTAGGGCGGGCCCGGCTTGGGCGGACCGCGCCGCTATTGGCTGGCCCGGGGGCGCACCGCGCTGCTATTGGCTGGGGCGGTGCGCAGGGGCGGGGCTATCGCGGAGGGACCACGCGAGGTGATGGTTTGCCTCGAGCGATGACATCACGGGTGCGAGTGACGTCAGAGGCGGGGTGCGGTGAGCAGGGACAGGGCCGAGCGGGGCTGTGGGGACGGAGCGGTGCGGTGACGTCACACGAGGGGGCTCGGGGCCGTGACGCAAGCGGGCTGTGCGTGATGGCGCAAGCAGAGGCAGTGTCGGGGCGATGTCGTGTTTGGGCAGGCCCTGGTGTGATGTCAGGGGAGGGCATCGGGGGATGAGATGTGCAGGGACTAACGTTGCCCACAGTCTCTCACTACAGGCTCTTCCCGAAGGCGCTGGGGCGGCTGGTGGCAGCGCTGGGCGTGCGGGAGCTCCACCTCGCGCTCACCCAGGGCTTCTGGCGCACCCGGTACTGGGGACAGCCGCCCCTCCAGGCACCCGCTGGCGCTGAGCTCTGGGTCTGGTTCCAGCCCACGATCACCGAGTAGGTACCCCAGCCATGGATCTGTCCCTCTGGGTCCCCTCTGTGGCCACTGCTCCCAGGAGCTGTTGCTCACCTCTCCTGAGGCAGCCACGGTGTGTGAGTGGGCCTCTTGGGTTGAAAAATGTCTGCTGGAAGAAAGAACCCAGAAGTAGCTCTAAAAAACCCACAGAACGTACCCCATCTGTTCACAGGACAGGATGTGGTGCTGAGGGCAAATCCTTGTTCACTAGAGGCCCAAGTAATTCCCCTGTGGGCTCTGTGATGACAAGCACTTAGCGGTGGCAGAGAGAGAAATAACTCTGATCTAACCGAGCAGTGGGTGTGTGTGTCATTGGGAGAAAACAGCATGGGGGAGGAGGGTTCAGAGTGGATTACAGGACCCCTTGCTGCGCTAATACAGTGGGGCTATATCTTGACCTCTCATCCATGACTCACTTCCTTTGACTCCCATCCAATACCTGTCACCATCTCCCTTAGCACACCACCCCTGTTCCAGCTGCAGCAGCCCTGAGGGGACTCACAGAGCTCTCTCCTCCCTGCAAGTGTCCCATTCCTTGTCTGCCGGTCGGGTCAGCCTTTGGAGCTGCACCAAGGCATTGCTTTGGGTCTCACAGCCCCTTCCCCATTCACACATCACCTCCTGCGTGCTCCCTGTTCCCCTGGCCTCTCTCCTCTCATACCAGCTGTGCCCACCACCATGTCCCTTGGCTGTGTGATGCCTGTGAGTCTCTGCTGTGTGTCCCTCAAATCTGATGTGTCAGAATAAAATACCAAGAGAGCTGGGGAGTGCCAGCCCAGCAGTCTCTCTGCACACTCCACGCAGCTTCAGTAACCCAGTGTGGTCACCCCGCTGTATTTTCTGAATGTTACTGACTTAACACTTGTTGTTTCAAGGACTTGAGCTGCTGAGTAATCTCTGGTGTCTGTTCTCACTCAGTGTTGACAAAGCCTGGAAAGAACTGAGTAACATCCTTTCGGGAATATTCTGTGCTTCTCTCAACTTCATTGACTCGACCAACACAGTGATTCCAACAGCATCCTTCAAACCCCTGGGTTTAGCCAATGGTGAGCCTGGCTCTGCCCTCTCACTTCAGTTCTGCCCTGTGCCACTGCCAGCATTCCAGGTGCAGGTCCTGCAACAACTCTGGGTCTGGGTGTGTACAACAGCATCTGTTAGCCTCTTCCTGGAAGGACTTCCTCTCCCTACAAGCAAGGCTTGGATTTAAACAGAAGAAACCCACAAGTAGTACATGGCAGATGCTCCCAGGCCCTTATCCGTCTCTATGAAAAGTGCTTTATGAAACAGTGAGGACTACAGGATTTAAGGCACTCATGAAAAAAGATCTGCTAGGATATATCCTTACCCATTCTTTCCAGTCGCTCCAAACAGAGTGGGATCTACTTCTGGTGGAGCTCACGGCATTTCAGGCATACTGAGAGGGTGGTGGGATGTGGGGTACACTGGGGGTGGAACAGATCTGCTGCTGTGCTCATGCCTGTAGCAGTCCCAGCCTGCTGACCTCCCTCTCCCTGCCCAGGGACGGATCACCATCTCCTCCGTTACGCTGTCCTGCCCCGGGAAGTCGTCTGCACAGAGAACCTCACCCCTTGGAAGAAGCTGCTGCCATGTGGCTCAAAGGTAAAGACAAGTCCTGCTGCCTAATTGGGCCACTCCTGATGGACCTGGGCTCCCAGCAGCAATCTGGGAGTACGTACTGGGAAGTTCCCTCAGGGCCTTTCTCTCGGTGGGAGCAGAGGACAGGGCAGGGGCTGAGTTTCTCCTTTGTTCCCTGCAGGCTGGGCTCGCTGTGCTGCTGAAGGCCGAGCGCTTGTTCCACAGCAGCTACCACTCCCAGGCAGTGCACATCCGCCCCATCTGCAGGGTAAGTGCTGGGCTCAGCTCCCTCCCTGAACACCCCAAGAGAAAATCCAACCCCCCCGTGTCACATTGCAAGAATGTCACGCTGGTTTGCCCAGCTACACTGTGACGGGTTCACTGTGTCTAACACAGCTGTCATCCTTCTTCTCTGGTAACCCCAAGGGAAATCTTGCAATCCTGGTGGACTTCCAGCTCCATCCTGGTGTCCTCCCCCTCCAGAAGGTGTATCAGAGCTGCTTGTCTCTTTCTTGTCCAGGATGCCTCCTGCCTGGCTGTGTCCTGGGAGCTCAGACAGACCCTCACTGTGGTCTTTGATTTCTTTTCCAGTGGCCAAGGAAAGAAAGGTAAGCTTGGTGGCTGTGCTCGAGTGCTCCCAGCCTGCAGCACTTGACCTGCCACCTGACCTTGCTTCCCACAGACTGGTCCCTCTTTAAGATGTTCTCTCGCACACTGACTGACACGTGTCCTCTGGCATCGCAGAGCAAAGTCTACGTTGACATTTCCCCTAAGAACAAGGTAAGCTCATGGGCCAGAAAGCATGCCCTGCTCCCTCAGGTCAGCCACTTCATGTGGCTCTGAAACATCCTCACCTCCA
Source organism: Anomalospiza imberbis (assembly GCF_031753505.1). NCBI lineage: Eukaryota > Metazoa > Chordata > Aves > Passeriformes > Viduidae > Anomalospiza > Anomalospiza imberbis. The sequence goes on along the minus strand of NC_089697.1, from coordinate 5,474,995 downwards.
ACCTCTGCATGGCCTGGCCTCTCAGGGCTAACAAGGGAGGTGATTTCCTCCCTTGAGGAGGGCTGAGGGGATGAGTCTGGTGGTGTTAGCAAGAGCACGGAGCTGGCTGTTGGGTGGCAAAGCTCAGGGCGACCTGGAGGGACTTTGCCCAGTGCTGCCAGCTTCTTCAAGGTGACGGTCCATTTGCTTTCCTCAGGAAAAGGAGCTACTGGAAGTGTCCCCTCCTCCAACATCAGTACACGAAGCTATTGTCCAGGGAGACAAGAAAACCTATGCTGTCTATGACCTGCTGAGCCCCTCGCTCTTCAATACATCTCGCAGCCTGAATGTGCAGCTGAAGTGGAAGCGGCCCCAAGACAGCTGTGAGTGAGCAGAACTTCACTTCATCTGCACCACTGGCCAGGGCTCCAGGGCTGAAAATCACCCCACTCCTGTCCTTCCTCTTCCACAGCGGAAATGCCCATTCCCACACTCCATGCTCAGCGTTACGTGGGGGGGTACGGGCTGCAGACCGGGGAGATCTGCACCCTCATCTACAACACTCACCCCTACCGAGCCTTCCCCGTGATCCTGCTGGAGACTGTGCCCTGGTACCTGCGGCTCTACGTGCACACCCTGACTATCATCACCAAAGGGAAGGAAAACAAGCCGAGTAAGTGAACTCTCCAAGCAGCACGTGCCACCCAATTCCCTTGGCATGAGCAGCTCATTCCAAAGACGGTTTAGTCCCTCCCTCAGGCCCCAGTGATCACTGGGAAATTGGATTGTGAAACAAAACATTTTAAGGTGTTTTCCTAGCCACAAGTTCAGTGCTCACAGCAGATGAGACCATTAAGTCTGTTTTATTTATGAGAGGCACATGGATGGTGTTTCATAATCCAACAAGGCTTTAAACCAACATGAATTAATTTTTGTAGCACAGGAAGCTAAATTTAAAACTGATGATTGGATTTTATTTTGCTTTTATACCTTTCCTTATGAATACCTGACTGTCATGGGTCAGTAGCTTTAAAGACCAGCTAAATTTAGCTTTAACACATGCTTTTTGCTATGGGTACATCTTCACCTGCCCAGAAAACCTCTCTCAGGACAGTGGAAGCAGGAGCACCCACGTCATGGGAGATGTCCAGGCAATGTGAGATTGGAAAAAGGTTCCCCTGGTGCCATTGCTGAAATCTCTTTGGGGTTAGGTTACATCCACTACCAGCCAGCCCAGGACCGGAGACGGCCTCACCTCTTGGAAATGCTGATCCAGCTGCCAGCCAACTCCGTCACCAAGATCACAATCCAGTTTGAGAGGGCCTTATTGAAGTGGACAGAGTACCCACCTGACCCCAATCATGGCTTTTATGTCAGGTAATCACATTCCTCAGCTCCTCATCTCTTTCTGGGCTGCATAAGACTTACTGCCCAGGTCTCTGGAGATGTCTTTGCTGTCAGGACTGACACTGGCATGTTTTTGTGCCCTTAGTTCATCTGTGCTCAGTGCCCTGGTGCCCAGTGTCACTGCAATGAAGGACATGGATGTGGAGCAGAGCCCTCTCTTCACCTCGCTGTGAGTGTGCTGGTGCTGGGAAGTGGGGCTGTGCCACAACCTGTGGGCTGTGGCTGCTCTCATCCTCTCAGGTGAGCACAAAGCACTGGTCCTGTGCAGGCTGACCCTGCCTTTCCTTCCACTCTTCAGGTTTCCTTCCTCCGATGGCTCCAGCTATTTTGTACGCCTGTACACGGAGCCACTGCTGGTGAACCTGCCAACACCAGACTTCAGCATGCCCTACAATGTCATCTGCCTCACCTGCACCGTGGTGGCCGTGTGCTATGGCTCTTTCTACAACCTGCTGACCAGAACGTTCCATGTGGAGGAGCCCAGCCGGGGCAGGCTGGCCAAGCGGCTGGCCAACGTCATCCGAAAATTCAGGGGGGTACCCCCACTGTGAGAGGAGCCAGGGCAGCCAGCACTGCCTGCTGGGCTCTGCGGGGAGACAGACAGCAGAGCACTGCTGCCTCTTGTCTTGCTGGAAGCAGCTTGTTCTGTTTTGCTGCCAGGAACTCTCTTTGGGATCCAATAAGCTGAGAGATCACTTCCATTGCTAAGATGGGAAATGGCTCTAAGCCCATTGACTACTGAACTGCACTGCTGTGGGACTGGGAAAAGTAAAAGACTTCTGTTTGGGAGAGGTGTAACTTACATGCTGGGAATGGTGCTGGAAGTAAACTGGAGTGTTTTGTATGTTTGTGGTGCTCCTGGTTGGTTTTGCTTTCTCAGCTCATGGGCAGACTTGACCCTCTAAGACTGTGAGCTGCCAAGTCTGTAGCACACTGCCTGGATCAGCTGAGATTTGATGCAGGCAGGACCAGGCAAGGGGGTTTGATCTGCAGAAAAGAGAGGGATTCATCTGCTCTAACATCTCACCTTTCACAGTTGCCTTGTTTCACATATATGTGTCCTGTCACACTTGGCGACATTGGAGCCAGTTTGCAAATTAATTGTTGGGCACAATGTATGTCTGCCCCCTCACCAACAGCAAGGGTTTATTTTCTTTCACAGGAAAAACCTTCTCTTGCTCACAGCTTCTATTTGGAGGATTTTGAAACCCTCTACCTGCTCACCCCTCTGCCACAGCACAAGATTCTCCTGTGCACCCACAGTGTCCCTGGAGCTTTGGGGAGCCTTGGCTCAGCAGACCCCAAGTGCTGAGCTGCAGCCAGCCATGGGCTGGGAATGCAGGAACACTGGCACACTGTGCTCCTCAGTTATTTTCTCAAAATACAAATTACCACCTTGTGGTTCACACAGAGCAGCGGGAGGTCAGTGGTGGTGCTGCTTGGCCTCTGACAGTGCTGCTTTCAGGGGTTCGCCCTTTCCATCTCAGATGTGGCTTTTGTGATTGCAACAGACACTGCTTACAACCAGCTAAACAAAGGACAGGGAAATCACTGGAAGAAATACTCTCCAGAACCAAAGCAGAGCACAGCCAGAGGTCCTTTAAAAGCTTCTGCTTGAACAGAAAGGCCATAAAAACCCCATGGCCTCCTGTCCTGCACAGAAGAAGCTGTTCCCACTAGCCTGGGATTACCTTTCCCTTCCATGCCAGAGATGCTTTTTACTCTGCAGCTCCTTACAGATGCACTCCACTGGATGGCTCCATGCAGCCTGCAGAGCCTGCTGAAATACCAGTTTTGGATGATCCCTCTCTGTTCCTGCCTGCTGAAAAAGGTGCCACGGGGCTGGGAGCTCACAGCCCTGCCAGCCAGGCTTCAAGTGCAAAATGGAATTTCTTTATAGAAAGCCGGAACTACAACCAAAACTCAAGTGAGCAGACAGCTCCCACAGCAGTTCTAGGCACGAGGGTTCACATTGCAGTTTGCAAAAGGATTTGGAGACCTCAAGTTGTGTCAGGTTGGATCCAGTATCAATCCTGCAGACTGAACCAGCAGCATGTGCTCGAGCAGCTCAGAGCAGCCCAGTTCCCCGGGTGAAGCCTGCTTGCTGCTGGTGTTGGGTGGGATCCTGAAAGTCCCCTGAGTACCATGGGAATCATCAGCTGGCATCTAGTAGTTATTTTTACTATGAACCATCAGAGCTGGCATCAGCCAAAGGCTTTAGGGCCATTCCTATGCAGTGCCATAAACCAGGAATTTTAAACACCCCATAAAGAGGTCAGCCCAGAATAATGACAGAGCAGAGGGAAACTATCCTGGGCTGGATACATGCTTGTTGGGCCATTGGGAGAGCAGGTCTTATCATAACTATCAAAAATGCAAAGGCCAGCCAAGTGGAAAACTGTGGGAAATGTGGGTGGCCCTGCAACTGTGGCTGGGTGGGTTTTAAATGGTTGTGAGAATGCCAGATCCTGGTCTTTGGGGTTTTTGTTTTTCCTGGTCTATTTTTCTTCTTTCCCTTGGGCTCCCTTGGGTTACTTAGTGCAGGAGAGACATGGAGCTCCCCGAGGCGACTCCAGGGGAGGGCTGTGAAGATGACATCTCTCTTACAAGGAGAAGCTGAGGGAGCTGGGGCTGTTTAGGCTGGAGGAGAGACGACTGCGAGGGGAGTTTATCAATGCCTGTGAGCAGCTGCAGGGAGGGTGTTCTGAGCATGGAGCCAGGCTCTCCCCGGTGGTGCTGAACAGTGGGATGAGGTAACAGTCCCACCCGAACATGAAGACCTTTGCTGCATGGGTGACTGGAACAGGCTGCCACTGAGATGTTCCCGTGCCCCTGGACACGATCCAGAGCACTGTGCTCGAGGGGACCCAGCGGAGCAGGGCGGCGGAGGGATGGCCTGCACTGCTCCCCGCCTGCCCAGCCCCGCTGTCCTCCGTGGCTCGGAGGCAGCACAGCACAAGGTACAATGGAGCGTGCAAACACAATTTAATAATAACCACAGAATGTGCTGGGTTGGAAGGGACCCCTCAGGATCCCCGAGTCCAGCTCCCGGCCCTGCCCAGGACACCCCAGCAGTCCCACCCTGAGCCTGAGAGCGGTGTCCAAACGCTTCTGGAGCTCAGACAGGCTCGGGGCCGTGACCACTGCCCTGGGGAGCCTGTTCCAGTGCCCCACCACCCTCTGGGTGAAAATCCTTTTCTAACATCCAGCCTAACCCTCCCCTGACAGCTTCAGGCCATTCCCTCGGGTCCTGTCACTGGTCATGAGAGCCTGCGATCGGAGCTGCCCCCCGTGAGGAAGCTGTAAGCAGCGCGCTGAGGTCTCCCCCTTAGTCTCCTCTTCTCCAGGCTGAACGGCCCAAGCGTGGCTCATTACAAGAACCCAGAAACACAAAAATCTTTCCACAGAACCAGACCGCGGCCGAGGCCGGCTCCCCGCGCCGCCCTCCCGCGCGCAGGCGCAGGCGCAGCGCCGTCCGCGCAGGCGCAGCGGCCGCCGCGCTCCGCTCCCGCCGCGCGGGGCTGCCCGGACCCCGCTGAGGAGCGGCCGCTCCCCGCGCCCCCGCCCCGCCGGCCGAGCAGCGGCGCACCGGGGCCGGCAGCGCTCCCGGGGACAGCCGGCCGGCCGCCTGGGCAGCGGGGCGTCCCCCGGCTCCCGGGAGGCCTCTCCCTCCTTCCTCAGGGCGGCCCCGGGATGGCGGCGTGAGGCGGCGGCACCGCGCGGTGAGTACGGGCCGGAGAGCGGCCGGGGCCCAGCCGGCGGAGCGGGGGAACGCTGCGAGCTTCGGAGGTCGGGGGGGAAAAGGGGGAAGGTTTCCCTGCCGCCGGAGAGCCCCGCGCTCGTAGCCCTGCGTGCGCCGGGGTGGAAAAGGCTTCAACCGACGCTGAGCTCGGTGCCAGCATGGAAATAACAGCGCTGTGCGTGCCCTCCCCTCCCTTCCTTCTGCTCTCGGCCGCGAACCTCTCGTAGCTCTCGTTAACGCCTTCTGAAAGGAAACTCGGGCCCGTTTCTCCCCAGGGCAGCACAATGCTCTGGCAGGCTTTTGTCCAGGCGGCTGGACGGGGATGGGCCTTGTGGGTCCCTTCCAGCCCGGGATATTGTGGGATAGTTTATGAATGCAGCGCTGTGCAGCGCTGTTGTGCCCGGCCAGGCACCCTCCCCGAGCACCCGTACATGCTTTGAGCCAGCTACAAAGTGAGTTTAAAAGCTGTTCTGTCATACAAACGTTGCTCATGATATCCCAAACACGCAAGTGCAAGAGAAGAGGAAAAACAAGCTCTTAAACGCAGTCCACAACATGCTCATGCTGAACTCTCCCATGCTTCCCTGCTACTGAAACATTTCAATGGACCTTGCAAGTACTGTCATACTGTAGTAACCTTTGTCTTTCCAAACTGTAGGTCATAACTCCTCACAGCTGCTCAAACAGCATTTTTGCCTTTCCTGATCTGAGATGCAGAAAACTCACCCTTATCAGGCTGTATTTGGACCTCTGAAGCCTGCTGAAGGCACAAAAGATAGAGAAGATGTCCAAATTAAAACTACGTTTGTCAGGGAACTTGGAATGGGATCTGGAAGTTGTGATCTTTGGCAGTTAAAGGTAGAAGGTGGGAATGAGGACCTCTGAAAATTAATGAATTAGTACAAATGAAAGTAGCAATACTTCAGATGGCAACTGTGACTGCTGACATCTCTTCCCATTACAGAGCTGGCTGACTTCTGATTCCTGATGATTTCCAGGCCCATTCCAAGCACTCTGAGAAAAACAATTAGTTTTAGTTTGGATCTCTCCTCTGCCCTCCTGTTCATGGGTGGAGAAGGATTCACTCTGGTGCTGTGAGGGCATTGCAGTCCAAATGGAGTGGACATGCCTCTGGACAAATGCTCATCCATCCCTCATCAGGGATGAAGCTCAGAGGGCAGCTTTGGAAGTGGTGAAAAGAGTGGCTCAACAGAGAGCCTCCACTTTTCACCAAGTGAATTGCTTTGGCTTGTGTGTAGCTTGAGAAATCAGAGCACTAACCCCAAGTCTTGGTTAGGAAAGGATTTGTTGCTCTTTTTGGAAACTGTTGTGATTACATTGCACCATTTCTGAGTTTACATCAAGTGTCCAAGGCATGATCCAAGACTAGGGTAAGGCCTTTGCCAAAAAGTATAGACTCACTCTTTCCAGCTGAGTCATACCAGCAGATAAAGCTCTTAAAAAATTGAAATAATAATGGCAAGGCTAAAAAAAAAAACCGCTAGAGAAGTTAATCCCTGCTGCAAATAGGTCTTAAAGTTTGAGCAGTTATGGTTCTTGGGTTTACGACAGAGGGTTGGCATCTGGAAAGCTGGTCTGCTGTTGCTTTTCTTAGCTGAACTCTTCAAACTTGTCACTTGATAGTTCTTCACCTCTCTTTTTGTCCCAGTGCTTTAGATGTGTATCTTTCAGCAGCTGTTTTGGGTGCTGTGTGATATTTGAGTTGGTTTTGAACACACGCTGGCAGTGTGAAGCACTGCCCAAACGCATCAGTTAGTATTTGTGGCAGGGTTTTTGATTAAAACAATTTTAAGCAGACAGGTGAGCACTGTAGGTAAGAAACACATCCCTGAGGCTTCCTCTTCAGTGTATGTACACTGGATAACTTGAGAGACTTTTATCTCACCAGTGTGGCTTTTCATCACAAGCGGAGACCTCAGCTTTTGGGAAAGGGGGAGGATGATACCAGCACGCCCCAATAAAAAGGTTACTCAGTGTTTTATTGCAGACCTTTCAGCTCTCAGCCTGGGAAAGTCTTTCTGTAGCATCTGCTGGGGCAGTTCTTTGTGGACAGCACTGGCTTAAAGGCTGCCTTTGTAAGGTCTGAACAAGCTTACCCTTGAAGTGCTTGGGGAAAGCTGGCTGATTATTCTTCCCTTCCAGGGTAAATGGACTGTTAAAGAATTCAAATGTTCTTGAGAAAGATACAGAGTTACTATTGACATACTGATGTGCCAAACCTATGGTGTAGGAACACCTCTCAGTGTGTTAATTACTGAGTTAGTTTGTAGAATATGAAGGAACAGCTTGCTAGCTCCTCTCAGATGGATTTATTCCAAAACGTGACTGATCTTTGCAAAGCAGTACACTGTGCTACTCACTCTAGACCTGTCATAACTGAAATTTTGTTTCTGCTTGGGAAAGGTCTGCTGCTGCCTTTGCACTGGAATTCCAAAATCCTTGGCACAAACATACACCAGTAGGACCTGGATGTTTTTGGGAGGGAAGATGACAGCAGGGAGGGCTGGGAATGCAGTGGAAGCCAGCTAATAAGCATGTGGAAAAGTATTGGTGCTTGCTTATTAAGGAGGTGTGCAGGGAACCTCCCCTGGCTCCTCCTCTGCCTGCAGGAACTGGCAGGAGGAGTCTCTGGCAGCACGTGGTGATCAGACTGGGCCACAGTGGGAGCATCACCAGCTCTGCTGCTGAGGGGTCTGAAGTGAGTTCAAGTGGCTCCAAGAGCTGTGGAGAGCTGAAAGGAGGAAGTGGGAAGGAGCTGTCAGGTAAACATGAGTGGCCACCAAATCAGGTGACATGAGGAGCCGCACAGGAGCAGGTTTGGGGATAGCAGGACACTGGGCTGTCTGAGGCAAGAGGTGAGTCAGGCAGGGGAGAACACGAGCAACTGGTTGAGGTAAAACAGGATGCATTGTGAAACCAGTCCTGTTGGGTGACAGGTTATGATTTGCTCTGGAACATGGTAATCTTTGGCTTGGATTGTGAGGAGGGGACAAAGACAGCAAGGTAGGAATCTTTAATTTGTAGATTTCACCTTGCTTGAGAAATCAGGCAAAACCAAATATTGTTGTGGCTTTCAGAAAGATCTGCCTGTCCTGGGCATGAAGGAGAATGTTCCCTGCTCAGTAAAGAGCTGTTAGCAGGAGGTGCTGTTTCTCTTGGATCAATAGAGTGTAAAGAGAACTCAGTCTCAATGCCAGCTGTACAGAGAGTCTCTAGGGAAGAGCACGTATCCTACTGGAGGAAAGTCCCTTGAGGGAGACAGAGCTGTAGCAGCCTCCAGTAGTAAGTACTTGGTCTAGGATCAGCTGTGGGATACAGCAAAGGGTCCTCAGCCTTTAACTGGTTGGTACTGAAGGGAGACGTGAGAATAAAATAAGCTGACTACAGATATACAAAGAGCAGCTGTTTGAATGGCTGCATTTGGCAGAAATCCAAGAGGTTTGCAGGTTGAAGGGCACTGGCATTGAAACTTCATAGTAAAAATAACTACTATTAAATGGTTCTTTATTCTGCAGTGGTTGTATTGATTGCTACAAACAACTGGTTCTTGCAGGAAATACTAATATTTAAAAATGAGTAACTTGTGAGATGGCTTTGTGTTTGTAGGAACTGCACAAGTAAAGCTTAGACACTTAAAATCAACTCAGTATTTAGTGTTATTCTTAAGAGCATTGTAGGAGCGAGGAGGCCAGACTATGAAATACAAAGTGTAGCTAAAACACAAATTAAAATTATTTTCTAACTCTAGTCAGTTGTAAAGTTTGGGGTTAAAGGCTCAACAGTGACATATGACCCTATTAAAGCTGAGAGATTTGTGACATTAGTTCTGAAAAATTCTAGTTCTTTGTTTCAGCCTTGTGCTACTTAACAAACACATTCTTTACCCATTTCTTTACTCTAGAGACAGAAAACACAAAGCAAAGTAGGCACTTTAAACTAACGTTTCGAGAACAGGTGACACAAATTGCCACAGAAGTGAAGCTGATGCAACTTAGGGCTGGATCTAGCAAAAACAGAACATGGCATTTAGGGAGTGATTTTTAATGCTCGGTGTTTGGAGCACTTGTGAGAAAAAAAATTGCAGGAAACTTCAAGAAGGGAACATTTCAGGAGGATTAAGGCAGCTGCAGATCATTGATTTAGTAAAACTTTGCTGCATTCAGTGCAATCTGAACTGAAAATTTGGGTGATGGGGTTTAATTACCTCCCTATTCAAATATTTGTTGTTAGATCTTTTTCTCTCCATTCTTCCCCTTGGAAAAAAAGTTCTCTAGTACTTCTGTGGTATTGTTTACTCCAGAGACATCTGAGCAATTCACAAAGGCAAGCAGACAGCATGTTTTGTTATGAAATGAGTAATAGCTAATTCCAGTTTACAGATGGGAGGAAAAGGCTTGGGACTAGACTTGCCCTTAAAGATGCAAGTGAGTGACCTACCTAAAACAGGACTAACACTGGGGGCTTTATTCCTGTGACTTGGCTTTATCTGTATTGCAGCATAAAATAACTTTTTCCTTACTCTTTGGCTACTGAGCTGTAGCTTGGTTTTACTAATTGAACTCCAGCTGCTCTCTCTGCTGGAGAACACTCCCTTGCAGGAGCACCAGCACAATGTACTTTCCCCACATAATGTTTGTGCTGGTGGGGATGTTTGCCTGCATTTTCCTACTAACATTAAAGTAAAATAGATTGTGCTGCTCAGGATGGCAGCATTTCCTGCTGCTGACAGCAGAGCCCATTGCTACCTGCGAGACAAGTCTGACCTCAGTGTTCTTTTGCAAGAGAACCTCGTGTGGTTTTCTCTTGGCTTTTCTCTGCAATCCCTCATTCTCCCTCCCTTTGCCAGGAAATCCCTTCTGCCAACAGGAGCCAGTGGAATGTGCTGTTTGTTTACATTCTCACTCCTTCATCCTACTAACCTTCCCACCCCCCCAGCTATAATCCTAACAGGCTCGGCTGAGCCCTTCATCCTTCTGAGGGAGCACTGCTCCATTGAGTAATTGCAGATACAAGGCTTTCTGCAAGGAGCTGTCCCCACCAGACTCTTCTTGGGGGTGAGGCATGTATTGTTTTTAAAGCCATTTGAAATTCTTGAAGGGGTTTGTAGTGCTTCAAAGGAAAAAAATGAAGCACACACTTTATGCCATTGCTAAAGGTAGGAGCAAGTTTTCTGGACTTATAGTGAGCTGCCATCTCTGCCTAGGAAAGCCCTTAAAGCTCAGTTTCCACAGGGTTTTATAATAATCCAAGTGAGGAAATCCTGTGTTTACAGCACTTATGGAAATTGCCATTTTGAGCCTGTCCCCCCGTTTGATCTATTCACATACTTTATCATCTGACTTTAGCTGTTTGGCAGGATTATAAATCTTTAAGCTGGGACTGTCCTCCCCTTTGTTTTACAGCCTGGACGCTGCTAGGGCTTTCCTGGGTAGCTTGATGTGTAGCTGCTCTGGTGCTGTCCTGCTGGAAGCCTTTTTGTTTGTGTGCAGAACAATTCCTTACACTAATGCTTCCTTAGCACTCCTCTGTAGCACCAAATAATGATTACCCTTCAATTGCATTTCTTTGTATCATCTCTCAAGGCTTTGGACTGTCTTGGATTGATGTGTGTAGGGAAGGCTGTGGCAGCTTGTTTCCCATTTCCACCTCTCCCTTTCTGTTCCTGCACTGTGCTAAAAGGGTCTCACTTGTTAGCGTGGATGAAGGCCTGAGGAACAGAGGACACAGGATACACTTCTCTAACAGCATTAGCTGATCCTGTCCCCAGCTGGGTGGTTCAGAAAGCAGGGAGCTTTCCACCAGCTCCAAGACACACTAGAATTTAGTACTGGGAGTTCAACCATCAGCATATGATGCTTGGGAATAAATGAGGCTTTAGAAGAATGTCAGTTGATTTTTTTTCCCTGCATTTCTCTGAGAGTCTGACATTTCCTCCTCCCTACAGAGCAGCCTGCCCTCCGGAGGAGTTGCTGGAGCACATCTGACTGCCACTGCAACGAGGCCTCAGCCAGCCACGATGTACTGCCTTCAGTGGTTGCTACCTGTCCTGCTCATACCCAAGCCCCTCAACCCAGCATTGTGGTTCAGTCACTCAATGTTTATGGGATTCTACCTGCTCAGTTTTCTCCTGGAACGGAAACCTTGCACAATTTGTGCCTTGGTCTTCCTGGCAGCTCTGTTCCTCATCTGCTACAGCTGCTGGGGGAACTGCTTCTTGTATCACTGCACAGGATCCCAGTTGCCAGAATCAGCTCATGATCCCAACATAGTGGGCACCTAGAAAATCATAATCTTCCAGTCTGCTGAGGGCTCTTATTTTGCTTTTTAAAAAAAGGGGTGGGGCTGGGGCCAGAGGGGGGTGTTGGGTGTGGGACTGGAGTAAGGACAACCTATTTCCTGTAACTGTGCGTGGACTGGAGTGGCAAATTCTTCCCACTCTGCCTGTGAAATTCAACTCGTTTACTGTGTGAACTCTGGCAGCACCACCTGCTTTTTTAGAAGCAGAAGTCTTTTTTTTCTTTCCCGTATCACCGGGAACAGACACCAGCCCTCTCAACTGAAAACTGCTGGAAGCCTGAGCTGCTGGCCCCTGCCCAGCTGGGAGTGCTGGAGTTGTGTGTCACTTGTCTGCATTGGGCCATGCTGGTCCAACTCTTGGCCCACTGATCCTGCTTGAATAGCTACAAGATTCTCTCAGTTTCTCTTTGTGGGGAGCCAGCCTTCCCACCTTGCTGATCAAGGGCAAGTGCAACAGCTCACAAATGGACTTGGCCAAAAACTGCTGGAGCCAGAGGCAATTGAGTCATCTCCTCGTGCTCAGCCTGCCAAAGAGATGTGTGCACTGCCGAAGTGCTTTCTGAACTCTTTGCTCCAAGATCCCAGCCTGAAAGCCTCAGTTATGCTGCTGCTTTTATAAAGCCTGACAGGCAGTAGAGACTCTCTCTTTCCCTCCTCCTACATGTCCCAGGTTTACCAAGGTATTGACTGTTGGGAGAAAGAACCAGCATGCTGCAAGACACAGGGTTTTGGAAGCCACTGTGAACTTTACCCTACAAAACTCATGCTAGCCTGAAAGGCTGGGTTGTGGGCAGGAGAGGATCCATGAGGTGGAGGTATGGCTTGAAGCAGTAAATGCTTCAGCCATTTTCAGAGATAATGGTTTTGGGCCAGAGGTGACAGAAGGTGCTGGTGCTACTGACTAGAGAAGGGCAGAGGCTGAAAAATGCCCGGTGTCTCCAGCTTCCCTGGCAGAAGGATGTCAAGGATCCAAGGTGCTGGTGGGTCAGGCCTACAGCCTGGGGCAGAGGTTGGTTTGTGAGAAGCCTTAGAGGTTGACACAAAACACTTACCTCTGAACTTTGAAGGTTTCCCTCCCCTTTGCCATCTGTTTGTCTTTCCTTCAGTCTTCTGGTGGAGAGCAGCAGAAGTGGCTGTTGCTGTCCTGAGGCAGTTCAAGCTATGAGGTTGTGAAACTTCCAGAGTATTGTTTGTTCATTGCACAGCTGTTCAAAATGTTTAATAAAGCTTTATAAACTTTGGTCTATGGCCTCCTGCCCAGCATGATGCATTGCTGCTTATTGTGGATGACTTAGCCCAGCAATCACGTGTCCCTGCATTGTTCTGTTCCCAGCACAGCAGCCCCCAGCAGTGTCCAGCAAGAGGCACAGCCTGTTTGCCCTGTAGCTCCCAGTACTGACTCCTCTTGACTGTTTAGGCTCACCATGGGCTGACTGGGAGCCAGACTGGCAATTCCTAAACGGCCTCATCACAACCAGAAGCACCTCCTGTGTTGTGTGTGTCTGCACTTACGTGACAGATTCCCCATTTTCTTGCTGCTTAGGAAATTAAATCCCCGAGCTGTGTCCTGGAAGCCGCTAATCCCCAGTGCCGACAGTAAAAGTGTCTGCTGAGTGCCCACGTGGTGTAAGCCCATCCCATGGCACCACATCACCCCAGCCTGTCGCTCTGCTCAGGGCAGCCCAGCTGCCACCAGCCATCCAGGAGGGCACACATGCTGGTGTGAGCCCTTCCTCAGCCTTGGCCATGCCCCTGTGTAGAATGGGAAGAGACAGACTGGGATCCAACAGTGCCCAGAAGCACCTGAGAGTGTTCAGGGGTGTGGGAGCTATGTTGCTGGAGCTGAAACTGGCTTTATCCCTTGCTCTGAAGACCAAGTCCAAGCTGGAAAGAGTTCAGGGCATATTATTGTTTACATGATTAAAGAAAAGCATGTGCCACATCAAAAATAGATGTGACAGCTCTGTCACCTGTCAGGCTGAGGGAAGTCCCAGTAGCTGTCACATCAACTGAGGCATAAATAACAAATGGAAAGGAGAGGGGAGGGCACCCATGGCCAGCTGTGCTCTGAGCAACTTCTAAGTTTTAATTTATGTAAGCTAATGCACTCTGTTCTGTCAAGAGAACACTTCTGTTGCTCACTAGCCAAGTTGCACTTCACAGCAATTTAAATAAATGCTAGCCACGAAGCCAGACTGTGCTTTGGATGAGAGCAAGCCCTGGCTTTGTATATGGGGTTCAAGACAAGGTACAGCTGCAGGCTCTTGCCTTGTATGAAACCCAGCTCAAAAAAAAGCACTTCAAAAGAGGGAGGCTGCAGGACGGCTTTCAGTGGGTAAGAAGCCTCCCACCCGTACTGCAGAGAAGGAGCACTCTTTGATGTGCACACAGCACTCTCCAGCACACTCTCTTACCCTCCTTAGGGCCCTGAGATACCATCTTCATTGTAAAGATAGAAAAGTAAAGCAACTTCGTCATGGTCAGACAGAAAGCCTCAGGCAGAAGGAGGAACCCAACCAAGTCTCACATCCCATGCTAATGCCTGGTTCATCCTTCTCCATAAAGAGACTGTGAAAAACCAGCCTGTGACTGCAGAACAGGTCAAACCCGATGGCTTCTGAAAAGCAGCATCACAGCTTCCCTGCCTGTGCACCACAGATGGGGCTGAGCCTGGACAGACACAGCCGGAGTGCTCAGCCAGGCATTTGCCAGCCACATGGAAAAATGCTCACTCGAGATGTTCTGCCCTTCTCTGCTAGAGGAACAGTGGGGTGGCTCTGTCCCTGGGTATCCTGGGAGCACCATGGAGTCTCTGTGTGGGGACCACACAGGTGGGCAGCTGCACCAGTGGCTTGAAGCAGTGGGATTTAGAGCACAACCACTGCTGTGCACGGCCCCACTGAGCCTGGACACTGCCCGCAAGTGTCACTTGACACTTTGGCACTGAGTGAGTGTCATCACCTTGCTGAACTACAGTGTCCATCTGCCTGATGCTCCCTGGATACAGGGAGCTGGAGCCTTAAGCTGTTCCTTTGTCTTTATGTATGAGGGAGAGATAATTTTCTTTTCTAGGTCACAGAACAGTGACACAGCAGAGTCAATAAAGGAAAAAAAACAAAACAAAACAAAACAAAACAAAACAAAAGCCAGCCCGGGTTCCAATCCTTAGAAACAGAGATGCAGCTTGGCTCAGGCAGTCCTTGGACTCCTCAGTACAGCTTTAGGGTCCAGGGGCTTTTCATACTCCTCCTCAACCCTTCTTAGAGAGAGTGAGCATCCCCAGGATGAGCAGCTGGAATATCACAAGGCTTGCCTTTTTTTTTTGAAGCTTTAGATCTGGCTGATATCCATGACAGTCCATCATCTTAGGATCTGATACTTGGCAGTTGAGCTGCCCAGCACTTGCTCGGGGTGCAGGTAGCAATCAGTCTGCTCTCCCAGCATCTGCCTCTCATCCAGGGATCTTGCTGGGTGATTAGTGCCTCCTGCCTGGATTCTCTTCCTGCTCACCCTGAGACAAGCCCACATTGTGGCCTTACAACAGCAGCAGCCCTGCAGCTTTTCTCTGACACCAGGTGGTTTCCCAGCCGTGGGAGGTAAGCTACAGTCAGGTAAGGACTTTAGCCCTCCCTCCAGAGCCTGAAGATTACCCCTTGGCAACAGGGTTTTGCTACTCTTCCAGCAAAGGCAAATCCTCTGGTGGTAGGGCAAGGGAGGACAGATGGCTCAGGTGCCACCCAGACCTGCTGCTGGAGGGGATGAGATCCAAGTGACAACAGGCTGTGTCCTCTGAGTGAGCACATGCTGGCAGCCTCCTGTCCACCCCTTGTTACCGATGAGTAACAGGCACTGTGGGAGCTCTGATGGCAGTGCCAGCAAAACCTGAGATCCTGACACAGGGGGACAGTCCTGCTGTGAGCCAACCCTTTAACATACAGCACCCTGCTCCTGCCCCAGGAGATCTTCTGCTGCATTTAGGCTGTGGGAGAGACCCCAGACCCTCAGCACAACTCGGGATTTGCAGTTCAGGGCTGACCCTGTATACTCAAAAGCATTTATCCTGTGGGAGCCAGGAGTCCACGTTCTTGGGGAGTGCTACCACTGAGCTTTGGGTAAATGAAGGGGATGCTCAAGTCAAACAACAACTCCTCCTCACCATTTTAGAGCCCATTGCCAACACAAACTGCACAGCACAGGACCCCTGCCTCCTCACTAGAGCTGCTCAGGGGCAGCCACAGCCCCACCCCAATACCCTCTTAAGATGCTTCAGCTGCCACTGAGGCTGAGGACAAGACAGAGCGAGGAGGAAGCAAACAGTGCCATAGGCAGGGCTTGGAAGTCCTGAATCCACTCCACTCATCCCCTGCACACAAACCACCTCAGTTCCCCTGCACCTCCCAAGGGTCAGGCTGGACAGCAGCACCCTGGCCACCCCCAGCACCCATCTCCTCATCCATTTCACCCCCATGGCCATCCCATTCTCAAACAGCAACACCAAAGGTGCAGATCTGAGGGCTGGAGGAGCCACAGCCACATTGCACAGAGACCAAGGGACCTGCACACACGAGATAATCCCTCATTCACTTAATTGTTTTAAAGACAAACAAAACATAAAGCATTAAACTTTTAAGGAGATAAGACTGAGTCACTTACCAGTCTGAGGAAGAGGGAGCAGCCAGACGGGGGGGGGGGGCTTGGGGCACTAAAGCCACGCCAGGCTGTGGTGATGATGGTAGTGGTGAAGGAGCAGCAGCAGCAGCATCCACTCTGAATTTAGAAAACCCTCTATGCCCTGCACTGTGCTGTATGTCAATTACTTAATCACCGAGTGAGGGATCCCATTCAGTACCCACTAATTACCTTAACACAGCAGGCTTGTTTCTTAGAGTTGCTGATAAAGCAGATTCTGCTGAAGGGAGGCTGCCCCTGTTCTGTCCTGGCCCCCCCCAGCCCAGCCTGGGTGGCTTCACTCAGGGACACTGTGCCCCATGCCCTGCGTTCTGGCAGCACAAGCACCACCCCTGCCCTGCCCTGTGCTTGCTTTGGACCACACAATGGCAGAGTGTCCCAGGCTGGGGGCACACAGAACACTCCTCAGGCCTGACTGCAATGATTGCGTCACTTGCTTTTCCTCCAGGACTGCTGGAGATGCCAGACATGGCCCTGATCCTGTGCTGAACCATGAACCTCTCTGGGGAATGGCTCCAGCGACACAGAAGCCCCACCAGATCCTAGAAGCATCTTCCAAAAAAACTGTCTGAAGAACCAGGAGCTTCACATGGGTGCTGCACATGCTCCAGGCAGCATCAGCTCCTCTAACAGGGATGCTAAGAGCTAACAAATCCTCTCATACACAAGCTACACGTCTGTTTTGTGAGGTCTGTTTGTATTTAATTATCAAATAGCAAAGTATTTACATCAACGTTAGAGTTTCAAAGCATCTCCACCCCACCACCACCCAAAAAGCTGGACCTTTTCAGGTTGTTTTCCAAAGTTGTATTATTATCCAAAAAAAAAAAAAAAAAGCTAAATATTTTACTTAGACACCGAAAAAGGCATGAAGAAGTGAGGGGAGCTGGGGAGAGAGACACAGATCCACACGTTCTCTGCATAGTCAGTTGGAGATCTTACAAAAGACTGTGTAAAAAATGGTAACAGCAGAGGAGAATGACTTGTAGGGTTTTATGGACCCCATGAAGCCAAAGAGCATCCTTAGTGGGGGATCCCCTCTGGAGTTCATTGGCTTAAAAAGTAAATTGGCAGACAGTGATGGAGGGGAAGCTCTGCATTCCCAGGGCCTCCAGGCCATGCTGGCTGTGGTGGCCACTCCATAGACGCTGGGTCCCACCACAAGCGCTGCACAGAAACACGGGTGGACACATGGACATGTGGACACACAGCTCCCTGGAGGAGAGCTTCTCTGGGATTGCCTTACTGCCCTCTGCCCTGAAGTGTCCCCAGCACATCTCCTTCACCAGATCTTGCTGAAAGCCTTAGGGAATCCAACCATCCCGGGGTGCTCCTTGCACCTGGCTCTGGAAAGAGCCAGAGGCTGCACTCGCCTTCCTGTCCTGCTGCACCCAAGGCCCTGCACGTGCCAGACAACCAAAGGCCAACGTGTGCTTGCCTTCTCTCTTCCCACCTTCCAGACCAAATCTGGCTTCCACACGTTACAGCTGTAAAAGGTTTCTCCCAGGGATAGGGATATGTGTAATTCAGGCAGAGCTATGGCACAAGCCACCCCTTGGAACAGCTACCATGGGACAGGGTATCTGTGGCAGCTGCCCATCCCAAGAGGCTGCAAACATGGGAAGACCCAGAACACTGAGGTTTGGGGAGTCCCTGCCCAAATGCAGAAATGCCAACACAGCAAACCTGCTAGGAAAGGAAGGGGGGGAGAAAAGGCTCCAACTCCCAAAATAATTTTTTTAAAAAAATCCATTAAACCAGCTGCTTCTCTTCAAGCTAGCATGTTCTCTCCATACTGCTGAAGAGCCTGTTCAAACTGATTTTAAAAGTTTTACTATTAAAAAAAGGAGCCACCAAACAACCAACCATGTACTTGGTTTATAAATAAGTGGCTGGGTCAGACCACACCAGGGCACTGTGGGAGTGAGTGAGTGAGAGGCAGTGGCTTGCCTGGGTCCTGCTCTGGTGGAGATCTGGGGCAGGGGTTTTGGCCACCTCCTGCCCATGCCTGGCTCCCACCCAGCTTTTGTAGGACACTGGTACCATGGCAGGGGATGGTGAGGGGTGGGTTGGGTCTGCTGCCTGCAAGGAGGCTGTGCCAGAGGCAAGCAACATCCTAAAGGAGATGGGGAGGCACAGAAAGCCTGAGGACCGAGAGGAGGACACAGCCACTGGCTCCCATCTCCAAGTCCTTCCCTCCAGCACCCCCTGCCCCACAGCATCCCCAAAGCCCCCAACCCTTTGTGCTCCAGGAGAGCATCCAAAGACCCACCAGGTCTCTCTGAGCAAGGGTCTCTGGGACCCGGGAGGTGAAGAAGTGAAGCTTTGTGAACCACCGTGGTGAAAGGTTTCCAGCAGGGTACAGCCACAGGAGAGGGAAAACCGACACATGCAATGAGTCAAGGTCTGGGACTGTGCAGGGACCACTCAAGGGTTATGTACAAGAAGATGCTGGGTGGGAGAGGGCAGGGGATGAGTGTTACCTTGCCAACAGCAGGGATCAGCCCCACGGATGTGTGTGGGACAAAGCTGGGCAGGAATAGCCACCCACAGCTGAGACATGGCTGAGGCCTTTGGGAGTGAGCAGAGGGGAGATGAGGATGCAAATGTGGCACAGCACTTCCAGATGGGGGATGTGGCTGGGGATGCTGCATGGGGACTGCTGCCTGGAAGCTGAGACACAATGGGTAGAGGGAAGGCAGCTAAAAACACACCAGGTGGACAAAACCATCTGTAAAAGTCGAGTACTTCCTCCAAAACGTTCCCACACCCAGAACACTACAAGGGCCGTGCACCCAAGCACCACAGTGGACCTGGATTTGGTGGCAGGGCCAGCCCAGGGGACTCTGCTGGGAAAGCTGGTGGCAGAGCTGGGGAGGGCGGCTGGGGGGTACTTCCCAAGGGTCTGGCTGGAAGACCTGGGAGCATGCGGTGGGACAAAGCACAGCAGTGTGAGGGCTCTGCTGGTATCCCCAGTCCTGATCCCCAGAGAGGCGAGATGTGTCCCTTGGGGGAACAGACATAGCTGGAAGATTTGATCGTGTGCTTGGCTGCTCTGATGGGACAGTGTTGGTCACCAGAGCCTGGAGCTGTCACATTTCAGAGTCCCAGAACCCACCAGCCGTTAAGGTCATGGTGAGGCCAGAGGGACCACCAGAGTTCTGCTGTTATCCCATGCCCCCACCACCACCCTAGCACATCACCCCATTCAAGCCAGCTTGGAATTGTGACATCCCTGTGGCAAAACATCTCTGCCAGCATCCTCAAGAGAGCTGGAGCCAAGAGGGAGATGGTGGGGAGGGTGAAAGGGGAGGGAAATTTGTGCTGATTTAGAAAGGGGTTGCAGGAGACTGGGACCGTGTGTCTGAGGTGGGGTGATGCTGTCCCTCAAATCCTCCTGGCTCACCCCAGAGCTGTGGAGGGAAAAGTCTCCCAAAACCCAAGTCTCTTGGCAGGAGATGCTCTGCTTGCCCTCCTGAGCTGGCTCTGTTGGTGCCCACAGGCTCCTCTCGCCAGCAGAACAGTGCCGCTTCGTTAAACACGGGCCAGAAGTCTTAATGAGCGACGGGAGAACCCAGGGGCTCCCCTGGCTGCATCTGGAGATAGTGCCCTGTCCTGCTCCAGGGCTGCTCCACAAACACAGCCCCTCGGTGGGGAGGCCAAGCCTCGGCGCCCCGCGGTGAGGACAGCAGTGTCCCTGGTGCCAGGAGGAGCCCTGCGTCTATAGGTTCTCTCCAGGCTGGTACTGGGGCTCTGTCGAGGTGAAGTAGTCCTCCAGGAAAGCCTGCAGGTACTCGAAGGTGGGTCTCTCCTCCGGGTCCTTCCGCCAGCACTGGCACATGAGGTCGTGCAGGGACTCAGGGCACTCGGGCGGGCAGGGCATGCGGTATCCCCGCTCCACCTGGTCCAGCACCTCCCGGTTCACCATCCCTGCATGCAGCCAGAGGAGACATGGCACTGATCAGAGCCAGTCCTGCACCGTGCCTGTCCCGGAGGGACACCAAGGGTGTTGTGCCAGGACCCGCCTTGGGGGCAAGCCCAGTGACCCAGGGAGAGAGGGACCCCTGGCCTAGCAGCACTTGTCCCTATCACCTTGCTCAGGGACTAGAGAGGGACAGGCTGGCTGGGTTGCCGCATCCTGGTCAATATCTGCTCACCCCAGTGGGGCAGGATCCAACCTGGGAAGCGGCAGCTCAGGGGCAAGCACTGGGCATGGACAGCTGGTGCTGGGCACCACAATGGGGACAGGGCCTCTGCCAGCAAGTGCCAGCCCTCACCTGGGTACGGCACTCTGCCCTTGGTGGTCAGCTCAGTCAAGAGGATGCCAAAGGACCAGACGTCTGACTTGATGGTAAACCTGCCGTACAGAGCTGCTTCGGGGGCCGTCCACTTGATGGGGAACTTTGCACCTGGATGGAGAGTCAGGGTGAGGGGGTGCCTCCAGGGCCCCCGTGCAACCAGAGCCACGTGCTGGCTCCAGGCACAACACGCCGTGGGACCAGTGGCCATTGTTCCCATGCCAGCAGCCCTGGGCACGCACCTTGCCGAGCCGTGTACTCGTTGTCCTCGATGAGTCGTGCCAAGCCAAAATCAGCCACTTTGCACACCAGGTTCTCCCCCACCAGGATGTTGGCTGCCCGTAGGTCCCGGTGGACATAATTCATCCTCTCCACATAGGCCATGCCGGATGCGATCTGTGGGGACCAGCACGTGGGGCACTGTGGCTGACAGGATGACACGAGGGTCCCCAGGGAGAGCCTGACACCACTGAGGGGAACAGGCCTGCAGTGGGACCCAGCTGAGGTGTGGGAAACACCAGCTGCCCAAGAAATGCCATGCAGACTTGGGTTTGCTGGCCAGGGAGAGCTGGCAGTAACAGGAATGGGCGAAATGATGGTCCCAGAGTGCAACCCCGCTCTGGGCTGAGACCCAAAAGTGACACCCACCCAAGTGAGGTGGCAGAGCATCCCACTGCCTGACCAGTGACAGCCACCACAGCCCAACGAGGGGCTCAGGCAGCCAGTGCCCCCACAAGGAATGAGGGAGGCGCAGGGATGTGCAAACCCACCTGAGCAGCCATGTCCACGAGCTGGGGCAGCCGCAGGTACTTGCCCATCTCACCCTTCAGGAAGTCCAGGAGGCTCCCTGTGAGGAAGACCATGGTGAGAGCAATCCGGAGGAGCAGGGCCCCTCGGCTGCCCCCTCGGTGTCCCTCCCGTGCTCACCCTTGCTCATGTACTCGGTGACGATGTAAATGGGCTCCTCTGACACCACAGCGTAGAGCTGAACCAGCTTCTCGTGTCGGAGCTTCTTCATGACCTGGGCTTCCTGCAGGAAGGCCTCTGGGGACATGGTGCCAGGCTTCAGTGTCTTGATGGCCACCCGGGTGGTGCCATTCCAGGTCCCTGTGGCACAGGACACGCTGCTCAGGACACATGTATGGGGCAGAGGGCTGTGTCCCTTCCCTGCTCCCCCACCCCACCACTGGCTCCAGGCATCTGCCAATGGCGGGGGACAGGATGCAGGTGGTGACACAGAGGGGACAGCAGGGTGGGAATGGTCCTTACCCATCCACACCTCTCCAAAGCAGCCCTGTCCCAGCTTGACCTCCAGCCGCAGCGATTCCCGGGGGATTTCCCAGGCATCCTTGGCAAGGCCTTGGGTCTGGGGCTTGGACGTGGGGCAGATGTTGGTGAGACGGTGGCACAGGCCGTCAGCATGTTCTGGCACGGGTAGGGACAACAGCAGGGTGACACATGGGTACTTAGGCATGCGATATCTTTACCCCACATCTTTCCTATAAACACCCTGGGTACCCATACCCAAACCCTCACCCTCTGCCCTGAACCCCAGCTTTTCACCACAGTCCCACACAGCTGCTTTCATGTCCCCCAGTGCAGCGGTGACTTCCCAGCAGCACCCGCCCTGCAGCGAGGGCAGGGACAGCACCCAGGGTGCCACCCAGACCCCAAGGGGACCCACATGGCTACCCACTGGAGTAGTAGGCCACCAGCTGCTGCAGGCTGTTGAACTGGGTGCGGGAGGTGATGTAGAAGCCGCCACTGTCCAGCTTGCGGATCTTGTAGTGCTTCACGTTGAGCCCCTTGGCGTTGTCGAAGTCGGACACAGACAGGCAGTAGGCACCTGTGGGCAGGACAGAGGGGCTGCAGATGGGCCATGGATGGGTGCTCCCCATGGGGTCCCACTGCGCGTGGGCATGGGGGAGGCAGGACTGGGCACGGAGGTGCTGCCTTCACCCAAAAGCACGGGATGGGGAGCAGCAGCTCGTGGCTGCACCAGCTGGCACCAGGTGCCAGGTACACACACCTCAGCTACAGCCATGCCACACCATCACAACCTCCAGCTGCCCTCTGCTTGCACAGCAGCTCTGCCAGCAGCCATCCTATGGGAGATGCTAACAAGGGGAGAGGAGCAGGCAGAGCCAGGCTGGGGGGAGCTGCTGACCAACAACTCCTCAGTGTCTCAGAGAGGAGCTAAGGGGCTGGTGGGCCCAGTTCCCTCCTACACAAGTCCCACCACAGGCATCGCTTCAGGAGCCTGGCTCTGCTCTGCCCACATGAGAACAATGTGGTGTTGCTGGGGTCACAGATAGCAGAGGGCAGGATTTATGCTGCTGCTTGAAGAAGCTGCTTCCATCAGAATAAAACAAATAGTGATAAGTTCAAGGCATAAAACCAGAAAGGAACATAAAGGAGCTTTTCCCAAAGGTACATTTGGAGCCAAACTAAACCAGGTAAGAAACATCCTCAGGCAGTCACACCTCAAAGATCACAACTCTCACTTTCAGAAGAGTCAGACTTGAAAGGACTAAAGTTCATCATTCCCTTGGCCTGGCTGCCCAGGAAGCACGTGCTCAAGATTTTGTCACTAAACAGGGACCAGGGGAAAACCAAAAAAACATCTAGTTGGGGATGTACAAAACCCCAGCCACATAAACCAACAACAACAAAAAAAAACAGGAAAAGAGACCATCCTGCCTGGTGGTCTTGCCAGAGTTGGTGAGACCCCTGGCTTCCACCCTGCCATGAGCTGAACCACCTCTGAGAAGGGTGCTCACTGGGTAGGCAGTGGTGGGAGAGAAGTGGCCACATCCCTCCAGCCCACGGGCTCAGTGGTGTAACAGTGCCTTTGGCACAGGCACATCACTGGTGATGTGATGGCCACATCAGCATTGGCTCCCTGGAGACCAGCACCAGCAGGAGACATTGAGGGGACTCAGGGTACCCCCACACCCCCCAGAGAGGGTCTCCTCCAGGCCAGCAACCCCCCCAGCCCTGCTCACCTTTCGTGGTCTCGCTCTCCCGGACCAGGAAGGTCCCTCGGGGGTTTTCAGGGTTGAGCAGCAGCCGCTCAGACTCCCGGCGAGTGATCTTCCCAAAATACCACCTGCAGGACAAGGGCAGTGGCTCAGCCCCTGGCACTACCCCCCTCCACTGCCTGCCCAAGCAGGGGGCTCAGGCCTGGCCCACCCACTGCAGGTTTGGGAGACCAGGGGCTGTGTCTGGGCTCGGGCACCTCACTGTGTGCCAGGTCCCCATACAGCCTGGGCTGGGCATGGCCTCCCTGCTAGAGGGGTTGGAACTTTCCTGCCACACCTTCAACTAGACCAGGTTACTCAAAGCCCCCTCCAAAGTGGCCTTGAACACTGCCAGGGATGAGGCAGCCACACTGGGCATCCACTGGGTAAAGAATTTTTCCCTAACATCGAATCTAAATCTCTCCTCTTTTATTTTAAAAACATTCCCCATTGTCCTTTCTCAGGCCTCTCTGCCCATGTAAAACATCTCTCTTTTAGAATCCCATTTAAGTTCTGGAAGGCTGCAATGAGATCTCCCTGGACCCTTCTCTTCTCCAGGCTCTCCATAAAAACCAGAGCAAAAGCATCCACAGCCCTGCTATGCCACCACTCACCCCTCCACCATGCAAGCACGCTGGAGCACTGCACTTATGGCCTTAAAGAAAGACTGGTTTGCACATTCACAGGGGAAAGCTAACAAAAAGGAAAAACCCAGAGGGCTTGGAGGCTTCTCCCAGGAGTGGGGCAGGGGTAGAGGGGGAGTGCTCGGGGTGTGTTTGCTATCACTTGTCCATAAACTGTCTAAAAGATGGCAATTACTCTTCAGCCTGGATGGAGTCTGAGGGCGCGACATAGTTACTGGGGATGTAGCCCGTCTGTCCTGTAGTGAGGGAATGAGCCAGCCACCAGTCACCTTCCCTGCAAGAGAACCAAAACACACTCAGTGTGAAGCCAGGAGCCCCCTGGCCAGCCCCTCACCCGCCCACAGGCACAGGGGGAGGATGAGCCAGCACAGAGCCCCACTGGGAAAAGGTGCAGCCCCATAGCCCCCAGCCCCACAGCCAGACCCCAGCCAGGAGAGCTCCTGCTGCCAGCCCCTGTCCATGGCTCTGTTTGGGTGAGCTCTCGCTCCTGGGGCCATCCATCCACATATGGAATGCTTTAAACCTGAATTAGGCAGGGCAGCCAGCAAGCCAAAATACCTTTAGAGCCACCTGAATGGGAAGGGTATCTGTCTGGAGGCTGGGAGGCACTGGGGGTCCTGGCAGCAGGGAGCAGCAGGCAAGGGGAGGGGCAGGAAACGTGGAGAAGCGACAGAATGACGGCAGCAATTGAAAAAGGAACCAGGAAAACCCAAGGGAGTCAGTTAAACACAGGCTGCAGAAAAGCAGCGGGACAGGGCTGAGGTTTGGGCAGGGGCTGAGCCCTGCCCATCTGTGGTGTCCAGCCTGGATGCAGCAGGATCTGTGCAGCTGTCCAGCCCGGGTGTCCCATTCACAGCCCCTGCAAGGCTGCAGCCTGACCCTGAGCCTCCTGCTGCCCCAGCGAGGGCTGTGCCTGCACAGCCACCAGTGAGGCTCCTTGTCCCTAATAACCTGTGGCTGAGCCAGCACCCAGCCCTCCTGCCACAGCGGCCCCAGGCATGTCCCCAGGAGCTGGAGGCTGCTCTGCCCTCCTTCCCACCGGCTCCTGCTCCGGATGGGGCTGGAAAGGACAACAAATAGAGAAGAACAAGAGGACGGCAGGAGGTGGCTTCCCCTTCCTGTGGACAGCAGGGCTTTTCCTCCCACCACCTGCATCTTCTTGCCCATCAAAGACAGCCACTGAATTCATCCTGACCACAAGGGAGACGAGGCTACGGGAAAAGTGCAGATTCGTGGGAACAGCCCCGTAAGGATACAAGAACTTGGCAGGACAACCTCCACAAACAAGCTACAGAAAAACACCAATAACCTCAGTCACCACTACAAGAATCACCAGACCACATCCAGACCCATCCCTGACCCTGCAGACGTGGAAACCTCCATCCTTGCTTCAGACTCACCAGCTGCTTGTGACTCGTGCTTTTCCCAGCTAAACCAGTGATGCTTCAAAGCACTGGGATAACCCAGAAATGGCCCCCAGCTCCCCGTGATGGTGTCACTTGGTGGAGATGGAGGGGACCTTCCAGGCATCTCTTCCTACTCATAGAGCTGGGCTCTGCCCCTGGAGCAGCCTCACAGCAGCCCTGGATGACATTTTAGCTTCTTCCAGACCCAGCACATCTCGTGGCAGGCAGCTTGTGCTCCTCAGGCAGGGCTGTTACCCCAGTCACCTTTACTGAGGTGGCTCTGAAGGGGACAGGAGGCTGGTTGGGCTCCTTTCCCACAGGACCATAGTAAACATGTGCTTGAAAAATGCCCAGCTTTTGACTTGTGGCTTTATTCCAGCTTGGGCTGCAAGGCTATAAGCTGGGAATTCAGCAAAACAAACTATTCCAAAAATGTCTCAGTGGGGAAAAAAATAATAATAATCATCAGCAGCAAAACAAAGCATTTCAACAATTCCCTGCACAATCTTACCCAAAATATCCCACCACATCCCAGCTGGCTGCCTGCTGGCTGGGAGGAGACTTCTCACTGGAAATGGTACCACAAGAGCCTTTCTGCACTGGGTGGATTGGTAGGATGACCCAGAGCAGGGAGATGAGTGATGTGGAGGCTTCTCATCTCACCCTGAGCAACCCCAGCCCTGTCAGAGCAGCCAAAACCTGCTGCCACCCTGCAAAGCCAGCCTGGCCATGGGCTCCTGCTGGGCCCAGCACCTGCCAGCCCTTCCTGGACTGAACCCAAGTCCCCTCCCTGCAGCTCCAGGACACTGGCTGTCCTGCCAGGGAGACCAGAGGAAGGGGACATCACAATCTGTCTGTTGCTGTCCCCAAAGTGCAGCAGCCCGAGCTGTTCCCAGACTGTGTGAGCATCTCCGGGAGGTCACTGAGAAGAGTAATTCACCCCTGAGCACTGCACAGACTGCCCAACTTCCTCCACCACCTCTCTCCCTGTGGACATCTCACCCACACAGGCACTGGGAAAGCTGGCAGCTACATCCTGCACCCTCCACCAAAGGACTGCATCACCAAAAAAAAGCCCTTTTGCTCCCTAGGATGCTGCAGAGCCCATCACATACAGAGCCTTTCCTCTGACTGAGCCTTTGACAAATATCAGTAGAGGGGAAAAAAAGTGTGTGGAAACCCCAGAATTGATAAAAGGTGAAAAGAAAAACCCCTCATATATGAGCCTGATCTGGACCCCCACGGGCAGAGCTCACTTTGCAACAGCCAGAAAGCAGAACTCAAGCATGGAGCTCACACACTGCTGAGACTGAAAGTAAGAAGCACCAAAACTCCCAAATCAGGCTTTTCCTGCAACGTTGAAACGCTGCACATGCCAGACTTCATAGATGAAACAAACCACCATTAATAAACAGCGCTGGAACAATGAGAACAAGGATCAGGCTGAAAACATGTTTGTGCCACACTGCCCAAGCACTGCAGGAGAAATCTCACTCCTGGGATGTTCCCTTGTCTTTCCAGCCTTTGACTTTGCTGTTTTGGGCGCCCAGGTTGGAAGGCAGCAGTGGAGGGGGAGCAGGAGCTGCAGACCCTCAGAACCCTGTGGCAGCTCCATAGCTGGGGACATTGGGGACATTGGCTCTGCCAGCCAGGCTCTGGACTGTGTGTGCCTCCTGTCAGGACAGACCACACATGGGGTTAATACAGGAGCATCTTCCAGCTGGCGTGCTGCCCTGCACGCGATGGATGTGCTGTGGTGACCAGGATGGGGAGCAAACCAAGGGGTCAGAGCCCTGAGGAAATACTTGAATCACCAGAGCCACTCATGAAATATAAAAGTAAAATTTAAAAATGCAGAAGAAAAAGGCAGGGGGGAGTGAAGAGCCAACTGGAAAGAGAGTGCAGAGGGGAGCCACACACGGACAAGGAAAGGGGATGGGTTCAGAGCTCCCAGGTGCAGACACAGCTCTGGATGGAATATTTCCCCAGCATGGGAAGGGACTCCCTGCTCTGTTCTGGTCATTTAAAGAGGACAAATGCAACCAACCACAAAACCATCTAGAAAACATCTCCTCCCAGCCCTGCTCCATCCATCCTGCCCTCAAGTGGGCAGCAGACAGGCTTTGATCATGTAGGTCATTTATAATAACAGTAAGAATGTGCAATACACACCTGACATCCACTTTTCTCCTAAACGACAGCATGGAAGAAGAGAAAGAAAAGTCAAGAGAGAAGCTGAGACCACAGACAGTGTACAAGCACAGGGAAAGGCACCCATGAAGCTGAGGGATGTGTCCAGGCTAACAAGAAGGAGCTGAGCATGGATGGGGATGGGACTGGTAGGGATGTGGCTCTGTGCTGGAGGGCACAGAATGGCCAGCAAAGAGAAGACATGGCTTGGTGACAAGGCTATGAGGCCACAGTGACCAGCAGCAGGGTCAGGAGGATGAGGAAGCAGGAAAATGACTGCTTTCAGTGTCAGTGTCCTTGGACAAGTCACTGTGTCCGTGTGCATTTTGGCACATCCCTCTGAGCACCCATCCCTGGGACAGCTGGTCCTGCCAGGCTAGGCTGGGCGCTCCACAGGAGGGACAGAGGTGACAGCTCACCACGTGGGCTTGGCTGCAGGGACACTCACGTGTTGTTGACGATTTGCAGGCGCTCTCCTTTCTTGAAGGACAAGTCCGTTTCGGTGCGGGACTCGTAGTCGTAGAGGGCTACGAAGGTGGTGACTCCCCCTGTGACAAAGAGCACTCAGGGACAGCCACAGGGCCACTCCCCTCCCACCATCCTCCCACTGGCTGATAACACAGATCTACTTCTCCCCCAAGCCCAGAGTCCCTCAAAAACCCGAGACCCCAAGAAGCCAGACACAAACCCACCACGACCAGCCTGAGACCCTCCCCGCGCTGCCGAGCCCCAGCCCACACGGACCAGCCAGTGCCCCGGCACGCTGCGGCGAGGTGACCGTGTCTGAGGTGTTGAAGCCCCCAAAGAGCTTGGATTCAGCAGCCATGGTCCCAAAGGAGCGGCTGGGGGTGCGGTGGGCGTCGGGAGCAGCCGCCTTGCTGGGTGTCTGCGAGGCTGGGTAACCCCCATGGTGGGTGTTTTCAGCGGGCTCCAGGCTGCGCCGGCGCTGGCTGGGGTCTTTGGGCTTGCTCTTGCTGCTCCCCATGGTCCCGGGCTGGAGGACACACAGAGGGCTTCTATTACTATTATTACTATTATTACTATTATTGTTGTTGTTGTAATTGTTATTGTTAATAAGAAGAAGTTGTTTCCCAGGGCTCGAGTGACAGATGCCTGCCCACCAGGAAACGAAACAACCTCTGGAGTCTGTTCAAGCAGCAGCTGCTGGGCAGTCTGGCCATCCTGCCCTTGCCCTGGGATACCATTGCCCCTCATTAACATGGAGACACCTCCTGTGCAGCCACAGCAGCCAGTGAAACTGCCAGGACATGCTCTGGGAGCAGAGGGAAGCACTCTGAGCCGTGGGAGTGCAGAGCAAAGATGCTGAGCATGGAACCTGGACCTGTGCTGAGACTGTGGCAGCTCTGGGACCAGGCACCTGCCACAGCTCAGTCCCCACGTGTTTCCTCTTACACGAGTTTCTACCAGGATGGGGATTTAAGTACTGAAGACAGACCTTTGAAGTCCAAAACATGCAGCCAACAGGATAAAAGTTTAAATCAGGAGCAGTTTCAGGCACTTTGCAGCTAAGGACCAAGGGATCTTGCCTTTATATACAGTCAAATAGTTTATATATAGCCTTCCTTTCCACTCAAGAACACGCTCTATAAATACCTTCAAGGTAATGACATAAATGAAGGCAGGGAATTATTTGCAGTCTCCAAAGATGGCAGGATACCCAGCAGTGTCCTGAAGCTATGGAAGGAAATATTTAGGCTAGATCACACATGGCAGGAGGGAAAAGGGAGGTGGAGACAAGCAGGGAGGAGAGCAACTCTGATAAGAAAACAAGCAGGGAAGCAGCAGAGGAGGCAGCTGCTGCCCACAGGGTGCAGACCTGGATGCAGCCATCTGTGAGGCTTTGGGAGGGCTCAGCCTCATCCAGCAGAGGATTTTTCTGGCCCAGCTTTGGAGAGAAGCTCGGGCCGAGCCCCCCAGAGCCATGGGCAGCCCCAGCAGCCTGCACAGCCCCAGTGTCACTGGGGCAAAGCCCTTGGCTCTTGCTGTGGGGAAGCTTAGGGGTGCCAGGCACAAGTTGCTCCCTGTCCCCCTCAGCTTCCCTCCCACAGCAAGGGCTTTGACTGATGATCAGGGCTTATTTCCCAAAAGACACAATTTCCATCTACTGCTTTCCAGCTCCCACACTGCACAGAGGACCAGCAGTGTCCTTGTGTGACCCACGCCGGCAGCCTCAGATCCTGCCATGGTTTGGGAAACGTAATAAACTGATTTTTTTTTTTTTTTTTTTTTTGTGCTGAGTATGACTCCAGCAGCCACTCCAGTGGGCAGCAGAGCTGTCCTTCCTCCTGTGGATGCAGGTGATGAGGAGGGACCATGCCTCTATGTGCCACAGAACTCTGTCCACCCATATCTGTGCTAGGCTTTGGGGGGTCTCAGAGGAAATAAGGATCAAATAAAAGCTTTGGACTTGCAAATGGTCACTTCTGGCAATCCAGAGGCAGATCCTGCAGTCAAGGGGAAGGAGTCTGTCCTGTAAATAAATGCACTTTAAAAGTTTGTTGCAGCAGGGGAGAGCAAGGAGTGATGACAAGGAGCCCCCACCTCCCTGTCCCCAGCCAGCCCCTTGCTCACCTCTGCCCGGGGCTCTGGCACTCACTGGGGCTCCCGGGATGCCAGTGGCAGTGCAGGGAGAAAAGTGGGAGCATGGCAGGGCTGTGACCATGTGGCTTGTGACTCCCCATGGGACCATGAGCAAGATTAGAGCTGCTCAGAGTTTCCCCTGGAAGCAGCACTTCCCCAGGCAGGAAAACACCCCAGCCAGGGTGGTGGATTTAGCAGCACTCTGGGGACACAAGTGTCCCCCAAGCACATTTTCTGAGCTTGGGTCAGAAAATGGTTTATCAGTGTGCTGAGGAAATCAAGGTATAAAATAGTCAGTATGCCAGAAATTAGCCAGAAGCAGAGCACAGAGAGGGGACAGGAGATCCCCCAGGCACTTCCCTAAAACAGGGAGGTCCTCACCTTCACACCTGAGAGCCTGTGGGCACAGGATGTGCAACTTCCAGGCATGTCCTGGCCAGGAACACCATGAACTGTGAGTTCATCCCTCCTCATGCAGCAGTTTGGGCAGGGAGAGCTCCCACCCTGCACTGCGGCTCTGGCCCTCCCAGGCAAGGGCTTTACTGGATGTGCTGGTCACCGGGACACGATGCTCTGACAGGGCCCAATCCAGCTGTCAGGGCTTTGGCTGCAGGAGCCAAAGATGGAGGAGGAGGCAGGAGCCCACAGCTCTCTGGGGAAGGGGCTGCAGAGCTCCACTCCAAGCTCTCCTGTTGCTTTGTATCTGAATACCTACACACTCTGCCTGCAATCTGGCCAGTGCAAAATGCAGGCTGGCAACCCCAAACTGTGCCCAGGGCCACTGGCAGCCTCGCACCATCCCCACTCAGAGTCCCAGGTAACTGAGCCAACACGACCTTGTGGCTTTAGCCCTGTGGCTCTCCACTTGTCCCCAGGGAGGAGAGGGGCCTGAGAAAACCCTCGCAGCTCCCACATCCCCTTGGCAGCTGGAAAGAAAAGGGTGCAGATTCTCCTGGGAGAACACAGGGTTGTGCAAGAGCCTGGCAAAGGAGTGAATAATGACAGCGGGAATGTGCTGTGCACTCAGGTCCTCGGGAGGCACCAGGGAGAGACCCCCCTGCTTCTGGCACAGTTGCCAATGAACCCTTCCCCCTGCAGCCAAAGGGCAGAGGAGGAAGTGTGGTGGCTCCCAGCACACCCCAGCAGCATCACTGGGAGCTGTGGGACAGCAGCCAGACTGCAAAAAATACCCATTGCCAGGAGCTACGCTGAGTATATGTCTAATAAATTTATGTCTAATAAATACAGCATTTCCACACGCAGCAGGCTGCAGGGATGCTCAGCACCACCAGGGCAGCCTGGCTGATGCCCCGTGGGATTTTGCCCTGCTGCCGTGCTTTTCACAGCTGACAGTGCTGGGATGGGAGGCTCAGCATGCCTTGCCTTTCAGCAGGGCTGCCCCTCTCCCCCTCCCAGGGCTTGTGCAGAGGGCTGGAGCACGGCCAGCGCTCCCTGTGCTCGGCTCGCAGCGATGCGAGGCGGCGGGCAGGCAGCTTTCCTGCGGCGGGGATTAGCACCCCGGGCACGTCGCAGCCTGCAGGAGCTCCCAGCCTTCCGCTCCGGGGGCAGCGGCACGGCACGGCACGGCACGGCACGATCCACCACCGGCACGAGGTGCGAGGCCTCGGCTCTGCCGCCCGGCCGGCCACGCCGGGGAGCTCCCGCGGAGAGCTGCGCCTTCCGCCCCGGCAGCCAGCCCCCAGCGCCCCGGGGAGCTCCAGGGCCGATCCGGCTGTGGCAGGGCACCCAGTGCCGCGGCTGCGAGCCGCCCCAGAAGGTAAAGCAGCCCGGTCCCCGCTGCCCGGGCCATGGCGATGTCTTACCGGTGCTTTCGGCTACAGCCTCGCCGCGGGGTGGGGAGGTGCTGCCGGAGAACTCAGCTCAGCTCCCGCTGCAGCCTGCGAGGAGAGGGAGCGTCAGCACCGCGGCAGCCCCTGCACCCTGACACCCTCTCCCCTCACGCCACGGTTCGGTGCCCAGGGCTGCCTTCATCCTCCTCCTCGCCATCCCTCCAGCTCACACCCGCTCGCTCTGATCTCTGCGGTGTGAAGAGGGGATGATTCTCTGCTCCACTTCATCAACCCCGCTGGGGATGGGAGAGCAGGCGGCTGGAGCCGCCTCAAGCCACGTCCCGGAGTGGAAGGGGAGCACAGGCACCCCCAGCCCAGCAAGGGATTTTTCAGGGGAAAAGCAAAGCCGGTTCCTCCTGACACACCAGCATTTCCAGCCCTGTTGCTCCATCTCCGGACAGCCAGGACCTGCGGCAGGCATGGTCGGCCACCAAGCAGAGACCTCGTCCCCCGGGATGAGTCATCTGCTCCAGGAGCAGAGACAAATGCTACGGCACAAACTGAGCACAAGGCATGGGCGCAACCTGTGCTGCTCAAGCCCTGACTCATCCAGAAAAGCGTATTTTAGCTACATTTTTCAAAAAGGACGGTTTTCTGTCACTAGTGTGCGTGATGGGGGGACCCTAGTGAGCAGCTCGAGGCAGAGGAGGACATGGCCCCGCAGAGCCAGGGCAGCCCCTCACCTGGCTTTGCCACTCTTTCCCAGCCCCAGCTCCTACAGGAACTGCTCCCTCCTCTCCCACAGAAATGAAATTATCCCTCCAACCAGCCCTGCTCACCCAGCGCTGGAGAGAGGCTTCAGCCACCCCCGAGGGGCACCTGCTCCTGCACAGACGGGATTCAGACCCTACTTCAAGGCCCCAGGCAGTATCCCACCATACTCCTGTCCCAGCTGGAGCCCAGGTTTCACACCTCATCCAAGGGCAACATCCCGGATTTCATACCTCATGTAAGGGGGATAACCCAGTGTCTGCATGCAGGGGCCGTGCCCCCACCGCAGGTTTGTTTTCATAGCCTCCCCTTCCCCCTACTAATAAGTTTTGTCACTATTTTTAGTGCATTTGATTAGGATAATGAGTGGGAGCTGACTGACAGCCCTTTAAGACGTTGAATGGTTTGTAATTTGTACTTGACAAATACTGGCTGGTAATGATTGCACAGCGGGATGCAGGGGGGAAGCTGCAGCCCCAACTCCAGGCTGCAGCACATACAAATAAAGCTGTGCCTCGTACACACGTGGTGCCCGTGTCCCTGCCACCCGGGCACACTGTGACACGGGCCACAAAATGATTAGACCAAAAAGAGCCAAAAATGCCACGAGGAAAATCCAAATATGCCTCAGCCTGGGGTCAGCCATGTGCCTGAGCAGCGGGGTGCCAGGTCCGCTGATGGGGAAGGGCAGGACCCTGGGTGGATGGACACACCAGCAACCTCACGCTGACAGATTTGACTGTTTGGTGGCTGAAGGTGGCTACTGTGGCAGCAGCCTGGCACTCCCTGGCACATCTGGCACAACCTGGCACACTCCTGCTGCTTGCTTGGCAGTGGGGCTGCCATCCTCAGCAGCACATCACTGGCATGGCCATAGCCAGGCTCAGACAACCGCCAGCATTGCCATCCCCACCGATCTCCATGAGCTGCTGGCTCTGCTTTTGGGGTCTTCCCGGCCTCCATTCCTCCCTAGACACAGGGGAGGGTGCCAGGGCTGAGCTCAGCCACGCAACTTGCCCGGGGCAGAGGCCGCAGCAAGGCGAGGCCAACCCAGTCCTACCCTCTCCAAAAGCAATTAAAAATGAAGCACACTCGGCTGCACACCTCAGCTCGGATCAGATCACGGTACGCCAGACAGCGGCATCCCCGTCCTCCACTGCCGGCGCTGGAAATGCCACCTGGACTGCCCAGCACCCCCACGCCTCCAACACCCACGCTCCAGGCTGTCTCCCCCCAAAAATTAACTGGTAAGTTGGGTGGCAGAAAAAGGCTCCATCCTCTGCCCTACCTCCCCGAGGAGAGATGCCCTCGCAAAGGCAACAGCGAGGGGAAGCGGCAGCTCCCCGGCGGTCCCGCTCCGGCTGCTTTCCGCCGCGCCTGGATCGCTCAAGGATACAATGGCGTGGTACGGGCAGGCCGACAGCGGAGGGGAAGCGATCTTATCGTCTTTGCAAAGACACTAACAAAAGACACTGATTGGGAGCAGACAAAACACAGCAGAGGCAGAAACCTTGGGAAATGCCGCGACAAGCCGGGGCCCAACACCGACACCGAGCTTTGGGGAGGGAAACATCTCTGGCAATAAAGGCACTGTCCTTGGAGCTGCTCCAGAGCCGGGGGTGCTGAGCAGCACCGCCGGCAGCAGGACGGGGGTGCTGGGGGAGAGGGAGCGAGGGGCTGGGAGCACCAGCACCCACCCACTGATGGAAGGAGACGAGCTGAGCCGTGCCCTCAGCTCGCAGAGCCCCGGTGAGATTAATCACGGCAACTGTCTCACACCAGACTGAAAAATGAAGCGTGCGGGACGGCGAGCGAGACAAAGCAGCCTGGCGGCACCCAGCCCATGGCAGCCGGCACCGGGGACAGGGAGAGGCACAGAGCAGCGGTCCCGAACACACCCAGCCCCTCCATCCCCTTGGCACACAACCAGCCCCCTCCCAGCGGGGCCAGGGCCAGCCGGGGCAGATCCCTGCAGGATCAGTGGAAGCTGCCCGCAAGGGGGGCCATTAAACCAGAGTCTCAGGCTGGAGGCAGCCGAAGGGCACTCTGCCATCCCCCGCGTCCCCCTGCTGGGGTGACACGACGTGGCAGCAGTGCTGCCCCTGCCAGCGCGGCCCCCAGAGAGCGGGGTCAGTGCTGTGGGTGAAGTCCCAGCTTGGTCATAACCACAGCGAGGTGGTCTTTTAATCATCTTAAGGTGGCACCCTGTCCCCTTCCCTGCTTTGCCCTCTGCTCCCTCCCCACATTTCAGTAGGACACACAGCCCCGGATATACTCACAGAACAGCTTCCCCCTCTGTCCCAGAGGATGCTCCCGGTTTTGCCCTTTCCCACGGCAAGCATCTCAGCTGGGGGCCAGCGAGCAGCAGCACAGCCCCCGTGCTGTGGGGACAGCCTCACTGCCCTGGCTCAGCCCACCATCCCCTCTGCCACCCGAATACACAGTCACCGCCAGTGACAATTCCTGTCCCCTGCCCATGCCATCAGGCTTTGCTCAGGACAGGACCGGGAACGCAGGCTCGTCTCTGCCAGGCTGGGACCAGCCTCACTGCGATGAGTCCCAGGAGCTGTGAAAAGGGGGAGCTGCTGCCCCAGCCCCACAGGTGGGGTGTGATGCTGCAGACCCTGTCCCTGCCCGGCTGACGCAGTGAGGACACGTCTGGCTTGTGCCTGCAGCCCTTCTCCTCCACAAGGACACTCATTTCTCACCTGCACTGATTCCTAAAACAGGACGAACAATGCAGGGATGCTCACTTCATCTCTCAGCTCCAACCAGGAGCAGCCACAGGCAGGTGTCCCCAGTCCTGACCTCTGCTTCACCCAGTAACAGCATGTTGAAGGCATCTGAGCCAAGCAGTCCAGCCTTCCCCTGGCTCCCCCAGCTGATGGAGAGCTCTTCCACATGAAAGAATAGCTGGAGTAGGGAAGGCAGTGCAGCTGCTGTGTGGGGGCCCAGCTACACACTCCCCACAGATATAAGTCCCATCTCCTCCTCTCTGACCCTGTCAACTCCCTTTAAAATTAAGACCATCTTAATTAAAGCTCCACAGCCCAAGACAGCAGAGGCCAGTGTGTCACAAAAGGGGAAAGGATAATTAGAACAAGCATCCAAATTCACTCCCCCTAAGCACGGGGGAGAGTCACAGTCAGGAGTGATGCAGAACGCCTCCGAAAAGACATGTCAAAACAGGGAGTTTAAAAGACCAAAACAAACCCTGAGAAGCACACAAGCACATTCTGGATGTTCATGTGGCCAAGAAACTGGGAAACTCCAAGCAAGCACACTGGGAGCATGTAGAGAGCTTGAGCTCTCCCAGCCGTCACAGGGTCAGCCCCTCCACAGGCAGATTTTGGCTTGCTGGGGTGATGGGCAGCAGCTCTGCCAACATCAGTGACCACAAAGAGCTTCAGGCTGTGCCCCCCCTACCCCCACAGCACCCAAAACCAGGCAAGGGCAGGGGCATCCTGACACTGGGCACCCCCAAGCACCATCCTGCATAATGCTGGCAGGAGAAAGCCACAAGCCTTATCTCCCTGAAACAATGCAAGCAGCTGGATGCAGGAAGTGGAATGTGCTGCAAGTTGTGCTTGCTGGTGCTGAGCTGAGCACTCAGTTTTAAGCCTTTTCTCCACTCAGAGATGTGAGAAGGGGAGGTGGCCATTGCCACACCTTGTCACATCCCTGTCACTGCACTGCAGCAGGCCTGGGGACCGACAGGACCACGTCTTTGGATCTGTCAGCGTGTGGGGGCATCCTTTCTGCACTGTAAGGGCGTCCAACAATTACAGAAGGGAAAACAAAGCTTTCTCACCCTGAGGGTGGTCCAGCATAGGAACAGGGACCAGAGGGGTGGTGGGATCCTCAGCAGGAGATGCTCAAAGCTGGGTGCTGTGCAGCCTGACGATGCTCCGGGTCAGAGCAGGGATGCCTCCCAGTACCTCCCAGCCTGACTCAAGCCTGCACTTCCAGCATTCCCATCAGGACACCAGCCAAAGCCAGGAATTGCCCAACCAGCTCCAGCAAATGCTTTCCAAGGCACACAAAGCCCTTGGCCTCCGCAAACCTGAGCTGACTTCTCCCAGGCAGGTGATGAGGACACCGCTCTCCTTTTGCCAAGTCCAGAAGGAAACTGAAAGGAAATGCTTCCAAGGGCAGGAGTGCCCGTGGGGCTGGGAAGAGACAATGCCGGGCAGGGAAACTCTGATGTCGAGCTGGAATGGCACTAGGAGCTGGAGCGCTTGGCCACCAGGACTGCCTGGAGCCATGGGACAATGCTTCCCCAAAACACCCCTGTGGCTCAGCACTCCTCAAAATGTGCCCTTTTAACATTGGCCCCTGGGCATGCTGGCACCTCTGAGCTCCCACTGCCAGCCACTTAATTCTCCAGTTTCCCGTGACCCATCACAGCCCCGGTGTTCCCATCCTCCTCCAGGCAAAGAACCAGGACAAGGGACTGGCCCCACTGGAGGGGGGGTGATGGAGACCTGGTGACCCAAGCTGGCCCTTGGAGGAGAAGGGGTGATTTCTGTTCCCCATTTCTGCAGCGCCTCTCCCAGCACAGGCAGGCTCAGGCTCCAGGAAATGTGGTTTCCTTCTGCTTTCTGGAAGTGAACATCAAGCCCGGGTGCACTCGGGGGGCGGCTGTGGCAGCACCCAGCCCACTCCGTGCCCTGCCCGGCTCCTGGGGAAGGGGCAGGTGGCAGCAGGAGGCTGCTGTGACTCACAGGTGTCTCAGATCCGGACAAAACAGTGGTGCCACCTGCGTCTGCCGTGGCTGCAGGGCTGACACACCCATTCTGACCCGGACGAGACAGCAGCGCAGGCAAGCGGCAAATCTCCAGGGCAGGGGGAGGAAGGGGGCAAGGAACGCAGGAGGCAGAAAAGCTCCACATCTGAGCAAGTTACAACCACCCCTGGCCACGCTGGCGTCACTGCTAAAACATTTCCACTTTCAGAGAAACCAGCCCATCCAGTCCAGCCAGGCGAGGAGCTCCAAGGGCTCCATTGGCCCTCCAGGACCAGAGCCACAGCCCCATCAGCCCTGCTGAGGGGTCCTGTAGGACCCCTGTGGCAGAAAACCTCCCACAGCCCTCCTGAGATGGAACAGGAACTGAAACACTCATGGGGAAAAAACGGGAAAATGAGGGGAGGGTATGTGGGTATGGGCACCCTTGACACAAACCCATGGAGCTGGGAATTGCCCCTCTCCCAGCTGGAGCCACAGGGACTTGGCAGGACACATGCTAGGGTTCACTGCAACGGGAGGGGATGAAGGAAAAGCCAAGCAGAGGCCAAGGCTCTTCTGTCACAGATTTCAAACACTTCTCACCTTGCAGACCCCTGAACATTTTCAAACAAAAAAGCAGGATCCCACAGGGCAAATTTTTCAAATTTATGCTGATCATTTTCCTGGGTTATTTTGGGACTTTGGGGCATATGCCCAACACAAGCCTTGTGCTCTGGGGAACCATGGGGCCACCAGCCCTAATATCCACATGCTAGATGTGGCTGGATGATCAGGGTCAGCCTCGAGCAGTGCACACTCAGCTCCTTCTTTCACCTCTGTGGGCATGGATGGGACTGGGAGCAGGTCCACAGCATGGACTGTGGCTCTGGCCTTGGAACACCGAGGACATCACTGGCAACAGAGCCCTCAGAGATGCTGGTCCCCACAGCCACTCCCATCTGCACCACCAAAACAAAGCATCGCTCAGGATGCGTCAGAGGAAGCAACCAGGGAGGGTCCTGAGGGGCAGACGGAGATCAGCCAGCCCCAAGAAGCTTTTCCAAGCCCAAAACGCTGTGTTGGATTGCCAGCTGCTCCCAGGGTGAGTGGGATGCTCACACCAGAGAGGATCCAGCTGGGAGGTGCAGCCCCTGATGGTGCTCACTATCAACAACCTGAGCAGATGAAAAACAAAGAAAAATGCTGAGCTGGTGTCTTTTATCCCTGTCGCTCCCGGAGAAGAGCTGGGCTCTGCACACCTCTGGCACTGCTCACTGCAGTTGTGGTGGGGAGCAGAGATGGACTATGGGCAAGGTGGATGTGACCAGTGATGTGCACCTTGCACCCTCCCACGGCATCTCTCCAGCCCTCGCTCATCCTACGGGGACAGGATGAAGGGATGCAGGGACAAAGGGATGCAGGGCGTCTCCTCTGCTTCCCATCACCTGTGGCTCACAGTGCCTTCAGCGCAGCCCTCCTGGACCACAGCATGGGAGCACGAGAGCTGTGGCCATCCCCAAATCACCCAGAGGGCTCAGGTGAGTGCGCACACACACGTGCACACCCCCATGCACACCTGCACCTGTGCAGGCAGCCAGGTGGGCAGGCAGCTGCCCTCCTTGCCAGCCCCCTTGCCCAGACCTTGTACTGGTCCCAGCAGCCTGAGCCTTCCCACCCCACACACTCCCCAGCTCAACTGCTCATGGCCTTGG
Source organism: Anomalospiza imberbis (assembly GCF_031753505.1). Taxonomy (NCBI): domain Eukaryota; kingdom Metazoa; phylum Chordata; class Aves; order Passeriformes; family Viduidae; genus Anomalospiza; species Anomalospiza imberbis. The sequence continues at coordinate 5,435,702 of NC_089697.1, read as the reverse complement.
AGCATGGAACTCATCCTGGTCACAGTGACTTTTGCAGCTACATCTGCACCCTTCCTGATCCCATGTCACCCTCCCTGCCTGATGCAGCAGGCTGCTCACTGGAAGCTCCCTCCCGCTGTTCCAAGGATTCCCAACCCCTTTCCCAGCACTGCAGGGCCCCACCAGCACTTGCCCCATGGGCAGGGGAAGGAAAGGGCCCGTCTGAGCAGGGAGTGTCCCCAAGAGCCTTTTTGTGTAGTTTTTTTTTGCATAAGTCAGCAAGCACATGCTTCAGCCTGGGAACATCAGAAGCCCAGGGAGAGCACTGCCTGACCCCGCTGCTGCTGGCACTGGCTGCAGCTGCAGCTGAGGATGAGGAAGGTGCTCGTGCTCCATGGAGACCAGATTCTATTTGCCCTGCCTAAGGGGAGGCTTTACCTGTGGTGTGTGCATGGGGTAGGGCAGTGCAGCTGAGGCTGGGAGAAGGGGAAACTGAGGCATACACTCTGTGTAAAACCTCACCAACTCCAACGACAGTTTCTCCTCAGGTGCTCCTGGGGGAAACTGAGGAATGGAGTGGGAAAGCAAAGTGGAGAAGTGAAACCCAAACACAGCGCTGTGCCTCCAACCCCAAATTACTGCAAAAGGGTGCCCTGAGGTGAGATATTTTTAGGATCAATTTATCACTGACCTGACCCTCTCATGCTGCCCCCAAAGTGGTGCATGGCATGGGAGGACGACACATTGCTCAGGACAGGCTGGACTTGTTAACCTCTCCCATGGTGGAGGGGGCAATGCAGCAATGGGCTTTTACCCTCATTGCCCAGGTTTTTGGTGGCCAAGGTTGCCAAGCTCAGCCAGGAAGGATGGGAGCAGCTGCACTGGGTGGAAGCTATTTGCACAGCATGCAGTCAAGTTTCCATCCATCCATCCATCCATCCATCCATCCATTCTCAGCACAGGGGACTCAGGACCAGCTGAAACCTCATGGTCACAGGAGTGAGACCACAACAGGTCAAGCATGGCTGGGAATCTCAGGGCCAGCCTCTGAGTCTTGCAGCACAGGGAAAGACTCACAGCACAGCCCAAGTCACACACATCCCTGCATCACATGGCCCCCTGGGCTGCAGACCCCAAAGCCATCCCAGTGCCCTCCTGCATGGGGCCCATGGCTGTGAGGTGAGGGAAGGCTTGCTACGCATGGGCCCCATTTCTTATTTTTTTTACTTTAAACACCCAGGCAGTTCTGTTCTCCACATTTCTCCAGACAAGCCCACCAATCCCACATGCCAGCCCATGGATATTTCAAATGCTGCTTCTCCACTGAGACTACGTGGAGTCGGGCAGATTTGTTTAAGGGCTGAGTTAAAATCAATGACCAATCCTGCCCTGCCCAGCGGCCGATGCCCCCGGCAGCCTGGCCAGCCCCCAGCCCTAGAAAACCCCTCCCTGCTCCCCGGTGAGAGCAGCCAGCAGATCCATAGCCTGAAGCGCAACACACAGATTTGCAGGTCCTGGTTCCTGGCCCGGGTTCAAACCACATTTGTTCCTGAAATCTGTTTCAGGGTTTTCTTTGCAAAGCGCATGTGCAGAGCCGTGCGCACAGCACCGGTTCCCAACACAGCCAGTGCCAAGGTCACTGTGCCAACCTGGGACTGAGCTGGGGACCTCCTAAGCACACTCTGGACAAGTCTGGAACCAGATGATCAGGGGAACTGGAACTAGATGAGCTTTAAGGTGCCTTACAACCCAAACCATCCCATGATTCTGTGATGTACTGGACTATCTCCCAGTTTGCTGCCCATTTAAGCGAAGAGGAACCAAAGGCTTTAAAACAGCCCCGTGACACACGGCGTGTTTTTTGCTGATGGGTGGAAACTTCAGCAAGACATGAGCCCTGGGGAGCTGGACTGCACCACCCACAGCTACAGGCAGTTGGGAAGAGGAGCTTGGACTGGAAACAGTGACAAACCACTGTGCTCCTGTCCCAGGAACAGCTATGCATGGATGGTTATTTCCATCCAGAGGTCCGAGCTGCTCTCCAGGCACAGGATTCAAGGGCTCCCCTCTGCAGGGAGGTGCAGGGGTGTGCTGCTGTCTGACAAGGCCGTTTCCGATGGGATGCATGCTGGACACATCTCCAGGCGGGCTTCGGGGCGAGATGCGGAGCACTGCGGAAGTGAGCTCAGATGGGAAATTGTTCCAAGAGATAAAGAAACAAGTTGGAAACTGAGCTGCAAAATAGACAGCACAGGAAACAATAGCACTTCAGATAGGCCTTCCAATTTCCCACAGCCGTGCCAGGAGTCCAGTGCTTTGTCCCAGGGATGTCCTGCTTAGACATGCTGGGAGGAGGTGCAGGCTGCTTGCTTGCACCTCTTCTCTTTCAAGATCTTACAGGCATTTGCTGGTTGTTTAAATGAGAGGCTGGGGACCAAGTCCTTCAGGTCTCATTAGATAAGAGTTTAGCTCTGTGATGACTTCAAAGGCCAGGCAGGATCCCACACCAGTAACAGGGAGTGGCAGATGGGATTTCGAAGGTGTGGGAGCCCCATGGTCCATCCCCTGCTTGCCTCAGTGAGTCCAGTGAAATGATGCTGCTTTGCAGGAGCTGCCCGTGCTGCTAAAGGCCATCCCTGTCTCAGGATCGCTGATGTCCCCTCCATGCCACCAAGGCAGAAAAGGACTCTTGTCTTTGCAGCAGAGCCTCCACACTGGTTGGTCACTGCAGCGCTCTCCTCGTCTCATCCCCCTGCTCCCCAGCCAGGGGCTGGGATGGCCCTTTCTGCCTCCCCACGGGACCTCCCTGATTTTCCATCACTCTGGCACAAAGTCATTAAAGGGCAGAACTATCATTAGGGCATCTCCATCACACAGGGAGCACTGCAAGGCCACTAACGATCGAGACAGGGAACATTGGACTTCCCTTTGCTGCTGCTGCGTAGCCCATAAATAACCCTGTCTTGGGCTGTTTTGGCGAAGCCAGGAGGTGTTTAGAGGAGCCCCTGCCCTGCTGCTCCCAGGTCAAAGCTTGGAAGTGAGAATTGACCCTCGATCTCCTAAGCAAAGGTGTTCCTTCCTGATATATAAGCATTAACTGGCTAATGATTACAGAGACACAGCACAAAAGCCTCCTCTCAGATACTGAGTGCCACAGTTTTGCTCTGGGTGGATCTGGAGCCAGCCAAAGCTGATGGCTTAGCAGGGGTTAAGCCAGGATCAAACTCTATGGCCAAGATGACAGGAGCAGCCCAACAGTAAAAATGACACAAAGAATATTTTTTTAAAGTGCAAGATTGCTGATGTCATCCTCCATATCCCCTTCCTCACACCTTCCTGGGCAGCCCTGTGACTGTCTGACCAACACCTGCTGCACAGGGGGCCTGGGCTCATGTTGAGCCACTGCGTTCTGAGGGGCGTCTCCAAGGCTGGCAGGGACAAAAGGATTCCCATCACTAATGGCTGGATCTTGGGAAGGTTTGTCATGACTCGGCTCTTGCACTGGTCATGCTGGCAGTGGGTATCTATCTCCTTGGCTGAGAGGACAGCAACAAAGACCCCCAGCACCTCCTCCTCTGGGAGCACCAGCTGGGCAGGAGAAAGGAAAATCAAGTCTTTTGTTACTGCCTTCATGCAGTTTCATAGAGCACTGCTGGATATGTTCTGTCCTGTCCCTGCCACTGCTGCACAGGCAGGAGCTCACCTCAGTGAACCCTGTGCTCTGCACCCTCCACTGTCCCCAGCTCCTAATGCCCCTGTCTTGAGGGATGTCTGGCTGCATGTCACATCATGTCCCTTCCATTGCATCACTTCTGGGGAGCCCGAGGACAGGCTACGGCACACGCAGGGCAGCACAACCTGCTCCCTGCCACCGACAACCTTTACTGCTGCTCAACATCTCTGGGACCAGGACCTGGAACACAGTCACCTCCTGGCACCAAGTCCAGGGCTGAGCCCTGGCACACCAGAGCAGCCACTGGGGTGAGGAAATGCCAGAGGAGAGTGCACTGTGCAGGGCCAGGAAAACACAGGGAGATGGAGCAGATCCCCACTCAGTCCAGCTGGTCTCACACGAGGCTGCACTGCTCCCTGACATGATGCCCAACACCAGAGAGGACCATGCCAGGATCAGTGCCACAAGATGCCAGCCCCCTACCACACCTGTCCCCATGCACACAGCCCCGTGCAGCAGCTTCATCCCTGCAGGTTGCCTTCTGTGTCCATCCCAAGTGGCCCCAGGATGCAGCACAGCCTGTTTGGGCAGTGAGCAGGATAAAACCTCACCCTGACCCTCAGGGCAAAACCCACGATGCTCTTCCATGGCACTGGGGGCTGTGACAGTGGGAACGTGCCACTGCCACCACTTGCAGCCACACATGGGTGTTGGATCACCCAGGCTGCAACAGGGAACTTCCCGACTGGATGAAGTCTTAAATCGGAGAAGCCGGGGCTCTGCAGCCCCCCAGCAACTGAGCCAGGCGGGCACAGCGAGGGGCACAGCGAGGGGCACGGCGAGGGGCACGACTTGCCAGGTCCACCCGGGCTGGACACTGGCCCCAGAATCACCGGTGAACAAACACAACAAGGGAAGCGGATCACGAGACATCAAAGCAGGGGGGCGATGAATATTTCATGTCCTGGCCTACATACAGCCCGGCTGTCCCCGCCCTGCGCTCCCGGGGGTCCCCAACAGCCCCTGAGCACAACAAAGGGGAGTTGCAGGCAGGCGGGGCCGCCCCCCCGGACCCCCCGCGTCCCCAGCTCTGCCCCGCCAGGCAGTGACACCCCGAGCCGGACCCACGGCTGACCCACCAGACCATGTGCATCCCGCTGGACCCACAGCCGCCCCACTGACACCCGGCGCCAGACCGCCAGCATCTTTGTGGGGATCCGCAGCCAGGGTATCCCACGCTGCCGGACCCACAGCTGCCCCACGGCAGCCTGGGCATGCTCGGCTGGACCCATCGCCTCCTTGCCGAACTGCCAGCATCCCCCATCCCACAAGCGGCTCGCGCCACCGCGGGCATTTCCCCGCCGACCCGCCGGACTCCTCTGCGGGCATCCCATTGCGGGCATCCCCCCGCCGCCCCGCTGGTCCCCACTGCGGACATCCCCCGCCGGACCCCACGGCCGGACCCCGGACATGCCCCTGCCGGATCCACTGCCGGACCCCGGGCACCCTCCGCCGGGCCCCGCTGCCGGACCGTGGGACCCCCGGCTGCCCCACAGCGGGGCACCCCCGCCGCCGCCGCCACTCACCTCCCGCCTGTCCGCGGAGCGGGGCCGCCCCCGCCGCTCGCCTCCAGCGCTCGGCCCCGGCTTTGTCTCCGCGCCGGGGGCGCGGCCGCCGCCCCCCGCCGCCGCCGCCGCCGCCGCCGCCGCGCTCGGTGCCCGCACCGCCCCGCACCGGGCCGGGCTCAGGGCTGCGCCGCCGGCAGCAGCATCGCGCAGCGCCGCGGCCCCGGCGCGCTGGTGCCTCGCCCGCCCCCGCTCACCCCTTCTGCGGGGCGGGGGGGAGCACCACGGGGAGGGGAAAATAAAAAAATGAAAAAAAAAAAAAAAAGAGTAATATGGCAGCAAACCGGAAACGGAGGATGGGGGAAAAGGCAGCAGCAGCCCCTCCCCTCCCTCCGTGGCTTTTTTTTTTTTTCCAGGGAGAAGGCTCCGGGCAGCCGGGCTCCGCGGGGCGCGCACGGGCCAGGGGCCGCCCCCGCCGCCGGCGCGTCCCGGCCCGCGGCGGGGGAACCGCCTGGTTGTGCCGGGGACACGCGTGGGAGCGGCGGCCGCGGTCCTCAGGGCGCGTCGCCCCGCGGGTGAGGGGCTGGGGGTGCTCCCACCCGAGCCCAGCACTGCTCGTCCCGGCGGGCTGGCTCGGTGTGTTACCTGGAAGCCGGAGCTGGTAACACAAAAGTGATTTTCAGGAGGCTGAAATCTCCTGGCTGGGTTGCGGTTCTCTTTATTCAACACCTCTAACACACGGCGAATTGCAGGGGAAATGTTGTTTTGTCAGGTTCTGTTCCTTCCCATCCCCAGGAGGGACACCTCGCCTTCCCAGAGGGCTGCAACCCACGTTCCCCCTCCTCTGAAGTCGGAAGGAGGCAAAACTTCAGATGGGAAAGCAGGCAAAGATAAACCACGTCCTGAGCCTCCCTGGGAACCCGGGGAACTTTGTGGGGCCCTTTGGAGGCAGCACAGGCACGCAGCGGTGTCTGTGCTCCGCTGGGGCATCCCTGTAGGGGTTAACACCTCCCACTCCCGGTCGCCCCTGAAGCCGGCGCCGGATCCAAAACAAGGCAGAGTGGAGCTGCGGGTGCTCCTGGGGGGGCAGTCCTCAGCTGGCAGCATCACCCCCTCAGGTGTGTGTGTCCCTGAGTTCCACTCAGGCAGGTGGGCACACGGCTACAGTTCCACCCGTCGCTCCCCTTGCTCCTCAGCAGCCTCCCCTTTCAGCAGCAGCAGGAGGTGGGAAATGCCCAGCTCTGCCCTGGCACCGGGGCGCACACACGGGCTCAGGGCTCAGCCGGGTGTCCCGATGCCTGCACCCAGCCCGTCGGGGCTGCCCGACCAGCTCAGCGGCGCTGGCAGCCCTCCCACCTCCCCCACTGGCGATCCACTGAAGTGTTCCCTGTCACGTTATCCTCCCGGAAGAAAGGGGGTGAAGCAGTCCACTCCTTAAACCCACATTTAGGTCCTTGATGCGGCACGCTCGGCTGCTGGCCAGCTGCAGTGCCCCTTGTATTTCCACAGCCAGCACCACCTCTGCCATCCTTGCCCACCCCTCCGACCAACCCTGCAGCCACTCCGCGGGGGTTTTCTGAAAACCCTCCTTCCTCTGAGCAAGATCTGACATTTCAGAAACAATTTGGGAAGTTAAAAACTTTTAAAGAACTATGTGGTGGAGTTTTTTTTTTTTTTTTTTTTTTTTTTTTTCTGCTTCCCACTCCCCCTCCGCCTTTTGAGTTATTAAAAAAATATTTCCCATGACACTGGCGAAGGCCAGCGAATCCATGAGTCACCAGGAACAAGGAGTCATGCACGCGCCGATCCATCACCCGTGGCCAGCACATTGTGAGGGGCCCTTCCCTGGGAGGAGCTGACGCTGATAAGGTCCCTCCAGCCGGCCAGGAGTCGCTTTCCCTCTCGGCTCCCTCCCAGGGCTGGGCGAGGCCGGCCTGGCTCCCCGGACACCCGTGGCGTGTGTGGTCCGGGGGAGCCAGCCCTGCCTGCTCCGTGCCGGAGCATCCAAGCGCAGCCTGGTTTGTTCCGAGGCTTGGGGGGTGTTAATTCTTAGCCCGCTCCCTCTGCTATTCAGCAGCGGAGGGAAGGGTTCTTCATCCGCTATGGGATGAAGGGATTAACCCGGTGGTGTGGGGCAGTCCCGGGTACTGCTCTGCTCACCCACGCGGATGTAACGTAGGGGAAAGAGGGGGTCACACCAATGCCTGGCAGCCCCACACCTTCTCCCTGCTGCGCTGCACAGGGACACAGGGACACAGGGACACTCCCCTGTCCCTCCCCATCCCAGGAGCACCCACTCCAGCCCGGAGCTCTGCCGGAGGGGAGAACACCCCGGGGGAGTGGGGACCTGGCTCCAGCCCCGGGTGAGCTGGTGAGGATGACTCAGCCTCTACTGGATCCAGACCCAAATCTAGGATGCAATTATGACTTATAAATATTTGTGTTTTGTTTTTCTCTTTTGCAATCAACTTCTTTTCTCCAGGCTGTCCTCCCAGTCGGAGTTCCCATCTCTGGCGGTGCCGGCCCATGGCTGGAGGGCAAACACCCACAGCACTGTGCCTTTCAACAGCCAGACCAAGTCCACGACACAACCTCTTCTTCCTCCTCTAAGATGATGCCAATGTGCAAATCTAAAATTACAAACAGACACTGTCTAAACCCAGACTCTTATCTTTTGGTCTCAAATGCTGGAATGTGCCCTCACAGGGCTGACATTAAACACGAATTGCTGGTGATAGTGTGATTTAAGACCATTTAAGCAACACAGCTCACCTCAGGACACTCCTGGCTCAGACATGAGGTCTGGAGCCTGACAGCCCCTGGCCACCCACTTCCCTTTGCCTCCCGCCTCTCTCCAAATATTTAACTTTAAGCAGTCTAATGCAAATTGCTGCTTTTTTCACCCAACCAGGGATTTCAGTCTCTTGTCGGAAACTTATTTTCTTGATATGATTCTTCACTTTTAAATAGCGCTGATAAAACCCACCCCAGAGAGAGGAAGAGGGTTATAGAAAGTGAAAACCAGGTACTTTCAATTTGAACAAAAAGTAGCACCGAGTATTTCCAGTGGCTCGGTTATTACAAGACATCTTGAAATGATACTTTAAAAAGAAATGAAGACATGCTCAGGTATTTCTGTGTTTTCTTGCTGACCTTTACACGAGTTTCATCAGCAACAAGAAGAATGAGAGTTACTGTGGGCAGATGCTGTCATGCTCATGAGTAAGTGAGTAAGTACGTGGCTCCTTCCCCTCCAGGTGTGCAGATCAAACTGCTCCACAGGGCTCCTGAAATCCTCCTGTGAGGTAAGAGGTGCTTGTTGGGTCCAGTATTTGATCTGAGCCCTGACCTCCCCAAAGTAACTGGATTTACAACAAAACATCTATTCATCTCCAGCCAGCTTTATTTTTAAGCATCCCCTTGGCACGCGTGAATAAGTTTTGTCTATTGGATTCTGTTCCTGAGGCTGCACTTTGCTCACTGCAAATTGCAAATACAGTTGCAGGAATTATTACTATTAGTAACATAATGGCTGTGTTTGAGATGCTGGCCTGAGAGAGAGGCAGCCATGACTCTTGCCCTGAGATTTTATGATCATTGAGCTTTACAGCCCTGCAAATAGTGAGCGTGAGATGGGAAATGATCAGCACCATCAGCCCTGTTAGGGAAGCTGCAGTTTCAAGCTCAGGAGCTGATTTAGTAAGGGGGATTGACCAGAATAACCCTGCAGCACGAGCCATTTGGCAATATTTCATGCTAGAAATGCTCATTCTGGCCATTCTCTCCCACACTGAGCATCAGGGCTGCAGGAGCCCAGCAGTGATTGCCAGCATCCTGCAGGTTATAGGATAAAAGGGGCACCTGAGAAGAAATTACCAGGAGGGCTCAGGACCTGTTGTGTCCCTCAGTGTGGTGACAATCTGCTATGCAAAAGGGGCCCTTAGCCCCTGCCAGGAAGTGTCATTGCAAAATTCCCTGGGGGAAAGCGCTGCGGGGAAACCACTGACTTGGTGACATGCAAATATTTAATAAGGAGGCACTGAGTTGAACAGCTGTGGGCTGAAATTATCTGCATGGTCAATAAAGGCACAACATTTCCTGTCAGGTTTATGACTGATAAAATATACTTTGATACAATCTTAATTAAGTATCTTGGAAAAGCTCGTTTGGGCAAAAATCTGACACGTTTTGCTTCTTGCCTCAGCTCAGCATGAAAGCCACACACAAGATATTGGCATCTCCCAGCATGGAAATTCTGCTTTTTGGCCAGTCTTAGTATCCATAGACAAGAGCAATTCAGAAAAACTCAGGGAAGCTCATGCAGATGAGATTTATAGCCCTGCTTCTGGCTTGATTTGGTAGCAGAGCAGTAGAGGATGGGTGGTTGGTGCAGAGCTCTGGTAGCCACATCCAGGAGACCCTGCCCCAGGGCTGGGATGTTCCCTCCCTGCCAGCACCCAGCTGCTTGCTGGCCCGCCTGCAGCCTGAGCAAGCAGAGCCGGAGCAGACACGAGGGTGTTTCCCCTTAATCATCCAGTCTTGGTCCTTGGAGCGAGGGATGGGCGAAGGAGGCCACAGCCTGAATCTGAAACACTTAAACCATGTGATGTTTGGATCCCAGCTCAGTTTAAAACAAGTTAAGTGAGGGGGGAGGTAGGGATGAAAACTGCTCGCAGCTTTTCTCAAAATCTGCTCCTCCTGCCCAGGCCTGACACTGGGGGATATCTGCTTCACCAAAGGAGCCACCACAGCATCACAAGCAGCTGCTCCGTGGAACCACAGCCATGGGGACCCTCTCCTGCACACACCCCTGCAGCTGCAGTCCGGCCCTTCGGCTAGAGCGTTGGGCAAGAGCTGCCCTCAGGGAGCCAGAGGGATGTCACCCCACCAGCAGCACAGCCCCAGCATGGATTCTGCCTGTCAGCCAGAGCTGAGGCACAAATAACAGCAGGAAACGTCTGGAGCTGATTCCTGGAGCCACGGCAGCGGCTTTGCCTGCAGAGCTTGACAGTGTCTGTTGTACTCTGGACTTTGGCTCATGGCAAGGTGAATTTATAAGCTTGGGATGGCTTTTGCACAAGCAGCAGCCAATGGGAAGGCAGTAGGAACAAGCCTTGGAGCCAAGGACACCTGGGCTGTAGCTTGGGCAAGATATGAAATGTCTCAGGCCATTGCTGATGCCTTCCATGCCCCCAGTCCATGCACTGGAATTGGCTGAACTTGACACAGGGGTGGCAGCTCAGAGGCTGGGACAGCCTCTGGCAAGAAGCATGGAGCTGTCCTGAGCGCAGGTTTTGCACAAAAGGAATGCTGTGCAAATAGGACTTCCAGCAGAGCATGATGCTGAAGACACAGCTCCTTGCCTGGAGCTGGAGACAGGGAGAAGTGAGAGCCCTTCAACCCTTCCAGCCACAGCTCCCCCATTTGGGAGCTGAGCTCCTTTCACACAACGAGAGACATTAACCAGATGTTTTAAAAAAGCAGAGCAGATGTGACCCAAAGCAGGTTTACCTTGTACCCACCAGCCAGAAAGGCTGGACTGAAACCATGGAGGAGCCTCTGTGCTCGAAGCCCCTGCTCTGCAGCGCTGAGTCCTCACCTGGACTGTGTTTTCCCAGGGATGGCAAGCAGAGTGCAAGGGGCATCAAAGCCACACTGGGGCCTCCAGGCAGTAAATTAAACTGGGGAAGCTGTGAGGAGGGAAGTGGACACTGCAAGAGGTTTGGGATTGCACAAGACAAATCTTGCATGTGCTGGTGAGGAGCAGGATCTGAGGGGTGGTGTGGGGCACAGGCAGCACCACAGCGCTCACTCATCACGAGCTCAGAAGTGTGGTGTGTGATGGGTTTGGCTCCTCATGGCTTCGAGGGATGATGAGCTTGGCACAGCTGTCCAGGGTACCTGGGGCTGCTAAGGCATGGAAAATTCCTTCCCTGGCTGTTACACCTGCTGGTTGAAAAAATCATTGCCAAAATTTACAAAGGGACACGATTCTCCATCCTGGATGCTCCTGCACCTGTTCCTTCTTTGTATCAGTCCTTGATAACAGCAAGGTCTTGACCACTGTCACTGGCAGGTAAAATGTGTCTGCAAGGACAGAACTGAACTACTGCAGTGGACATGAGTCTACAGGCTGCAAGCAACAAGAGGAGTGATTTATGGTGACAGAAAAGCCACAGATTGGTAAGAAGCATCATGAAATGGGAAAATCAGCTGAATTTCAAGGGATAGGCAGGAAGCTGATTTCATTGCCCTGAAATTGCCAGCTCCAAGCAAGAGACACTTGGAGCAGCTACTGCACAGTGGCCTGGGTACCAAAAGCCAGAAAACACCCTCACAAACCACCACTCAAAAGCCACAAACTGCCAGAGAAGAGCTGGACCTTGGACCTGCAGTGACTGTCAGCTGGAGGAGGAATGCAAACACTGATTACAGCTCACATGTGTAGCCAGGGAGAAAGGGAATGCTTCCCAAACAAATCAGCCCTCATGGCTGCATGAGGAAGAGGAGGGTCAGATCCCTTCTCAGTGCCAAGGCCAGCAATCAAGCTAATCATCAAACACACAGCAAAGCTCTGTGCTCCAGCACTCTCCATTCATCATCCCATTTTCTCACTGCAGTCAGTCTCTGATGCCTCATGAGATAAATAAACAAACAACTAAATCAATACAGTCATCTCAATCCCTGCAGGCCACAGGCTGTGAACAACACAACTTCTGCCTGAAAGAAGTATCAGTGTGGAAGAGATGCTCCCAGGAGAGAAGTCCAGCACCCCAGCTCCCAGCTGTCCAAAAATTAACACACACACAGGGGAATGGTTGGGCAAACAGATACTGAGCAGGTCCTCCCTTCCCACAGCTTCCTTATCATCTCCTCAAGCATTGCCAGATAGCCTGACCCTCCCTAAACCCAGGCACTGGGGGAGTGTTTTCATTCTTCATGACGGGCTGGGAAATAATCTGAGCTTATTGACTCGACAAGGGGGCTGCTCTGCAAACATCAGTGTCTGATGGGCCTCAGGCTCTGCAGTCCTGTCAGCAGGGAACCTCAGCAGAAACCCTCTGCTGAGAGAGGCCTGGGTATGAGAATGAAAGTAAATTAGGTCTGAACAAGATTAACAGGGATTTAATTGAACTATGTGAACTGGAACTCCAGTCACGAGCTACTGATTAGCCTGTCTCAAGGGATTGTGCTGCTGGCACTGGGGAGCACAAGGATGCATTGTGAGTGTGGGACAGCTCCAGGGACAGCCATGGCCACAGCTCTGGAGATGAGCATGGCCAGAGAGGCAGAGTTGCTTGAATGTGATCAGAAACAGGGGAAAGAACTCCCAACTCCCAGCCATGTTTCTTCAGAGCTGAGGCATGTCCTGCTGAGGGACAGGAACTCTGTGAAACACACCAGCAGAGGAAATCCAGCCCTCAGCCAGCTCCTGGCTTTGGGTGGCAGAGCAAGGTGTGGCTGCAGAGGTGCTGCCTACTGGCAGATACCTGGAGACAATCTTTGAAAACCTCCCCTTCAATAAAATTGACTTAATGAGGTCTTCAGCTCCCTTTGGGATGTTAATTACAAAACAGCCTGGAGAAAAGTGCTTGGGAATGAAAGGAGTCGCCACACTAGTCCTTCTCTGTTTTGGTTTTCTGGTGAGAGAACCAGCAGACACTTGCCACAGCTTGGCTACCAAGATCCAACACACACTTGCCAGAGCTTGGCTACCACTCTGGTCTCACTGCAGCCAAGAAGAGTCACCAGACAGCCCCATGCTCCAGCCATGCAAACCTGGGCTCCTGAAAATCCCTTTTACCAGCCTGAATCCCCATCTAATCCCCTGCTTGCATTGTTAGCAAATGATGCCTTTATTGGGGCTACCTTCGTGGGGGCTCTCAGAGCCCATCATGGGGAGCAAATTGATTTAGTCACTGGCTGGTTTTTTCCTTCCTCCAGGAGGGTGAAGCAGTGTTAGGAGATAGTTTGCGACTCCCAAGTCAAACACAGATACAGATGCACACATGCCTGACAGTATTAACTAACCAATTTCTCACAGATTAAAGGATCTGAAAGGATTTCCCTTAATGGATCATTTTAATGAATAGGTTATTTATGTCCCTATGTTCCTATAGTCTGGGAGTTTTGGCAGCTTTCACAGTGAATGTGAGGGAACAGGCAGCACAACTTTAAACACAGATTTCTTTTATAACAAAGATTGTGATGGCATTTATTACACATTTCAGGATAGACTAAAATACATGGGTTATTGGTAATCTCTACATACTCTAAATTCAACAAACAAGAGCATTCCAATAGGTATAAAGCTGTCAGGAACAGACTGGGGAATTTATCTTCATCCCTCTTCCCCCCAATAAAACCAAACGCCAACATCCATGATTTCTACTGAGCAATGAGTGAGCCAGCCTGCAAATAGCTGGATGTGGACATTGATGTAGTAGCTGCTATTTCAGGTAACAGCCACACAGTGCCCACTGCTAACTGGTTCTGAGCTGCAGAAGTGACTGTATTTTGGATAACACGTAAAGCATTAACCCCCTGCTTTAGGTAACCTGCAGAAAGCTGGAATTTACATAAAACCATTCTCATGTATTAAAATGGAAAGAGTGATCTGAAGTATGTACTCAGGGCTTTTTTTTTGCCCTGCAGATCAGAGGCAGAGCACAGGTCCATCATGGAAACTCATGGCACAACACTGTTCTTTGTAATTTGTGTGGGAACTTTTTGTAATATTTCTTTATTAAAGCAACTTTAGAGTGCTTGTGTCTCCTATGCTTTGTTCTGTACTCCTGGTACTGCCTTCATGTAGCTCAAAAAAAAAAATTAAAAAGCAGAATTCAAAGCAGAACTCCAAGCTGGATTTTAAGAAATGCAACTTGGTGCCAGCATTCTGGCTAAGAGCATCAGAGAGCGTGGAGCAGGGAAGTCAGAGTCACACTGGTACTGGCATCCCTCTGTCACCCCCACAACAGCAAGAGTGAGCAGAGGACGTGGCTGTTCTCAGCACTGATGGTTTCTGTAAATGCGCTGTTCACCTGCTGTTAAAGAACACACACCTGGGCTCACCAGGCATGTGTGACTCGAGGTTGGAGTCTGTGTATGCAAAGAGGATCACAGACTTGCAGCCCTGCCAGGGAGAACCCTTCCTTCAAAGCTGCTCTGAACCCTGGGTGCGCCTCAGAGAGCAGGTTCTCCTCCCATTGACTCACTCCTGATCAAACAAACCAAGATGTGAGCTGGCATCAGGAAGCTCGAGCTGCTCGACAGAGACTCCGTGGCTACGTCACCACCTCTCTCCTCCAGTCCTGTCTAGCCATATTTCAATCCAGTCCTGGATTGTCCCTGGGCCTGGAGAGCCAGAGCCTGAAGGAACAGTGTGTCTCCTGCCATACAGTCAGGGTACACAGCTGGCCTGCCACCCCTTGGATCTTAAAATACCACATCTCCTCAGGCTGACAACGTATTCGCCCTCAGGAGGAACTCAGCCAGAGGAGATGGAGCAGACTGGCAGGGAGGGATTTGCAAGAGAAATGATCCCCAGCTGTGTTGAAAGAGGGCCCATGGTCAGGGCTCAGCCAGCTGCCAGGAGGGTTTATCCATGGCACAGTGAGGCAGTGCAGGCTGATACACCACCAGTGCACCATCCCCAGACTCCCAGCTCAGCAGCTCTTCCCCAGCACGCAGTGCCTGGTCTTCCCAAGTTTCCAAGAACAACTCCCCTAGCACAGGCATTAAATTCTGCACCTTCCAGAGTCAAATTGTTTCCTGATTCTTGTAGTCATTGCAATCCCCACCACAGCCTCAGTTCCCTGAAATGTACCTGCTTTCAAAGGTGGGAACAGAAAGGAAGAGTGCATGGGTGGGGAACAAGAGGCAGCGACGCTGGGGAAATGAAAGCTTTCATCTCCAGTAGTCTGGAATCTGGTGAGTTATTACCTAAAGAATTAAAGAATATGACAAAGGCATTATGATTAAGCCATAAAATGCAGCTATGTATTTCAGACTAGATGACAACAGAGATGAATACAAAGCTGTGTAGTGTGGCATTCTTGATCCATTTGATCCCTCTGCCTTCAAAAAACACAACACAAACTGGTATCCAAAGTAGCAAACTCATGCTCCACTTTCCACAGGGACTTCACTAGAAATCTCAGCCAGCACGGAGGAGCCAAGCCAACAGCCCTCTCCACCCACCAGAACTGGAAGAAGTCACTTTAATGGTGACTGACACATTAATTAAGTCAAATGAAGTCCTGGATATGTGAAGTTCTCTTTGCTAGTAAGAAATCTGTGGCAGAACCCCAACCCTTCCACTCTTCTAAGTTTCTTCTCCCTTGCCCCTGAAAAGTAAAAGATGCCAGTGCCAGAAAACCATTAACAGAGTTAGTTGCCTTTGATGTTGTCTCTGAGGAAGCACGATTACAGGTGGTTATTTGGTCTTTGGGGGCTCATCAGCCACACCTCTATCGTTTCTTTTTGGTTTCCTTCTTAGGTTTCTTGCTTATCTGTGGAGCAGCTGCCTTTGGCTTCTTCACCGTCTCTGAATTCTTAGGCTCAAAACTGTCCGAGTCCTACAAGAATCAATTAAGAAACAGTCAGTAACTATTTTTTTACCATTTGCTAACAGGTTGCTTTGGGGATTCAAGTATAAACCAGAGGAAACAAGAGCTGGGTATCTCTGTTGGAACACATTGATGTCAAACTTAGGCCACGTGTAAATGAGACTTGAGCACCATCTCTGTTCCTTCTGCATGTGCTTTTTGATGAGTGTGAGTTTCTGCACAGAAACAGCTTGTTACCAGAGATGCATTAAAAGCTTAAATATCTAAAACAGGCTTTGGAGAAGAAAAACTTTGAAGGCAAGAAGAAAATCAACACAAAGTGAAAACTATTTGAATTAGGAAAAGATAACATATAATCATCAGGATGCATGGAAATAGTCAGCAGGCATTTCTGCCAAACACTAATCACTATCATGTGCAACACAAAAAAAAATTCCCAAAATAGTAGTAAGAATATAAAGTTCAGAGCCTCTAAAATCAGAGGACGGAATTGCAGACAAAGCTTTCTTCATCTGGATTAACAAAATACTGAGATGTGATGCTGGTTTCCTTCAGAGAAGATGAGAGATAATATTGCAGCCATGGGAAATAAAATCTAGTTATCTTGTGAAAACACAAGGGAACAGTGCCAGTCTCCTCTGAGAAAGCACACACATGCAGATTGCCTCCTTTCATTAAATGCATTTGAGTATAAATATTGCTTTAGCATCTTGGGTTCTCTCAGCCTGAGTGTGCCAACTGGAAAAGGACACACAAAAAAAGGCTGAGCAAGACGTGCGAGTTCCAAGCTTCCAAGCCAGAACTCCAGATAATGGAGGGGGAGGCAGCATCTGACAGTGTCCTTTTAATCAAAGAGCTTGGTTCAAAGTCTCTCAAGTTACTGGGCTATTACATCTCACATCTGTGTGGCTTTCCAAGGAAGGAGACTTGGCTGGCTTTCCAAAGGCTGTGAGCAGTGCACAGGGAGCTGGTTATTACTCAGGGATGCAGAATGCTGCTGCCATAACGTGAACACTGCTGCCTTCTAATGTCCAAACCAAGGCAGACTTCAAAGTTTGAGGCTCCGAGACAGCAAAGTTCCCCAATATCCTACCCAGACTGAAGCATCATTCTCAGGATCTGGAGGAGTAGCTTATCGTGTTTATGGTCTTGTAAACAAGTCATATGGACAGCACATCAAGAGGACAGTTTATATACGGAGAAAATAAAAACTAGAGTATGCAAACATCAAGGCACGCTACAAAAATAAATAGTAAAAGGTCCTTGAGCCTTATCATTTTAATTGGGGCTGGTCTCCAGTTTCCTACTCCAGACCAAAGCTCTCACTCTTTTCAACTTTCAAGAATAGGGTTACCCGGTATTTCTCAAAAATTTGCTGGGGAAATGATGGACTCTGACAGACAGGCACTGGTGGCTGCAGAGTAACAGTGCAAAGGTTGGGCTCAATGATCTTGGAAGTCTTTTCCAGCCTGAATGATTCTAAGACTTGCAATGGCACTGCATGGTGTCCAGCAACTGCCTGTTTTTCTCCCTGCTGGGAGCTGCAGCTCCTGTGGCAGGACAAGCAGGAGGGAGCATGACCCATGGCAGGACAGCATCACATCACACCAGCAGTTAAAGGTGGAAAAATTGGGTCATGAACTTTATCCTTCACTCTGTGCCTCATCCTGAGGCATTTCCTTCCCCCAAGAGGTTGAAAATTTCCAGGCTTCCTCTGCACAGGAGGGAGCAAACATGGAAATAAAGAATCTGAAAACAGAACTCTCCATGCTGAGTTGTTACTGAAAATATACCATCAACATCTGTATCAAAGCACCAAACTTGCAGCCTGATCACCTTGCAGCACTGAAATACTTGTCCCCAGCACCAAAGACATTTTTCTCTTTAATGAAAAAAGCCAGGCAGATGCAGGACATCCCTCAGTCTAGAGGAACAGCTCACCTCAACCTTTCCCTTTCAACTTCTGTGCCAACTGCATCAAAGGACCCTTGGACACTGGATGGGATGTCAGTCCTGAAAACTGCTTTTCTCACCTTTAGGATATACCAGAAATTTCACCTGCATCTTGGTTCCAAAAATGACACTCAAACTCAAGCCCAGAGTCATTTCCTGAAGGCAGGTCCTGCAACGGGGATGCCCTGCCCGGCAATTAATGAAGCAAATCAGCAGCAGGATGACAATATGGGTTGGGACAAAGCCTTCTCTTGCAGCCAGGAACTGCACATGCATTTAACACCTTGTCAATGCTTCAGGTTGCTTTTTTCACTAATATTAAGAGAGATCCTGGCTCAGATATTTGTTCCTGACTTTCCTATCTGGTGGTAAATCACAAGACAGAAACTGGAGGTGGGAAAGCCAGAGGGAAGGAAGGAGACTGAACAATGAAACTGTCATCAATGCCAGGGGCAGCTGTGTCTCCATTAGCTACTCAACATTCCCTCCCATCCTGTTTTCTCTGACTCTGCCCATTTGTATCAATATTAAAGAGCACTACTTACTGTCTTGTGGGACTTGGACACGGGCAGGATGATGGCAAGCACACAGATCAGCTGGAAAATGGCTCCAAAGAAGAGTCCATAGCGTAGCACATTCTCCATGAATGTGGGCTCAGGGATCTCAGGTGGGGAGAAATCCAACTCTGCAGCCATTGTCAGTGCACCCTTCTCCTCTACTGCTCTCAAGAAAACTGGTTACTGCAAGGGGGAAAATACAGAGCAATTTTTTGCATCATCCTTTCTGGCATTCACTTTGTTATCCACAAATGACAGACTCCCTCATGGAGTTTTGAAGATACTCTTGATCTACTGGAGCAATAACGAAAAGGAAAGCTGTGTTTAATTTGGGTGTTTGTCTTTTGTCACCTGCCTACAAAAACAGCCCTCAACTCCTGGTATTAGGCCATTTGTGGGTGAGGAGCAGACAAACAAAATATGAACCATGTTCATGAAACAATAAGGGAAAAGCTTAATAAGCAAGAATACATTTCTTCCTGAAGTTGATCACACATGCAAGGCGATTACTACTTATTTTTACTTATATTGTCCATGTGGACACAGCCTTGATATTTTAGATGCTGTACAAACCCAACTGCTTAAACCACACAGAAGCAGAGCTGCTGAAGGCAGAGGAACGAGTTATGTGTATAAATTTAAGTGTGGCTTTGGTGGCTGGTTACACTAAGCCCCATATAACTTAAAACAGTCTCACAGGTAGTTTGTGGCAGAGTTAAATATTGATCTACTGGGTCCCAAGCTTCTCAGCCACGAGACCATCCTTCCTTCCTTCCTCCCTTTATCTTTTGCTAATGGAGTTTTCAATTTGCTCTATGAATGAGTAATGGATTTTTACAACGAGGGAGAGCTCTCCTGCCAGAATTGCTAGAGTATGCCTCAGGAAGTCCCCAAAGGGAAATCCAATTAGTCTGAGATGCCATCACACTCAGCTGTGATTAGTGCCCCACTCGGTTTTCCCGACCTGGATGATGCCATTGTGCATTCCCTGGATCAGCACTGCTCACTGATAGTTACAATTCTCTGTACCACTAAAACTTGGGTGTGACTGAGTTTGTAGGCTGACTTTGCCTCCTAGGAATTATCTCCAAAGCAGGAGGTATCTCTGCATTTCTCAAGCTGGGAGGAGATTGTTACAATCTGCAGATGTGACCCAGTCCAGAAGGATGGCAAACGTGGCATGTAATTCCAGAGAAGTTATAGCTGGTAAATTTGAGAATCAACTCAATGCCATTGCACAAGAGGCAACTATCACTTGGTTACACACAAAAGGGAGAGGTATAAATTACAAAAAAATTTATTTGGTTTTCATTCAGCTGAAACACAGAATGTTATTTTGAATTTTAAGACAGGAGAACACTTCCAACTGCAGAGACTGCCAGCCACTGGAATAGGGAGACTGCGGAATCCCTGCTCCTGGTGATTCAGAAGAGCAGATCAGATAAGCACTGGCCTGGGATGGGTGTGGGTATATAGAATTGTGCCTTTGAATCAGGAGTTAAGAATAGGTGACCCCTCGAGGTCCTGTTCAGGTCTGTACTTCAGTGAAAGAAAATGTTTCAAATTCTGATTCCAACTCGGTCAGCAAGGGCTGTGTGGGACCTGTACATGAAGTCAGGACACACACTGACCCACCCAGGCACAGCCAGTCCCAAAGGCTGCTCACTGCTGTGAACAAAGCCTGCATGCATGTGCCCCATCCCAATTGCTTTTGCCTTTTAAATCACCTCTCCCAACCCACTAAGGCAGCAGTTCCTAAGCAAGAAACAGATTCACTTCTGAGTTGCATTTATCTCATCTGGATATCTTTTGAAAACATTATTGCTGCCTGCCCCTGTCCTCAAACACAGCAGGAAGGGAAGTTCTTTCCTTCCTCACCTGGAGTTTTCTCAGGACAAACTCCTGCCGATAATCCTGATTCACACACCTGAAACACAACACAGAGATAAATAGGAAAAGGAAACAGATACAATGAAAACAAAAAAAAGCTCTGTCCTCATCTTCTACAACTCTCCCCCTCCTTTCCCCTTTTCTAGCTCACCTGCCCTGAAGGCATTAGTAGTTCTTGAACAAATCCAGGTGCCATGACCAGCACCAAGAACTCCCCTGCAGGCTGGCAGCAGCTGCCACCACCATCTGAAGCAGTATCCCATGAAACATGGGATAAAAAACCTGGCATTGTGCTCCAACTAATTACAGCAGTGTCCTTGCTTGCTCAGGCAACCCACGCACGGACCATTGATTTTCCTGCCATCACTGGAGCCCAACTCTGAGCAAAATTCCTCAGTTTTAAAAAACTCCAGTGGTTCACACAATGCCCAAAGCCTCTGCCTTGCACCTAAACCAACAGGTCCCTGGATGGTGGAGCCTTCCTCCCTGTTCCCAAAAAGCTCAGTTTCACCACTTATTCCTCAGATAACATGTCTTCTTCTCCACAGGTTGTCAACTGCCTTTCTCCTCGGATCACCTCACCATAGCCACACTTAAAGCAGCTCTTCTTAAACTGCGTTTAACGATCAATACTCCTATGCGAGACCCTGAGAGGAAGCTGCCCTTGCCCTCTCCAGTTTATTCATGAGGTCTGGCACCCAGTGAATGAGCTGCAGGAGTGGCAAGATCCCTCCTCTCCCCACAGAACCAGCCAGGGGCTCCTAGGGGCTGCAGCTCCTGCTTTGCCCAGTGACAGCACCAAAGAGGATGTGGCTGCTCCCCATGGCTCAGGACCAGCCCCTGTGAAAAATAATCAACATATTTCCAGGGCCAGGGCCGTGCACCAGCCAGGAGACACTCCAACCTTTCTTCTTGCTCTTCTGCTGCACTGTGTTTCCCAGCTGATGTCTTCAACACCTGGCACTACATAAATCACTGGCAGAGGACAAAGCCACGGGAACAGCTCTAGTAATATATATTAGCTTCTTCTTGGGGTGGAAATAAAGTACAATGAAAGATTCCGTCAAAGGACGAGGCAAAAAAAGCTCAAGTTGGAATTTTTAACCGGCTCAGCAGGCGTCGGGAGGGAGCCTGGCCAACTTCCACCGGCTATTCCTGTCCGCACCGCTGAATCCATGGCCGAGGAGCCCAGCTGTGGGACAAGGGCCCGGGGGCCGCTCAGCCGTGCAGCCCCAGGGCGGGGACACCGGCGTCCTCCTCCCTCCGTCCCTCCCGGGCCAGCCCCGCTGGCTCTGCACTCGCCTCCCGGGGCGATGCTGAAGCCACCGCTGCCCCTCGCCAGCGTCCCTCGCCCGCAGAACCCGGCACGGCCCCGCTCACCGCCCGCTCCGCTCCGCTCCGCTCCGCTCCCCGGCCCGCGCCGCCCCGGAACGGCTTCGCGCCCGCGGGAAGCGCTTCCGGCCCGGCCCGGCCGCCGCCGCTCCCCGCAACCGGCCCTGAAAACCATCCCTAGCAACCGCCCCTGACAACCAGCCCGGCAACCATCCCTAGCAACCATCCCGGCAACCGTCCTTGACAACCATCCCTAGCAACCGCCCCGACAACCATCCCTAGCAACCGCCCCTGACAACCATCCCTAGCAACCGCCCCTGACAACCATCCCTAGCAACCATCCCTAGCAACCATCCCTAGCAACCGCCCCTGACAACCATCCCTAGCAACCGACTCTGACAACCATCCCAGCAACCATCCCTAGCAACCGCCCCTGACAACCATCCCGGCAACCATCCCTAGCAACCGCCCCTGACAACCATCCCTAGCAACCGCCCCTGACAACCATCCCAGCAACCATCCCTAGCAACCGCCCCTGACAACCATCCCTAGCAACCGCCCCTGACAACCATCCCAGCAACCATCCCTAGCAACCGCCCCTGACAACCATCCCTAGCAACCGCCCCTGACAACCATCCCAGCAACCATCCCTAGCAACCGCCCCTGACAACCATCCCTGACAACCATCCCTAGCAACCACCCCTGACAACCATCCCTAGCAACCACCCCTGACAACCATCCCTAGCAACCGCCCCGACAACCATCCCTAGCAACCGCCCCTGACAACCATCCCTAGCAACCGCCCCCGACAACCATCCCGGCCACCATCCCTAGCAACCGCCCCTGACAACCAGCCCTAGCAACCGCCCCTGACAACCATCCCTAGCAACCGCCCCGACAACCATCCCGGCAACCATCCCTAGCAACCGCCCCTGACAACCATCCCGGCAACCATCCCTAGCAACCACCCCTGACAACCATCCCGGCAACCATCCCTAGCAACCACCCCTGACAACCATCCCTAGCAACCGCCCCTGACAACCATCCCGGCAACCATCCCTAGCAACCGCCCCTGACAACCAGCCCGGCAACCATCCCTAGCAACTATCCCGGCAACCGTCCTTGACAACCATCCCTAGCAACCGCCCCTGACAACCATCCCTAGCAACCATCCCTAGCAACCGCCCCTGACAACCATCCCAACAACCATCCCTAGCAACCGCCCCTGACAACCATCCTGGCAACCATCCCTAGCAACCGCCCCTGACAACCATCCCGGCAACCATCCCTAGCAACCGCCCCTGACAACCATCCCGGCAACTATCCCTAGCAACCGCCCCTGACAACCATCCCAACAACCATCCCTAGCAACCGTCCTTGACAACCATCCCAGCAACTGTCCCTGGCAACCATCCTTAGCAACTGTCCCAGCAACTGCCCCTGACAACCATCCCAGCAATCATGCCTAGCAACCGTCCTTGACAACCATCCCAGCAACTGTCCCTGGCAACCAACCCTAGCAACCGCCTTGGCAACCATCCCTAGCAATTGCCCTAGCAACAGCCCCAGCAATCATGCCTAGCAACCATCCCTAGCAATCACCCAGCGACCATCCCTAGCAACAGCCCCTAGCATCCCTAGCAACCACCCCAGCTACCAACCCTGGCAACCAACCCAGCAACCACCCTAGCAACTGCCCATGGTAACCAACCCTAGCAACCGCTCCAGCAACTGTCCCTAGCAACTGCCCCAGCAACCATCCCAGCAACCGCCCCTGGAATCAACCCTAGCAACAGCCCCTAGCAGCCACCCAAAGCTGCCCTTTGCAACCACCCCCAGCCCCCCGGGCACTGCCTTGCTAAGGGTGGCCTGGGGGACCGGGGTAGTGGGGGCTTGGGGGCTGCACTCCATGTTCTTCCAAAACCCCCCTGAGGCCAATCAGCCTCATGGTCCGTGGGCCCCAGCCCAGCTGCGGGAGCCTGCGGGTGCCCACCCCCTGGTTGGAAAGGATCCCTGAGGTCACCAAGTCCGACCTATGACCCAACACCACCTGTCAACCAAACCAGAGCACGGAGTGCCACGTCCAGTCCTTCCTTAAACACCTCCAGGGATGGCGTCTCCACCACCTCCCTGGGCAGCCCAGTCCAATGTCTAATCACCCTTTCTGTGAAGAAATCCTGCCTGATGTCCAACCTAAACCTCCCCTGGTGCAGCTTAAGGCTGTGTCCTCTCATCCTGGCTGGGAGCTCATGGCAGAAGCACCCCAGCCCTTTACACCTCCGGCTTAATGTACTCACCCCCTAAATCCCTGTGTGGGTTTTAATCCCACCATCAATTATGTGGCCTTTCAGTCCTGGTGGGTTTCTCTTTATCCACAAGGTTTTCATCTGCTCCCTTGACACACTCTGGCAGCATCAATTAAAATGTGCTTCTGACTTTGCTCTTGACAAGACTTCATTTTTAATGTCCTGTGTAGTTTCCAGCTCTGGACTGGAGATGTCTCGATAAAATGAGCTACAAAGGGGAAAATGCCTTGGGCTCTGTTTTGCTCATTTGTGGTATTTAAAGAATCTGTTTTGTTTTGCCCTTTTCCTAACCCTAAACTATCAGAAGTGCCAGGTTGTTTTTTCTGCAGAGCTTTATTACCAGAGAGTTTAAATACTTTGGGGAAAACCTAATCAGTTACTTATCTACTGAGGAAGTAAGGTATGGCATTTGTAATAAAAGGATTTTCTAGGCTGTTACCAAGCATTTGAATTAAGTGGATATTAATGATAATGATTTCAAAGATTTTTAGCAATTGGATTAGATAATCCTTCATGTTTTTTAGTGCAGAAGATATTACAGACAACTGGAGAACATGCTGAATGAGTGGCAGAAGCCAGAGACATTTTTACACAGAAAAGTCTTCTGGCATAATAATCCTAAGAGAAAATTACTCTTAAATGGAGCTTTTCCTGCCCCTGGTAAGTGACTAAAGGATAATGCCAGAGCTCAGGAAAGCAGTAAATTCTGCTCTTTCACCTTTTTACCTCCCCAACTCTAAATGTTTAGGATGAAAAAAAAAAACTGCTGAGAAGGAAGAAATAATTATTGAAAATGTCAGGAGAGATCTTATCAGAATGGATTAACAGACAGATTAAATTCTTCCCAGTATTACCAGTACACTGAATGTGCTGGTGCTGCTGCCCACACACCTTCTCACAGGCTCCAGTCCTCGCAGATGGAGTTTGCAGGCAAAGGGGGGAAAAGACCCTCATTACTGTATATTTTATTCTTTTTCTTCTCTCCCCAGCAGAAAGGGCACTCCAAGCAGAATTAGGCAGGTGAAGTGTGCAGTTTTTAGGCAGCTCCTGCCCCTCCTCTCCCACTCTATTTCACCCAAGGCCACCAAAGCCTCCAGGCCAGGAGTGCCCCAGCCTGGGAGCCACAAGCAGGTGCTGCCATCAGCCCACTGTGGCTCCCCACCTTCCACCAGCATCACACTGACCCACTCCTTGCACCTGACTGGGAAATGACAAAAAAAGGAAGCTATTTATTAAAAAAAAAAAGAGGGAATATTCTCCCAAAACCTACCAGATGCAAATGGGTTTCAAAGCTAAAATTGATTAAACAAGGGGACACGACAATTTTGTCAGCACTCTGTTCTAAGTAGGGACAATGCTCAGGCAAGAAGTCTTTCTCCAAATCCAAACAATCCTTGGCTTTTTTTAGTCCTTTCTACATTTCTTCCTTGTGGTATTTCCTGCTTGTCTTTGCCGTGAGGCCTCTTTATTACCACTCACTGTACGTGTGATCCTTGTGCTCCAATGTCTTGTCATCCTCAGGTTGCACATTTGTATTCAGCCAGGAAAAAAATTACTCATTACTGCTCTCATTTCTCATCCCTCACTGGAAACACAGCCTTCCTCATTCCCTCTCCATAAACCACATTTTGCCTTCTCAATGCCAGTAACATCTCACTCTTATTCAGTTTTTTATCAGTGGCTTTTCAAAGGATTGAAGCTGCCTCTCCCTGTTCACTGATCCTGGCTGTAACCTTCTAGCCAAGGCTCCTTTCCAAACTGAAATGAGAGTGGTGAGACCAAAGATGAGCTCCTTAATTACTGACATTCACTGCTGGCATCTCAGCCCTGTCTGCCACGGTTGGAGGAGGAAGGAGGTGGTATTTAGAGAGCCAGAAATTCAGGAATCAGTAACTCTCAAGCCTACAGCTGAGTGTAACGTGCTGATGCCTGGCTGAAACTCCTGGCAGCTCACTTGGGCGATGCTGAAATGCTCCAAAGCTCTGCTAAGAAATAAACAGAGCCAGACAGGTACAGGCTCTATAAATGGATCCCACCTGCAGAGCCCATCGGGCCTCCGGACAGATGCACATCTCACAGGCTGCTGCTGTTTGCTCTGTTGTACAGGCTCAGGGGTAGCTCATGTCTGAAGATTAAACAGGCTTTTAACACCACGAGACAGTCCTTCTGACAGCACTTCTTGCACATTTTGAATTTCTGCTTTATTTTGGCTGGTTTTAATCTGATCCCCTGCTTCAGACTCATTCTCAGAGTGCAAGCAGTGCTCTCCTCCAGAGTGTCTCCTTCCTTGAGATTATTTTGATAAATGTCTGTATTCGGCTTCTGACCAATTTGAATTCCTCCAGGAAAAATTCTCCTCAGGAAATCTATTGATGTTCAAAGAGTTGATCTGAAGATCCAAGTCTCAACACTTTATCCTTCCAAGAAGAAGAAACCAAGTTTTGTGTAATTTTCTAATGGCAAGTCTCACCACACCCGCTGGGTTGGAGTTTTGGGTTTTTTGTTTCTTCCTCAGAAGGAACGGGTATCACAGGCTAAATCTTGTCTTTCTCATCTCATTTAAGTTTCCTTGCCTTCCACAGAAATGACTGGATTTTTACAAAGAACTTAGAAATGAAAGTTACTGTGAACACAGCAGTAATGAACGCTGCAATTAAATGATTATGAATTTATTATAAAGTGCCTGAGTTCTGCCACTTGGGATAAGACACTTAAACCAAAATGGGTTCCATCCTACCTCTGTGGTGGCAAACCCAAGCAAAAACCATAACTTTTAGTCGTAGGCAGCTCTGTTTAATTCACCATCAGGGCATTTGCTACAAGTTAGTCCCCACCCCACCTCTCACTCAAGTAAAAGCAAACCAGAGGGAACAGCTCTATCCCCAGGGCTCTCTTGGAAGTGGTAGAGGGTGGAGATGCCACCCTGTGTGACATTTTGGAGAAGTGCAGAAAAGCTTTTGACAGCTGAGAACCCAGGATGGTTTTTTGCCATTTGGTGAGTTCTGACTGCCATTAGTCTCAGCCCTACAAGGCTGGACCCCATTTCCCATGCTGCTCAGCTCATCTGAAGCTGTTAGGTCGTGCAGCTGGAATGGACAGGGGTGATTTTTTAAAGCATGGCATGGAGACCGGGGGAGGTAAAGCTGAGAGGAAATCAATACTGGGAAATTGCTTCAGGATCCTAACTCTGTGTCCTTTGTCAGCAAAGGTTTGGCACTGAAATGAGAGTAGCTGGCATGTGCTTCATCCAAGGGCCGTGGGGAGGGTGGGTCTGCTTGGATGTGACTCCAAAATCCAGCAGTTCCAGATGCTGAAGTGGCAGCTCGTACCTGGCCGTAGATTTCATCAAGCTTGCACTGGTGTAGGCTTGGGTTTAGAGGGCAAACTGAGAGTTACCCACTGCTCGTTTGTGATATTCACATTCTCTGAACAGAGAGAGAGATGATTTTCTCTCCCAGGATTTTTCCTGGGAAGCCGCGAGACGCAATGAGAATGCTCAGAGAAAGAAGAAAACAATTCTTATCTCTATTGGCTGCTCCTGTTGTTTGGCACATGTGGAATGTGTTATGGAGATTATTTACCAAAGAGTGATTTGTTAATTGGACACCGGTGATGGATGTGTGGATTAATTGGCCAATTGGGTCAAAGCCATGTCGTGACTGTCTGGAGACAATCAGGGTTTTTTCTTTAGTATCTTTTTAGTATGCTATAGTTCCAGTACAGTATAGTATTAATGTAATATAATTTAGCTTAATTAAAGCAATTTATTCAGCCTTCTGCAACACGGAGTCAGAGTGCGTTATTCCCCCTTCAAGGGTCACTGCTTCGATACTCACTGCTAACGTGGAGATCTGTGGGAGGCAGTGAGTGTTACAAACCTCTGGTTTGGGAGCCCACGGATGCTGACACAGCACTTGCTGTGGTAGGGAGGAGAGATGGGGAGAAACTGGGAAGGTTCTAGGGACAAACTAAGAGGTACTATAAAGAGAAAAAGCTGTTCATTTTGCAAATCAAATGTGTCATCTGCTGTGCCAAACTGTTATTGATACTAACCCTGAAGTGAAATTCCTGTGAGGAATGTTGTCACACAGGCAGCTTGTTTAGACTTTGAATGCCACTGATAGTCCTGGGGGCAGCTCTGGGGCTGTGGGGAGCACAGAGCTGCAGCCAGAGCCCCCTTGGCACGTGCAGGGGCCACCAGCTCTACATGTGTGACAGTCCTACTGAAAAAACGACCACGAGAACAGAGCCTGCCTGCCAGTTCCAACACACACTGCAACACCAACAGGGATGGATGCAAAAATGGCTCCAAACAGCTCTGGATCCTGTCACAGTCCATAGCATCTTCATCCAGGCAGCAGTGGGGATCACAGACATTTCTGCTGCAGAAGCAGCTGCATGAGCCAGAGGGCAAACCTGCAGAGCCTGGTGGAGAAGCTCCAAAAATTACCTCTCTGGGTCCTGGGAAGACAGGAAGGTTTTGATTGAAGCTGGGACAGGAAATCCC
The DNA here is from genome assembly GCF_031753505.1 of Anomalospiza imberbis. Taxonomy (NCBI): domain Eukaryota; kingdom Metazoa; phylum Chordata; class Aves; order Passeriformes; family Viduidae; genus Anomalospiza; species Anomalospiza imberbis. The sequence goes on along the minus strand of NC_089697.1, from coordinate 5,407,372 downwards.
AGGGACAGAAATGCTGCTCTATTTATGCTGCTGCAGAACTCTTAAGCTGGATGAACCCAACAGAGCCTCGAGTGTTTTTAGAAATTTCTGCTGCCTCCTTCAATTAACCCAAAGCCATTGTTTTGGGTCATGCTGGGTCCAGCTGTGCATGGCAAGAACCCAACCTAGACAGCACAAGGAAAGCCCTGGGATGATGGAGCTTTATAGAGCCTTCTGTGAAAGCAGGTCACTTGAGAGATGAACACGGATCACAGCTCCCCTAACCCAGGCTGGGCAGCAGGCAGCTATAAACAAGTCAGTTATAGACTGATTCTCCCTGATCAGAGAAATATTGCCTGCTATCATATACAGCTCTGTGTAAGGCAAGGGGCCAGCTGGATGGAGAATCAGCTCAAGACCAGGCTATAAGATAATGCCTTGAAATAGCATTGGCTCTTGCCTGGTTTAACAGCATGATCTGATTCATCTGTTAAGCCAGTGCAGCACCAAGAGAGAGGAAGAAAAATAAGTCATTGTGAAAAATTAGTGCAACTGGCCTCACACATGAGAGAACACGCATAGATTCAAAAAAGCTAACAAAAATCCCTTTCCAGTTTGCAGGGACTGCATGCAGCTGTGTGCACCAGGACAAGGATTTTGGAAAACCTGCTCTGTGCAGGAAAAATCCCCATCTCCAGTGGATGACACAGATGATACACCTGCCTGATTTGCAAGAAGCAATGAGAGGCAATAACAGAGTTAGACCATCACTGGATGCTTCTGACCCCCTGCACACACAGGCACCCCAGCTGCACCATGCTCCCTGCAATCCCTCTCTGCGGCTGTGGTGCCACTGTGGTGCCAGGTGAAGGTATTTGGCAGCAGGCAGACATGAGTCATCTCACCTGCTGAAACTTCTTCCCATCATGGAGTCATGCAAACCCTCAGACAGGACGGTCTGCGTCCCCATCAATTCTGGGCATTGTAAAGTCAATATGAAAAATCCGGCAGGTGGAGCTCATGCTGACACCTCATTTTGAACTCCTCTCAACTGTCCTGGTCTTCTTGGCATGAAAGCTCCATTAGTTTTAATGGGGCTTTCATGAACCTTGTTCCAGGAATGAGCACAGCTGCCAGTGATGCAGCACCCCAGGGAACACCCCTGCCTTTTTCCAGAGCACATGGATAGAGCAGGGCTCTCCAGCTGCTCTGTGGGCTTGGTGTGAAGCTGTGATGTCTGTGAGGGACTGAAGCATGAACTGCCCCCCGATGCAGGTGTGAGTAATAAAGGAGAAGGAGGAAAAGGCTGATAATCAAAGGAAAATAAAATAGGAAAAAAGATCATCCCTCCTGTTCAGGCAGTGTGAGAAAGTACTAATGGTTATCTCACTCTCACTGTGGACTAGAAGGAAAAAAATGCAATTGCAGAGGAAAAGAGAAGTTTACCAAGCAAAGTGAATTTGTCGTTCACTTTGCCAGATTATTGCTATTATTTGCTCTTCATTCTTAGAGGGATAAAGAGAAATCGTGCAAATGACCCTGGGCTACGGGCACAGCCCCCTCCGCGCACACACACGCGCACAAAAAGAGGATGCAAACACAGCCTTTGAAATTCAGGAGGATAATTGATTCTCTGACGCGTGGAAGCCCACAGGAGTCCTGAGGGAGCTCAGGTATAAAAGCGGAGGTGCACCTCCCTGGCAGCCAGAGGACACTGGGGAGGTCCGGGAGCGCCCTCCCTGCCCGGCACCGCGGGACACGGACCCGGCGGGCTCGCGGGGGCAGCTCCAGAGGACAAGTTGGATTCGCAACAGGGGAAGGAGCACCTGGGCAGGAGCTGATCTAGGAAGAGCTTGTTTTCTCCAGGAACGGTAAGTGGGAGCCTCTCTGTGTGCATTTAACAAGATGATGTCTATTTGGAAGTTGGGGACAATTAAATTCCACTGAAATGCAATCAAAGCTGGCATCAGGAATGAGCTTTGCCAGGTGCCTTTGTACCATATCAAGATTTGCACCAATATGTTTTTGTACCAACTTATAGAATGAAACAGCAATTGAGCTGCATCATAAATGCAAACCAATGGAATTATGCTACAGATGAGCTTTATAAAACATGTCAGATGATTACCAGCTGTAGCACAGTTCTTCTCTTTTGCTATGTCGATGTGAGTTTCTTTTTCCCTGGCAAACAAATGGTGTTTTACTCACCCAGCAATGAAACTGTGTTTGAGCCAAACCAAAGTGTGAGGAGAACCACAACTCTGTGGTACAGGTAATGCAAAGCCAGCCACGACGAGGCACAGGGAGGCACGTAAAAGGATTTCTGCTTTTCTAATGCAGCATTTCAGGGTATGAGAGTTTTGGCTTTATAAAACAGCAGGCATGGCAAAAGCTTCATTTCATCTACACAGAGGCATTTTGAAGACTGCTCAGGTTGAGGTTTCAGAATTGGCCAGAGGCAGTTACCCAGCTCTCCAACATCCCTGTCAAAATGCTGCTGTTCCCACTGCACAGGATGGAACAGAGCTATTACACTTCATCTGCTGGAATGGTGCTAAAAGCTCTTCATCTTAAGGGGGATTTATTTATTTATTAATCATTTTTTTCACATGCTGCCAGAATGGAAAGGGAAGGTGTCCCTCACCTCAGGAGAATTTCGAAGGTGACAATGTTTTGCAGAGCTGTCAAGCTGCTTGCACACAGGGTGACACTTCAGTTTCCCAGCTTCTCTTCTGAAATAGCAGACACATCTGGGAAGGGATGTAGAACTTTCATTTCTGATTTATTCCTGAGGGGAAAAGGGAGACAGACATACCCCAAAATCTGGAAGCAGTCTGTAACTAAGGGGGAGCACAAAGCAGGATAGGGGAAGAAGGACAAAGCCAGAAACAAACAAAAAAAAATTGCAAATAAACTAATGGTAGAGAAATAATAAAAGGATCTCAAATGTTCAAAAAGCAATTATAGAGAAAAACCCAACATTTAAAGAAGAGAAGCTAGAGACAGAAAGAAAGTGATAATTAGGGCTGTATCCTAGGAAGAGGAAGCAGACAACGCTGGGCTAGGTTTTCGTTTACATTGGCACTTCTCAGTTCACATAGGAGCGTCTCTAATGCTGATTAAATCTCCTGGTTGGCACTTTCTATTGATGCTGGTGCCACAGTCTGCTGGTACCCACTGATAGATGCCTTAGATAATTTTCTCTATCTAGAAAAATCTGATTTGGGATTTTCTTGAAGATATTTAGGGAAGAGGTACAGAGAAGCATGTTTTTTCAAGTTCAAATGAAAAAGTCAAAAAGGAAAGGGAAGCAGGGGAGTTGTTCTAAAAGCAGAAGTCCTGTACGTCTATCAAAGTCCCTTTAAGCATTTCTTGGCTCTCTGGGGGGCCAAAGTGATTGTGCAGGAGATAGGAGATGCCACCCATGAGCACAAGGAGCTTTGCAGGAGCCACTGTGCTATTCCCAGGGGAAATGCTGGGGAAGCTGCTGGTCCCATCTGGGAGCACAAGTAACTGGAAACAGAGACTGGGTGAGAACGACTTTGTGATAAGCAACCTCATTTCCTTGTCTGTCCGTGCACTTCTGGCACTGCCCCTAATTCTGTCATTAACTTCCCTGGTGTCAGCATCAGACCCACCTGCAAGACCTCAGGTCCTTAATCAGCCTCCCCCTCTCTGTGCTGACCTGCTCTGTCCAAGCAGCAAAGAGAGCTCACTGATGATGTTTTCCATCAGAGCCTCCCTGCCCCCCCATCTGTAAAACCCACTGCTCGAAAGTTCACTTGAGCAATCAGAAGTCCGAGCAAACCCTTTCCATCTGGAAGCTGCTCCTTTTACAAGGATGTATCGTTATACATTTGGAAAGGGTTTTTTCCCCTCCTCTTAGGGAGATCAAACATCTTTCTGCTTTTTCTGGTGTATAATAAGATAGGGAACGGGGAAACTTGGTATTTTAAAGGTTCCTATCCGCATTCTTAAAGAATCTTCTTTGAGCAAAAGATCAGTCGCTTTCAATGGAAGCTCAGGAAGAGCAGCATTCACTGAAAAACCTTCCTACTGTTGCTCGCTTCCGAGGACAAAGGCGCGGTATTCAGCTCCGCTCTTCAGCTCCCGAGGGTGGGTGACCTGGGGCCGCTCTGGCCTGAGTCATCCTCAGCTCTTCAGCCGAGCCCAGCCCACGGAGCTCCGCTGGAGCAGCGCACACGGCTCAGCCTAGCTCGCCTTGCTCCACAGCCGGAGCTCAGGGCAGCTGGGGGAGCGGCTCTCCGCCGCCGCCATTCAGCCCTTCCCAGGGGACACATTTCAGTCCGGTCCCGTCTCCACCCCCTCTCCTCTGAAGGAACAGGCCGTGTTTTGTTTGGCAAATCAAGCCTTTGATAACTGACTTTGCCTGGGGTACCTCTGTGCAGTATTGCCCCTCTGCCCAGGAGTTTTATTTGGATTTCCCCGTTTCTCCCCAGCCTCTGGACATCCAGCGAGGCAGCCCAGGCGCACGCCTGTGCCTGCAGCCGTGTGAGCAGACACAGCCAGGCAGGAGAGGTGCCAGGGCTGGCTGCAGATGGCTCTGTGCAGGCAGCGAGGTTCCTTTCACATCCCTGCCGACTGCTGTCCTCATCCAGGAGCTTTTACAGCCCGTCCTGGGCTCACACCAGCCCGAGAGAGAGCTCTCCTCACGCCAGAGCAGCGGGACAGGACAGTGAGGGGCTCCCATGGCACCAAACCCTGACAGAGGGACACCAGCTCCAGGGGATCACACACAGCAACTGCCCTCCACGGGGGACACTGTGCCACACCAAGACATCTGTGCCTTGGGAAGCAGCACAGCCACAGAGGCTCATTTCCAGTCCCTTGGTGCTAAGGAATGAGCAGAGGGACTGAGAACACAAAGGTGGAACCTGGCCTCCCCTCACTGCCCTGATTCAGGCTGCTCTGCGTTTTAGGTGACTCCAAGGGGTGGAAGATGCTGGATAAGGCCACCCTGCTCCTGTTCCTGCATTTAGTCACATGCTCCATCTCCTCCCCTCTCTACCCAGCTCTCAGGTAAGTGCTGAGTGCTCCATGCACACTCACTCTGCCTCATCTCTGACCTTGTGCAAAAGAAGCAGGTGCCAAACTAAAGTTGCCAGCACTTCTGAAAGCCAGATGAGCTCTAAATGTGTTTCTAGGCCAATTTCTCTGCTCTGTCTTAATTTTTTGGGTACATTGCTGGCCTAGGGGTGATTTCCAAAGAAGGCAGGCACCTGATGGAATATTTCAGCCCAACCAGTTGGGTTTAGAATTGAATGCTGGGTTCTATAAAGGGAAATCTGGCAATCTCCAGAGCAGGCAGCACCTCCAGCCCAAACACTGATAAAAAAATTGTGGCTGCAGGGCACCTGCTCTGAAGTCACAACTGCAGATATTCTAGTACATGAAATCTACAGATACTTATTAATATTTCAAGTATTTCCATGTTGGGTCTTAGAAGTTGCAATGCTGCCTTGTCCTCTATAGTTCAACAGAAGCCCAAAATTGAGCATTGGCTTCTCTAATGTGGATTTGCAATGTCCCATAGAAAATGCTTTAGCCTTGTGCCAAATCCATGGCACAAAGCCACCAGAAACAGTGGGATTCTGCTCAAGGATGCTGGGAGCTCAGCGAGGGGGATGTTTGTTCGAGGCAGCTCTATAAACCATCCTTTCACTACTGGAAGAGCTTCAGGGCAGTTTCTAGCTGGGGAGAGTGACAGACAGTACTTGTGTTACTGCTAAGATGGGATGAAAAATGGAGAAAGAAAAAGCAGGAGAGTAGGGAATAATGGTTAAGAAGACTGAGCCCCAGCTGGCATCTGAGCACACCTCACACCGTGCCTGGGCTTTCTCTTGCAGGTACAATCCAGGGCCGGTTGCTGGCAAGGCCATGAGCTTCCAGCTGCAGCACAGCAGCTCCTTGCAGAGCCAAAACCCCTTGGCAGAGGAGCAGGAGGAGGAGGGTTTGTTATCAGACCCCACTGAGAAAAGGTTTGTACCTCACCTGCCAGCCCTGCTGCTGCAGCAGGTGCTGGTTACAGTCCTCCCCCAGCCCAGGAGCAGCTCAGTTACCCCCAAACCATCACCCATGTCCAGAGCCATGTCCTGCTGTCCCCACCAGCAAGGACACACTGATGGGGCAGGCTCACAGGCCCAGGGCTCCTGCAGAGAACAGAATTTTCCACTGAGCTCTGGTTATCTGCAGGGATGCTAGAGCCTCTCCTTTCCATCTCTGCCTGGAGACAGAGGATCATTATTTCTGTCTGAAGCAGAGAGGACTCGTCCTCACAACAGTGGCACCAGCCCAGTGGTTTGTGCTTCCCTTACCTGTGGATTTTCTGGAGCCTGGGTCTAACCACAGGCTAGAGATCTGCTGGGGGGTCCTGTCACCTGTCCCAGACACAGCCCTCCCAGGAGGTGATGGAGCTGCTGCAGAGCACAGGAATATCCCAGCTCAGCCCTGCCCTAGGTATTTTATTTTGCCTGCTGCCTCCATGTCAGGACTGAGCTCCCTCAAATCCTTTTACCCTCCAACACTAATGCAGTCCAACACTACAAGGTGCTTGCTGTGCTTACCTGCCCTGGTATCAGCCCTGTGACACCTGGGCTGTTCAGTTTTTTCTCACTGACAGCTCAGAGAGCACACTGTGCTTCCTTTCCCCCAGGATGCAGCGCCACGCTGACGCCATATTCACTGACAACTACAGGAAATTCCTGGGGCAGATTTCCGCCCGAAAATTCCTCCAGACCATCATTGGCAAGAGGCTCGGGTAAGCCTCAGCACCCTGCTGCCCTAGGGCTGGGTTTTGCCCATTGCCCTGGGCAGTGTTTTCCATACACCTGGCAGAAGTAGCTGCCTTTCACTGCAACAGAAGCAATCTCTCCTGCTGGTCCACATCCTGAAGGGCATCTTGCATCCCTGCAGTCTTGGATACCCTTAATCACAGTTATCATTAAGCAGCCTAATTAATGCTTTCCTCTAAGGCTGTAAGCAGCAGATCAGCTGAGGGTTCTGCTGCAATACCAACAAGCAATAATATTTGCTGGTAATATTTGCAATGATGCTTCACTGGTAGGGAACAGTTATCCCTGGCCTGGTTTGAACACAGAAAACAGCCTCTCCATTACCCTTGGCTACTTAGATCACTGTCTATCACTAAACAAGACCAACTGGTCAGATGCAAGCTAGCCCAATCCATCTTCTAACAAAGCAGCAAATACAGCAACCAATTCCTTGTTGAAATTAAGCATAATGGCCTTAGGCTCAGACCCAGCAGGTTCCCTTTCTGTGCTGCCCAGCCTGAGCCAAACTTTGAGTGAGGGACAAAAAAGCATCTCAGAAACAAAGAGGTTTCTCATCTTCACCAAACAGAAGCAGCGAGAGCAGCCCTGGGGAAGGGGTGCAGGAATTCCTGACCAGGCGTCAGTCCGACAGCATCCTGATGGACAGCCAATACCAACAGCAGATGGTCCTGAGGGACTTCCTGGGAGCCATCCTGCAGAACCACAGGTGGGTGGGAATCAGTTCATTCTCTGCTCACTGCAGGAACACGCCCAGGTCCTTATTGCTGCCTGCCTTCCAGGTGTGAACCTACAGAACTGTCATTTCAGGAACACTCAGGGAAAGAATAAGGCTGACCTCACAAGCAGGGTGCAGATAAGAACAGCCTGTCCTGAGCCAGCCTGCACCACACAGCAGCACATCACCCTGCTGTCTTCTCAGCCTTGTAATCCAGTAAAATATAGCAGAAAAGAGAATTTCTCATTGATCCAAATGATGCCATCCCTGTCCTCTTCCTTGACAGGCCACAGGACATCGACAGCAGTGGGCTGGAAGGCTTTCCCAGCACCCTGGCTAAGCTCATGTAAATACTTCTCCCTTTTCCATGTCCCCACGCTCTGGTGAGTACCATTCCCTGCTCAGTCCTGTGCATAACTCACTGCCGCTGCACTGCTCAAGGCTTGAAGGCTCTCCTTCAGCGATGCCAGCTCCCACTGCTGCCCATGAAAAAGGTCCTTGCTGCAATTTAAAGGGGGGAAAGAGCTCCCAATCAATATTGCCAAGTACCTAAAACCCTGCTAGTTTTTGAACAGAGAGAACACAAGTGCTGTGAAGCTGCATGTGGATGTCTGGGAACAGGCTTGCAGCAACCCAAAGCAGCCTTGTAAAGCTATGGAGTGCCTGAGGGTCTAGGCCAGACAAAAGTCTTTCTCCAGCAGCAGAACCTGTCTCTAGGTCCCTGGGACATGTCAGATTTTCCCTGCATTGGACAGCAGAGAAAGTTTTACTGTTTTCTGTATCCCTCAATCCTGAAAACAGTCAGCTGGGACTTGAATGATGCTCTAAGTCTTGCCATTCCTGGGAGAATAAGAGCCAGCAAACTGTCCATCCTTGGGAATACCTTCACTTGATCAGCTGTCCCACAGAAATTAAGCCTGTCCAATTCTGCCAGCACAATACAAAGGGGTGTGGAGAGATCAGTGTGCACACTGAGCAAAAGAGGGGCAGGGGAAGAGAGGGAAGATCAGAACTCTACATAAATCACACCTGTGGATTCAGCTGGGAGAGCATAATATTCCAGCATCTCTCTTGCCATGCTTAACTTGGTTACCTTTCCACAGATAAGGTCAGTCAGGAAAAGCCTCCAAAGGATGAAAAAAATTCTGTGTGTGCTTATGAAGTTTTCTGGCAATTCTCTTTTCCTCCTCTTTCTGTCTAGAATAATTCAGAGCTCATGGACCAAACTGTACAGTGAGCCCTTCACAGCACTGAAGACAATCCCAGATGTGAGCGGCTGGAAACTGATGCATACACTCCTCAGATCTGATCAAAGGAATGCAGCGCTGAAGCACTACTTAATTTACTCCAGTCTTTACAATTTAACTCCCCTCTTGAAATCCTGCTCTGTACTAAATCAGAAAAAGCCCTCTTCTGTGGTTTAACCTCAGGCTGCTTTACACAGAGACTAAAACAAGTGATACACTTGTAATCTTGGAGACATTCTGTCTACTAATTAAGGTTTAAAATCACTAAGTGTGGCAAAATTTCTGCCAAATCATCTTTCTGTTTTAGGGCCTGATTAATAAATATGAGGCCACTGAAAGGCACCTTTAGGCAACTTAGTAAATTGATTACAGCGTTCTCTAAATTGATGCTGATGGCACAACCGCACACAGCAAGGATCAGGGTGAGGTGAGACATGAATCCACACGTCTCCCATTCACTGGAAACACTGCCCAGGGCTGCTGCTGCCTGGCTTCCTGACACAGAGCCCTGGCAGCAGAATGAACTCTGAAATGCTCAGCTACACTGCCTACTCAGCCTTGAGGAGTTCAAGCTGAAGTTACAGTCCTGCCCCAGCTAAAGGAGATCCCTGTGCATCAAATTGGGCTGTCACTGTTTCAACTCAACCTTCTGTTGAGTGCCATCCCCTGGCTCTGAACTCCACCGTGGCTACAGTTACACTGTAAGTGTTTTAAAAGGAGTAAATTATTACCAGAGATCTTGTACAGCTCCTTCCTCCCTCTCACCCCAATCCCCCTGTTGTTTGTGTAATAATCATGTCGTCAGAAATGTAAATAACACCAGGATGGGGTCTGCTCTCCCATCAGCAGCAGGAAATAAGAGTCGTTCTAAATAAACCTGTCCAACAGCAGGTCAAGATGGCTCTTTTGTTGAGACCTTAGTTTCTTGATTCTGGGCCCAGAATGGAAGATGCTCCTCTCCTCAGAGACAGTTGTCAGGGGCACCAAGGATGACTCAAAACTGGGCTAACAAAGGCACCAACTCCAGTACCAATAACAACACCAGGCTGGAACCACAATTATATAAATGTGTGTTAAGGCCTATGAAGTCTTCCCTCCTTGCACTCCAACAATTCCTTGTTAGTCTGCAGTAGTTACCATCACCAGGCGACATGTTTTAGGATAGGAGGCTCCAGTGTGCATGGAAATAATTTGATCCTTGCACCAACTCCCTGTTACAGCCCTCTCTGTTCAGGTTTTACAATTCCAGCACTGGGGAAGTATTACAAACCACCCAGCAGGACAGGGAACACGGAGAGGATGTTGAGGGAGATCAGTGAGGCTGTGACAGCAGCAGGAGCACTAATGGACAACTGCTCCCCTTCCATGGGCAGGCAGCTGTCAGAGACATCCTTCTGCTCCACAGTGCAGAACTACACAAAAGGAGTATTCTGAGTACTGAGTAGACACCTGAGTAGCCTGGTTCAAAATGGGTTTGTAAACCTGTTCTGTAACAAAACTCTCAAACCCATTAGGACTTACTCCCTCCAAGGAAAGGAATTACAAAAAATGAAGAAGATTCATAAAGTAGTAAGTAGACATAGCAGCAAAATGAATTTAAACTCTGTCCAGTGGCATGAAAGGCACGTGCCACTGGACTGGATACTGCCAATACAATCAAAGCCCTTTCAAAAACATTTCAGAAAGTGTTTGGGTGATTAAATGGATGGGTGAGCGTAGCTATTTGGAATAAAAGAGACTCCTTTGGAGGTTCAGTTTGCTTCAAAATGAGGAAACAAATGCTCAATCTCTGTGAGATTAAATATAAAAGCAAATACAGATGTCTGAGGACTAAAAGACCAAAGTAATAAACACAGTATTTCCTAATGCATAAGTAGCAAAATCAATAGCAACACACACAGCTTACAGAAAATATACCACAGGGGCACTCCAAGATTTTCCTTTTGCATCCAAGCTCTCCTTGGATAGCATGCTGCAGCTCTACAGGCACAGAAAACGTTCTGTTCTAGCACAAAGCATCAGCAGAAAGAATTAGTTACAAAACAAAGCTTCTAAGTGAGCAGTAATAAAACATGAGGCTAAAAAAATATTTCAGGTTAAATGACTATGAATAGTAGCTTAGTTATTTCTTGTCTAAAACTCCTCTAGCCCCAGAGGACTCGAATGCAGCCCGAGATCTGGTGTTTGAAGGAGTGCCAGAGGAGGTCAAAGAAGTTCATTAAACCTCTGTGGGCCCACCCTAATGTTTACACTGAACCAGCAGGTAGGAACAGCTGCATAGAGCAGGAACAGTGAGCTAAGTGTGAGCAACAGCATGGGGAAGAGACAAGGTGGATTTAATAAAGTGGGGTCATGTCTCACACACGTGAAATGCTTTGGAGGATTCAGCTCCACACCCTTTATCCACATGCTTGCTTGCTGATGTAATTTTCCTGGATTTCCAGAAGACATTTGATAAAGGCCTTTAAAGCAACTACCCTTGACACAGGATGCACATGAGCAGGGGAGGGAGCAACTGTTAAGTTTTCCATGTGAAAGGTGCTCATCAGGAGGAGATTTAGGCCTTTGGTTATTACTATCTGTGAGTCCTTCAGTAACACCCAAAGCTGCTGCCTCAGCACTGCTTGGTGGTCCTGAAGGGAGTAATTAAGTGGGAAATGAGAGTTTGAGTAACTCAAACATGGCCACATGGCAAGCAGCAGACACCTGGCTTTTGGTTTCATAGAAGGCCAGAAGCAACAACCTGATCAAACTCGTATTTGGAGTGAGAAGGTTACTGCCAGAGGCTGGAAAGAAAGTGAAGACCCCACAGGACCCCCAAAGCTGCCAGGTCAGACCCAGCCAGGCACACCAGCAGCACAGCTGGCTCCACCAGGCCTGAGCCCAAGGGCCCAGAGCAGCTGGGCACAGCCTGGAGAGAGAGACAAGGCTTCAGTGGAGAAAGGCAGCCACAGCCTCACCCAAGGGACAGGCAGGAGGGAAGTCCCCCCCAATAAAAACAGCCCCCAGGGAAAGGACATGAAAGAACAGGAAGCTTCACACTCAGCAATGACTCACACACAAAATTACCCACCAGAAAAAGCTCTTTTCATTCTCATGTGAACCCAGCTTCCAATCACCACCTCTGAGACAGCCAAAACACAACACTCAGGACCATCCTTTCCTCCTCTTTATTCACAAATCTTTAGGATGAGGAAAGGGCACCTGGGGAAAAGCAGATTTGTATTTTCTTCTTTCTTTTTCTCAAAAAGAAATTCAAATGTCCTGGGAGAAGGGGAGAGGATCCAGGGAAGAAAAGATTTTCCAGATTCATATGAAAAGCACTCCAGTAGCATGAACACAATGATGAAAATAAAGATTTTAAAAAAAGTTTAACTGGCACCCTTTTGACTTAATATATAAAAAAGAATTATCTTCTGCCTTCCTTCTTCTGGCCTTTCAGTTATTTATTCACTTCTGCTCTGAAGGCATTTGCTTTGTTTTTCCACATTTCTTCCATCATCTGGTACTAGTGTGTCCTGGAAAGAAAAAAGAAAAAAAAATTAACTCTTCTAGGCAACAAAGCACTTGCTTGTACAGTAAAAGTGTCCCCAAACCCATCATTCTTTCTCAAAAGCAGCTTGTTGGACAAACTTCCCCAAAGCAGCTTATCTGAGTGATGACCCAGTACTGCTCTGGAATGGGGGATGGAATTCAAGGAGCATGGAAATGGTCAGAGAAAATGAAGATTGATTTCTGGTGCAAAAGGGATGAATGTCCATTAAATTACAGAACTGAACAAAAAAAAAAAAAAAAAAAAAAAAAAAAAAAAAAAAACAAAAAAAAACTAGGCTGAAGGCAAAGCCTGCAAGTACCTTAACTTCTTTGAACAGGGCTGATCCATCTGCTGGCAATCCTTGGTCCATGTTAACACAAAGATCTTCATCTCCCCAGGAAGATCAAGCAGGGTTAGCACAGCAAACCCAACCTTTTGAGGTCCTTTTGCCTTCCATGATGCCAGACAGGCACACATGGCATGACACTCTTAACTGACATAGCTGGGGCATCAGAAAACTCAGCAGTGAGGAAAAATACTTGTGACTGCACACGGCAGCAAAATCTAACTTAGGGTTCGTGGATATTAAGGTATTTGCAAGATCTTAGGGCCACAGACATGCTCTGAGAGCTGCAGCCCCTCTGCTCTGAGGCAAAGCTGAGGGAGCTGGGGATGCTCAGCCTGGAGAAGGCCCAAGGGAGGCCTCACTGTGGCCATGCAGGACTTGAAGGGGGTTTATGAAAAGGAGTGAGAGGCGTGTTTTATACAGGCAGATCGGGCAGTGGTTTTAAACTGAAAGAGGACAGGTTTAGATTAGATGTTTGGAAGAAATTTTAAACTCAGAATGTGGTGAGGCACTGGCACAGGTTGCCCAGAGAAGCTGTTGTTGCCCCATCTCTGGAATTTGTTAAAGGCCAAGGGTGGATGTGGCCCTAAGCAAACTGGTCTAGGGGATGGTGTCCCTGACTATGGCAGGGGGGTTGGAACTAGTGGACCTTAAGATCCCTTCCAACCCAAAGCAGTCTGTGATTCCACGATCCTCTAGGCTACTTACAGCCCATAAGGAATGAAGGAGTTAAAATACTAGCCTGAGAAACAGGAAACATGCAGGCTGTGGAGAACACTCATGAGGTACTTGGTAACAGGCCACTAAAAAGCTGTAAACCACTGGCCCAAAGTGATGTTAAAGAGAAGCATCCAGGAGCCTGAACAGCAAACACAGCAGCCAAAAGGACAAGTGACAGCCACCTCCAGTTCCTTTCCAGTTACTTGCTGCAGCTTGTTCTGTGCTCAAGTACCTCAAAACACTCCAGGGAGAGAAAAGACAGCAAAAGGGTGTTTTTCTGAGGGACATGATGCCTAATTTTCCACAGGTAACTTCCATGCAATCATCCTGCATGCTCCCTGATCTGCAGACAGGAGCTCTCACCACAGTGCACACCATTTGTGTGGCACAACCTCCCAGTGCTGGTTTTGATCTGCACCACAGAAACTGGGCTCCATTCAACTCCCCACATGCCTGGAGCACTGACTGTGGATGTCAGGGGAAGCAGATGCTCAGATGTACCTGTGCAGCACATCGTACAGTGATTTGTGTCATCACAGGACACATCCCACAGACTCTTCCTTTCCCCACAACAAACCAGTACACTGAAAAGGAATGAAGCCCCCATGCACACACACTCAGAACTGGGCAGTCCTGCCTCCTACACCACAGTGCACAGAGCAAACTGGGACCTTACCTCTCGGAATGAAAGGAAACAAATGGCTTTCTCCTGGCAAATGGCAATGGAGACCCAGCACATGACTGTATGGAATGGAGGGGGCTGGGAGCTGCTGCTGCCGTGGCTCACCATCATGACCAGTTCAGTCTAATGGAGGGTGACCTGGCACTGGCTCGTGTTCTCAGCTGAGAGAGGTGGTGCTGACCTGGCTCTGCTGCACAGAGCTCTCACCACACCAAATGAGGATGCAATCCAGCAGGCAGAGTGCCTGGCAGCTGCATAGCCAGAATACTGCAGGTAGGGATAGGGAGTATCAGCAGCAGGGCGGGAACAGCACCAGTGTCAGCCACTTTCATCATGGTCTCCTCCAGCTGACATTGCTAATTATTTATTGGAGCAATAATATTGTTTTATTTCATCACCCGAGAGCCGCTTGATGCCCACAACAGCATATTTACATGTGCACATATCACCACACAGACTTGAGATAATTCAGGCAATCACACAAATGCAATTTAACCTCAGAGAACATGTCCTGCTAATATACCCAACCCAGCTGCAGCCAGGGCACCCAAGGACTGATTTTAAAGCCCACTAAGCAATGTTGGGGGAAGCAGCTTCAGCTCACATACTTTTTGTCAAAGGAGTGAGTGATGAGGTGAAATGAAACAGGCAGCATGCCCAGGGAAAGGCAAAATCCAAAAAGGCCCTTACTTCCTGAAGAGCTGGTCACTAGCAAACCCCCTTTTACCGCAGCGTTCTATACTTTGCCAACCTACTGCTCTGCTCTGCAGCGATCCTGCCAAAAGGAGAGAGGGAGAAAGGTTCAGAGAAGACAGGAAGGAAGAAAGCAGGCCTGTTCCAGGAACCAGACCCAGTGACAGAAATGCAAAAAGCAAAACCAGGCCTTCTGGTAACTTCTGTAACAAGATGGTTTATACAGGCAGCCCCCTTCCCTCTCCTTCCCACGCCTGCTGCTGGCCTCCACAGCTCTGCCTCAAAGTGCAATCTGGTTAATTGTCACTGCACTTCAGCATCTGAGACAGGCGGGCACTGCCTTCACAAGAAGATGTCTTTTTGAACATTAAAGTCGTGTACAAAGGGTTTAACTTTAGCCTCAGAGAGAAGTTCTACTTTCAAATTTGCCATTGTAGTTGCAGCTTCGTGTCATTTACAGTGAAAAAGCACACGGACACCCCCCGCAGTGGTTTGAAGCAGGAACCAACCACCTGCATTTATGTGCTAACAGAAGCCCTGGTTGAGCCAAGACACTTAGAAATTTGCTTCATTGTATTATTTTCCCCCAAATCTGTATCCTAGGCAATCTGTACTTAATAACAATGTCTCATTACTCTTTCAATGAAAAAGAAAACATTATTAAATGACATAACAGTCCCAGGGGCAACAAAATTCCCATAGGAAGTTATGCTAACTCAGTAAAATGCCACAGTGGAGAGAGCTTAACATCTGAGGGATCAAGGCTGAGAAAGCTGGGAGGACAGTATGAAAATGGCTAATTACATTAATCATCCTCCTGGACATAGCCAAAAATGTAGAAATGTTTTAAAGAAAACCAATCAATGCAACCCTCCTGAAAATTATATTCTTATGGGTTTTTTTACAGCTCTTGTCCTGGTTTTAATAGAGTGTAATCAAAAAGGTGAGACCCCAGGGATATCTATGCAGGTAGGTATGCAGCAGCTCAAAAAGGGGAAAGTAAGGAAAGCACAGGTATGATGGCAAAGCAGGTCAGTAAATCATCTTCAAAGTCAAATGCTACATTAGTACAAAAGCTTAAGTCTCACATGGAAACTGTGGTAGAAGTGAAGGAGAGGGAATGGGGTGACCTTCTAACCATGGCACTGCACTGGCAGCTTGGGACAGCTAACTTCTGGCTGCCCACGCCAGGGCAGTCACGAGACACCGTGTGGCAGAAGACACAGGTGTGCAGAATGAATCCAGTCCAGTACAGAAAGAAATGCTGTATCCCTGATACCTAGCAGAATTTCCTCTGGGTTTGCTAGTGTTAGTTGCCTCTTGTCTGTTGCTGCACAACTGATAAGCAGCTGCTTCCCTTTTCCCTACAGTCACCCCTTAGCTAGAGGAACACAGCAGTAATTTAGTCCCACCTTACCTTCCTCCTCTTAAAACCTTTATCACAAGCAGAGCTCCCAAATAGTTGGGCCTCTCCTACATTTATAGTGGCTTCCATAATCTGACACTACTCTAAGAGCTTCCTTCAGCACATGCCACATGGCCAATTCTTTCTGCAGGAGCTGCTCCCTGGGGACAGCCCCTCACTGCCCTGCTCAGTTCAAGAGGCAGGGAAGTGGGGCTGAGCAGCCCAGCCCAACACACAAGGTCCAAGAGCCCAAAGCAGTGGCCACTGACACACAGCAGCACCCTGTGATCTCCTCCCCACTGATGCTCTGTCCCCTCCTTACCTCTTCACAGCTTTCTGAGCCAGCATCCTGTTGCCTGCCAGGAATGTGATGCCACCCAAAATGGCCAAGTACTTCAGAGTCTGGAACATGTTGAGCTGAGTCCAGTAGACATACATGAGTCCCAACATTGCTGGGGGAAAAAAAGAGACAGCTCATGGCTGAAATTGCATTTCAAAGACCAACCATTTGTCATCCTCAGAACAACTGTACTGCCAGGCCTAAGCATTTGGTTCCTATCTCCTCTCTGAAGCTCTGAATGGCAGCTCTAAAGGCCACATATTATGCCAGGGAATGAAGGCATCTGGGCTCCCATTCTGGAGTGAAAATGTGACACTGACAGCTTGCAACCAACTCTCCTGTGGCAGAATTATGGACGTATTATAGACATTAAGGGCTACTAAAAAGAGGAGAATACTCTGGATTTCAATAGTGGGTATTAACCTCACACATCTGTAAGGGCTAACAGCTTTATAAAGCTTCCAAGTAACCTGACTTGGACTGGGAAACATAGTGACATTTGGAAATCAATTCAATGTTCTCCCAACCTGCAATGCTTTTGAAATTCTACCAAGACAGTAAATAACTGTGTAACCAAGGACACAATAAAACTGATGAAAAAATCTGGTTCAGCCAAAGAACCAGAAGTGCTTTTATGGGAAGAGCTTTAAAGAAAAGATGCAGCTTTTCACTGTTGAGAGTCCTGCAGGTCTCAATCCCCACAGAACCTCCCCACTCTCCGAGGATAAACATGCAGTAAAGTGTGACCTCTGGAAATAAGAAGTTCTATTAAGTACAGATAAATGGAGTGAGAGAGGGGCCCAGATAATGATGGCTGTTTAAGCTGATGGCCAAAACAGGTTTATCACCATATTAACAATCATGAAAAGCAGGAAGGCAGATGGAAACAAGAGAACAAGTGTTATGCTGTTATGTCATTAGAGTTAATAGACTACGAGCCCATTAACCACAGGCTCTCATCTGTAACTCCCAGGTGAGGAGGTCAAACACACAGAAAGCCTCTGACACTTACCAGCATGGCCCAAGTGAAAAACAATGGTGCTGGGAGCAAAGCTGAAGTTGGAGATGTTGGCACCAATCTTGATCCACTAAAAAGGAAAAGAAACAAAATTGGAGTTAAACAGCCTTGTAAACACAAACTTTTATTTTAAGCTTCAACATCTTTCAAGCGTGTTTAAGATCTTCAGTGTATTCTCTACAGAAGCCCTTGTTTACTACTGCAAGGGGAGACAGTAGTAATTTTGCTAAATGCAGCATTGTTGAGCTCCGTTAGTTGAAATGTCTCCTGTTACTTCTGACTGCCCTAATGCAGTTCCTCAAATATCTTAAACTGATGAGAGGACTGCTCCAAATTTAAATAGTGAAAAACAAACTGCTATTTCTACACACTTGAATTAATTTCCATTAAAAAAAAAAAGGTAATGCTCTCATTTTGGACTCATCCAAAGAACAGCTACGGATACAAGATGTTTGCTCACAGTAACATTTATACCTTTTGACTACAAAAGATAAAGGCATGAAGGGTGGAAAAGAAGAGCAGCAACAGTGAGTTTTTCCATTAAAGTCTCATCAACTTGTATATTGTGAACTCCACAGACCAGAGGACACAATTGCCTGAATGCCACCTTTCACTGAGATTGGCTAATGGGAAATTACTGTTGGAATCACTTTCATATTCCAAATAAGGAATAATTTAACTTGTCTCAGTGAGATTTTTATTGCATTAAGTTCAAAGCACTGACCTGATGAAACAGTGAGTAGCAGGGATGCTTCAACTACAGATACTCAAATGTCCATAAATGGAATTCAATCTGATAGGATTAAGTAACACAGATTTTGTGATGGATTTATTACATGTGAGGCAGAATAAATGCCTTTTTGCCGTGGAAGTCTAATGTTATTGTAACTTAATCTGCCCACTGTTATTCACCATCCCCAGCTGAAGCACACTGAAGAAACTCATCCACCTACTTCAACTTGGCAGCAGTGTTGCTCTGCTTTGACTATAACCTCAAAATCAAACCAGACCAGTGTACTGCACTGACAGCTGCTAGCTGTGATTCCAGTCATGATTAACCAAGAGTTTTAGCAAGAAGTTGAGCTGTTCAACCTCCTAAGTGACTCTCACTGGATACAAAGAAGTGTTGTTCTTCTGTGACCCCGTTCACTCACCAAGATGAGCAGCAAAAGCAGTGGGGAGAGAACCAGTGCTGTGAAAGTGTTGGAGACCACAGTGGGAGGCCTCTTCTCAGGTTCCCTGAAGAGGTGCTGCAAACAAACAAAACCAACTCATGAGCAGGAGTGTTCCAACAGAGCAGCTCCTCTGCTCCCAAGCTGCAGCCCTAGTGCTGCTCTCACAGGTTCCTCTGGGTGAGAGCCGTTCTTCCTAAGGCACAGACTGACTCGTTAGCACAGTGTCTATTCCAGTCTCTGCATGTTTGATTTCTTGCACAGTTAACTTTTCCTTGCACTCACAGAAGCACTTGTTAGCTTGACATCAGCCCAGATGGCTGGAATGAACAGAGACCTTTCTGTGGTGCTTACCTGGCCAAATTTTCACATTTGAGTCTTTTCACTGACACCAGTTGCTCCCTCATAGCTAGAACACACAACTTTTTTATTCATACACCAGAGAACTCCAACAAATTTCTTTCCATTAAGCAGTAACTCTGGTCTTCCTTTAATTACATTACTTACAAATAAATGATGATGAGAACACATAACACCAAGCCCTCATCTCCACATATAATCTTGACTGTACCTGGATTTCAGGTTTGGGAACAAAGAGGTTCTTGGACTGGACTGTGGATGGTGCATCCTCTTCTGGGAATGTGACCACAACATCAGCCTGAAATGAAATCGTGCAGCTTCAAGCACTTAGATCTAAAACCATAAACCCTATTCCATTACTGTGCTCTACTTCCTTATTTGACAACTTACAATTTACACAATTTTAAAAGGAAATTGAGAAAAAGACACCATATTTTTTAAGAAGCAGCCTCTCCTAAACAGGGGCAGTAGTATCACTCACCCATCATTAAGAATTGGACTTATTTCCAGCAGAGAAAGAACAGAAAGGTTAAATCTTGAGAGCCTGCCATGAAATTGCATCAAACCCATAAACCTTCTGAAGTTTCTGCACCACCACATCTTGAAATTAATGTTTATTTCTCTCTTGCTTTGATGTTTACTTAAAACTTGCAAAGAACAGCAAACCTCAGAGCCCACAAATGGCCAAAAGTATTCTGGTTCACTAAAAAGAACAAAACATTTGAGCTTTTTGCTTCCAAGCCTGTACCATGCCCTCCTGTTAGACTGTCAGTAACGACAAAACCACATCACCCCACCTCCAGCTACATACCACATTCCAAAGGATTGGATTTTCCAGAGTGGCATCTCCAATGATCAGGTAAAGAGTGTAGGTCCCAGAGGCAGAGTCAAATTCAGTCTTTCTTTCAGAGGTATCCAGTTCAAATTTGTATACATTCTTGCTGTCTGGTTCTGCAACAAACACCACCTCCTGGCCAGTCTTTTGGTTGTGAAGTCGAACAAAAGTCTGCAAGGAAGATCATAACATTCAAGGACTTTTCAGCCAGCAATCTACATTAAAAAAAATCAGAAGTGTGCTCTTACAGGGCAGGCTACGTGCACTCAATCTGTGGAGTTAAATATGACAAAATACCAGAGCCAGGAGAGGTTTCATTTAACAGACAGACAAAACAAATGAAGTGAATCTCCCATCCAGTGAGATCAGTGATCTTCACAGTACATGTCAGAAACATAAGGCTTCTCAAAACCTATGATCTCTTTTCAAGAGCAACTGTCACATCAGATGCTTCATGATGGAACATCTTGGTAACACAGCAATGACAAAAATTGTCCTAACCTGGTGAGGGATGAGCTCAGCTCCACTGTTCACATCTATAAGCTGGAAGGATAAAGCAAAGTTCTGATGGCTGTCAGCAATGAATGAGCCCTTGGCTTTGGCTGGGTAAGCTACCCTAGGAGGAAAAAAACCACACAGAACTGAGATGATCTTGCAAGAGAAGGCCTGGTGCTCAGAGAAGCCAAGGCTCTAGTCTAGAGCCAGTTGCCCTTCCAGGATCACACACCCCATGCTGTTTTACCTGGTTGTTTTTGGTGCAATGCTCTGATCTTTATCCACGGTAGAAAGATCTACATTAGTAATCCCCACTTCTGTGGAAACTTTTACTTTCAGCTGCAACAAAACACAATAGAAAATTCTTCAGAGCACGCTACATACACCAGTTATGGCCAAGTTCACTGCAGATGCTTTAGCTCTTCAGTCCCTCTTCTTTAAAGAAGGTCTTACAACTAAGCCCAAGTCAGAGCCTAACCTGCACAGAAGGATCTACAGCAATTTCCCTTCTGGCAAAGCTCCAGCACCAGTCACTGACCCATCCCCTTCCTCCCTGCACAAGCAGCCAGCTCTGCTGACACCAACTTCTCAGGCATGCTGGAATTAGCTGTCCTTGAGGGAGCTGTTTTGAATGAAATAGTCCAACTACCCAGATCCAACTAGTTTTCCTTCTGAACTAGCAGAAGCTAGCTATTAAAGATTACATCACATATGATACAACTTCACACTGCCTGTGCACATGTCCTACTTTCTGGACAGCAATTTGAGACAAGAGGTCTCTGGACAGCAACAGTTCTGCCTCTGTTGGCTCCTAAAGCCCAACAGGTTTCCTTTGATTTTATTACCAGCAGGCAAATGCCAAAGCATTCCTGCAGACCTGCACTTTGTCCAGCAAGCTTTCCTGCAGAGTCACAGCACTTACCCCTTAGTGCAGGGCAGCCAATAAGGCCCTGCCATTTATCAAACTCCTCTGTGCTAAGTGCAGTATAAACCCCAAGTAGAGAAATGATTTCCTGCCCTTTCCCCAGCCCCAAACCACAGCCCATTCAGGCACTGAGCCGAGTGGGTTTGACTGATTTCAATTCTTCTCTCAAACATAAGCAGTTACTGCAGTCTGTAGTTTTTAATTAGCACATTTGTTCTCACAGCTTATAAATGCTCCCCTAGAGAATTGAAGTTTCATTGCCAAGACATTTTTCATCTTATACTACAATTTGTTATTACAGGTTTGCTCATGTGAGCCAGCCCCACACCCTCAGCCTGAAAAATAATTCAGAGAACCTGTAGGAAAAGTATGCAAAAACATTAACTAAACTATTCAGGTCAGACTTCAAACACAGTCATCTTGGCAGTTCCTTTACAACAAAAAGTATAATTTAAGAGAGAGGCTACCCCCCAGAATGGATCCATTAACATGCAGATGATTCAGGCTAACTTTAGTAAAGCCTTAATTTGTTCCAAGATGGGTGTGGAGAAAGATGGACTAAGATATTAATTTTAAAAAAGTTGTGTGAAGGCAACTCAGAGCTGCTGCACACAGCCCCTCCAACTGCACAGTACACAAACATCTCTCAAATATTTTAATGCCAGGAAATGTAGTCTCTGCCTGAGTAATAACCCACTGGTTTAGCTCATTACTGTCAAAACGACGGTGCATTAAGGACAATTAATGCTAATAACAGTAAGGAAAAAGCAGCTCCCCAGCAGTCCTCCCCCGTAACAATGTGTCTTATTAGCAGCGGTTCCCACAAAGCTGCCAGCGCTAATACATTCCTGCCGGTGCCTCCCTGTGCCAGCTCCAGCTTAAGCAGGACAATCCAGCCCCTTCTGACACCCCTGAGTGCCATTACTGCTCCACTGACAGAGCCAATTTGATACTCAGAGTAAAGGTCAGCAGTTGTGTCTTCCTCCACTCCAAGGGAAATACATTGGAAGACTTGAAATGCTAATTGTTTCCTTAAATAGGTGATTGAGGGCACAAATTAACCCTGGGAATGGACCTCTTTGGAGAAGAGCATTCTCAGCTGTTGACACTGGGGGGACTGCATGAACAGTCAGAGAGGTCACATTCCTCTCACTGTTAGAAACTTGAGGAAAGGAAAACTCCTAATGTTTATATAAAACTGCTCTTCAGAAAGGTGAGGTCTAAGAGCTTCTGCCACCAAAAAAGGGCTGTGTGTGCATGAAAAGAAGACTTCATTTGCTTTGGTCACTGCTTCTCCACTACAAAATCTTCACCATATACACGGTTTGGAAATGCCAAAAAAACCCCCAAAAGACCCCCCAACTCTCTTCTAGGGCTCTAGAGCTTATACAAACAGACAACAACAAATGCTCAGCTTCCACACAGACAACCCCCAGACAACTGACAGCCAACCCTTGAGATTTATGGGCTCAACTCTGGAATGCTCTGAAGAACTAACACTTGGAAATCATTTCTGCATATTGACTTAGGGCTGCCATATAAACACTTCCACTGTCACCCTTTGTTCACATGCTGTCAGATCAGCATCTAAGTGATAAGACAGGTTTGAAATTCACACAAATCCCTTTTGATCATGTATTAATCTGGTTGCTGGCCATAATCCCGAGTCAAAATCCAACGCATTACAGAAAAGCATGTGATAAAAATTCCATACAACTGGCAACATCTTTCACAAGTATAAATAAAAAGCTATTTCAGTGAATAAGCACAGAATAAAAATACATCAAAGAGCACACCCACCTCAACTTTGTTAGCAATAAATCGCTTATCTCCATCTACACTGATAGAGAAATCATAATATCCACTAGCAGGTTTCACATTCATGAAGTTCAGCTCAAAGAAATCTCTGTAACAAAAAAACCCAAGGTGTTAAGACTCCAATTATGCTACATTAAGTAGGTAAACAAACACAGCACAAAACTAACATTGCTAAGTGCAGCAGGAAAAGAATTCTTCAAAGCCAACCAAAGTCAAAAGAATATTGGAATTTCCCACTCCCAGTCAAAAGAAAAACCAACATAAATTCACCATCACCATCAAATGTGATCAGTCACTCTACACTAACAAAACACAACCACAGCATTTTGAGTTTTCTATCACAGAAACATTTGTTTGGTGGAAAAACACTTATGGAAAACTAAGTCCAACGTTACTTAAATAACACCTGTTTGTCTTACTCTAAAAATAATCTTATTTTCTTACCCAGAGAGAGTAAATGGTAGCTGTTGAAGGACAGTGGCTTTGCTAGACACAGACTTGGCTTGGTCAAGCTTTACAGAAACTTGAGTCAGTAGCTGGGACATAACGTTGGTCACTTGAAGCTGCGAGAGAAAAAACAGCATTTCTGTGAGCATTTCTTCACTGTCCCAGAAGGAATGCAGGAGCACAGACAACTCAGTGCCCCTCTGTGTTACAGACCCAGAGCTCTCCCCTCCTCAGCATCCCAGCCTCCCTTGTTCTTTCTAACACAACAGGGAAGGTGAAGAGCTGACTTCCACACGTTGCCTTCTTGAGGCAGTGCCTGGTGAGCCCTGGTAAGACGAGGTTCCTAAGAATCACTTCACAAAAGCACTACAATCCCAGATCTGCTGGAGCCTCAGTCACAGAGCTAAAAGTGAAAGACATCAGCTTACACTTTCAGTGAGCCCAGAGCTACAACACCACAGACTGAGCCAAGGTCTGGGGCTAAGGCCTTACCCTGAGCAGGGGCTGGTGATGAGACACAGCTGCAGGCCCATCAGGGACAACGATGATGGGCAAGTGGAAGCGGTTCTGGGACAGGGCACCTGCAGCACGAGCAACGCTGAAGGCCTCCGAGAGTGTCTCAAAGTTCTTCTTGCTAAAAATTGCATTCATCAGCTGGATAACCTGATCCTGAAAGAGGAAAAACCAACCACATATAAGCACCAGCAGCTTCCCACAACATTGCAAACTGGCTCAGTATTATGTTATTAATGGAAACATCATTCATAAAAGACTGTTTAATTTTCCACTTGCTTTAAAAACATTCAAATTATGAGACAACCCAAAATTATCTACCTTTGGAATTTCATATGCATTCTTATTCTTGGCTAGGAGGCTCCAACCACAATGGCTGGAACTGTCTCAAGAACTTGGAAAAGCAGAATACAGATCCACCTCTGCAAGTGATGTGTTTCAGAGTAAAAAGATGTCATCAGCTCAACTACCCAGACTGCATGTGGCTACAAAAAGACAATTGTCTTCATACAGTGAAGCAGAACCAGGATTGATGTCCTGGCTGGGAAGGCCATGGAACAAAGCATCCCAATGGCTCTGGAAGGAGCCAGTCTAGGCCCATGCAGGCTTATCCCCTTAGGCTCAGCAGTGTCCTCAAGCTAAGAGGATTAGCTTTAAAGCAGTACCACCAAGAGCACAGAGCCAGCTCTGGATTTGGGATGTGCCAAAGCTAATTTGTTCTCTCCAAAGCAGGAGTGGGACAGCATCCCCCCAGCTGGTTTTGCAGGCTGACTCAGTAGGGTTAGGGCATCTGCACCACTCTCTGCAGATTATTCATTAGCCATCATTATTCAGCTTCTTTCATCACTCCCTGCTAGTCTGAAAAGCAGAGGGATTGGCTACCTGTACTTTGATCCAAACCAAGGATTTTGGGCCAAATTCTAACGAGAATGAGTACAATCAAAGACAATCCCAAATAAAGCAATAAGGATATAGCTTAGTGACCTGCTAAGAACACTTCTAAACTAAATCAACTGTATCTCAAATCTTCACTCTTCTGCTTGTACCAGTGAACACCAAACAACACCACAACTAGAGAAAGCATCCAGACAAATGCTATAAAACTCCTGTACAGTGCAAATCCTACAGTGTTTTTCATGTCTGTGGAGGGCATGGCACTGCTCCCGACCCTAATCAGCAGCTGGCACTCTCATTGAAGTTGTGGGGGAAAAAAAAACAGGGAGTTATTTTTTCAAATACTACATCTTAATTTTTAAAGACAGTTTTGTGGCATTCCAAAGGCACTCTCACCATTCAACAGAGATAAAGCCTCAAGCCCCAACAGCAGCATTTCTGACAGCACAATTCCGAAAAAAACTAACCAATTTCCCTTAATTGGTCTTTTTTAAAGCATCATTTGGACACTGACAGTTTGAATTGCACGAGCCAGAATCACCACCCCAAAATGACATCAAAATTACTTTGCATTAGTCTGTTTGTCAGCAGTGTGGAAAAGAGCCAGGACTGAACTCGGATGTCTTACGCTGGCTTCAGTCTTAACCCTGCCACTTTTGGCTCGTGCTTTAGGGAGCTGCCATTCTCACTCCAAAGTACATCTAACTCCATTAACTTGTGGTGAAAAAAAAATCAAGTGGATAGCTTGTAGTAATGATTTCTGGCTTAACCAAGATCAAAAGAAACTTCCAGGAGTCTTTCATCTTAGACTACAAGCTTTTTCATCTGGATTCCTGCAGGCACATGGTAATGTTGTCTTTCTTCTGGGCACCCCAAACTGGGGTGCCTGCATTTCCTCACAGATAAATAGCATTTGCAAAACACCTTGAAATGCTGGAAAGTACTACAAGTGCCAAATACCAGAACAAACTCTGAAACAAGGGTTTTTTTTCAACACTATGTCTCAATAAACAAAGAAAAACTAAGCTTCACTTGCAATTTCCTTCTGTACACTTGAAAAGGGAAAAAAACCAACAGATCCAGCCTGCGATCTTTAAGTTGGAATTTCCTCTTAGATTCTGTTTCCTAGCATTCCCTCCACAATGTCCCTTTTCACTGAGTGTGCTCAATACTTTTTGCAGTAGAAGTTCTACCCAGTTGCACCAGGCTCTGGCACTGCACCACAGGGACTGAGCAGATCCTTTCTGGGAGCTGGAGTGTGCAAGGAAGGAAAGGGCAGGTACAGACCTCCTTTATTGCTGGCTCTGTACCCACATGGTCTGACAGCTTATAGGCAGCAGCAACAAACAGGGCAGTAGTCTCAATTCCTTCTTCAAACTGCAGGTAAACTCCACCCAGGTCATCCAAGCGAGCGACAAGATCCTGACAGAAAGAGTTATTAAAATTTAAATTGCATTCTAGTGGATCCACAGAAGTTAACTCTGCTGTTAGGTCTTTAATCAAGAATTATCTGTATGGGATCAATTTTATATTTTGTAATAGTTATTTAGAAATAGGATTAAAGAAAATCCTTCAGCCTTTAGTGGATTTAATTATATGTAAATGTCAGGATTGTCTATTTTTCAGTCCACTGTGAAACAGATAAAAGTCCAAGGAATTTTCTGCTTGAAAGCCAAGCCACATCATGCAGGCAGACAATTAGCCAGGCTGGTTTTTCATTTTGTTTTTCAATTAATACATCTTTTAATTCTAAAGCAATCTAGCAAATTTCTGAATAATTAGAGAGCACAGTGTCTTCCTACCTCAATTTCCTCAACAATGCTACTTAGATCTGCCTGCTGGGACAGGTAAGATGCCGTCTCCAAAGCCTGGATGGTTCTTAAACAAGAACAAACAAAATCAAACAAGTGTGTGATTATTCCTTCCTTAAAAGCCAAACACCATTTAAATCAAAGCAACTGTGTTTCTACTCTGAATGAAGTGTAAAACAGCTGTTCCTGCCTTCAGTTCACCCAAGAGAATGAATCTGAAGTGATTTAGTGTGAACTTAGCATTCATTACAGAATGTCACTTTAGCTGCATCAGCACTGCAAGGACTCAAAGGCAGAGAACAAACTGATCCCTGCAGAACACAGATCCCAGACTTTCTACTGAGGCTTCCAGGAATCCACTATTTTCGTCAACAAATCAAGTTTTAAAGTTTCCCTTTCTTCCCTGGCCTTTAAGGGACATTCTGTTCTCTTGTTTCATGGTGAAACAAATTTTTTTGGTGATAAATGCCAAGATTCCTTCAGCTTACTGGCACATATTTTCCAGCTCACAGTGGCTGGAAACTGCACCATAAACTACACCATAAACTAGCACCATAAACTACAAACAGGGTTGAGAAAGAGCATTATAAATGACATAGAATCATGGTTGGGTAAAAGTAAAAATTCTGTTATCAATCCTTTTAAGAAGAGGTTTTTTTTGGGGTACCATCCCTTTACTGACCATTATCCTTGAACTAAACTGAATATATAAGTTAATTTACAAAATCATACAAAATAGCCCCAAAATGTTTATTTTCTTTCCCCCAAGGAACAATAATGAACTGGACAAACACCCCAAATGAAAACACAGCACCTACTCTACTACATCTATATTACAAATATTAAGCAGTAAAATAGTCTTGAATTCAAAACCCAGTAGCCTGCAGGATAAACACACAAATCCCTCCTGTGTGAGACTTACGCCAGCACGCTCTCCTCCTTGCTGAGCCGAGCAGTGAGAGCACTCAGGGCTTCCTGGGATGCCAAAGGAAGGCCAAAGCCACTCAGGGCACCAACAGCGTGGAAGATCTGGGTGACTGAGGAATCCTCACTGACAGCTGCCAGCAGCAGCTCCCTGGTCTCATTTGAAATGGTGACCTGAGGAAGAGCACAGTGATTCACAGTCTTCAAATCACCACTGATTCCCTCCTGGAGCAACACTAGATTGGTAAACTTCTGTAAGCTTCTGGGGAAAATCCTTTTATCATTCATTAGTTTTTAGTTTAATTGATAAAATCCTTAAGTTTTGCTGTCAACCATCAATTAGTCAGGATAATCCATTCAGATGTATCCTGGCAATCTGCTACTGCTTTTCATGTGGCATCACCTCTTGTGAAGTAGCCAGGGGTACTGATGACAAAAAGGGCTTGGATAACCTACCCCAGTTCAGCAAGGCTGGTCTGCATCTGTACCCAGCAGTGTTCCAACACCCAAACAGTCTGTCATCCACACAAAGAATTTCTAATTGACACAGTCCTGAGAATTCTAACAAAATGTGCTGCCTTTTTTTCTTGGCCATCAGTGTTTAATTAAAAAACATTCCCTCAGAATTACCCTGGACCAAATAAATACTTGTGTTACATATTTATACTTTGCCTTGTGTAAAGCACGCCCAAACATTTATTTACCTAAGGCACAACAGAGAATAGTCCACTAAAAGAAAGTAAAAGTTATGCATAAAATAAACCCAAGAAAAACATCAAGGCAAGTATTTCCTTCGTAGTATCTGTCTGCAGAACTCAGGGCTCCACACTCACCTCACAGCCTGACAGGACCTGCATGGACTGGGCAGCATAAAAGAGGGATTCAACACTGCTGGAGTCCACATGAGATTTGATGAACTTGCATGCAGCCTGTGGAGAAACAGAAGTTAACTTAAACCACTGAGAGGAGATTTAAATGATACTCTAAGACAATTCCATGAACACTGTGCATTTTTATACCCCCAGATTCTACTCTGCCAGGTGCTGCACAGAAACAAGGGTGGTTCCTCCTAAAAGACATAAGGAACTTTCACATAAGTTCTACTGCAACCATAATTCAAACCTAAACTGAGTTTAATTATATAGCCTATCAAAATTAAAGTCTAATAGGTGTATTTAGTAGGGCAAATCCTCCAGGACAGAGAACAGATGAACAGAAATTCTGTAGGGGAGCTTCCTTTCCAGCTGTATATCACACCATCATTAATGGATACAAATACAGAATTTCAGAGTGCAGAGAGAAAAGTGGGACAAGCAGGTACAGCATGAAGGCAAGCAATGGGACTGCTTATTAATTTGTGTTACCTGACAGCTGGATCACTGTGATGCATTTTAGCCAGAAAATAACCAAGAATTTAACTGCTCATACAGAAATTACAGGGCTTTGAGTATGTGGAGCACAGGCCTTTACAAGCAGGACAGGATTGCATTATCCAGGAATATTCCTAGATTTTCTCTTGGCTGAGGAGGATGAGGTTAGAGATCACTTAATAAAACCTGACACCCTCAAATAAATCCAGGGGCCTCAATAGGATGGAGCCACAGGTGCTCTGGGAGCTGGCAAATATAATTGCTAAGCCATTCTCCATCATCTTTGGAAGCTCATGGAAAATAGGAGATGCCTGAGGACTGGAGCAAAGCCAGTGCCACTTCAGTCTTCACAAAGGGCAAGGAAGAGGATACTGGGAATCACAGGCCAGTCAGCCTCCCTCCAGCCCTGGCAAGGAACAGCTCATCCTGGCTCTCATCTCAAAACGTGTGGAGGAAAAGCAGGTGAGGAGTAGCCAACACGGATTCATCAAGGGGAAATCATGTCCAACCCATGGGCTAGCCCTCCAGGAGATAAGCCTGGGTGGACAACAAGCTGTCCACGAGCCAGCAGAGTGTCCTGGGAGCCAAGAAGGCCAGTGGCAGCCTGGGGTGCATTGGGAAGAGCACTGCCAGCAGGTCAGGGATGTGATCCTGCCCCTCCACCCAGCCCTGCTGAGGGACATCTGGAGTGCTGTGCTCAGTGCTGGGCCCCCGAGTCTGAGACAGACAAGGACATGCTGGAGGGCTGTGAGGATGATGAGGGACTGGGGCACCTCTCAGGAGGGAAGGCTGAGGGAGCTGGGACTGTTCAGCCTCCAGGAGAGCTTAGCAGTGCACACAAACATCTTGAGGGTGGGTCATCCCACAACAGATGCTCAAGTGTTATACCTAGCTATTATTTTTACTGCCTCTACCTTTTAAACAGCCACACCCTGTGAAGAGGTGCACCGTGCAGAAAAAGTCTCACCACAAACCTTGAGAAATTAAAAAAATAAATAAATGAATGCTGTTTCCCTGCAGAAGCAAAGGCTGTGCTGTCACTGCCAGAACTAGGAACTGATAAAAAATCCAGCCACAGTGACACAAAGGAAAGCAGCAACTCCCAGTGTAGCACACAGATGACCAGAAACTGGCCACAGCAAGGGGTGCACCAACATGAACCCCATCTTCAGGAGCCTCACAGTTAATGGCTTATGTGCAGCACTCAAAGAGAAACCATGACCAAAGGGTTTAGAACTGTGGATGAATCTATGAGGAAAGAACAAATTTCTACTGACAGCTCAGAAGCACAGGTAAACATCCACATGTACATGAGCAGGTGTGCCTATGTGAGGAGGCTGCAATATTTAAACTAGAAATGCTTAGAGACACGGCACAGTGAGAATTATGTTGATAGCACCAGCCTTAAAAATATATAATTAATTATACATAAAAATTGTGCTGCCTGAATTCAGTACTTGAACGGAAACAAACTAACGCGAACTCTATTTAACAGTACAGTGCACCAAATGTGCCACAGGCAGGGAACTTATTCACAAGGCAAACTGATAACCACAGCAACATCACAAAGGGCCGGAGGAGCGAGCCCTGAAGCCACCATTCACGGGAAGTGAGTGCAAGAGAACCAGGGCCACGTTACAAAGATCGATTTATCCAAATAACACATGAGACTCACCAATTACCAGCGACACTCCGGTACTTACTAAGGATATAACGCTTTTGTAAACGCTTTACATTTCCCACACGGCCCTGTCCAAGCAGAGCTCTCTCTATAAACTGATATTCTATTAATAATTCCTCATTCGCTGCTATGCAGCAGCCCCTCAGACAGCAAAGCGCCGCCGGGCAGCGACAGCCGGGCCCTCCCCCGCTCACCTTTTCGTCCGCCACCCGCACCCCGAGGCTGCTGAGCCCCACGATGGAGCAGTAGGCGGCCCGCACGTCGGTGAAGGGCCGCTCCAGCACCGCCCGCAGCCGCGCCAGGTCGCGGGCAGCCAGACGATGGCTGGGGACAAGGGCCTGGGCACCGGCGAGCAGAAGCAGGAAGCTGAGCGCCGCCTCCAGACGCAGCCGCGGGCCTGCGGAGAGACAAACGCGTTACCTCGCGTCCCCCATCCCCGCGGTACCGATAGCGGCCCGGCCCCGCCGCCCTCGCCTCACCCGGCGCCGCCATGATGCCGCCCCCTCCCGCGCCACGGCGCCGCTTCCGCCCCGCGCCGGAACGCGCCATCATGCCATGGGGGCGGTGAGAGGGACGGTGGATTATGCGAGGGTCCCTCAGCTCCCCTGCTGCCCTCTACGACAACCGAGAAACTTGAACGAGAGTGAAGCCAGCGGGGCGGGCGGGGCGGGGGGCGGGGGGCGGGGGCGGCAGCGGGGTCGCCAGGCCGCGGGAAGAAATGACTCCCCCGGGTGGCGAGAGTGGTACGGGCCTCCCGGCGGGCCTCGGGGGCGGCCCCTGGCGGGGATGTGGGCTGCGCTGATTGGCCAGGGCTCCTTAAAGGGGCCGCGGCGCGAAGGTGCCCGGGCGCCGCGGCCGTGCCAGGGCCGGCCCAGTATTGTCACGCTGTGTGCAACCGGGCCGTGCCGGGCCGTGCCCAGTATTGTCACGCTGTGTGCAACCGGGCCGTGCCGGGCCGTGCCCAGTATTGTCACGCTGTGTGCAGCCGGGCCGGGCCGTACCGGGCCGGGCCGTGCCCAGTATTGTCACGCTGTGTGCAGCCGAGCCGGGCCGTGCCGTGCCATGCCATGCCATGCCATGCCCATATTCTCACGCTGTGTGCAGCTGTGCCGTGCCGTGCCGTGCCGTGCCATGCCCATATTTTCACACTGTGCAGCTGTGCCATGCCGTGCCCATATTCTCACACTGTGTGCAGCTGTGCCGTGCCATGCCATGCCCGTATTCTCACGCCGTGTGCAGCTGTGCCATGCCATGCCATGCCGTGCCATGCCCATATTCTCACACTGTGTGCAGCTGTGCCATGCCATGCCGTGCCATGCCCATATTCTCACACTGTGTGCAGCTGTGCCATGCCGTGCCATGCCCATATTCTCACGCTGTGTGCAGCTGTGCCATGCCATGCCATGCCATGCCATGCCCATATTCTCACGCCGTGTGCAGCTGTGCCATGCCATGCCATGCCATGCCATGCCCATATTCTCACACTGTGTGCAGCTGTGCCGTGCCATGCCATGCCCGTATTCTCACGCCGTGTGCAGCCGTGCCGTGCCGTGCTGGCTGGGTTCCTCACCAGGTAATAATTACCATTGTCTCCATGATTGCAGAGGGCTGATCAATCACTGTACTATCCTATACTGTACTATACTGAAAAATGCCAGTCGCTTGTTTAAAATTTTTAAAAGTTCAATAGTAATAAAGTAGTTATAAAAAAAAAGTAATAAAAATTAGAACAATAAGAATTTGGACAAAGAAAGCAAAGAATTACAGACGTCTGGATGGTTTTCCTCAAGAAAGCATGGCTCGCTAACAAAGGATTACCCCTTAAAAGCAACAGCCCGTTGCATATTCATATATCTCATACATGATGCAAACATTCTTTTCAAACAAAGGATGTCTTCTGCTTAGTTTCCACCACCCCTTTATCGTGTAAATCGATGTCTTGGTTCCTAGAAGTCTGGAAGAAGTGTGAAAGTCTGAACAGTCCCAATAAGGAGGTCGTAATTCCTCTCTTGGAATTTTTGCTGTCAGTATGTGAAGATTTTCTTGGTTATCTTGTCCATTTCTTGGGCTAGTTACAAAAAGTATCTTACATCACATAGCTTCTATTTTAATATTATGCTATAGCTTAAAAACTATATTTACCACACTACTTAAAAGAGATTAATACAGCATAACTTTGCAACATAACACATACAGAATTCATTTTAATATTTGCAAAAAGCCACTCATATAATATGCATCTATAACACTATACTATACAGAGACACTCATCGCTCTTACCGACTCCAATACAGACAGACCAGATGGTTAATTGAAATCCAAACACCATCACCCTTGGCTAATTAAGAAACCACCCTTTGGTAAACCAATCTCCATAACACATTCCACACGTGCACAGCAGCAGGTGCAGCAGGTGGAGATCAGAATTGTTTCTCATTCTTTTCTCTGATCTTCTCCCAGCTTCCCAGGAAAATCCTGGGAAAGCTATCTCTCTCTGTTCAGAGGATGTGTGATTACCACAGTGGGGCACTGAGCAGGCTCCCCAGGGAATGGTCCCAGCCCCAGCCTGGCAGAGCTCCCAGGCACAGGCTGGGCTTGTTGGGGTGTCTGTGCAGAGCCAGGAGCTGGACTCCGTGATCCTGATGGGTCCCTTCCAACTCACGATATTCTAATCTGTGTTCTGTTCTAATTCTGTCATTCCAGTCTTTTGTTTTAAGGAAAATAGGAGTGGGCTGTCTGGCTGAGAGCTGCCAGGAGTGAAGTCAGGGGACTGAACAGTAACTGAGGGAAAGGTAATTTTGGAAGTGGGAGATCACAACCACTGACTCATCGGCCGCCTACTTCAAACTCAAGACTCAAATGGAGGGAAGAACTCTGCCTGTGGACTAATTAGCACGAGACATGAGAGATGTAACTAGGAAGTAAGGGATTGAGTACTAATTAACAAAAAGTTCTGATATTTGCAACCAATGAATGCCAATAGCTTTGTTAAAATGTAGAAATTATGTAAAGTCTTGAAGATTGGGGAGCCAGCCTTTTGTGGATTATCACCCAGCTCCCTGCTTTCTGCAAATTAGAAAATAACCCAAAAATACCTCCCCTTGGTGTGTGAATTGGTGCTGCACACTGGGGAACAACCCTGTGCTTGGGACAACAATCCTGTGCCACAGGCCATGTAGTGCTGAATCTTGTTTTCCATCTGTTCATTTCTTCTCCCTTGTTTTTCCTTAAGTACCAAATAAGAAGAGACAAAAAAAAAAAAAAAAAAAAAAAAAAAAAGCAAGTGTAATGTTAAGCCCCAGCTCTGCTGGGCACAACCCAAACCTCTCGTTTAACCAAGCTGGCTTTCCTGTGGGAATAAATAGCAGTGATTATTTCAGGTGGCTCTTGGGAATGGCCATGGCCACGCTCTCAGGATCCTGGAGTTCCTTCAGTTGAAGCAATGTAAAAGTCAAAATGGCTTTTTCCCTGTGAGCCCTGGGGACGGGCAGATGAGCCTCCCTGTCCCCACAGGGGACACAGCAAGCCATGGGTGACAGACACCCATCCCGCTGCTCACTGTCCTCCTGGAAGGCCCCAAAATTTGGGGAAAAGGGTCGTGATTCCTCCTGCAGAGGGCACTGGGAACTTGTTCTTTCTACTTTCTGGGAAACATCCCCTGGAGCCGGTGCAGCTCCCACTTGCACACCCACCCTGCTGCCTCTGCTCACCCTGGAGCTGGGGACACCTGGTGGGACATGGACAGGCTCTTGTGGGAAAGCCAGGAGCCATGGAGCTGCTAAATGTGGAAAAGCCACTGCTGAGAAATCAGCCCGCCCTGCTCTGCCCCTGCTTGTCCCTCTGTGCCAGAGTGATGATGAGATGTCAGCTCTGCAAGGGCTCCCTGGTAGTTTTTAAACCCCAGCCAAGATGTGCTGCCCACAGGTTGGTTTCCACAGTGCTGAACCACCAATCTCACCTAAATCCCCCAATTATTGAGCCTGAACCCGTCTGAGACAACAGGAGATGCTCACAGCTTTGAGCATGTGCCATGCAGAGGATGCTCTCTTGCACTGGGTTACTCCTGTCCTGTCTCCCTTGGGAGGTGTAGCTCCTCTGAAGTGCAAAATCCTGTCAGTATTCCTGGGGGAAGGAAGAAAATGTCCTGCATAGGTGTGCCTGATTTTACTGTTTTGTCTGAGGAATCGCTTTCGCTTTGCCGGGCTGCCGGCACTTCACATTTTGCAGTAACCAAATGACACATTTTGGCCATCTGAGATGGCATTTCCCATTCCGTTGCCCTTCCTGATGACAAACCAGGCTGAGGGGAAGATGATTTGCCCAGAACTGGAGCAAAACTAAACTAAAATGGACTCAAACCCCTTTGTGAGATGGTATTTCTCATTCTACTCGAGCTATCAGGTGAGTCTTTGACCTCACCCTATTCTAGTCCGCGTCAGGAAACGGCCACACAATCCCCAGGGATGCTGGGACCCCTCTGGGAAGCTGCGGGGTGGCTGACCCCACCACTGCCCGGGGGGAAGGATCCTCAGGGGCCATGGGGAGTCTGGCTGGCTGCAGTGCCTTCTCTCAGGGCTAAAACACTCCACATGCACCAGCCCAGCCTCAAGAGGAGGCTGGGGACTCTCAGCCAAATTCTTCTGCTATGACAGATGGAAATGGGACATTTCCTTTTCTTTTTTCTTTGAGATGAGAGGGGAAAAAAGCTAAAGGCCATTTGTGCAATTAAGAGCCTTAAATGTGGATTTTATTTCGATGTAATGGGATGGTTATTGCATATAAAAGGAGAGCCAGATGGTTGTTAAAACCACATTTACTAAGTTCTAATAACTGTGAATTTGACCTGCAGCCATCAAGAGTTGCAATCCCTCATTAGAAAATAGCTTGGGAGTGTCACCCCCAGATCCTCTGGC
This sequence comes from Anomalospiza imberbis, assembly GCF_031753505.1. NCBI lineage: Eukaryota > Metazoa > Chordata > Aves > Passeriformes > Viduidae > Anomalospiza > Anomalospiza imberbis. The sequence goes on along the minus strand of NC_089697.1, from coordinate 5,371,722 downwards.
TGCTCCTTGCTGGGACCTTTGAACACAGCAGCACTCACTGATCAGGGCAGGATTTGCCCTCGTGGCACAGCCCTGCAGCCACAGGGTGTCTTGCCAGTCTCTGCTTGAGCTTCATTTGGTTGGCGGTGGTGACAAGGACAGAGGGATGAGGAGATGGAATACCTCTGCCAGCTTGGGGAGGAGGGCCAGGGCCCCTCCGTGGGGTGCAGGGCAGTGCAAAGTCTCTGCACACCCAGGGCAGAGCTCTCCTCTGCTGCTCCACCTGGTGCCAGGGGGCTTGGGGGAGGGAGCAGTGAGGGTGAAGGATGGAGAGGGGAGAATGGTGGGTGGAATGTGGAGGGTAGAAGATGGAGGATGGAAGGTGGAGGCCGGAGGGCGGAGGATGGAAAGTTGAGGCTGGAGTGTGTAGAACAAGTGGAAGGTGGAGCATAGAGGAGGACTGGGAAGAAGCTGGGGTATGACTCCTTCTCCCCCTGTGGGAACCTTGTTTAAACCTGTGCAGGCAGGGAAGGAACGGGGTGAATCTATAGAGGGAAGTGCAGCTCTCATCCCCCACTGCCTCCCAACACCTGCTCACACGATGCACCGGGTCCAGGCACCTCCTTCCCTGCAGCAGCCCCTGCACATCACCAGCTTCTGCAGCACCTCTGGGCTGCACCTGGCCCCTGTGCATCCAGGAGGAGCCCAGGACAAGCGGGGGAGTGAGCCCCCAGACCTGTGGGCTGGGCTGTGGCATCCCTTCCCCCAGCTCTGCCTGCCAGCAGCACAGCTGGCCTTCCTTCTTTGGTAAAGATTCCAACAATTCCCTTTTTAGGCTGAATACCACCAGTGCTGGGAAGGAGCAGGAGCCTGTTCCCCAGCCCAGCTTTGGGCTGAGAGGCTGTCTGCAGGGAAGCAGTCCCTGCTCTAAATGCCTGCAAAGGGCTTTCCAAGACAGCCCTTCAAGACTTTCTGTGCCTGGCAGCTCCTGCCCCACTGCAGAGGCACCCCTGCTCCCTACTCAGCTGATCAGCTGCCCAACCTGCCTTCTCAGGACCACACCTCACCCAGCCAGCACGAAGGTATTGTTGTGCTGGCAGGAGTCTGCTTTCCTTATTATTACTCCTGGAAAGCTCTCACTGATGAATCCCAGCTGGGAGACTTTTTTTTTTTTCCTTAGGTCTTATTAAATTATTGATGTGGATTTCTCTGCAGAGCCATTCGTCCTTCCCTTCCCATCCTACTCTGTGCCCCACCAAGATCCCCCTGCCAAGCTCCCTGGGGGGAGCTCCCCAAGCTCCCCAACCCATCCCAACCCCTGGGAGCACTGGCTGCTGCAGAGCTCTCCCAGTTAGCCCAGTCCCTCCAGGAGCAGGCAGCTGGCAGGGCTGGGGCTGGCAGTGCCTCCAGCATTCCATGCCATCCTGACAGCATTCCCAGGAAACAGCCTCCGTGTGAGCCCCTCCAGCATCCTCTCCTGTTGAAAGGGTTTTATTGATCTCCTCCTGCTCTGTGCCACCCCAGTGGTGAGACCTGTATCCCAGCATGGCCCAGCCCTGGACAGGAGGATGGATGGGAGCTGGGAGTGGGATGGGAACTCATGAAAGGCTCCTACAGATGGGTTTGTTTGCATCATTCCCATTGAACATGTTGAAACTCTCCTGTTTTCCTGGGATGATGTCAGATCTGGGCTCCTTGGCCGGATTCCCTCTGCAGGAGGGAACACTCACAGCTCCCAGTGTTGCCTCCTTGGGCATGTGCAAGCAGCCCAAAGTAGTGCCCCTGATGTGGGGAAGATTTGCCCACCTTCCCTCCACATCCCATGGGAGCAGTGGCAGGGCAGGCTTATGGGCACTGTAGGAAACTCATCCCAGCAAGCCCCTCCCTAGATGTGCTGGAAATCCAGAGCTTTTGGAGCTGGAAGCCCTCTAAGAGGTAATACTGGGGTTTGTGCTGGAAATCCAGAGCTTTTGGAGCTGGAAGCCCTCTAAGAGGTAATGCTGGGGTTTGTGCTGGATCCACTGAAACTCTGAGAGCAGCAGCTGCCAAGGTACAGCACAGCACTGAGTTCCTGCCAGGGCCATGGGTACCACTGCTGAGCAGCTCCAGGATTCCCTCCATCCTCCACACTGCTAGGGACAAGGAGTGGGAAGAGATATCCCCTGCTTCTAGAGCACTTCTAAATAATGAAATCTCCAAGTGTAGGATACTCTGGCACATCTGTCTTCAAAAGCCTTTTAGAAAGCTCTGCTTGGCAAGCAAGGAAGGTGGATAGGGATGGTTCAGCGTGGGCTCTGTGTCCAAGGTGATGCTGTATCACTGGGGGTGAGGCTTGTCAGCCTTGGGAATAGCAGGGTGGGGCTGGAACCATCAGCATGGAGAAGCCTGGAAATGTGGGATATTTGAGCTTGAGGTCATCTCTCTGTTGTGGGGGAGAATAAAGTTATTGCTACCCCTTGGACTGCCTCCTGCAATGGGTGGGCAGGTTCTCCCCAGTGTCCTCCTGATGGCCTCAGAGCAGGGACACAGGCAAGTCACCAGCAAAGCTTTGGTGGTGACACAAAGGTAGCAGCCAGCTAAGGAAAGGATACGATGCTGTGCTCCCAGGGCTGAGTGACTGGAAAAGACCTTTTCCTTGGCTTTGTCAGTGTGTGAGTGTGGGTGGATGCTCCTGATGGGCATGGGGCTGCCACAAAACCCCTCCATGTGGTAGAAATCCCAGATAATATTTCTCTTCTACTCCAGCTTTGCTCAAGTCCCTAACTAAGACAAAAGGCCCCAGGGAGCACACAGAAAAAATAATTTAAAATAAATCAAAATTTAAAAATAATTTTAAAATATTTTAAAAAATAATTTAACGATAATTTAACATAAATCAAACCAAATAAATGCAGAGAAATTGAAGAAATACATCCTGGCTGCACAAGTCCCAGCCTCCAGTGCTGCCTGTGCTGGTGCTGCTGGCATGGCAGCCAAGGCTGTGGCACAGGCATCCCAAAATGTCTAAGCCCAGGTAGGAACAGTCACCCAGAGGTTTCTTCCTCTCCTGACTGGATGAGGCTGTCCCTGCCCCCAGCTGCCTGCAGGCAGGGAAGCAACAGGCATTTCTTTGCAGCAGAGCCATGCAGAGTCAGCACTGAATTTCTCAAAAAGACTCCTGCTGAAGGAGATGGATAGTTTGGGGCTGGAGCAGCAGCAGGGGGGGAAGCCAGCGTGGCTGCCGTGAGCTGTGCCCGGTTTCAGCAGCCCGACTCGGCCCTGCTGCAGTGGAGCTGCCTGATGGGTTCTGCTCCCTCCCACCCCGCTGTCCGCGGGGACGCGCTGCTCCTGCCCTCCAGCCGGCAGGAAGAAACTGCTTCCTGACTCTTTTAGCAACTGCAAGTATTAGGTTCAGTTTCCTTTGATTCCCCGCGTTTGGTTTGCTCTCCTACTTCATAAATATTCAACCACCAGATGCTTGAAAAAGCGCCTGCGAATTGGTGGGAGCGGCGCCCGCGGTCCCTGGCCGCATCCTGCCGAGCTCCATCCCCGCGGGTAAGGCACAGGACACGGCCAGGGCCAGAGCCGGCAGCTCGTAAACAAGAGCGGTGCCGAAACGCTCCCCAGCCTGCGGGTCCCGGGCGTGAGGGGCTGCAGGCTGGGAACTCGATGCCCTAAAGCGCAGGGGTGGCTCTGGAGGGACGTCCCAGAGAGCAGAGGGGATGCAGCCGCTCCCTGGACAGCCAGGTTTTGTGGGCACTTGCTCCCTGCTCCCTCTCGGTCTGCTGTCCAAGAGTGAAATGCAAAGGGTTCCTCAGAGTCCGGGGGTTTCTGGAGCTACAGGGAGACACTTGGCACTGATGTTTTCCTGCTCCCTTTCCCCCATGGATAGGGGCAGCATCACCCACCTCATGTGCCCACTCGACTTGTCACCAGCTGAGGACACACCTGCACCACCAGCACAGAGTCTGCAAAGCTCAGGGGTGCTGGGCACCCTCACTGGTGGCTTAACCAGAGCTGAAGGGACCATAGGGAGAGAAAAACAGGGGAAAAAATAAAATCCCAACCCCCTGCACTACAAAAAGCTCCCTGTTCAGCAGGGCAGTGCCCTGGTGACATCAGCTCCAAGGCTGGGTGGCAGCTTCAGAGCAAGAGGTGTCAGGAGGGTGCAGAACTGGGGAGGGGGGAGCACAGCAGCCCTCCCCAAGCTCCCCCAGCGCCTGGGCAATCCTACAAACCCCAGCTCCTGCTTAGTATTCCCCTTTCTTGCCAAAATCACTCCGGAGCATGTCAGCATGCTGTCATGTAAGGAATCTCATTTTAGAGAGGCTTTTTCTCTCTCATTTTGCCCTCGATACAAACCAGACACAGGCTCACTTTATTGGGTGTGAGGGCAGGGCTGCCCGCATCCGGCCTTCCTCCACTCCCTCCCCAAAACCGTGCTGGAGTGGAGCTGGAGGACTCACCCTGTTCGTCTGGGATACTTTTTGCTGTGTGTGCCAGGACCTTTGCACAGATGTGCTTGTGTGCAGGACCCCCTTGGTGTGCAGGACCCCTTGGTGCTGTGGAAGCCCTGCATGGAAGCCAGGGGAGAAAGAGCCCAACTGCTCTGTGAGGTGGCTTTGGGGCTGCTCAGGTGCTGCCTGCTGAGCCTGGGAGTGAGGCAAACCTTGGATGTGTGGGATGCAGCATTTCCCTCTGCTGCATTTTAATTTTGAGGACTGGCAGCCAATTCCCAGAAGGGCAGTGCCCCCTGCAAAGCCCCAGGAGATACTTGGTCCCTCCTCTTCTAACTCCCATCACCCCAAAGCCCCTCAGCGAGGCCACAGTCTCTGCACATTCCTTCCCCTTATTCCAGGTGAGTGCACAGACCCCAGAGCCCCTTACCTGCCTGACCCCAGGGCTCAGCTCCAGTGCTCTGGGGATGGATAGGGATGGACAAGTCCTGGCCTGGATTCCCCATGCCCCTCTCAGCCCCCCTCATCAAAACAGGACTTTCCCTTCTCTGAATAACTCCCTGTGACTCTGGCTGCCTGGGGAAGCAGGGAGATGCTCTCCCTGGCCCTGCATGCAGAGCAGTGGTGATCAGCAAGGTAATTAATTGGTTTGGGTGGCATTTATGCCTGTTTTTCACACCTGATGTCATCCTTCCTTTCCGAGAGGCTGGGCCTGGGAAGCAAGAATAATCTTTTTAGGATTATTCTAAGGATGAAAACCCTCTGTCCACCTGCAGTCCTACACAGGGGGTTTTGGAGCTGGGGGCTCCAGCCAGATGTGCAAAATTTGGCTAAAAAGGGCTGTGAGAGCCAGCAAGCTGTGATGCCCCTGCAAGACTGGCACAGTGCTGAGGGGCTCCAGTTCCAGCTGTCTGTTTCACCCAGGGAAAGCTGCCCTGCTGCCATGAGGAAGATGGGGCTTCTCAAGAGAGCTCAGCCCCATGGCTGAGCCAAGGGTGCTGAAATCAAATGGGGGCTGTGCAAGGCTGCTCCCAGAAGGTTCCTGAATCCCACCTGAGTCCTCTTCCAGTCCTGCTTCAGTGGCCAGTACCAGCTGGGCCTGGGAGTTCTGTCCCCATCACTGTGTGGGACCAGAGAGCTGGTGTATAGCAAGTCCACAAAGACCTCAAGCATGGTTCAAAAAGTTCTTGGATGATCCCTGACCTCACCGCTCCCCATCTACAGGACTAGCCAAAGGTTTCCTGAGCAGGTTCTGCATCCCAGGGAGAGAACAGCCCCCTTTCCATGGATTCCTGGCCCATATGGAACACAGCTTTGCAAAGGCACAATAATTTGTTCAAGAGTTCACTGAAGTTTAAAATGAGTTTGTCTCAGATGCACCCTCTGTGATGCTTTTCCATCCTAACTCACATCAAATCATCGCTGGACATTTATTGTTTCTGGGCAAGCTCCAGTTCCTCCAGGAGGCAGCAAGAAGAGGGCCCCTCACCTCCTTTTTCTCTTGCCATCCCCAGGCTCAGTCCCAGCCCCCCTAATTTTCCATCCCTCAAAGCCTCCAAACTCAACACCCCCAAAACCCCCAGTGAGGAGCTGGGCTGGATCATGTCCCAGAAGGGTGAGGGCTCTCCATGCTGCTGGAGCAACCAGTCCAGACTGTGGAGCTCAGCCTGGGTGGTGGCAGCAAGAGGGTGAGCAGTGTGGAAGGGCTGGCTGGGAGCAGAGCATTGCAGTGTGGGAGACAGAGGAGGTGAGGAGGTGCAGGAGAACGCCAGGATCCCCCCTGACCAGTGGTTGATGCTCCCTGCTGCAATTCAAAAGCTGCTGCAGCCTCAGGATAGGGTTTCCAGTACAAACACTTGGAGGTTTTCTCTCCAAGTTCGTGTTCCAAGACTAATTTCTCAATATTCGTTTAGGGAGTCTGCCTTTCTGTGGTGTAAATCTGTGTACCTCCACCACCTCAGAGAGGCCCTCACTGATTGATATCAGCTGAGATGCTGACCCCAAATTTGCAGTTTGCACAAATGTTCCTGCCAATAAAACTGTTATTTAAAGTATTCAGAGAAAGTGAACCCAGGAGGCATGTGAACATGGTCCAAACAAATCTAATTAAAGCTTTCATCCAGAAAATTCTTCCTTACTATAGAACAAAAATCCACACATTAATACTTGTCCTCACTTCACTGGGACTAAAAAACTCAGTTTGGAAGTTAGGATAAATGAAATTTGTGCTGGGCTGAGCACTCACAAACCCTGCTGGCTCCAGGACACCTCAGAGCTCCCCTTTGGTCTCCTCCTGCATCCCCATCCTTACGGAACTCTCTGGATGGCTCTTAGCTTTGTGGAGAAGCTCGTTGCTTAATTCAGACAGTCCAGCTGGACTGCAGTGGAGCAGCCACATGCTGCTGCATGTGCTGGGGAGGCAGCTAAGGAAACATCCTGCCAGGGGCCGATGGAAGCCAGGGAGGACAGAGGTACCAGCATCAGAGGAACCACCAGCTTGCAGAAAGATTGTGGAGCTGATCCAGATGTAGCATCCTGGCTGTTGCAGTGGCTGCGATGCTGGCTTTGGGCAGGTCATGTCTTATTTTAATCTGCACAAAGGATCACAGTAAAGCCACCCAGGAGCAGCAGCTGCTCCAGTCCTTGCAGCAGCGTTTTGGAGGGCTCCATGCTAATCAGTACTCCCCAGTAAACTGATTGTCCCATGGGATACAGGCAGGGCTCTTCTCCAAGGGCTTCACTCCCAGGAATTACTCCTATGGGAACACTCTTCTGGTGCCTCTGATGGCTCCAAGTGGGAGCCAAGGGCCAGCTCTGCAGGACACGTGTCTGATCCTCTGAAGTTCAAGGACTACAGACACATGATCCATTGCTGCTCTAGCCTCTTCCCATTTTCTCTTCTCCTATCTTTCTCCCTGTTGTTTCAAGTGACATTAAGTGGAAATCACCCCATCACTCACCTTTTTCTTCCTCACTGCCTCTCCAAGAAGCTAAACAAACAAATCTACCCCGCTGGACACCTTCATTTCATCTGCCCTCCCAAAGCCCTGTGTTCTTCTGAGGGCTTCCAGCAAGATAGCCCTGCAGGCATTTTCCAAGACAGGAGAAACTTCAGACAGCAACAAAAATGTGTAGAATTTGGCCTATTTCTCTTCCCTTACCTTTTGGTGACCTTCAGGGAGCTTTAGGCAGCATGTTCCTTGCTCCCTGTCATGCCCCAGGACAGCTCCTGCCAGCCCAGCCCAGGCTGCCTGCTGGGGAATGAGCCACAGAAATGGAAAAAGAGAAAGAATGAGACAGGTGGGGAGAAGATGACCTGACTGCTAATGTAGGAATTATTTCCATGCACATTCCTTGTGCAACCAAATGGCTGGAGGAAGATCTTTCAATACCAGATGTGCTCCTTCTCCCCACTGAGTGAGTCTGGCTGCTCAGGGCGACTCCTGAGCTTTAGATTTGCATTCATCACACTCTCCTAGATGGTTTTGGCCACAGTACAGCTGGAGAAATCCAAGATAAGGTCAGAAACAGAAATCTTGGCCTCTTTATCCCACCCCTTTCCTCCAAGGAATTGCCCAAGGGCACAGACATCCTTCTCCCCTGCCGGGAGCCAGGCCTGGATATCACAGGACAAAAATGAGTTGTCTCCCGTCCCCGAGCAGGAGATCAGTGCTGCAGAGGGAGTGCTCCTTCTGCAGCACCAGGGCTGATAGACAAACCCAGTGCTGCAGCTCGCCGGGAAAATCCCAGGCTTGGAGCACAGGACAGAAAAGGTCAAAGGATATCTTGTGTGTGGCATTGCAGAGGGAGGCTGGGGCAGCAGAAACTGCCCAGACATGCAGGATGTTCTTCCTCTGTGTCCCTGGCCAGGGAAGCAGCTGGTTCTGCATGTACACCAGGGGTTTCATCAAGTGTCCAGGAGGAGCAACAAGCATCCCTCAGGATGGGCCACTGAGCCAGGGTAGGGATGAGATCTCTGAGGGCTGCAAAGCCCAGGGGTGAATTCATCTGAGGCACGAATTCTTCCAGAGCATATTTCATTGCATTCCTACCCTGGCCATGACTTTACCCTTGACCCAGAGAGCCAATTCCATCCCCTGTGCCTGAGGGACAGGGTACATACAAAAGGGCCACTCTGGGACTTGTAGGGGACACCTGCATCACGTGTCACAGCTGCTCACACTGCCGAGCATCCTGCCAGGCTCCCCAGAGGAGCAGGAAGCACAGCAGGACACACACACACTGCCATCTCCTCCATGAGAGTGTTTTACAAGCATGGCAGATGAAATAAAAGAGCGGGAGAGCTGTAAAGAAGCTCATTTGAATGTCTCCCTGGGGCCTTGTCAAGTCAGCTTCAGCTCCAGTCAGCACCTCCCACATCAGCCAGAGCCCAGCCCAGCCAGGCTGCCTGCAGGGACCTGTCTGCTAATGGATTTCAGGTGCTCCAGCAAGGCATGGAGGAAGAGCCCAGGGAATGCTCCCCCTCCTCCCCATCCTTGTCCCTCATGATGTCCCCTCAGCTGGCTCCTGGCTCTCAGACATACATTTCACTGCATGATGCCAATTTCTACCCTACCCAGCATGAAACTCTGAGGAACAGTTCTCAACACAGTGAGAAAATATTCTTTTCACCCCAAAATTAAAGATAGGTCAGGGCCAAACACAAATAGAAGAGTATGAAGAGTGCTTGTCAAAATCGTGAGCTTTTTAATAGACTTCCAGAGACAATTTCCTGCCCAGGTCTCATCTCTTGTCTTCTCTACTCCCCTTCTTTCCCTCCCCTTTCTGTGCTGTAGCTGAAGCCTCCCTACAAGCCAACATCCCACCTGTTTCCAACCCAAACACTCCTGTGCCACATTTCCCAGCAGACATGACGAGGAATTCAATGGAAAAGGTAAAAGGTCAGGTTGGAGTCGTGCCAGGGCTGCAGAACACAGCTACAGCTGGGAATGGACTTCCAGAAAATGTCCATCCTTCCCAGCGACAATCCTCAGATGTCCTAGAGATGATACACTGAGTGCAGCTGGGCAGGGAGGAGGAGTCCTCTCTTGGGAGCCCAAGGATGATGGAAGAGGCAGTGGAAACCCCAAATGGCAACGGGGAAAAGCAAGAACCTGGTTTGCAAGTTCAAAGGAGCAGGAAATTAGGAGGGCAATTAGGTAGGCACGCATCCGATCCGTGACAAACTGGGCCACCAACACATCAGACAGGCAACAAAACAAAGAGCCAGTGATGAACCCAGCAAGCCACCATACAGCCAGCAGCAGATGTGTTCAATTAGCCCAAGAGCCAACATCCAACCAAACACCAACCTAGCCAGCAAAAAACAGACAATAGACTACTTGTTCCATCAAACAGCTGAGTTAATAGCAAAAACGTGCAGGGAGTGAGCGAGCAGCCAAAACCCCACGCCAGCCACTCAATAAGTCAATTAACCAAAGACCCACATAATCAACCACTTAAGTAGAGCCGAGCAAATAACTCACAATGAGTTATTTATCCGTTGAATTTCGCCTTTAGTTTTGCTTGGGCCATCTCTGTGAGCACATGTCAAGTTCCTTCAACTGATTTTCAATTAATCTCATTTTAGCTTGTTTGCTCTGTGCATGGCTGGCCAAAAGTTAACATGTGAACTGCACTCATTAGCTGTGATTGCCCAGGAAGATGACATGTTGCTCTCTAGTCTCAGATTAGGTAAGCACAGTTTTGCCAGGGAGTCTCAGCCCCTAAAATGCTCCAACAGGACTGCTCTTAACCCACCAGGACACAACAGTCACATATATTCAAAGGAAAAACCACAACAGATGTAAGTGAGAACTTATCCAGCCATCCAAGAGGTCCAAGTAAATAGTCGTGCAGGAGGAAGGCTTGTGGTGCTGCTCAAACAGGACGGGGGAACTGGAGGGTTTGGCTTTAGTGCCCTAGGGCTGGGTCCCATTTCTGGAGATCTTTTCCTTTGCTGAGGCCACAGCTCCCTGAGAAGGTGAGGATGGCCCAGCTCTTCAACTACAACTCCTTGTCTTGGGCTCCTCAGACCCTGCCTGGAGTATCTCAGTGCCTTCTGCGGGACCTCCCAGCAGACCTCAGCTCCTGATTTATCATAGAATTGTTTCGTTTGGAAAATACTTCTAAGATCATCAATTCTGACTGCCAACCCAGTACTGCCATGTTCAGCACTAAACCACATCCCCAGGTCCACATCCAGATAGTTTTCAAACACTTCCAGGGACAGTGATTTCACAATTTTTAATCCCTGACCGCTCTTTCAATGAACATTTTTTCCTAATTTTCAGTCAATTGGAAAATTGCTTCTGTGGTGGCAAGCCCAGTGACACAGCCAAGACAGCACTGCCTAGCAAGGGCTGGGACATGCAGGGCTCTCATTGCATCTGGGTGCCCCAGGCATCACCAGAGCACTAAAACACCACCACCACTCCGAAAAACCCAGGCACCCAACTGGCGCATCTCAGAGGACACGTTCCTCATCCCACAAGCCTTCAAGGAGAGGCCACAAGGTGCCATGAGTCCAGGGCTGCTGTTGTCCTCCTTCTGGGGCAGAAATGCTTCCTCCCTCCAGCCCACACCAGGCTCCTTCTCTTGCTGCCAAGAGACCATAGGTTTCTCATGCAGGTGGTCGAACACAAGCCCAGCTGTGCCACAGCAGGATTTGGCCCATGCTGTGGGTCACACTGCCCTTCTTGGGCCCTGGTACCACCAAGCCATGGCCATTTCCACATTAGCTCTAGGAACAAGGTCCATTCCTGGCCTCCTTCACCCCAAAATGGCCATGCAGAGAAGCAAGCTGAGCTGGCTGGGCTCTGAGCGTGGCCCCACACAGCTAAGGGAGGTTTCTCTCCCTCTCCTCCGGGGCTGCCGTGAGCGCTGTGCTTTTGGCTCTGGCTGGGGAGGAGGCCTGTGCTGCCAAACCACAGTGTCAACTGCTTCCCTGCTGCCTGCAGATCCTAAACCCGCAGGCAATATATAACCAGCGGGAGCTGCAGCATCCCTGAAGTGTGAAGTGGAGTATCAGAGGAGCACTGCTATCTCCTGCCTCTCCAAGAGGCTGTCGCAGGGACTGTCAGAGATTAGGACTAACAGTACTTAGCTCACTTCAGCAGCCAGCTGAATCAAATGATCCTTACATGCCCTTATGTCCTAATGAATTGCATTTGATTCCTTGCCCAGCTCAGAGCATGGAGCAGCAGCACAGCTCTTTCATACTCGAAGGGCTGTGTAGGAATCTCCCCTCTCATTACCCTTGCAAATCCAGCCTGTGTTTGTAATCCCTACAGCATCTCCTACAGCTCCCACTGCAGATTCAGGTTTGAGTTCATCTTTCAAAGAGAATTGACCTCTCAAAAGCCAAGCTCAGCTGCAAGCACTGAGCTTCAGCTTAGAGAGCAAACAAAACCCACTGATTTCACATTATTTCCATGCAAAGCTATAAATCAGCTTGGGCTCGGTTTGACTCTGGGCCAAGGCTTGACTGAAAGGTTCACGAACCTTAAGGAATTTTTTGACAAGCTTGGTCTGAAATTCAAATTTGTAATGAAACCCCAATAGTGAAGCTCTGCTAGTTCCATGCAATTTCAGGTTTTGCTGTGAACATTTCATGCAGCTCTGGGGACAAAGTTACACCAGTATAAACCCAGTTACTCCTCAAGAATCAATAGAGCTGACCTGGATTTCTGCCGGTGTGAGAGCAATCAACACAGCCCAGAAAAAGTTATTTTTATTCCTTGCCTTCTGTTTTGCTAGAATCCACCCAATAAAAGTTCCCAGCCCGAGTCCAGACTGTAGAAATGCAAATGCCAGTAGAGCATAAACCCCAGCATGTGTCTGGAGAAGTTTGTGTAAATCGACAGGGTCATTCCAGCTGTGAAGACAATGAAAACCCAACAAGAAATCCAGGACCCCTTCCCCATCCAAATCTGCTAATACCCTGAGGGGCTTCTGTGAGAGGAGACATTTTGTGGGCTGTTACCTGTGATGACTATTTCTGTAGGGCAGAAAAATCACTGTGCCACATCAGACTGAACTCAGGACAGGCATTTCTGCAGCCCTAAAAGGGCTGGCTCCTGCTCCCCTAGCACAGTGCTGGATTCCAGTGGGTCAGTCAGGCTTATTCCCACTCATTTTTCACAGATCCCCAACTCTAATAAGGCAAACCAAATTTGTGCTCTGGAAGGAAAATGCTGTGGGGCTCAGGGGATGCTGTCCTCCACCCTTGCTCTAATTTTATAGCATATCTGCAGTGGTGTGTCAACATCAAACTGCTCCAAATGGGGGAACTGACGTGAGGTGCTGTGCCAAAGCCCGTTTAGCTCCTTCTATCCCAGCACAGAAGCCCATCTCCACAGGTTCAGCTGGATGGCTTCTGGGGTAAGGGACTTCTGCCCCTCTGTTCCCTGGCCTCCTGCTTGCAGGACAGAGAAATCCTGGGTGCAGAAGCAGAGTAGAGCATTGAGCCAGGCACTGAGCTCCATTGCCCTGCAGCAACATTCACCCCCTCTGCAGAACTGCTTCTCTGGTCCGTGCTGCAGCAGAGCTTGGCCTGCCACCAGCTCCTGCTCCTTCCTATGCCAAGCACTTCCCGCAGTAAGACAGCAAACAGCAGGATTTCCCTCTATTTGCTTATTTTAAAAACGTTTCTTACTGCAAAGGTTTAAGACCTGGCAGGAAGCTGGAGCTCTATGCACCCAGGGGCCCTCAGCAGCCCCAGAGATGTAAAGCAAGGAAATGCTCTTGCCTGCTCCCCATCTGCACCCCAGCCCCCTCCAAAGACTGGCAGGCTCCTCTTTCACAGCTCATTTTAGTGCCCAGAAAGCCATTATTCCCAGATATTGCCAGATCCCCCTGCCCTTGTTATAATGCCACACCCACTCCCAAGGTCTCAGGTACTCCAATGCCTTGGGAAGTCCTGAAAGGCAGCTGTACTGCTGAGATGCTAGCTTGGCTTGCTGCATTCCCTGCTAGGCTCTTCAGAGGTGTTAAGAGGGAATTCCTCACTCCCTGGCAGCATCTTGCTGACCTTTCAGTGCAGACACGCTGAGATTTAAGTGTTTGTCCATGTTATAAAATCATCATTGATTTGCTGCCCCCTGATCTGAATAAATAAGTGCAGCCATCTCAGAGGAGTTTCAGGTGTGATCAGTGGGACTTTGGGGCTGGTTGTGCCAGTCTGGCTCCTTCCATATGCCCAGGGCAGGCTTGGAGCAAGGTTTTGGAAGAGATCTCCTCAGTGACCCTCTGTGCTGAATGTGGAGCTCATTCTCACATACTCTGTGTCCCATGGGCATATTTCCTAATTGATGATCTTTATGTTCCTGGGGTGAAGGAGCCAACATTGCCAAGGGCCTGGTGCTCCCATCCATAGTAGCTGTGGGCTGAGGGCACCACCCAGGGGGTCAGACACCTCCCAAGAGCACAAGACAGTCTTCTGTGGCCTTGCAGCACCTGCCCAGCATGTCCAGCACCTGCCTTAACACATGGGCAAAGCTCCCTCATGTCAGTGGTATCACTCCAACATGCCCCCAGCCAGCACGGTACCTGTCTGCTGTCTGTTTTGGAGCTTCCCTTTGAAAAGCACCAGAAAATCTACTGCTTTAACGGGTCAGATTCCAAGCCTTGGATGCCAACTTCAGCCTTAAAGGAGCCTGGTCCCTCTCCCTATAGATATCACAGATGAAAATTAGAGTATCCAGCACTCACCCACCTTCTTCCCAGGGCTGTGACCTGGTCCTGGGAAGGTGGTTCAGTGCTCTGCTGTTGGCAGGGAGTGAGGGCAGCCTCTCTTCCCAGAAGCAACTCTGAGCATCTGCTTCAATAGGGCTCCCCCAGCAGTGATTCTGGCAGGAGTCTGGACCAATAATCCCCAGATTCCAGGGAGGGATGGCGGTGGGTTGAACGCCTTGCAGCAGACACCAGGTTTTGGCTCCTGAGTGCTGCGCACGAGAGGAGAGAGCCCACTGGGGAATGTGGAGTTATCCAAATTGGATGCAAGCTACACTTTATCTTATTGGAGTGGGTTTGGGGGTGATGTAATCACTCAGTGTGCTTGTTCATTTGGGATCTGGATGAGATGCTGTTCATCATGAGCTGACAAGTCAAGGAAGGATGCGAGAAAATGATCTGGGACTTCCCATGCAGGACTGGCTGGAGCTGTGAACTGGGGCAGACGTGACTGGAAGCCGTAAGGATTAATGGCCCCTCTGCTGCTGTTCGAGGTGCAAATGAATGAAATTCTGTTCCCCTTACACAGGAATGCCATTAATTCAAGGGGAGATTGTCCAGATTTTCATCCAGTGCGATGAAAGCAGAATTTGGCCCTTGATCTTGCACAAAAAACGTCAGTCTAGCAAGTTTTAAGTTGCTTCTTTCCATTTCTCTTCTGATATGATTGCATTCTCTTATGTAGAAACCCTTTATCCAGCAAATGCAGAAAGAAAGGAATAGAGAAAGATAGGCAGGCAAGCAAGGAGAGGCACTGGCAGACAGGAGCAAAGGGAAAATGACTGAGCAGAGGGAAACTGTACCTGGGACACGGGGAGCTGCTCCTTTGGGCAGTGGGAGGAGATGCTGGGGTGTGAGGGCTGAAAAGCCTGGTTGGTGAGAGGTCTCCAGCACCTTTGTCGCCCTTTGGCTGGAATTCATAAGTAAATACAGAGCTGACTGAAACTGCTGCTGCTCACCAGCGGCCTCTCTTTGGCACTCAGTGGAATTTGGGATGGGAGGGGGCTGGGGCGGTCCGTGTTTACTCACATTCCTCTTCGTGTGCCGGTTTCGGGATGCAAAACAGGGGATGGCAGCAGGGTGGTGTGTGTGGCCAGGAGGGGTGATGGGCTCCCTTGGCTTCTGGTGGCTTCATGCTCCCGTAGCTGCTCGGGGGGCGCGGGGGGTGCGACAGGGGTTTGTAGTGCAGAGGGTCGGGCAGGAGAGCTGGAAGGCGTGGGGCTGGCACTGGAAGCTGCATGGGGATGGGAGCCCCAGCAGATGAGGCTGTGCCGTCTCCCAGCAAGGCACCAGGTCCCTGGAGAGCCCTTGTTGAAATCCTGGGTGTAAAATAATGCAGCAGTGCCTCCTTGTATGCCTGGGTCCAAGCAGATCAGCATGCAGGACGATGCCACATGACCACCTGCCAGCCCAGCTCCTCTCCTCTCTGGACTGTGATTCCACCAAGTTTCCAGCCATGGGATCCTCTGGGACCCCACCAAAATGCACTTCAAGAGCTATTTCTCCTCAAGCTCTCCATCCTGTGGCTTTGCAATCCATCAGAGCAGGAAGCTTCACCTATTTTGTGCTTGAATCCAGGAGTACCTTTTCTTAAGGAGCAGGTTTGCTTTGTGTCACCCAGAACAGTGGCAGGCTGAGCTCTGCTGAACTCCTCTGCCTGCCATGGACCATCATGTTTGCCACCCACGTCCTACTTGGAGCTTCTCCTTGCTGGCAGGATGCAGTGGTACAATGAGCTACAAGCAGAAGCAGCAGATGTTTGCTAAAATAAAAAAAAAAAGGAGGCAATAATCCAGAATTTTGCTGATATAAACACAATACCAGTACTGAATACAACTGAAGGAAGACAAAAACATCCCAAAGACATAAAACATCAGGCTACTTGGAGAACTTCCAGGCTACATGCGCTGAACTCTGTCAGCCTCAGAGAAACGAGTGCTTAACCCCTTTTCAATCTCTTTGGCAGTCCAGCCCTTGAAGATTTACAGTGGACTTTGTTTGAATGAGGGATCTTCCCTGACACATCGTGCTCCTTTAATTCTGGGTGAGAAAACAAACAGCTGCCCTGCAGACACCCGTCTGACCATCCCGTTCCCCTCCCAGGGGACGCTCAGCCCCTTCCTCACCGTCATTCCCCACCAACACCTCGGGGCCCCCGTGGCTCTGGGGGTGCCCAGCTGCCAACCACCCACTGCTCAGGTACCCACTGTTCCCCGTGGGCCGTGCTGGCAGCCCAGCATCCCTGGCATGCTCCTGTGGGAGCTGGGTACCCTGCTGCCACACTCCCCTGCCTGCACCGGGATGGGGCAGCCAACAGGAGCGAGCGGTGCTGCAAATTCCTCTCTGCTGGTGCTGCAAATTCCTCTCTGCTGGTGCTGCTCATTCCCAAGCCCTAATTAGAGCCTTGCTGCAGGGACCAGCCTGGCGCGGCTGGATCCGGGGTCAGGCCAGGCTCCGAGGGCCAGCCAAGCTCCAGAGACAGTGCTGATGGATTTTGACAGGACTTAGGGACACCTGCTACTTTTAGAGATTTTTCTCTTTTTCAAGCAAGCTTTCGAATGAGTGTGTGTGTGTTGACAGGGGCAGATATCACTGGAGGGTGTTGAGGAGGGAGCAGGAGGGAAATCTCTGGAGAAGGTGTCAGGAAGGATTTTTCTCGGCTGCTCACCCTCCAGTGAGTGGTGGGCAGTGAGGAACTGGCCTCCCTTGGACCCAGATCATGTGGGCTCACTTTGGTTGTGGGGCCTGACCATGGTCTTTGTAATGTCCCCTTAAAGCCAATTAGTAGCATTAATATATGGAGACCACACACATGCCTTACGCTTATATTTATGCTGGATGGCTTCCATCTTGGAAACTTTCTTGGCCTTCTGTCCATCTCCAGGATGTTTCCAGGACTCCACCTTTCCCTTCCCAACCCTGTGGCCATAAGGGAACCGAGAAGATTCATGGCCAAAGCATCAAGAGGGAAACTGAGGTACCAGCCTCTCCCATCCATTGGAAGTTCTCAGGCTGAGCAAAGGGTGTGCTCCAGGGACAGGAGGGGGCTGTGCTAACCTGTGAAATAAAGAATGTGTTCTGTTCTGTGAGTGCAGTGCAGAGAGGGACAAACTTCTTTCAGTGCCAGGTCTCAAGGTTTGCTCCCCAAAAGATCTGGTGCCCTTGAGGGGTTTGCTCCAAACAAACATCAGAAAGTAAAACTGGCTCCGTATGTTTTTCTGGTCAGTTCCATTAGCGTCAAGGAACAGCTTGGGTTGGAAGAGACATTTAAAGACCATCTAGTCCAACCTCCCTGTCATGGGCAGGGACGCCTTCCACCAGGTCAGGTTGCTTAGGATGCCATCCAACCTGATCTTGACTGTTCCCAGGGACCAGCATCCACCACCTCTCTGGAAAACCTGTACCAATGCCTCACCACCCTCACTGGAAAAAATGTCTTCCTTGAAAATCACTCTTTGTTCTCTCCTCACCTTCTATCCTGGTTTCCCTTGTCTCTCCTTCTAAATGAGGACAGCAGCGGGCAGGGAAGGCAGGTCTGAGGTTCACCTGCCTGTGCAGGAGCTGGGAATGCAAGATCATCTGCTTGCTTAGGCATGGGTGGCCCTTGAGGGAAGTGACTGGGAGCCTGGTGAGGCCAAAAAGTGTTTTTCAGCCTGAGAGCCCCAATCCCATCCCACACAGTTTTACAGTGCAGATCTCTCTGCAAAGTGTCTGGTGGAGTGATGTGGAGCCATGTTGGCCAGATCTCCCTGTGAGTTTCCAGACACATTATAGATGTATGCACACATATATTTATATCTGTAGCTGCTGTTTTGCAGCCGGTGGGAAATGAAGGCTGTTCTCAGCCTTGTTCCCTTTCTGCACATTACCCACACTCCCCCTTGCTGACATGCACTGGAGCCAGTCTTCTCCCAGAGGAGAAACCAGGAATTTATTAGGCAATGAAGGTGCTTGACGTCTTCTCAAACTGCTCCTTCTCCTCTCTAGCAGTTTGCAGTTTTTTGCTGGGTTGGAGTGCTGGGATTATATGAGGAAGGCTGAAAGGAGCATGGCTGCATATCTCCCCTGGAGCCTCTCCGTCTGACTGCTTTCATGTGCAAAAGGCAAAACAGAAACACAACTGACCTCTGAACCCTGGATGGGCCCTTTCAGCACCTCAAAGCTGTTGCATTATCTCTCTTTTACCTCCTTCCTCTCTTTCCTCCCGAGCCTGGACACTAGCGCTGGACACTAACCAAGTCTGGTTCTCAGCACATCTGCTCTTTCAAAGAGTGGGGAGGTCCCAAGACCACTCAGTCCCAGAGTCAGGATTCTGACATCTGGCTTGGCCTTGCCTGTGAGTCCCTTGGGGAGCTTGGGAAAGTCACGTAACTCTTCCTTGCTGGTGCAGCGGCTGCTGGGGCAGTGCAAGCCCAGCCCAGTGGGCCCCCGTTTGCTTCTCCTCATCAAGGCTTCACCTCAGAGTGCACGCCAAGCACCTTGAGCACTTCTGGTGGAAAGAGCCTTGCAAGTGCCCCATGGTCTGATGTCCCATAACGGGAATACAGGTGTCCTGTGCCAGAGTGTCTCTGCCAGCCCATCTGGAGAAGTGGAAGGTGCAGAGATGCTCCATGTAGTCTTCCATCAGCTGTAAAGACTTCAACAGGCACTTTCATGTAATGCCACCCTGTGGGATTTACCTGCTGCTCCCCTCTGCTCCATGTCCATTCCAACCCACTATTTTAGAGAGATTTCTACTATTTTATTGCATTTGCTTCTCCAGACCAAAGCCTCCTTGGAGAAACACCACCAGTCACAGCTTTACACTGGGTGAACTGAGCAGAGCCTGGCCCCAAGTGTGTTAATTGTTGGCAGACTCGTTATCCCTTTCCCGGTCTTTGTTTTTCCCTGGAGGGGCTGGGAGCCACGGACCTCCGGCGCTGGGTCCCAAGCAGAAGCGTGCTGCAGGAATGGGAGCTGGCAGCTCCCAGCCAGGGGTTGTTGCAGGAGATTTTGTTCCACCTCCTCTGCTGGGGCTCTGTTTTTCCATCCTCATCCAATAAAATAAACACTTTCACATGTCACAAAGCCCTGCGGATACAGCCTGGGAATTTTGCTTTTCCTTGTGGAGTGCCCGCTCCCACTGGTCTCCCTGCCAACCCAGCTTGCTCCACTGCCATTTCCAATCCCCTTAGCTGAGAGGGACCTCAGTGCTCCCCTCCCAGGGACCCCGGTGACACTTTTCAGCAAGGACAGGAATTCTGTGGAGGTACAAAACCTTGTGGTTTTGGGACGTGGTGCAGGACTGTCCCCACCATGTGTGGGTGGGAGTGGAGATGAGCTGGATGCCCAGCTGGAGTGTTGGTCAGGGACAAGGAGACAAGTGCAGCAAAGAAGGGAGCATATTTGCAGAGACACCCCCAAGACTCCCCAGTCCTCTCGCTGTGGGATCCCAAGTGTCCATCACTGCTCCTTGGCTGAGCTTGAGCCTCTGTGCCCCTGAGATTCATCCAGAACATTCCCCGAGACCCCCTCCTCCCTTTTCCTGTGAGCCCAGGGGCCGTACAGGGAAGGATGAGGGGGAACAAGGGGGAGGGAGCATATTTAGGCCCCGTTGTTTCTGCTCACAGACGTGGCAGTCCCCGGCCCCTGCAGCTCCAGCCCTGGCAAGCACAGCCCAGCCTGTTTTTATGTTTCCTGCCTGGGCTCCCAGGCAGCCCAGAACAGCCCAGCACCGAGGCACCGTGCTGGCCGTGACCCTGCTGAGCTGGCTGAGATGGGGGATCTGATCCCCGGGGAACTGCAAGGCCCTCTGAGCACCTCTGGATGCAGGGAGTGCAAAGAAAGGGCGCGCCAGCCCCAGGAAGAGGAAAACCTGGTGTAGTCTCCTGGTGTCCCTCTCCTGGCTTGGGTCAGGACATGTGCACCAGCCAGGGTGATGCCATGTCCTGCATTAACCCTTTCCATGGGGAGAAATCAGGAGGAGGGCTAGGGCTTGCAGAGCCAGTCAGCCCTGATCCCATGGAAAAGGTTCTGGCCCTCCTGCCTTCCCCACATGTGCCTGAGGGAGGTGGGGATTCCTGGGGAAGGCTGTAGAGCCCAGCAGGGATGAAGTAGCTGTGACCAAGGCTGCGTGAGGAATCACAACCCTGGGACCATTCCACGGACCCCTAGTGGAATTAGGTATCTTCTGAGGCAGGCCAAGGGTTTGGCTCTCCTGGGACATCCAAATTAGTGTCACCATCTGCAGTAGGTCACAAACCAGGTAGCTCTCTCTGCCCTCCATTGCTGTCACCACAGAGGTCAAGGTCTGATCCACACCATAGAGAAAGGGTCAAATTCTACTCAAAGCCGGGTCTCTTGTGGCCTGGCTCTTTCTGGGTCCTTTGTTGCATCCTGGGAAAACCAGCTGCACTTGCATTTTGGAGAGATTGCTACAGAATCAGGAGCTCCCAAGAAATGGGACCTGGGTGGCACCTGGAGCAGGGAGAAGGCAGCACCCCAGCAAGAAATATTCAGGGCTGGGAGACTTTAGAGCTGGTGGCAAAGGGAACCAGTAGTCTAATGTCCCCAGTCAGAGGCAGACTTTTCTATTTTGAGCCTTGTTTCTTGGAAAGCCACAGTTTCCACAGCTTCCCCAGCAGGCAGCCTGGAACCAGGCTGGGGCCCAGGTGGAAACCTGCCTGCTCCTCTCCTTCCCTCTGCATCCCTGGATCTGGCAAGTGTCACCAGCAGGATCGGAAGAACCAACATTTCGTGGCAGAGACACTCATGTCCCCACCGTGCTGGCAGCCTGGCAGCTTTTTCTCCCTAAACAGGTGAGTCCAAAACTTCCCCTCTTCCGCTGCGTTTCAGTTCTGCTTCTTTGATGCCATGAATAAAAGGCAGGACATCATAAACAATAACAACAATAGAAACCCCATGCACAAACACGTAACAAATGAAAATGACCCCGTCTGTGAATGAAGGGGAAAAAAAGGCGGCTCCATCCCTGGAAGTCTCAAGAGCTTCCAAAAATAGGCTGTGGTCCCAGCCAAGGCGAGCACAGCCAGGGTTTGCTCGGTCAGCGCCAGCACTGGGAGGGAGCTGCGGTTTCCCAGTGGCTCCTGCCCTGCTCCAGTGCCCATGGGCAGCTGCACCACATCCCCCTGGCAGGGGCAGAGCAGCCAAGGGCCCTGTGGGGCAGGGAAGGGCAGCATGGCTCAGGTGGTGTGAAATCCCTCTAAAACTTGGGGTAACAATTCATTTTGCTGTTTACAGCTGAGCAAACCATGGGCCACAAAACACCCCCCCCTACACATGTACAGAAGGTGGGCATGGCTGGTGCTGTGGCTGGAAGGGTAGAAGGGTCCCAGACTTCAGCACCCAGCTGCTTTCTAGCTGTCATGATGGCCGTTACACAAGCCTGGAGGATTTTCCCCATTTTCCCAGGTGCTTGGTACATGCAATCGGAAATTTTCCACCTCTGAACACCCTGCCAGCAGCAGCCACTCTCTCCACTGTGCTTTTCCCTGGGATTTGGGCTTCTCCCAAGCCTTGCTGCAGGAACGCTCCTCATGCTGGCCACTGCCTCCCACATCTGGGAACCATGAGCGGAGCAATGGGGCCGGAGATGGAAATTTGGGCTTGGCCCCATTGGCTCACCTGCCTCAGCCCTGCAGCCGGCCTGGGGACTGCACCAAACCCCCAGCAGATGTTGGCACCCTTCCCCTTGTCGAAGGCAACTCCGGGCAGCATCTGCCAGGCAGGAGAAGGAGAGGTGGAGCTGGAGCTGCTGCTGAGCCGGCGCTGTCTGCGCACGGGCGGCGCAGCCCCCGCTCGGCTCCGGCCGGGGCCGCGTTCCTGCCTTCACCCGGCGTGCCGCAGCTCAGCGTGTGCACGAGCGCACACGTCCTCCAAGAGCCGCAGCCGGTGGCCAAGAGACTCCAGATGCTGGAGGAGCTGTGCACAGCTGCTGGCCAGCAGCAGCAGAGGGAGAAATATAAATAAAGACTTGAAACCCTCTCCTCTCTCCTCTCCTCTCTCCTCTCGCAGCACCCACGTCCATCTCCCTTGCCAGCACGGTCCCTCTGTCCCAGCAGGTCCCAGCAGGTCCCAGCACAGCAGCAGGACATTCCCGTGTCCCCTGCATCCCCCTGGGTCCATCCTGCCAGCTCCCAAAGCCGGGCCGTGCCTGCGGGGTCCCCTCGGGCACAGCCGCCTGCCTGGCTCGGCTCGGGGACAGGCAGAGCTCGTGGCGTGTCTGGAAAGAGAAGATCTCCCTGCAGAATCTAACGGGAGCACAGCGAGCTGGCCTGTGCGGGGTCTGCCGGAGAAATGAGAGCATGGAGAAGGAATGTCAGGTATTTCCTTCGGCTCCCCAGTGCTAGAGCAGCCGCAGGTAACTGACAAGGGCAAAGGAAGGGACCAGTGCTGTGACCCTGCTTCCCTTTGCTGCTGGTAACCTCCAGATCACAAGCAAAGCTACGGGGGTGGAAGGGAAACCGTGTCTTGCTGGCGAGATACGGATCTGATTCTGTTTGCTCAAACGGGAAAGGAAACGATGAAAAACCCGAAAAGGATTGCAGGAGGTTTTATTGGAAGATTAAATCGATCGAAGCCTTTCTGCAGGGTGGGAGCTGGGGAGAAACCGCCTCAGAGAGGGCCTTGCTCTGTTTAAAATGAAAGCATTCCCTGGGTCATCAGCCTGTGGGAGCGGGATGGGGACAGCACCAACCCCACGGATCCCACAGACGCTCCTGCACCGCGTCCTGCTCGCAGGGCCGAGGGTCCGCCGTGGGATGGGGAGAGTCGAAGGGGGGATTCAGGGCTGGAGAGACAGCAGCCCCCAAAGTTGAACTCAGGTCATGGTCTCACCGGCCCTTGGTTTTTTTCCTTCCTTCGCGTGGCTTGCGGTTGAAACTCGAAACCGGCTCATCTGGCCGGCCCGGGAGCGCTGGATCTTGGCACCCTCCTCGCCTGGGCTGCGCACAGCTCCCGGCCATCGGCGCGGGGCGGAAAAAGCACAGAAAAGCTTTCGCTTCCTCGCTTGCTGTCAAGTGCCGCTGTCATCCCCAGAGAGCATGGGCAGGGTGGTCAGGGCCACGATGGAGAGCGGCTGGCACGGCGCGGGCAGCGGGCTCACCCCGGGAGCGGGGAGCTCGGCTGAGGCAGCCCGAGCACCAACACCATCCTTGTGCCTGTGCAGGGCTCTGCCTGTAGGACATGAGCAGGGTGCAAGCGGCCCCAGTCCCCCCAGCTCTCCTGGCCGCAGTTTCCAAGCACTGGGTGTGCGGACGCGGCGCTCCCCATCTGATGAGCGGCTCTCGCCGCTCCGGAGCGCTCCGCTCGGCCTGCGGACCCTGCCCCGTTACACGTGCTCTTCCCGAATGCAACTCAGCAGCAAAAAACCTGAGCAGCTCGGTCCTTCCCCTTACTCAACTACTCGGAGGTTGAAACATCATCACCTCTATGTTTATATCCAGGGATGGAGGCAGGTCCCAGCTTCACCAGCTCCCAGAAGTTGTGAAATGGAAAGCAAAGGGAAGAGAGCAAAACAAGGTGACCCCGCACTTAAAATCTGTTCTTTTGCTTTTACCTTGTTCTTCCTCCTTTATGCTTGTTTCTGAGCATCAGTTGGGAGATTGGTTGTGCCCGCTATCCCACATGTGAGGTTTGGCTTAAATCAATAGAAATCCAGCTGCTTTCCATGAAGAATATTAAGTTTTCCTTAAAAAATAGCAGCTGAAGCTTTTGAGTTTGGAACAATCCACAGATCCATCCTGGTGGCTCTGCAGGCCAGGGCACCCTCACCTCTTCCTAGAGAGGTCTCACTGGATGGCTTCTGCTCTGCCACCTCTTCCTAGGTCACTTGGAAAGGGGGACCCTGGAGAAGTGGCCTTGTTGGGGCCATCGAGGGCTGTGACACTGCAGGTGCTCTTGGCAAAGCCCCACAGGGACAGTGACAGAGTTCCTTGCCTTTACTGCTCTGCCCAGGACACGGCTCCCACCTTCAGCCCTCTCTAACCTTGTGCTTTATGTCTCAGCAATTCCCATGTTTCACCCTTTTCCAGACTTATTCTTTCCTGGGTGTTGATCCTGCCCATTGCAGGATGTGCCCATGTTCTCTGTGCTTTTATCAGGCCCCTCACCACAGGCAGAGGCTGGTGGGGCTGGTCCAGCCTTGAACTTGGGGTTCTGCTGCCTCCCTCTTCCTGGCCCCTCTTGCTTGGCTGATATTCAGTGTTGCTGTCTCCACCCTGGCTCCTCAAAGGCCATTTCCCGATGCTTGTCTGTTCTAATTTGGGTTTTGGCAGGACAAGTCTCTCTCCTCTCTGGGTGCAGGTCCAGTCTGTGCTCATGGCCATGGCTTGGACCCATCTGTGTGTGGACAGGCAGCCTGGCAATGGCCCTGGCTGGGGATGCTCTTGGTCCTTGCCAGGGAGAGCATCAAACCCTGTGGCAAGCACACCTTTGGTCTCTCTTTTTTTTATGTGGCTGAAAGGTATGCAGGAGTTTTATCCTTCTGAGAGCTCTGCCCCACTCCTGAGCCGTGCTGGGACTGGGTGTCATAGTGCTGACAACTTGGCTGCTCCCACTGGATAGACAGAACGAGATAAAATTAATTATTAGTGTAAAAAATTAATTAAGCAATTTAACTAATTAAATAATAAAGATTAATTATCAATTACATTATCACTTTAAAAGGGGGGAAGGTGGAGGAAAACAAGGCAGAACCAGTGATTCTGGCTGGGAGTCCCCTCTCTACCCACCAGGTCCTGCCATGTCCCTCAATAAACAAGCAGCTCATCTTCCCTTCCACACACCCCAGCTCTCACCCAGCCTTGGGCTCTTGGAGAACTCATGGGTGCTGGGGAGAAGGGATGGTGCCTTTAAAAAAAAAAACAAACCCAAAAAACCAACAGAAATAGGTACCTGCCAGGAAAAAAAATCAAACATATTTTCCATTGTGTCTTGGCTGTGGAAGGGGGATGTGACAGCCATGGAAAATGGACAGATTCTACGAGCAATAAAAAATGGCTTTGCTTTTCCCCCCTCTTCTCCCCCTGTCTCTTTTCATGTGCTGCATTTCCTACAATCTGATTTTCTTCTCTCCAGCAAATACAGGTTTCAGGTTCCCAAGCATGGGGCTGTGGTTTGAGAGGAGCAGTGGAAACTCCCTGCACTGGGAAGGGGCCAAAGGCACGGGGGAGGGCAGGAGGGGAAGGAAAACGGGGCTGTTCTCACTGGGGTGTGAAGGCTTACAGGGGCACAGAGCTAAAACCCTGCACTCTGCTCTGCACTGGGCACGGTTTTCACTCAGTGCCTCCTGTCTCAGGCTGAAGGTGAGGATGCATCAGGAGCTGGGGTGTGCTCTCACGCTGGAAGAGACAACCCAGGAGGGTCCCATCACCCCAAGGCCATCCCAGACCACAAGGATTACCCACAGGAGGGTCAGAGCTGGGTTTGCTGGTGGCCCCTGCCCGCTGTCACCTCCATCCCTGCCTGTGCATGTCCCACGGGGCGCTCCCCTCCCTGGCTGCTGGCCAGCGCGCTCGCCTTTCGCAGCAGGCTGGGGGAGAAGTGAAAGTGCTTCTCTTCATTCCCGAGCGAGATCTTTGTTTACAGGGACTTCAAATATTTATCCAAAGTGCAGGGCTCTGGCAGAGACATCAGGTCTCTCTTCCTCACCTTTGGGCCGTCTCCTTCATTTTTATTTATTTCCTTGAGGATCTTCCCTGCAGCAAATCACTGCTGGCAACATCAGTTTGGGGGTGATGGGATTCAGCTGCCCACTGCCATTTTGGCTGTGACCTGCAGGAGCACCTCTCCTTCTCCTTACAGGGGATGGATTTATCCTACAAACAGGGAAAATAACAGGGCTTTCTAGAAGCTATTTCCCTGGATCAGGGAGCTTTGAGGCAATTGGGACAAATGAGAGGCATCATCTCCATCCCCACCATCCATGCAGGCATCTCCAGTGGGCAGGCACTCCCAGCTGGGTGAGGGCAGAGCTCTGCCTGCCCATCACTGTCCGTGCTCTCATCAGACAAAACATCCTCTGAGAAAGAAAAATGACTTTCTGGATTAGATTCTGGCATGAATAAAAACACTCGTGCTAGAATTTGCCAGTCTTTCAGGAACTGCAAGTATTTTCCCAGTGTCAAATGTTCATGCAGATACTGTATAAATAATGACCTCGATTATGTCAGTTATTACAATGAGCAGAGCTCTGGGCTTTGGTTCATAACAGTATCTGCAAATCAGTGTCTTGACTTTTTGCTCTTCTTGGGAGATTGCTCATGCTCCAGCACTCTGAGGCCAACCGTCTGTGTTTTTGGACAGGGCTGTGGCAGCCTGCCAGCACCTTCCTGCACCGGGGCCAAGTGCTGTGTCCCCATGACATGGCAGAGCTGTTCTGGGAGAAATCTGGGGTGTGTGACTTCCTGGGGGGCCTGGCCATGCACCATGGATCAGGGGCCTCTGTCCATGGCACCTCCTGCAGCAATCCCAAATGCAAAGCCCAGACTGATGTGCAGCAGAGGATTTGGGAACATCCCAGAGGGAGCTGGGTGTGAGGGTCCCACTGCAGTGGTCCAGGGCTGTTTCCCCGAGGGGGTGCCAAGCAGAGCAGGGGAAATGTGGCAGTTGTACCTTTGAGAACACAATGCTGTCCCTGGGGCTGGGGGTTTTGGGGGCTCCTCCTGCCCCTCCCATGCCTTGGTGCCTCTTGGGGGATGGACCTGAGATGGGAGGGGGGAGGTACCTGGGGAAGCTGGAGACACTCCTGGGTAAGATGAGCAATTAATGAACCCTGATTGCCCTTGGAGAACATCTGGGATCAGGCTCTGCTCCTTACCCCAAGCTTGGCACTTGCAGAAATCTCCCTTTTTCTCTCACCCTGTCCCAGGGGCTGCTCCCAGAGGCACGAGTGAACCATATGCCAAGAGCACAGGAAAACACCAGACCAGCAACTCTGCTGCTTCTCCAGAGGGAGAAATGACATCCACAGGCTGTGGGTGAGGAGAGCGCCAGTGGGAAATGGCCAGGCAAAGGCAAACTGAAACTAATCTGAGTCTGTTTTTAATCCAGATTGCTCTGTTTATTCACAATCTTTCTTTGATAAAATTGTAGAAAATCAGAGGCAACATACACTGCCTTCCAAATGTAAAGGGAGGGATGGAAAAAGAGCCAGGAAGAGAAGGCAGCTCCAGCACAGAGAGAGATGCAGAGGGGCCATCTGAGAGGCACAAACACAGTAACTGCACTCAGTCTGTCAGCAGCTTTCATTTGCTGCTCCTTCCATGCAGGAATTTCCTATTAACAGTCAGCATCTGAATCTGCAAATTAAATAATAATAATAATAATGCTGATGCTGATGATGATGATGATGAAAAGAAAGACATTTTTGTTTTCCAGGCTTGAAGCAGCTGCACAGCATCTCCTGAGACGATGGCTGCAAAGATGAAACCAAAATCAGGCACCAGTTTCCCATCAGCCTGCAGCAGTGTTCTGGAACCATGTCCTTGCCTTGTCCCCCACTCTTCCTGCTTCCTCTTGCCCTCAGTTTGTCAGAAGCTGTGCATTGCCCATTTGGGATGCTTACAGGGTACATGTGGGAAAGGAGATTGAGAGTAGGATTGCTTTGATTTTAGCCAGAGACTGCAAAGTAGGTGAGAGTCTCCAAATGAAAAGGAAAAAAAAAAAAAAAAACTAAGAAAAAAAAAAAAAAAAAAGGAAAGAAAAAAGCATTCTTACAAATTTCCAGCAGTTTTTATTGTAGGTGGAATTGGTAATTGATGTAGCCTGACACTTCTAGCTATAAGGCTCTGATTTCATTTGCCTTTAACTTTGTCAGACTCAAAACACTTGGCCTGAACTTCTCCTGACTGGCTGCACATCAGCCAAAATAGCACCTCCATTTGCAAGGACAGGGTTCAGGCAAAAGAAAAGCATTTTCTGCACGAGGGCTGCAGCAATCCTCAGCTCTGGCAAGGAGGTGCACTTCCCCAAAGGTGCATTAGCTGGAGATGAAAACCTACTCAGGCTATAACCTCTGAGGTCTGCCTGGTACAAAGGGCAAAAAACCTCAGAGTTCGAGTTTGAATTTGTGTTTTTTATAGGCTGATGTGGAAGGAAATGGTGCAGCCTTGCTCTGAGGCATGAAGGGTGTTAATGTTGAGCTCCAGCCCTGTACAGAAAGCAGAGCTTCCACTGCACTGTGCCAACACAATTCCTAAAATCCAGACTGAAATTTACCCTTCCAGTCCAAAGTGGAGATCCACTTTCCTTCTCCTTGCCCTCCTGCTTTGGGAAATGCCCCAGGGAGGAATTTGGGAGGGTGGGGAGCATTCAGGTGCTGGGTCAGAGGTCTTGTTTCTCCTTGTTCCAGGACTTTTCCAGCCATGCTCGAGAGAGGAGCACACAACACCCTCTGCACATTCACTGGGGGTCCTCAGGACTGGCACATCAATGCAGGAACAAAATACCCTGTCTGTGTCCTGACTCCAGCAACCAGGATCCATCCTGAGCCAGCTCCACCCTTCCCTTAAAAAACTGGAGAAAGGATTTCTCCAACACTTTCTTGCAGATAGATCAACAGCAAGGAAGGGAGTTTCCATTCCTTGTGTGCTGGTCCAACTCTGCACTGCGAAGCAGCCTGATGTTGTCTGGGCAGCCAAAACCCTCCTTGCTTCTGCCTGGGATCTGACAGCACCAGGCAAAACCTTCCTGGCTGCAGGGCCAGCTCTGGGCAGTTGTTATGGCCTGGACCAGCTGAGGAGCTTTGGGGGAGCCGGGAATTGCAGCATTAAAAACCTACGGAAGGAACAACGGGTGAATGCTCAGACCGGATCTTGGCCGTGGCACCTGAATTAGCCCCTCGCCCTGGCTGGTAGCACTGAGGTCTCCTTAGCAACAACACTTCAATATTTAACACCAAATGCATGTGCCCAAATGACCTTCCAGGTCCTTTCCATAGTGTTGCTGCTGAGCTGGCTCCAGGAGCACGGCAGCTGCCAACTGAGCCATCGCCAGCTCAACATTTCCTCTGCTTCTCCCAGACGAGCACTCACTGGGCTTGCCATGATCTGGGGCTCAGCACTGGTGAGCTCATGGGCAGGGTGGAGCCTTCAGCAGAAACAGTGTCTGACCAGGGGGGTTAAACAAAGCCAAAGTCCAGAGGGTCCATGGATAGAGACCATCCTGTTGTAGCCACCAGATGGAGAAGGAGGAGATGTGCTTGGAGATGCAATCTGCAAAGAGGTGGAAAATACAGCTGGCAGGAAAGCCTTGATCCCATCATTGTCCTGACTTTGGGGAAGGACAGGGGAGATGGTCACAAAATGACCAGCTGAGCTGATGGGCAGCAGAAGCAGAGAGGGGGCCTGGAGGTTGTCCATGGACAGAGAAGGGCAGTGAGTCTGACTGGCCATGAGAAACTGAGGGAAGCTGAGGGAGACAAAGTCATGGCCTGGAGGCTGCACAGCCAGGATAATGGGCAGTGTCTGGGCTTGCAAGGGCAGAGATTCAAGAGAAACTCAGTAAAACAGAGATGTGGAGGCTGCAGGAGCTCAGCACTTCTCACTTCAGTAAGTGGCTGTTTATTCTGGTTGTTATGAAAAGCAGGACTGACACTGCTGTCTGCAAACCACAGCTCTCCTTCCTTCCCTCCATCCATCCACTCACCCATCCCTAGAGTATCTAAGCACCTCCAAAGCAAATTGTATTAATTTTCTATAGATTCATCCAGGAAACTCTAGCACTGCACCTGCCTTCGCCCTGAAACCTTTCTCTGTGCCTCCAAGCATCAGTGTGCAGTCACGGTGTGTGCATGGAGAGGGAACAGCCCTGCCCCAAGCAGAAGGTGGGGGATGCTTTATGAAAAGCAGTTACAGCCATTCTTGGAAGACTTTGGCTCCAAGCCCCTCTGCCACATTCTTAGGAGAGATCATATCAAAAAAAACATTTTTACTAAAATTGTAGTGGTAACAGGCTCCAGATGTCTGTTGTTATGTAATAGGGTTTGTTTTAATGGATCCGACTTCCAGATGTGCAGCGTGGGCTCAGGGTGTCTGCTTGGTCCTCTGTGGACCAGGAGGAGCAGCCAGCTCTCCCTGCTGTGCCAGAGGGGCAGCTACCTCCATGGCAGATGGGATTGCTCCTGCTTCATCAGCACTTCTCTTCCTTGTCCTTTCTGGTACAGCTTTAGTCATCCTGGGTGCTCATCTCAGGTTCCACGTCTCATTTTGGGACAAAAGCAACAAGGGTCACTGAGTACTGGTTTGCTTAGCTCTGCATGGGAAAGGAAGGAGCTCACTGGCAAGGCTGGGATGAGGAACAGTCCCTGGCAGCGATGTGGTCCTCCCATGGGACTCATTGGGACTATCTGTAGGTATCACCATCACATACATGAGAAGTATTGTTTGGGGATTCTGACTTAGCAGTGACTGAAGATTGGAAGCTAAAGGGAATTAAGGGACTGACCATGTCTTGAATTCCCAGGACCCATTTTGTGCTTTCCCTGCCGTGAGAAAAACTTGGGCAGGATAACTGCTAGGAGGAATGAACCAGACAGAGATTTCTTCAAGGAGAAACATTTTGGACTTGGAAGCAAAGAGGAAAAGCATCTGAGGAAAGAGACTGTCACCTTCCCATTGAGCCTGTGGGAACAGCTCAGTAAAGACCAATGGGACCAGCCCACACATCCTTCTGGACCAGTTTCTATGCTGTCATTGATGTTTTCCAGCTGAGCTTTTGCCTTGGTTTATCCTGCTTGGTGAGGTTCACTTCCCTGCTGGAAGCTGAAGGGAAGGTTTCTGAAGATATTTTGAGGCCTGGTGGTTTCCCCTTCCCTCAGTGCAGGTCTTGGTGCCACAGGATCAGTGTCCCCCTTCTCCAGCACTGCAATTAGCTGGAAACATTGGCTGCTCACCCCTTTGATAGGAAGAGCTCCAAGGAGGGATGCAGTTTGGATCCTAGCTGCTAGGTGGACAGGGGGATGAGTGGTGCATGCTAAGCCAAGGAGGATTTGAATTCAAAGTATGTGGCTCTGTGCCACTGCTATTAACATCTGCTAATGAAATGCTAAGACTTATTAAGTGTCCAGATCGAGGAGGGAGATTTAAAGGGATGTTCTTGGACTGAAAGCAAGAGGCTTAAATGCTTTCTGGAGAGCAGCGAGAAGGGAACGCCCAGGGTTGGCTCCCCTGAGGAGAAGATGGAACTGCCACCTGATGAGAGAAGGAAAGAGCTGGAGAGTCAATACCAACCCTGTAACACCCCATGGGACACGAGCTGAGCCACAGCTCCGAGGAGAAGGGAGATGAGGGGGGCAGTGACAGATCTGCACCTGTGGAGGGGCACTGACCCTGCCCCAACATCACTGACCAGCCAGGCTGGGACCTCTGAGGCAGCTCAGGAAAGTGTGGTGAGAGAAGCTTCCTGTGGGTTTGCCGTGTCTCAGTTTGAACCTCCCTAGTGCCAAAAAAATAAACAAAGACCAGTGGGACAAAATCAGCACTCAGATGGAGCCTGGGAAGTCCAAGGGGAAAAAGAACTGGTCTGGGTTCTCGAGTTCACATCCACTCTTGTGCTTGATTTTATCTGCAGCAAGGCTTTTGCAGAGCTGGGTTTGCTTTGCAGCGCAGTCACGTGCTTGTCTCAGTGATTTGGTTTTCTCTCCCCTCTTTGCAAAGCAGCACAAGGCGGGCTCTGGGGCTCTGCTGTGCACATGAAGGAGGCCTCGGCCACAGAGTCAATTGGAAAGCCATCTGCTCCCACGAATGAGGATGTTTCCATGGTTTTATGAAAGAAAGGGACTCCTCTCTTTTTCCTTTTTCTTTTCCTTTTCTTCCTATGAGGAAGCCATACGTGTGCACACACAGCCTTGCCAGAAATGTGTTTATCAGAGGTGTATTCCCCCCATGGCCATGGGACAGAGCCTGATGGAGGGGTGAGAGGGGAGGGGAGAGTGGATACAAAGGCATCCCCAGCCCAGGACACAGCCTATGGAAGGTGTGGAAACAAAGCTGGGCAGGAGAAATGAATGAACACTTCATCCCGGGCCCTTCCCCCCAGCACGTCCATGTGAAATGTGGAGATTAGGTGGAAAATCCATATAGAAGGGAAATGTATGCCTTTAGCAGAGCAGGGCTCCCCACAGGCCAGCTAATTGTTCTGAATGGTTGTCCTGGCTCACAGACAGTCTTTTCTTAGTTTGTTTTCCTGTTTTGACCAGAGTTTCTGCTGTTAACCCTTCTTCCATGTGAGGACAGTGGGTGGGAAAGAGGGAACTGTCCCTACCCTGTTTAACCAGGGCAGCAACACCTGACCCCTCCAAGAGCCTCCAAAAGTCACAAGGGGGGAAAACATTTCGAGATGAGGTGTGAGAGGTGAACACACGGGTCTGACAACAAACAGCCAAGGAAGGAGGGAAGCACTACTGCTTGTTTTCTGGCCAGCTCCTGGACTGGCAGGGATGGGACACGGAGGAGACTGAATTAACTTCCAGGTTTAACCATTAGTTATTTTTACAGTGCAAAAGGATTTCTCCAATACCTTCAAATGTCAACACCCTTGGGGGAATGAAGCCTCATGTGGCATTCAGAGCAGGTGAGTAAATGTGGAAAGATGAGCATGGAAGAGGTATCTCGGCACTTTTCCAATAGGAGATCACATCCACAAGCTGTCTGTGCTGGGCACACTGTTACAAGGCAGGGAGAGGCCCTCTGAGGCCCTGCCTTGAGCCATTCCACCCAGGTGTGGCCTTCACACATGGTCCCTTGCATGGTAAAGAGGTGATTCACAAGGAAAAGAGAAGGGAGGGTTGTCAGACATGGGCTTAAACCAAGCTGGGGAAAGCTGATGTCCTGGAGGATGTTCTTCTTGGTCACACCAAGCACCAGCTCATCCAAGTGCCGGCTCCTCTGGGGACACCATTGCTTAGGCCTGGGTTGCTCAAAGCAACTTGGGAAGGGAGGAGGAAACATCCACATGATGGGAGAGTGGAAAGCCAAAGCAAGGGGCACTCAATGCCCTGCTGAGGCAGGCAAGGTTCAGCATCATGGCTTGCAGGTGAAGTGGGGAGGGTGGGACAGCCAGGCTCAGCCCAGGTGTACATGGATCTATCA
Source organism: Anomalospiza imberbis (assembly GCF_031753505.1). Lineage (NCBI taxonomy): Eukaryota > Metazoa > Chordata > Aves > Passeriformes > Viduidae > Anomalospiza > Anomalospiza imberbis. Next base: position 5,338,487 of record NC_089697.1, on the reverse strand, counting down.
GATTTGCCATGAGGGACCATGGGGAGTCCTTCCAGCCAGCCTTGATGAGGGTTATGGGCACAGGGTAGGACTCACAGGCCAGCTCTTGCTCAGCTTCCCTCCCTCCCTGCAGCCTTGGGGCAGGATTTCTGCTGCTGTGCTGAGCTCCCAGAGAGGGTATCCCATAGCTGGGGAGAGCCTGATGATGGCTGACAACTGCAGGCAGGCAGCAATGGTTCTGAGCTGGATCCTCCAACTCAGAACCTCACCCTGTCCTCAGGTCTTCTCCTGGACATCAGCCAGGTTATGGCCACACACATCCCCACTCTGGCCATCCAAACTGGATGCTAGAGGGATGAAGGAGAAGGCAAGCCTTTATCTCCAGCTTTGCCATAACCATTCTCAACAACACTTCTGTGGCAGACACATCATATACCCCCTGCTACCCACTCTCATCAACGACCTGGGGGTCCCAAGAGGTGCAGTAGCTCAGCAGAGGAGGGCAGAGCATGGCCAAGGCAGCGTGTTGAAAATACGACCACTAATTACACAATGGGTTCCTTATGTTCCCTGGAAATGCAATATGTGGGACGACTCCCAGCCAATTCATGTTTTGGGGCAAATCAAGGCGATATATTACTCGACTCAGCTCCTAAATTTGGTCATACTTTAGCTGGTGTTTTCAGACGTTTTTGAGTTAGGTTGGCCAATGCCACAGAGAAAAGCGATGGGGCAATTATCCTAATGAGGAACAAATGCATTACTTCTGCAAGTTATTTGGTGCTTGGAACAAGGCCTCCCCATTGCGTGACTACTTTGCACAGAGTTAACCCCTGCCGAGACCTCTGGGAGGTCATTTTTCTGGAAGATGAGAAGGAAATTCAGTGCCATCAGATTGCTGGGGTTAAACACTGTGCAATGCATGAAGCCTTCACAGCATCTGGCAGCAGCCTCAGTGGCTTCACTGGCACTGAGCAGCTTTTGCCCTTCACAGGGGTCATGGACAGGCTGTGTGTCCTACAGAGGTGCAAAGGACCAGCCTAGGAAAGCCCAGCTGCCTTTGGGACCAGAGCAGCCCTGCAGAGATCAGCCTGGGCAGTGAGTCTTGGACAAGGCAGCATCTTCACCATGTGGATGAGCAAGGCTTCTCTTGCCCCCAAATCACAGCCTGCAGGTGCTGGTGATGCCATGTGTGTGTCTCCTTGCTTTTAGGGGAGCAGGATGAGCTCAGCCAAAGACCTGGCCCTTCCCAGTTGGCCACTGGCTCTGCAGACTTGTCCCAGCACCCAGGGGGGTTCTGAAAGAGCCAGCAGAAACTCCTGGCCCTCTTGGCCCAACCACTATTTTCCCCCTTTTTAGCAGCATCCTCAGGTGATTTAGAGGCAGTAAGGACCATCCTGCCTCTGACCATCCAGGATTCACAGCCCCTCACAGCAGCACTTCCCTCAGCCCTGTTGGAGAGCCCATAGGCCAGTGGTGTTCAGGCTCTTGTGTGGCCTCAGTCATTGAGGGGACAGAACCTCATCCATTCCCTAGACCCAGTTTCAGAGCCTTTAAATGGGTTTCCAACCCTGACATCCCAGCACTGTTTTGGGGAATCAGCATCTCAGTGGTGACTGACTGCTGTCACCACGGCTGGGGGGTTGTGTGGGGAGGGGGGCTCCAGCAGCTCGCTGCACCTTTCTGGCAAGCAGCCCCATCCAAAGCCAGAGCCCCAATTTCTGCATATCCACCCCCTCTCTGTATCAGCTTGTGGTTCACACCAAGCTTCCACCACCTGTCCCAGTCCCATGGAGAATGCTGAGTGGGTGACAAGGGACATGGCAGGAGTGCTGGGGCAGGCACAGCCCGGCAAACCCCCATCTATGCAGGACTCCCTGGCCCCATCCACAGCGGGTGCAGGGACACAGGCTGGAGGAGTTGCTTCTCTCCAAATCCTTTTTTGCTTTTGTATTTTTCTTTCTTCTTTTCCTGCCTTCTCCAGAAGGGCCCAGATGCCTTTACTTTGGCTGGGCTCCCTTGGCCAGCAGCCCACGGAGGCACCAGGAACGCCGTGTGTGAGTGCATGAGCCTGTGTGTGCAATATTAATACACAGAAATGGAAGACGACCAGCACATAAACATTCTTTACTGTTTGGGTCACAGCCCGGGGAGCTGTAAGAGCTTTTCTGCTGGTTTGAACACACAGACTAAATAGAGAAGGAGCAAGTAGAGCAGAGAGGATGAGAAGCTGGGAGAGACAGGGTGGGAGGATGAGCAGGAAGGAGAAGCAAGGAGGACCCCCTGCACACCATGGGGTCTGACAGGAGTGGGCAAGGGGAGGTGTCGGTGCAAGGCTGGGAGCTCCCAAGGACACCCACATCTGCTCCACACAGAGGGCTAGGCTGGAGTGGGAGACAGACCAGCTTGGGGCTGCTCATCACGCATATTTTTCTGCATTAAAGGTAAAATAATAATAATGATGGAAGTTGGCTGAAGGCTGAAATAACCAGGATTCCTGTGCAGATCTCGTTAGAGTGGCTTCAGTGTCAATTTGGGAATAAGGAGGAGGGGGCTGTGCTGGAAGTATTTCTGCAGCAGGCGAGGGGAAGGACGGTCTCTCCGGAGCTAACAAGACCCAGCTGGCTCCCAACTGCGGCCGAGAGTGTTAAATCAGAAACTATTCCGTCAACAGCCAGTTTGGCCAAATATGAAACATTTCCAGGGAATCAATGGCCGGTGCTGGTGACGCAGAAGCCAATAGTCTTGACTTCTTTTCCAGAGCCTCCAGAAATACGCTCGTCATTTTGGACTTAAAGGGACAGGCCGCACTTTTCCCGCTCATCTCGGCGGTGTTCGGCTGAGAAATCCACATGGAGCAGCGAAAACGGCGGCTGGGCTGGTTTAATCCATTGGTTAATGCTTGCAAAGGGCCCCAGGGGGGTTGGACCTGCCAAGCTGCTCCACATGACAAATCTGAACTGGCTGTGTCCTCCCCAAATGTTTTCCGTGGAGATGCGCTCAGACGGAGGCCTTGAGCTCCGTGCAGCTGAGCTCTGACTGCTGCTGCCCTCATCCTCCGCCGGTGTCTGAGCCTTTGACCCTCACCTGTGCAGAGCACGATGGAAACCAAATGTTCAGGCTGGGCCCATGGGGCTCTAGGAGAGCGGGGAGTCACCAAACCCTCTGGTACAGACAGGGCGACCGGTGACCACCTTTGCACTTGGTGACACATTTCATGTCTCAGTCTGCACGAGGGCAAGGCCAGAAGCAGGGCTGCAGCCAGCATGTCTCAAAGAACATTTAGATCTCTTAGGAATAAAACAGGGCAAATGGTGTAACTTTTTCTCTAGGTCCTCAGCCACTCAGGTCTTCTCCCACTTTCCAAGGCACTGAGATATCCCAGTGGTTTGTCCCAGCTTTCCTCCCAGTCTGGGTCACACTCGTCCCATCTCAGCAGAGAAACAGCACCCATGGCACCTCACAAGGCACAGCTAAGCAGGGCAGATAAATCATTAGCGTATAAAATAATGACCCCTGGGGATAACATGCCGAGGAATACATTGAGTGCAGGTAGCCTGGTGTGCAAGCTGCAGGAAAGTTTCCTTAACAGACAGAAGGGGTAAAAATGAAAAAAAACAGTATCAAATAATAGTAAATAACTTGACAATGCAGCAGTAAGGTCTGTGGAGCTGTACTTGCTGCTACTTGGTCTGTACTGCTGTTTGGAGCAAGGCCTGCCCAGGTCTGAGCTTTGCAGTGCCCATACATCCACACCCTTTGGCATCCTCCCTGTCTCAGAGAGCTCCTTCCCCATTCCTGTCCCTGATGAGTTACAGAGATCTTCCTCCCAAATGGCATTTGGTTGAGGACATGCCCACCCCTGCAGCTCGACGCTGTAAAAAAGCCCTAAAAACCAATCTCCCACCACGGTTAACCAGGATTTTCTTCCACATAGCCAAAAGCTGCTGATCAGAGCTCCCTGGAGCAAAGCTGTTCAGCTGCTGGGACACTGGTGACATGGTCTGGCTTTTCCCAGGGTGTGCTCGTGCACACATGGCTCTTCCTGCTCTGCACAGCTCCCAGCTCGAGCAGGTGAAGGGCACTCTGCATCCACAGCATTGTCAGCTGAATGTGTACTCCCAGTCGTGGCTGGACTTTAAAGGCTGGGTTGGTGGTCTCCTCTGGTGATCATAGCTTTTATCAGGGGCCAGGGAGCTGGAAAAAGGAGACAAGCATCCTGTTTCTCTTTTTCTGCTGTAAGCAGCCTGCATTCCCACCAGCTGCTCCGGCCACAAAAATAATCCTGGGAGTTCTCCTGTTGAACAAACTTGGGGAAAGAGTGAAGTAGATGGAGAGGTTAACCTGGGGTGGGGGGCAGCCAGAAGTTGGGCAGAATTAGAAGCAGAGGAGGAGGCATTTGCAGCACCCTGAAGAAAGGGGCTCTGGGTGTTATGGCAAGTGTGTCCCATTGCTTCAGGGTGCTAATGGAGCAACTTCTGTCCAGAGGGCACTTGGGGGGGCAAATGCCCTCAACATGGCAAGGGATCAGCAGGGCTCCCAGGCTCCTGGGGTGGCTCCTGAGCAAGAGCTCTGGATTCAGTCTTGCCAGTCAAGGGCAGAGCATGGCAGGGAGACTTGAGCCGATGGGTGGAGAAGGAGATCATGGTCACGCCATAAGGAAAACAGAGAATGAGCCATGAACCCACAAGCTGTGTCCTGTTCCCCATCCCTTGCACCGTGCTGTGCCTGCACCTATCATTCATGCTGATGTTCCCCCTCCACTGTGTTTCCAGAGGTACTTCCAGCATGGAACATTCTATTTAAAGGGTATTTTTCCTTTCTCTCTCCTTTCCCTCCTCCCCCCCTCTGCCCCCCAGTTTGAATGAGAAGCCAAGGGGCTGTAAAATGCAGAGTTTCCCACCTAGCTGAACCAGAGGAAATGATGCTGACAAAAAGTTTAATTTACCCCATTGCAGTAGTAACAAGCACCAGTTTTTGGAGATGGACAGAAAAGCTGGAGTGGATGAGGTGGACCTTGGCTTGGGAGAAGAGGGGCTTGTCTCTCCCATTGCTTCCTAAGCAGCGTGCAAGGCACAGCTGGGAAGATGCAGGGGGGTCAGAGCAAAACTGTCCCCACAGCTCCTCTGCTGCTGGCAGCTCCCATGGCCCAGAGCCCAGTGAAACACCTCGTGCCTCCAGGCTCCTGCTGGAGCTGAGCACGAATGAGCTGAGCAGAGCACGCCGAAGCTCTTGCACCTCCCATGGACCCAGGCCACCTCTCCCCAAAGTGTTTCTCTTCCTGGGATGCCCCTGTGGCAGGGCTGTCCGTGCCAGACCCTCTCCATCCCGGTGGGCTGGCTAACGAAGCAGCCCCGCACACGGCCAGTCAAACCCGGTTTGACTCGCCCTGGCGTTGGGCAGGGAGGTTAATCGGCTCCTGGGAAACCTCTGGAAAGCAGGCGGGGGGCAGGTCTGCCAAAGGCGCCAGGAGGAGGGAAAAAGAAGAGCGCACGTCAGAGGTCACTGCTCTCGGGGGCGACACCGGGAATTCACCCGGGTCCCCTCGGCCAGGGGCTGCCAGGACCCGCCAGCCTGTCTGGGATGCAGCACACCCTGTGCCACACCACGGGGCGATTCCCCTGGGGGATTAGGCTTGATTAATGCTAATTCCTCTGCTCTGCCGCATTTCTCCAGCCTTGCCGGGATGCTTGGTTCTAACACATGCCGTGGGAGCCGCTGTAATGAGTGGGCAGTGTTCCTGGTGGAGCTGATTATTGTCTCTCACTGTTTCTTGCTGTTGGGACAGTTATTTCTCTCTCAAAGTCACAGAGCCACTAATGGGACATGAGCAGGCACCAGAGAGGGACAGTGAGAACCTGTATCCATCTGCTGCTGCTCCAAGCAGGCAGGGATCTGCGCATCAGGAAGGCAAGAAACACCTCGGAGTCCGTGCAGGCACAGGGAAAATGATGTGCATAGATGCAAAAGAGGTCAGGGGCAAATCTCTGCTCCCAACAGAAGGACAGCTGTGCAGTTGAGATATCTGGGGGATTTTGGCTCTCCTGAAAGCTTTTTTCAGACTCCAGACTGCCAGCATTGGGGTTGCAGTGACAATGAGCTCTAGGACCATCCCATGTATCAGGAGGGGTGAGCTAAGGAGTGCCAGTGCAAATGCCTGGGGCAGGGGCCAAATCCAGCTCCAGCTGAAGGTTTGGCTGTGCTGGTACTGCCAACGAACACAAATCCTGGCCCTGGATGTACTGACCAGTGGGTAGATAAGAGGCAGCCCCTCCTCCCTGAGCAGTCACCGCTCCACAGCATTCACAGGCAGCGGGGTCTGACCAAATGCTGGAGGTCAGGACCTCCTGGAGTCACTCGTTCCCAATTAACAAGTCAGCTGCACACCAAGATCTGCCAGGTTTTGCAAGAAAGCATCCAGGGACAGACACAGGCTGGCTCTGTGAGCACTGTACACCTCCACTGTGGGACCCTGCCTCTGGCCACAACCACAGTGCTCTTTCTGGGCCAGGGCCAAGCTCCCTGGGGATGCTCCAGAGAACAGCTGAAGATCCTGGACTTGTTTGCACCCTTCAAGCCAAGCATGCCAGGATCTTCTGCTCTGCTTCCGTTCTCTGGCCTGGGTGGATTTTGGGATAGCACTGTCTATCCTCAAGTCCTCAGCTGTTGAATGCCACTGCTGGACTCATGGCTGGGATATTATCCCCTGTACATGTTGTCTTCAGCCTCTGAGACTGCCCAAACTCCATGACTCTTCAAGCCTCAATTTTGGGAAAATTCTGGCACTTGCTGCTTGGGTCACTCTCATGCTGTGCTCTTCCCATGCTGAGCTCAGCAATGGTCCAGTCACACAGGCAGATCCCCCTTTTATTCAGAACTAAGCAAACAATTATTTTCAGGTGCTCTTGTTAATGGTACAACCTTGTTTGCAGTCCTCTTGGATATAAGGAATTCTGCATCGGATGTGCACCATCCTCTCTGGATAATGCCTTAATGAACCTCTAACAGCAGTGGTAGTCAAAGCATGACCCCTCCTGGGGCAGTGTCCTTCCTGAAGGCTGCAAACTGCCTTGGGGTTATCATTTTCTACACCAGATTCCAGTGATGGGGAGTTTTAAATTCAGACTCTCCATGGTGAAATCTGGACATGCTGCAGCTCTGCCCCAGCAATGCCTCTAAACTGTGCTAAACTTGTGCTACTCCAAGCTGTGAAACATTTAGGATCTAATTGTGAGTTTACCTCCCCCTACTCCAGATTCAGAAGCCACACTGGTCAGCCCAGTCAGCTTTGCATGCTGCAACACTGGGAGAAAACAGAGATAAAAACATCCTGTAGGGCAGGAGCAGGATGGTGATTAATCCTTGGAAAAGGCTAACTGACATGACCATCAATAACTACAGTAACTTGTTATGGCTGCCTCATTCCAGGAGGATTACATGCCTGAACACTCCTTAAAACATCTAATGAATGTCATTTTGTTTTTCCTCTCGGTGCTCATGCAAGTGAAGCACTCGGCAGCGCTGGCCAGAACCATGGGGAGAGCCGGCAGGGCTGCTCCAGCTTCCCACACGCCGATCCTCCTGCACCTCCCTGCTGACCTGAAATATCCTTGCTGGGTGCTCCTGCTCTCCTGCTGCCAGCTCTGTCCCACCAGGATCCTTGCTGTGGCTGACTGCTGGCTCTCCCTGGCGTCAGCTGGCTTGGGTGACATCTGGCTGCAGGACACCTTCCCCTTGGCACAGGCACCATGGCTCCCACCTTGCTCCTGCTCTGAAAGCAGAGTTTTAATCAAGCAGAATATGGGTCAGATTTTCCTGCCTCACCCCCATTTGGGGGATTTCTACGGCAATATTCACAGAGAAAGATGGCAAAGGCACAGGGGCTGACACAAGTTGTGTTTCACAGAATCACAGCATCACAGAAGGGTTTGGGTTGGAGAAGCCTTAAAGACCATCTATTCCAACCTCCCTGCCATGGGCGGGGACACTTTCCACTAGAACAAGTTGCTCAAACCCCATTGGACCTGAACTTGAACACTTCCAGGGATGGGGTTGTCTGCTCCACCCTCAGATTCCCCCTCCTTGCCCCTGCTGAGAAAACAAACCAAACCAGCCATGAATCTGCCATTGAAGGCCAATAGCCACGAGCCCTGCAGGCATCAGCAAGCCAAGGCAAGGTGTGGAGTGTCCAGAGAGGGTTTTCCAGCCCCAAGTTTGTCTTGGTATGCACCACCCCAGCCATGACAGTTGCTTGCATCTGTGAGATCCATTTCCTCTTAATTTTGCCAAGGAATGTTCTTTAAAAAGGAAGAACAGCGAAAGCAAAGCTGTGAAAGGTGTGTTTTGCACTGCAGGACCATATAATTTTGCCTCTCCTGAGCAGACAAGCAATGGTGAAGTGCATCTCAGCAGGCTGGGCTAGGAATCACTGCAGAGATGCTCACCTCCCTGCCACATTTCAGGCAGGGGCAGAAGGAGTTTTGGCAAAGTTTGTGTATAGCTCCAGATCCTGAGGGTTAATTCTCTGCCTTGTTCATGCTGGACAGGGGCATTTTCAGTGAAATACAGGGGCCACTGTTTTTCTCCAAAACCCTGCCATTATTCCATTATGGCTCCAAGGAAGGCTTTTATATTTTCTGCTGGCAAGGTTGTCTGGGTTCATTCCAGACTCACCCCTCATCCCCACACCAGGGGCAGCCAGGACTCCTGCCTCGCCCTGCTGTGGATTCATTTTTTCAAGGTGCTGACAGTTTCTTGCCTGCTGATGCTGTGGGAGACTTTCTGGATCCTGAACAAAGGATTTTGAAAATGTCTGGAGATGCTCTCTGGAGTCACAGTGTCTGACCCCACCGGCAGTCTGCAGCCATGCAAAGAGACCTTGGCACTGTCGGGGACATCAAAGCAGATCTAGACGCTGGGATCCCACCCTGCTCCTCCCCACATCCTGCCAGTATAAGCAGCCTCACCAGTCACTTACTGGGATTCCTTAAACACGAGGCTGTCTGCAGAGGTGCAGCTGAGCCCAGCCCCGTGCACAGCTCACACCTGACCTTCCCTGATTTCTGCAGCCCCAGACTTGGCTTTTCCTATTAGCAAAAGACCTTTCTGCTGCTTCTTGTACTCTCAGCCTCATATTTCAAATTCCTTTGCAGCTGTGTCTGGTTTTCATTTGAACATATTACATTTCGATAGCTCTATCTATATATAATACAATGAGAAAGGATTTTCAAGGTAATAAATGGAACATGCGAGCCTAATTATTCAGGATGACCCAATGCAATTCAGTAAGTCCAGCGAGTTGTTTATATTGGCAAGATGAGAACAAAATATCATTGGATATGATCATTACTCTTATAAGATTTCAATATATATACATTGTCAGGAGTCCCTGAGTTATGAAGTCCTCCTCACTGGAGGAATAAACATGCTGGGTAGTAATCCTGGAAGCAATCAAAATGCCTTCAGCTCAGTGCCTGCAGAGCCCCTCTCTCTGCAGGCAGCCCTGAGCCCGTGGGCCTTGCTCACAGCCCAGACTCACCCACAGATGGTTTATCTCGCTCTGAGGCTATGGGCAGAGCTTGGAGAGTGAGCAGAGAGGCAGAAATAGGATTCTTGGCGTTTCAGGTTGAATTACTGGAGCTGTCTATGAGTGGCCCCACTGGTCAAATAGGAAAAAATAACATGAGGGAGTTGGCTTCGCTTTCAATATGGCTGGGGGAGCCTGATGGGTGTCTGCTCCTGCCTGCTGGCCTGGGAATGGCCTCAGGTGTTCTGGGATGGAGGAGGCAGGACTGGCTGCTCTGTGCTTTGTCCAGGACATCCCACTTGGGGACGCTGCCCCTGTTCCCCACCCAGCTGAGCATGCCAGGGCAGCAGCTCCTCCATTTGTGGTTGCAAGAGTGGGCTCTGCTGGGAAGGCTACATGGAAAAGGGCTGGCCTCCACTCCTACCTCTTGTGCACGCCTTCCTGCCACCTGAGAAAACTTCTGGAGCTTCTTTATTGCCATCTCTCGCCCATGATCCAGGGAAGTGGGGCACTGTGGGGATGCAGGTTAGGGCAGCACTGACACCGCAGATGCCAGAAATGCCACATCAGCCCTTCAGCTTCCACAGGATGCCTCCAGCTGCACAGGAACCTCCCTGTGATGGTGAAGCTCCTCCAAGAAACAGGGAGAATGGCACTCTGCCAGCTCCCGTGTGCAGCCCTGGGTTTGTCTCTCCTGGGCCCCCAGGAACTGTCGCAGGGTGCAGGGGTGCTGGGGCTTAAAATACTCATCAAGTCCCAGCCATGGTTACTGTCTGTCCAGTGACACACAGCTCACCCCCCGCAGCTCAACCCCTGCTTGTTCCCAGCAGGGCACCCAGGAAACTCCTGGCAAGGTTCTCCAGTGGCTAAAGGACTCACCCCTCAGCTGGTCCTGTGTCTGGGGTGTATAAATCAGCCCAAAAGACAACGTTTCTCTTTCAGGGAGAAGTTAACTTTCCACTGAATACACTGAGCTGACAAGCAGTGAAGCCTTGGCTGTTTACCCCAGAGCCCAGGCGTCATGGTCCACATGGCTGGAAGTCTCAGCAGGGCTCTATTCACTTTGATTTTACACCAGGGTTAACTAGACCCCGGTAATTATCCCCTTTTAACAAGGCAGTGTTTACACCTATGAGAAAGGGTCAGCTCCTGACTTGCTCACTTCGGCTGGAAGGAGAGTATTGCTCATGGCAGCTGGAGAGGTGATGTGACCGTAGGGGAGAAAGAAAAGATGGGGAGAAAGAAAGAAGTGGAAATAGGAAAGGTGATCTTAAAGCTCAGATGAAAAATATCCCCCATGATCCTTGACTCCACAGCTTGCTCCTTCCCCATCCCTCCTTCCCCCACCAGGATGCGATGCAGCCTCGGAGTGCACACAGAGATAGTTGGAAGCTGGGATATGTTGATGGATTTCTTAGCTCCTGGGCTATTAAATGTCTGGACCAGCTAATTTTAAAGCAAACAAGCAAAGGCCAAATGACAAATGGTTTGGGAGGCCCTTCAGGAGGAGGATGGAGTTTTACGACCACCAAGGGCACAGTTGCTGCCATTAAATCTGTGGACAAAGGGGAAAAATAAGATCTGATTTATTTGGTGATGGTGGAAAATATTATCCACACTATAATTTATTGATCATTTTATCCTCCCAGTTTTCAAGGCCCCTTTCTTGTGCGTATGGAACATATACATATTTTTCTGTACATATGAGGCTGAATACATAGTGGCTCCTGCACCTGAGGAATTTTTGCATGCTCTGCTGGCCGTGGGGCAGGAGCCAGCGGAGCAGGACCGTGGAGCAGCTCTCTACGGTGAGGGACAGGTCACCATGGGGCTGGGGCTGCTCTTCAGTCAGGCAAGGAGCTGTGGGATTACTGGGAATTACTTGACCCTGGCAGGTCTCTTCCTTTCTGCTGGGCACTGATCACCAGGTCACTGCTGTAGGATCCTCCCTCTCCCATCCTGCCCCCCTTGACCCTGTGCCTGCCCCGCCTGCTGGTCCCCAGAGAATCATGGAGACACAGAATCGTGTTTGGAAAAACCTGCAAGATCACCAAGTGTGACGCAGACATGGGACACAGACACCATTAACCCAGCACTGCCAAGGCCACCACTGACCCGTGTGCCCAAGTGCCACATCCACACATCTTTTAAATCCCTCCAGGGATGGTGACTCCACCACTGCCCCGGGGCAGCCTGTGCCAAGGCTGGATAACCCATTACATGAAGAATTTTTTCCTAATCTCCAGTCTAAACCTCCCCTGGCACAAGTTGAGGTCATTTTCTCTCGTCCTGCTGCTTCTTGCTTAGGAGAGACCGGCCCCTACCTCACATCCACAAGGAGGAATGCTGTCCATGGCGAAGGATAAACTGGCCCAAACAGCCCTGCACACCCATGGTGAGGGGAAAGCAGACCTTGAGGAGGATTAGTCTTTGCAAAAGGGAGCAGGGATGCACAGCAAAGTACTGTCAGCAGCATTTCCCAGTGCTCCCAGCCAGGCTCAGGGGCCCGGGGAGCCCAGCTGCCTCCATTACCTGGCTCAGGGAGCAGGATTGCTTCCTACAGCCAGCACAGGTGGTGGGAGCAAAATTCAAGATGGCAAATGAAAAGAGGGCAGGTTTGGGCCCCCGGGAGCCTTTCTGGAGCTGGAGGCTCTCTAAGCCAGTCCATCTGGAGAAGAGAGAGCCAGGCTCTGCAGGGATAGCCGGAAATAACAGCAATTTATGCAGTTATGTTTCCAGATTTTTTTCCTCTAACTATCAAATAATACCATAAGGAAAAAATAAAAAGGAAAAAAGGAGAAAGGAAATAGAAAAAGCAATATAGAGACTAGAGCTTTTAATCCTCTCTGCGTTCCCAGAGAAATCCAGGGGCTCTTTCCACCCTTTAACTCACTCCTGCTCTCCATTAAAGCCTCCTCCAGTAGACCCAGGGAGAGGAGCCCAACCGTTCTACACACGTTCTGGGACATCTTTTCCCTGTGCAAACAATCAGATGTAAAACCCGATCCCTGCAACTTTTGGGGGTGACCACGGTGGCCCTTCTGTGGCAGGTGACATTTGCAGAGCCTCACACGCCTCCAGCCTGGCAGCCCAAGGAAAGCAGGAGCTGCTGCTGGGGGATCTGTGGGAGCCAAGCGCTGCTCCTGGAGCAGCAGGGAATCCTCCCACCGTGCCAGGACGATGCTCGCCCCCGGTCAGCCGGGTTATTCCCCGGGGTGTGTCCATCCCCACTCGCCGTTATCCCACGGCCCCACTGTGCTGCTGAGCCTCCGGGAGCTGCAGCTCTGCCCGCTGGGGAATGACAGGGAAACAGCTTTTACAGAGGGAGGCAAAGGCTCCCAGCCCTGCTCCACGGCCGTGTGCTACCTCCGAGTGCCGAGCTGGGAGTGCTCCAGGCACTCCAGGAGCTCGGGATGTGCTTTGGCTCAGAGCAGAGCCCTGTTCCCTCTGTTCTCTGCAGTCACCATCGCCCAGCCCAGCCCAAGGGCTGTGCCCAGGTGCCAGGTGTGATGGCACAGAGTGCCTGGATCTCCAGCATCCTGCTTGGAAGGAGAGACAGGCAAAGAGCAGCTGGGAAGGCAGAGAGGCAGAGAGCCCTGCGAGCACCGAGCCCCTGCAGAGCCACACATCTGTTTTCCTTGATTTGGGGAGCAAAGGCCAGGGCAAAGGTGGGTTGCCCAGACCACCCACAGCCCTTGGTGGTGACAGGGAGTGATGAGCCACAAGGGACCTGCCATCCCCTCCACAGCAGAGCCACAGCCAGGCGGGCCATGCAGAGGGGATGAGCACAAGCTGCAGCAGGGATGGATTCCTCTGGTTGTGCCTGGCTGCTCCCAACAGCCTGAGGATGGGTGAGGGCCTGGATTGCCTGGACAGCAGGGTTAAATCCAATAAACCATAAACAGCACAGTCTGCTTTTCCTCTAGCATAGCATCTGAAAATGAGGTGAGGAAAACATTTTTGGGTGGAGTGTTCCCATTGCACCTATCAGGATGGGAATCAGGGAGAAGATGGATAACTGTATCCTCCCACCTGTCAGGCAGAAAATAAACAGTGCTCGGAGAGCTGCTGGAGTTCTTGCCTGTGACACAGATGGACCAGGGTACAGGTCCTTATACCAAAATCTCTTCCTTGGAGACCACTGAGAGTATTTAAGTGAGTGGAATACCCCAATGTACACCTCTTCCTAAGGCTCCTCTCTTGCTGAGGTAAGAGCATGTGGTACCCAACCAGACTGTCCTGATCAGTGAAGAGAGGGGGCCCTGGAAATGATGATTTCCTGCCTCAGCCCTGAATTAAACAGCAAATATTTTTTTTTCTTTTCTTGGAACAAACTGGGAAGAGATTTGTGCTGCTTCCAGGAGAGAGCAGAGCCTTTCAGCGTGCTCATGCATCAGTTGGACTCGATGCCCAAAGCACGGTGCAGGATTTCTGGCATCACCCAGGCTTGCTGGACAAGCTTCCCGAGGGACAGACAGAGCTCGGGGTGAGCCAGCCCCTGTCAGCACAGGCCCCCCTCGATGGGTGCAGACAGAGGACATGCAGCCCTCACACTGTGCAAACAGCAGAGGATCTCTCTTGGCACTGGAGCTGTTTTCCCTTCCCAGAGTAAAATGCCCAAGTACTTGCTATATTTAGACCCCGGGGTTTTTCAGGAAACACAAAGAAGCTTGTGTGAAGCTCCATATTCACCTCTGGAGATGGCTCCTGGCCTCCTGACTAGGGCTGGCTCCAAAGCCCACCGTTGCATCGGTGCCAACCCCACGTGTCCTTCCTGCCCCACCAGGCATCCCACAGGCACTGGGGGTCCCTGAAATGCCCTTGGCCCAGGGCAAGCTCTGTGGGCTTTGACCAGCCGCCTTTTCACAGGGGGAAAGGCTTAGGAAAGCCGGCAGAGGGCCAGGGCTGTTAGGGAAAGAGCAGCAGCGCCTGACTCCTGCTGCCACCCAGCCCTGGCAGCGGGGGCTGCTGCTGCTGGACGGCAGAGGGCACTGGAGGTGGCAAAGCCATCCCATAGAAAAGGCTTCTCCGGCTTTTAATGTTTTTACCTTGAGAGAAAAAGGAAAGGGTTGCATTTTTGATTAAGTTAAGGGCTTGCCCCTACTCCTTGGGGTGCCCGGGCTGGGGTCCCCATCACCCACCCGCAGCTGCAGGGCAGCCCTCCCTCCAGCGCTCCCCTTTCCCAAGTGGATGGCTTCCCAGCAAGGAGCAGCAGGAGAAGTCTTGGCTTCTGGTGGGGAAAGGCAGCCAGCGGCGGGGAAGGGCGGGGAGGGAAAGCGATGCATTTCCAGTGTCGAGCGCACCATCCTCGCAAGCATCCCCGTAATTGCAGCCACATGCTGGCTCCCACAGCCCTCGCCTCCGAGCCCCAGATCCCCTTCTCCGCTGCTGGGGCTGCTGTACAGCCCTCCCCGACCCAGACATGCCTTTCATCTCCTGCTTTAGGCCGAGAGAGAGCTGCACCCGTTCTGCATCACGGACCTGTAAACCCAGCGGGGGCAGCGGGGAGTTTCCAACACACCCTTAAGCCACAGAGAAAAATGATGGACCCTGGATTATAGCGGTCCCCAGGCCCTTCTTTCTCTTTCTTTCCTCCGTCTCTCCTCCAACATGAATATTTATCCCCTCGTCTGGGCTGTCTTCTCGCCGGCCGTCGCCATCGGCATTCCTGCAGGAATTCCTCCTTCTCCCGCCACCGAGTGCAGCCCGGGGCCGGGGCGAGGGGGAGGCAGCCCTTTTCATTGCCAGTCCCCATCCTCGATGGAGAGTAAACATTGTTCCTCTCACAAAGGCGGGCATTGTGGCAGGACGGGGGGAAGGCGAGCGGGAGGAGGCGCGGGGGAGATGAAGTGCGAGCTGGAGGGAGGGAGGGCACGGGAGAGCCCCCTGAGAAGAGGGCGAACGGGATGTGAATATAAATTCTGTAAATATTTTCTTTAGGGTGCTGCGTGTAATCCCAGGAAATAAATCCAGTTTCACGGGAGAGTGGGGGGAGCGGGACTGACTTTGCCACGGTGTTCTCCGCATTGATTGAAAACCTGATGGAGAGGTGGGGGGAGCACCCCAGGCAGCTCGGGAGAGCACCAGAACCTCCCTCTGCCACCGTCCTGCCTTCCCTCCACGCCCAGCCAGCAGGCAGCAGTGCCTTGCCCCCTGTGCTGTCCCCACTTGCACTCTTTAGGCTCTTCTCCCTCAGGATAACACCTGGCCAGGATGGTGAAGCAGAGAAAAAGGAGGTTTCAGTCCTGCAGCAAAGGGTTTAGACTCCATCAGGCACATCACCCCGAGCAGGGACAAGGTTCTGAGCTGAGGTGGGGACGCGTGGCACCCAAGGGAGGGGTAGGGACAGCTCAGCCTGGCCGTGACCAAGTAAGTCAAGCGCCAAGCTCGAGATTTGTCTAAAGGGGACAACCCTGGTGATAGTGTCCCATGGGCAGCAGCAGCAGCAGCAGCCGCCATGGGACAGCCCCACCATCCCCTTTCCTGCCCGGGAGCTGCTGTGCCCTTTCCTCACCCACCTGGACCAGCTGCCCTTTGCCAGGGAGGGGACAGGAGGTGGGATGCCTCGGGCTGGCACTGCTGGCCATGCCAGAGGGGACGCTGCTGCCTGGCCCCTGGATGGGGCAGGAGCTTTCCCAGCCCTCCCACAGAGCTGCTCCGGGAGGATGAGCCTTTACCCCGTTCCAGTTGGACGAGCCATTGAGTCTCCTTCAGAAAAGGATTACCAAAACATCCAATTATGCTTTCCTTTCTGCCTGTCTCCCCTCCTTTGATGGTCTTTGTCCTTGTATGAAACAACTGTGTCCAGAAGTCAGGCTTTCCATGGCCAGTTCCCTTAATGGTGGTTCTCCACATGCCCAGGTCCATCCCGGGAACCCCATTTACCCTCCTGCAGGCACAGCTGCTCTCCCCACCCCACAGCCCGCTTGCCTTAGGGCTCTGAGCAAAGCACCCACTGCTGGGCAGGAGGCAGGACCATCTCTGCATCCCATCACTCCTGTGGGAGTTCATCCACATCCTCAGTTCAGGCCTCTAGGGCAGAGGACCTCGCAATGCTTTTGGTTATCCCACATCATCCCCCCACAAAGGGCAGAGGCTGGGAGGCAACCATGCTCCACCTGCTCCCTGAGCTGTGTGCAGGCACAGAAACCCCTGATTCTAAGGCATTTATAGGAATTTAACAGTTACTCTCTATAACTATTATCCTCCCCTTGCTCACAGGGGATCCCTGCCACCACCAGCTGGTCCCCCATGGCCCCAGGGGAATGAATGCGTGCTGTGGTCACAGTCCTCTGTCACCAGGGCCACCATGAAATGTGACATTGGTGGTGGGGCAGTGGGGAGGTCAGAAGTATAACTGCATTGCAGAAGAGATTAGAGCGGTTCAGGGAGGTCCTGGGGGGCTGCAGGGGGCTGACCCAGAGGTGTGCCTCACCCTTTCACTGCCAGGAGCATCCCTGCACACTTACTTCATTCCTCCTGTCCCAGTTCCTGGCACTGGCTCATATTTGAGAGGTGACGTGGGACTCCCCAGGCCTTTGATCTGCTGCAGCACAGCTGTTCCCAGACCTTTATGTAAGGGACAAGAAATGTGACTGAAATAACCGACAGAGTGAACAGAAGCAAGTGTGAAAGGCTATAAATAAATATGACACAATAGCTGTGGTCACTGCTAAATAAGTTTTAAATTGAATTGATGGTATAAATAGAGTGGAAAGCAAAGATGCCACCAGCAGGTGACATGGATTTGAGCTGGGGAGCGACCAGGGTGATGCAAGTGCAAACACATGGAGGCCCCACATGTTCTCGTTGCCCTGCTCCATCCTTGCTGTCTGTCAGCCATGGAAGTGGCTGTTTTGTCCTCTCCTGCTTTACAGGGGATGTTGAGCAACAGCCAGTACCCAGCAGTGAGTCCTCCTGAGGGTCAGAGTGCCTCTGAGAGGGGAGAGGGCTACAGTGGGATGGAGAAAAGCCAGTGGGACCAGAGGCTCCTCCTTCCTTACCTCCCCTTGGCCATGCTGGACCTGGATGATCCAGGCAGGGTGGGATGTGCCAGCCCAGCCCTCGAGGTAGATGAAGAAGGTTGAGCCCCTTTGAGGGATGTAGAAGCTCGGGCCCCTCTTACCACCCTCCCAGAGCCCCCTTGGACAGCTGACAGCCTCACATGTGGCCTCCATACAGCCATTAAATGGAGTTTACTTTTCACTTTCAGTGTTTAAAATGTTTTCTCCCTTTCCTTTCCTTTCTTTCCCCAGCAGATGTGTTATCCCTTGCTCCAGCAGGTCCTGGCCCTTCACGGGGCTGCAACACTTGGCAACAAGAACTGTACCTGTATTGACTTCCTTGCTGGCTGATACAGAAGCCTTGTGAGCTCCTTAAACCAGCCATTTTGCACCTATCTCCCAAATTCCAGAGGCAAAAATGCTCTGGACACCTCAATTCCAAACCCAGTTGAGAGTGCAAGGGCTGCTTCTGGTATAAGCGCTGCACTTCCCACGTAACCAGGGCACCATCCCATGTGCTCGGCCACAAAAACAGGCCAAGGGGCAGAGCCAGGGACCTGCCCCCCCTTGGCTGACCTTACTCTTCTGGGCACAGCAATTCAGCAATACCCCAGAGACTCTCAGCAAACACTGAACACTGAGATCAGCCATGGGAGATCCTGCTGGGGACAGTGATGTGCTGCTGTCCAAGCCGTGCCACAAAGGGGCTCGCACTGCCAACCTCCATCAGTGCCAGCACAGGATGCTGCCAGCTCCACAATGCTCAGCAGCACGTGGGAGGACATCCCATCCGTGGTTGGTGGGGCAGAGACCTCTTCTGATTTCATCCATGGATGATTTGCCCAGCTCAGATTCACAGCAATCCTGGCAAGCTGGAAAACTTCACCACTCTTTTCTCCCTCTTTTCCACCTACCTTGCTGTGGGTGCAAAGCAATCTCTCTCCCAGTTAATATTTTGGGCAAACACCCCCCTTGGTAGAGAGCTCCGGGCTGGGTTCAGCTCCATGCAGGGGCGCAGCGGGAGAACAGGGGGGAATGTGTGGGAAGGGGCGAGGGGCTGCAGATCAGGGCTGATATGGCCTGGCATTTTGGCAGAATTTTCTAGGACAGTTTGTACAGTGTCTTCCCCATACAATGGTTATGTCTAGCCACTGCGCTGCAGCTCTCATTTCCATGAGCAAGGAATTCAACCGAAAAGTAAACAGGAAAAAACGTTACATCTCACAGTTTATAAATATATACGGAATTATTTAGGCAGTCAGGCCAATTTGCACAGATGCCGCATATATGCTGTGACAGATCTCTGTGTTGTTTTGGAGCCACCCCTTGTGAATGGGAAACAGGGCTGGTTTCTTGCCATGTCTGCATGAAATATCGGTATCCTCCTGCAAGCTGGCTGCCAGCAGTGAGTGCTGTGGCTCTTGGGAACAGCTCTGGGAGCTGATGTGAGCTATTTGCACGTAGTGCTCACAGACTTGAGCCCCCACATTTCCAACTTGGGCTGCACAAGGCCTTGGGAAGAGGCAGGGGAGTTTTTCCTGGGGATTGCATTGTGGATTTCAGCCTGGGATCCGATGGGACAAACCTTTGGTGGGATGGGGGCGGGATTGCCCTGGCACAGACATCTCCATGCGGGTGAGTCAGCATTCTGGAGTCCCAGCTCCCTGTGTCTGACAGGCTGGAGCCACGGGTTCCCAGGGCCTGAGGGCAGAGATGGGCACAGGCAGGGCAGAATTGCCTCCAACCCCACACTGCCCAGGGGAACAAGGGACCTTAGCCCTCATCCCCTCAACCTCCTCCACAGGGAGCATCCCACTGTGCCCCGAACCTGGAGCCACAGTTCAGATCAAAATGATGGGAGTGGGCTTTTTCACTTCCTCCCCCTCTCACACCCAGCCTGAGCCCAGAGGTTTATTCAACCTGACAGGCGAGTGACTTGAGCATTCGAAGCGATGTCTTAATTGCAGGACATCCTCCGTGGCATTTTCTGGCTGTGGCCAGTAAAAGAAACTTCTCTTTGCCGTCCTCCCTGTGCCCCCCCAGCACCACTGAGCCGTGCCGAGCCACGAGAGCTGCTCAGACAGTGGGGATATTGTTTTGGCCATTGCCTGAATGGCCCAGCCTCCTCAGCTGTAAAATTACCTAGAGGATAACTAAACAAATCCCAGACAAACACTTCTTTAAAGGCACTGCTTACTTTGCAGCAGTCATTTCCCCCTGCCTGCCACATGTGCTCATGCTGGGTTTTCTTTTCCTCCTTCTCTCAAGGGTGACACAGTTGCAATGCCCTTGCAGGGCATTGGATGGGGAAGAAGGAACATGAGGGAACATGGGGATGCCTTGGGCTCTTCTGGACCAGGCTCTGCTCAGCCCAAACCCAGGAGATGGAGAATTTGCAATGCCAAGGCATCCCAAGCAAACAGAGAGCAGCTCCTTGGGCTGGTCAGTGTTGGAGCTGGGAGGAGGATGGTGTTTCTAAGGGCTCAGCTCTAACCCATTGCCTGCAGGGGCTGGGGTTTTTCCCAAAGGAATACTGGTCCAAAGTCCACTGAAGCCAGTGGAAAAGCTGTCCCAGACTCCAGCACCATGCAGGACCCAAGGGGGTTGCTGAGCTCCTGGGGACAAATCCAAGAGTTAAGGGATGATAAAACCCCTCTGGACTGTACTGGTTAAACAGGGAGGTCAGGACAGGTCCCCTCTGGGAGGTTTTGCTGCTTTCCAGCTATCCCTTATAAATAGGAGAAAAGTTCTGGCCAAATCCTCCTTCAGAGTCAATCTCAGCATTTCCTGAGTCGGTGTTGATTTCACAGATTAAAGCTGGTCAAAAACAACCTGGTTGCAATCCAGACAGCATTAATTTTAGGAAAAAGACCTTGAGGAATTTCCTTTGAGTTTGTTCTGACGGTAGGGGCTGCGCTCTTCCCACCCAGAACCTTGTTTGCTTTTGGAATACGTGCGATAAACACATGAACATCGAGCCCCAGCTACAAGCAGGAAGGCTGCCTTCTGTTGCAAAGGCTTTTTTTTTTTGTTGTTGTTGGTAAAAATATGGGTTGCTAGTTAAGCTGAGGTTATGCCTTTAATTCCAGATCTGCCACTAACCCAAAGTGAGCCACTAACCCAAAGTATTACAACTGCACCCAAGTTTCCATGTTCATGAGGGCTGCAGTAAAAGCCTGGGCTTTGGCATGGGAAGCAAGACAGGAATTTATGATAAAAAAATCCCCTTGATCCCATAATAAAGGGATGTTAAATAAATCCCTCTGTATTCCTGCAGCCTGTCAGAGTGAGACTTTCCTTTCTGTTGTAGGTGACCCATTCAGAGAGAGTGTGCCCTTGCAAAGGCAGGGGTGGAAATCTAAAACACAGCACCACAGTGTGTGCTCTGAAAATATGCACAGCCAAGGCAGATTCCAAATTTTGGCAGATTCCTCAGATCAGGAAATTCCTTGAGAGTTCGGGAAATTCTCCAAGACTGAACCCAAGCCATTTCACTTGCAGAAGATATCAAGTTCTCCTCCTCCTGCTCTTTTTGTTGTTTGTTGGTGATGGGTCAGTGGGACCTTGGCGAGCGCACGTTGCTGTACAGTGAGACAGAGGATTAGCAAACCCTGCCGAAGGCCAAGCACAGATGCAGGGCCTGCAGGAACAGCTGCTTGCAAAGGGAAGAGGGTGAAGCCAAGTATCAGCCATGAGCTCCAAGCAGGTCTGGAAGGAGCCCAAGCTGGTATCAGTTACTCTTTCTTCCCTGTGCATAAATAACCACCTGTTATTTATGGTCATTCCCATCGCACCCGCGTGCCTGTGGTGTCGCCTCAGGGGATGGGGCAGAGCTGGCTGCAGCAACAGGACATGAAGGGCCCCTCTTTGAACCCAAAAATAACTGCCACTCATCCCCTTGCCTCAAGTGATGTGGATGATGGCAGGGTTTCAGCCCAGCTGTTCCCACATTAGGTATACCCAGAGTCACCCAGAGCTTGGGGACATGTGGGAGCCGTGCTGCCCATGGCTTGGAACAAGCAGGTCATGGCCACAGCCAAGAAAAAGCAGAGCTGAGATATGGGAAAACTTCTGCTGTCCCAGGACCCCATCTCCAGGCAAAATGTCCATGGCTAGGCAAAAATAGGCACAAAATAGAGAATTAGATATGCAGGATAACTTAATCCCAGGTGGGCTGCTCTCCATCATTCACCGCAGAAACACTCATTTGCCACTGGGACAATCCTCATCCAAGCAGGTGCATCCCGGGAAGTTCTGTGTGGCTTGTGTCTCTAAAATGCAGGAGATGGGGGAGAAGGGACAAACCTCAGGCTGCTTCTTCACAGAGCCCTGCAGCAGCCTCTGCACTTAGCCATCACCCCTGTAGGCCCACCATGTACAGGGAAACCTGTATCCACAGCTGTCCCTCATGTTCCTCTCTCTTGCTGAAGTCACCCCAGCAGACCTGGCTTGCTGTCCTTCCCTTGCCTGCACAAACTAGATGCCCGTGGGTGAATTTAAAAAAAAAAGTCACCTAAGAAGTTTGTTTGTATTATTTTCCTTCAATATGCCCCACATCCCAAAGAAAAAAAGTATTTTCTTTCTGCTTCTGTGGTGCTTTTCTTCCACTGTGTGCAGCAGTGAGGTCACCGAGCAGAGGTTTTGTGACTCAGTTGCTGGGTGGCTGCCATCATCCTGTTCCCAGGAAAGGCAGAAGGTGACTCAGCTGAACATACAGCTAAGGAAGAATATGGATCTTCCTAAAATCCAAAGGCACATCTCTGCAAAGACCAGGCTGAGCCATGCAGAAGCAATCAAACATATCCACTGGTTTGGGCTGGAAGGCACCTTAAAGATCATCTAAACAGTTCTGGGGTGTTTCTTTAACCCCAAAGCAGTGAAAATGTTTCTTGCACCAGGGACAGTCCCTAGAGGACATTGATACAGGAGCCCTGAAGCCACACAATTCCCCAAAGCCAGGGCTCCTCAAATCCTGCGGACAGCAGAGTCCGTAGGATAATGTGATGCTGCTGGGGATGAGCTGGCACCAAGCCCTCTCCCACGTCCATGGGACTGGCATTTCAGACACCTCTTCTCATGGCTGATCCTCTGTGAGGGCACCAGGGACCCCCATGGTCTCAGCCAGGCTGAACAAGCCTATGACCTGCTGCCAGAGCCCTCTCCAGCAAAGGCAGGATGGACAGGAATTGCCAGGATGGACAGGAATTGCCTTGCAAGGATCCCTCCTGCCAAAGCTCCCCAGCTGCACCAGTCCCTTCCCTCACAGCACGTGGCTTCAGCTCTGCTCCTGCCAGCACAGCTCTGTGCCTGACACAGCCTCCAGCCTGCACTCCAAAGGCATTTTCCTCTCCTACCACTTTCCTTTGGCTTCAGGGATATCCTTTCAGGTAGGCAGGAGCTGACTAACTTTTTTCTTGCCCTAGGGATCCCTCCCAGATCTTTACCTGCCCACAGAGCAACCTTTTCTCTCATACCCTGGATACCCTGGGAAACAAAACCCCTACTCCTCCCTAGCCCTGGCACCAGCCTTTTATAGCATTCCCAGGCTCCTGCTCAGCTGAGATCAGGGCTGCCTCTCCTTGGGGCTCCCAGGGCCAGCTACTCCACTACCACAGGTTCCCAGAGCCCCAGCATCAATATGGGGTTTAGTGGGAGGGTGTGATCTCCTCCTTTCCTCAGTCTTCATCCTCTTCACCCTGACCTGTGTGCTGCTGAATCCTGGGACTGTTCCATCTCCGTGGCTGTTGCCTGTTAATGCTCTCATCCCTGGAATCCTGGCATAGCTGGGAAACATTTTTTAAGCATATCACCTCCTGCCTGCCCTTCATCCTTGCTAAATCTCCCACTGCCAGTCTCCCTGCACATTTTCCTGAAGGAAAGATGCCAATGGATATATAAATAAAGCAACCTGTGTATTCTTTTCCCTGCTCAGAGCTTGTATAACCTGTGGTTGACCCCTCCTAGTCCTCCCTAAACCACAAGCCCAGTATGTGCTGTCGCCACTGCTGCTGCTCTGGCATTTTTATGAATGGCCGTGAGCCCGGGGAAGAGATGTGAGCATGGATTTGGAACAGCTCCATCCCTTCTACCGCACGCGCTAATCTTGACAAACGATCAGCGTGTGGCTTTCAAAACCAGAGATAAGGCTGCCTGACCACTTCAAGTCACTGCACTTTCCCACGAAGAAAGGGATTTTGTTCTCAGCCCCCGGCTTCCTCCAGAGCCTGGGCAAGCCCAAGTGCCCCCACCCCACAGCTTGGGGGACACACTCTGCAATCACAGCCCTGGGACTGCGGCCAGGGGCTAGTTCAGAACAAAGCCTTGGCAACCTCCAAACAAGGCAAATGTGACTTTGCCTGGGTTTCTGATGCACCAGGGATGCGTCCTGCCTGCAGACCTGCATCCCCTTCCCGTTGAGACCAATGGGAGAAGTGATCCATGCCCAGCAAGGAGTAGGGATGTGGCAGAAGCATGTGCTGGGAGCCAAAAAGAGCTTCCAGTCCTGTAGCTGAATCATGAGCATGGTGGGCTTTCCTTGAGCTCAGTTTCAGCTGGGAAATGGACCACCTGCAGAACTATCACTGTTCTGCTTGAGCTGGTACCCCACTGCACTGCTGTGGCACTTGGGACATGCATCCTGCCTGACAGCTTGGGTAACACTGTGTCCCCATCCCTCCCTGGGGCTGGGGAAGCACTGTGATAGCTGTGGGATCTTCCCAGGGATTATGACATGGGAGAATGAGCTCTGAGTGGGTCCTGATGGATGTGCACCTGGGAAATCCTGGCTGTCCAGAAGGTTCCCTCTCTCACTCGGACACAGACACGCTGCCAAGAGAAAAAGGCCTCTGTGAGTGCCAATTCAAGGAATGCCTTTGATCCAGTGGGAATCACTAGGGAGAAACTCTGCCTCTAAATAGAGCTGCTCTCTTGCCTTGCCACTTTGGGAAATGAATTTGTACTTGGAAAAAACTCAGGCTGGGAGAGCTCTTGGGAAGCCGTCCAATCCATTTCCCTACCCCAAATTGGTCCTGACAGGTTTTTTTTTTTTTTTTTTTTTTTATCTAACCTTTCCTTTAAAATCTCCAGATGGCTCAATACAGTCTCCTCCAGGGCTATATTATTTTTACTAGCAGATACTGTTTTATTACTAATATTCAACCTAAATTTCCCTTGCTGCAATCTGCTCCTATCCCATGGCAACAGAGAGAGAAACTGCCCTCTTATTGCCAGCATGGTGGGGGGTTTTCCACCAGTGGTACCTATTTAAAGCTCACCATTAGGGTGGGCAAGGCTGGTCCTGGCCAAGATCAGGCTGAGTTGCTGAGTAACTGGGCTGTGCTATCACTTTTGCTGTCTCTGTGGGTCTGGTGGTACAAGAGCACACACCCACCCCTGTGCAGGCACCAAATCTCGTACCCAGATGGGAACAGGAGGTCAGGGGCTGCTGGCTTGTTGACCCATGAAGGGAGGCAATTACTCAGCTGATGAGGCCATGCAAGTGTTAATTAAAAAGCATGGGAAGCAGACCAGGTCACTGTTTGGTGTCATCCGCTCGTGAAATTAGCCTCGTGGTGGTTCCCCCAGCCCTCCCCAGGAGCTGGAGCAGGGCAGCAGCTGCCTGCAGAGCCTCTGCTCTTGCTCTCATCTCTTCCTGCTCAGCTCCTGCTTCTGGGTGCCTCCTGTGTCCTGCATAATGTTCCCACTGGATCCTTGGTAGGGAAAAACTACCTGTTCGTTTCTGGACTGGCTTGGAGCATAGATGTGCAGGAGTGAGAGGTGGAACCAAAATAATCAGCTCCTGGCAGTCCAAGTGGAGAAGGAAGCTCCCTAGGCACATGGTGAGCCACTGTAGGATGTGCTCATACGGAATCACTGATGGACACAACCCTCCTGGTTAGGCACCCCTGTGGGAAGGGTTTTCCCAGCATCCAGATTTGAGCAGCAGCAGCAGCTCTGATCTGATCCCCTTTACTGTCCAGGAGAAGCCAGGGGAAAATGCAGATCTTTCCTCTGGGAAGCACCAAGCGCTGGTGTTCTCTGACCAGAGAGCAGCTCTGCAGAGCCTTTTGGCAGCAGTTCAGTGTGGCAAAGCCCTTCCATTCTGCTGGAGAGCTCAGTGCTCAGCATGTGCTTCACAGCTCTGGGAGATGGGGCTTGGCATCTTCTCTATCAGCCCTGGGACATGCCCAGGTTGGGAGGACGCCCTGGGAGAAAGGAGTCTCCTGTTTGTTCTCCACATGAGAGCACTCCAAAGCCAGGTTGCCATGCCAGGCTCCTCATGGGCACCCTCCTGTGCCTGGCCAAGGCTTGCAGTGTGGTGGGGACTGGCAGAAGCACAGCTGAGCACCAGAGAGTTCAACCTGAGCTGCTCCCTGAGAAGAGCAACTTCACAAATCCCAGTTTCCTGCTGCTCTGTGTCTCATGGCTGGATTAGCTCACAGCTAATAAGGCACATGAGAGTTTTCCCCATGATTTGGGGCACCCATAATGGCTCTTTCCTGTATGGATTCCTTGATGTCTTACAAAAGAGTTGATGATGAATCAATTTCCTCAGTTGGGACCTAAGTTTGGCATTCTTTTGTCTACTCAGATGTCTTTTTTCATAAACAATTAGACAATAGAACAAGAAAATGGGATTCAGTATCTCTGAGGATCCTGCCTCACTCTGAAATCTGGCAGAAAGGGATTTGGTCCTTCAAAGGTGGGCTTGGACAGCAGTGCCAGGCAGACAGACACAACCACCCAAGAGCAATGGCTCCCACCTCCCTCCCTTTCCCAGCCAAGCTGGTGAGAATGAACGAGCGCTTTTAACTCAGCCCCGTTGTACCCATTCAGCACAGCACAGGCTCCAGGGCTGGGGCCAAGGGCTCTTTCTGAAACCGTGCAACACCAGATGTTTTTTTCCGGAGGCCTCAGACACACACGTGCAGCATGCTGTTATTAGAACTGGCTCACACTCCCTGCTCACAGGGAAAAAAAATTAAGGCTGTGCTCAAGCTTCGTTCTCCACTTTGGCATCCAGCATTAAACCAGGCAGGCTCGGTCGGCTTTTGTTTGTTTTTATAGAATTGCTTGTGGACCGTCCCTCCTGCAGCATCCCAGCGGAGTGGAACAATTCAGTGCACCAGCTGCATGAGGATTGCTTCATGTGCTGCCAAATGTACCACGTACAAACCATGCTGCAGCACCTCTGGGGTGCAGCCTGACAGGCCAGGGCGGCTCAGCAACACCCTGCAGCAGCTTGAACCAAGAGGATGCACTGCTTCAGTGCTCAGGCTTCCTCCTTTTGGTTTTCTGCCTGGTCTGTCCAGCTTGCCTCTCCCAGCTCGGCCTTCTGATGGATTTTTCTTCTCCTGATAATGTTTCCGTACTCACCTCAGACCGAGCCAAAGACTCATTTTAACTGAAAAAGGCTGTTTGTCTCAGTATCTTATCATTTCTGTCTCAGCCCAAGCCTTGATGTCTCCTTCCCCCAGCAGCAGGTTTCACTCCTTCATTTGGAATTTCACACAGACACCTTTTCTTAGCCACCTCTTGTTTTCCTCCAAGAGTTTTGGAGAAGCATGGCACACCTTATCATGGTGCTTCCCTGGCTTCTGCCAGCCAAGATAGGAGTCTCATAAAAAAACCTCTGGTGAGGTTTTGGTGGGATGCTCAAGGGTGTAACTGCCTGCATATACCACAAAATTTCCTGCTCCCTGGCATAGCTTCACCTC
The DNA here is from genome assembly GCF_031753505.1 of Anomalospiza imberbis. Taxonomy (NCBI): domain Eukaryota; kingdom Metazoa; phylum Chordata; class Aves; order Passeriformes; family Viduidae; genus Anomalospiza; species Anomalospiza imberbis. The sequence goes on along the minus strand of NC_089697.1, from coordinate 5,311,263 downwards.
TGCAGGGCTTCAATATGACCTCCACTGGGTAGCACCAGGGATGTTACCCCCTCCCAAAATGCCGAGTGGCCCAGGTGGGGGTCCTTACCCCCCTACCTAGTAGCCATGGCTCGCACAAAGGGTCTTGAACCGCTGTGGTTAATGGTGTGGAGCCTGGGGAGGGCTGGCAGGGCAGGGCAGGGTGCTCAGGGTGCACCTGTAGTGGGTCACCTGTGGGTGGGGGCATCGGGGTGTGGGATAGCAGGGATTCTGCAGGGCAGGATGGCAAAGAGACACAAACACGCCTTCCAGAGCCGTGAAAGATGAAATGGGCTTGGCTATGGGAGATCCAGGGCTCTGCAGGGAAAGGTGAGGGATTCCCCCTCTCATACTGAAGCCTGCATCCAAAGCCAAAATCTGGGGAGGGCTCCAACATAGCACCACTTCCCTCTCCCCCTTCCTGCAGGTGCTGGTTCGCAGGGGGATGCTCGATGAACCAGGCTGGTGCCAGCAATATGATTGACAGCTGCCAATCTCCAGCAGCACAGATGTCCTCGGGGGCAGAGTTAGGGTCGCTTCAGCCTTTCTCTCGCTTGTGCTCCGGGATGAAGCAGGGCAGAGCTGGGGACTGGGGGGAACAGAGGGCTCCAGACCCCGCTGCACCTGCTACCCCGTGGGGGCAAACTCCCAGTGCGCAGGGAGGGGGCATGGGGAGAAGGGGAGAAGAGGGGGCCGGGGCAGGGAGAGGGTGGGAGCCCCTTCCAGCCCCCGCCGGGGTCGGCAGCGCTCTCCGCCCCGGCTGCGCCGGGGGCTGCAGCACCGCTGGCGGGGCTGGACGGGGGGAGAATGGGGGTCGGGGGGCTTCGCTTTGTCTCCCCGCCCGCGGGGCCGGGGTCGGCGGCCGTGGGAGGGCGGGAGGAGGAGCGCGGCCCGCCCCCGCCGCCGCCGTACAAAAGGGGACGGGCGGGCGGCGGAGCGGCGTGTGCCGCCGGGCAGGGCCGGGCAGGGGTAGGGACAAGGACAGGGACAGGCAGGGGCCGGGCAGGGCGCAGCGGGCGGCGCTCCGGTCCCCTCCGCAGCGCTGTCCCGGCGGGGCCCCGCGGCCGCGCCGTCCCGTCCCGCCCCGTCCCGTCCCGTCCCATCCCATCCCATCCCATCCCATCCCATCCCATCCCATCCCATCCCATCCCATCCCATCCCATCCCATCCCATCCCATCCCATCCCATCCCACTCCACCGCCGCCGGGCCGGGACCATGCGGCGGGCGCGGGCGCTGCGCCGCCGCGGAGCGCTGCTCGCCTGCCTCTCCTTGGGGACGCTGCTGGCCCTCGCCGACGCCAAGGGTGCCTTCTACTCCCCCGCCGCCCCCCTGCCCTACGGCGGCAGGTACAGCCTCTACACGGCCGGCTCCAGCCCGCAGCTCGGCCCCGGCAAGCCCGTGGGCAAGCACAAGTAAGCGACCCCCGGCCGCGGCCGCGCAACCCATCCGGAGGGCACCGGGAACCGCCGTCCCCGGGCACCGAGCCGGGTCTCCGTCGGGCATCCCTCACCGGGAACAGACCGCGGCCACCGGGCGCCGGCCGCGCGTCTGGGCTCCACGGGCAGCATCCCCGGGGGACGGGCTGCCGCGGGTACCCAAACCCCGGTGCTGACCGCGGGTACCCAAACCCCGGTGCTGACCGCGGGTACCTTCCCCAGGGCTCGCCTGCGGGCATCCCTGGCTGGGCACGAGTCCCTGGGTACCGGCCGCGACATCCCTTGCTCCGTATCATCTGCCCTGTACTGAGCAAGGGCTGGCGGCAGCGCAGCAGTTTCCGAATGTCTCAGTGCCCCCCTCCATCTAGAGGAGGGTCCGGGAGTTGTATTTCCAGGAGGGAAAGGGCTGCGTGCGGTGGGGACACGTGTGCTACGGTCCGGTGCGGGACGGGGCTGGAAGAGGTGGGGATGGGGGTGCCCGTGTGTGGTTTTGGGGTAGGTGCATGTACCTGCTCTGCGTGACATCGGCGCGGGGGGGCGGGGGTGGTGATGTGCGGGAGGGGAGGATGGCAGCGCACAGACCTACGTGTGACAACAGCTTGGTTTGGAGGGAATTGCTTGAAAAATACGTACATACTGGAGCTTAAATACGTTTTCAAGAAACCTGGAAAGCTCAGGCAGTGAGGAATGTGGGTTTTACACAAACTGTAGACTTTTTCCGTTCAGTTGCATAAGAGCTGTTACACTGAGGGCGGAGAGGGGGGTGTTGCTTCCCTCTCTGCTTGTTTGCTAGAGCAGTTTCTGCCGGGCTCCTTTGAAAGAGGGAGGATGTGGGGTTACGAACAAGCTGAAATGAATAAAGTAACACTAGAGATGAACAATACTGGCAGTGCCAGTGAGAACTTTAAAAAACCCATAACATTTTCCAGCTGCTCACTCTAAAAACATCAGGCTGGAGCTATAAAACTGTTTGCCACAGGTGTGTGAGAAGGGAAGGGGTTCTGAGAGGGAGAGTGATCCAGAGCTGCACTAACCCGAGCAGTCACAGGTAGGCAGGGTTTATTAGTAGTGGCTAGTAGATCTGCCTGCATTGGCTACCAGCTAACTTAGAGGCATCTGGTGGTGTGTTTGAAAGCAGGTCATGGATTTATGGATAGATGGTGATCCTAAGTTTCCACATACACACATGAACTCCCTGCCTCCAGCTGAGAGAAGTGGCCAGCCTTCCTTCTCCTGTGGTCCTGTGCATGGATGAATGACTCACTTGTGGAGGAGCAGGGAGCAGCAGCACAGCGCCCTGCTCATGCTCTGAGCCTGGCAGCCCCTTGCCAGGGCAGAGCTGCTCAGGTCTGGGCAGGCTGGAAATGCCAGTCACAAATGGGTGTGGTGTGCCCATCCCAGGGGATCAGAGAGGGCCCTCGGTGAGGGGCTGGGGTGGATGTGCTGCTGCAGCTCCTGGGGGGAGCAAGTGGGATATGCTGGGGATGTGGGATCAGGGGATCCCTGCTGGAAGGGAGCAGAGAGAGGCTTGGAGGGAGGAGGATCCTGCTTACACCTTGCTGCTTCACGGGGAGAGCTCCTGCCCTGGGTGGGCTGTTGGAGATCGTGCAGCCTGCTCAGGGTCTCTGAATGGGGGCACTGGGAGGCAGCTGGGGTAGCTGCAGCTCAGCTGCCAGGTCACAGGCTAGGATGCAGTCAGAGTTCCCTGGCATGGCATGGCCTGTGGAGAGCAGCCTCGGGGCTGAGCACAGAAACGAACTGCAGGGCCTCAGCCCAGCTCTCTTGGGCTTGCTGAGATGGTCTGGATGATGTTGAGACACTTCTGGCAGGTGGAGGTACAGGAAAGGGACTGTGACTGTCAGGATGGAGCAGAAGGGTTTGGCAAGAAGGGCTATGGTGTCTCCTGTTTGAGTGAGTGTGTGTGCATGCATAGGGTGGGTGTGCACAGCCCTCCCTCAGCCCCCCCATGTCACACTCAGGGGCCAGAGCAGCAGCACTCTGGCTCACCCTGAGTGGGGAAAGATCGATGAAGGAGGGACAAGCACTGATGGCAAACAGGTGAAGACAAAGTACATTCCCTACCCATTCATACCAAACCCCCAGCTGGCACAGGGGAAGCCAGTCCTCCCGCCTCACTGAACACCTCTCTGCACCTGCAGCTTGCGCTGGTCCATCTGCTCCATCCCGCTGACCTCCTGCCTCAGCCCTGCTCTGCACCGTGGGCCTGTGCCCTCCTCTCCTCCCGCTCCGCCGTCTGCCACATCCCCCTGCCCTTAATCCCTGCCTCACCACACATCCCTGCTGTCTCTGCCCCTGTGGACCAAGTCCATCTGCTCCTGCCGGCAGCCCTGCCTTCAGCTGGAGCAGCCTTGGCCTCCATCTGTCCTACCAGCAGTCCTACATCCTTCCCACACGCTGCCTTCCTCCCAGCCAGCTCATCCTCAGCGCCTGGCTTTGCTGCTTGGCTCAGGAAAGCTGACTGGTACCTGGGGCACCCAGCTGCAGGCGGATGGCAGGAGGGAAGAGGCTCTCTGCACTCACTGTCCCAGAGATCTGAGGGGGTTTGCAGCCACCACCACAGATCTACTCTGTGTCCCTGCCTCCCTGCTGGAGGGACCCACGGTGCTGCAGCCCTACAGAGCAGCATCTCCTCTCTGTGCCTTGTCTGTGGCAGCACCCACAGCAAGGGCTGAAGGCTTTTGGGTTGGCCCCTGCACTGGCAGCACTCCAGCAGCTGCAGCAGGGCAGACCACCCCTGCCAGGCACTGCTGGAGCTACTTCTGGGATGCTATTCCTACAACTGCTGCTGCTGGGATTCTGATTGTCCTCACAGCCTGTCTCACCGCACAGTCCATGCTGTGCCAAGCACAGCCCAGCTCTGGGGACACCACCAGCACTGGTGACAAGGTGGCTGTGACTGTGACAGGAACCACACTCCTGCAGCATGCCCCGCCCCAGCAGCTGCCCAAGCTGGGGGGCTCCTTCCAGCTCCTGCCCCCAGACCTCACTGGCAGTGTCTTGCAGTGCAGGCACTGCTGTCTGCTGGGCAGGGGGTGACAGTGCCTCGCTGTGTTTCCCCCAGGAGCTACTGTGCCTACGTGGTGCAGCGCAACGTGACGTGCACGCTGCAGGATGGGGCCGAGAGCTACGTCAAGGCTGAGTACCACAAGTGCAGCTGGGGACCCAAGTGCCCAGGGAAAGTGCTGTGAGTATGGGGGACAAAGGGGCATGGCTCTCTTCCCCTCCCAAAGACCTTTATCTCCTGAGACCCTGTGCCACCTTTCTGACCATGAGCCCCCACTTTCCAGAGGGCTGAAGGACTTTTCCTGGACATGGCAGTCAGTGGCAGGGCAGTTGTGTTGGGAGGAGGCAAGGTGGGATCTGTCAGGAGGGAGAGGGAGTTCTATCCCTCCTCAGAAACTGTCATGGGAGGTTTAGATTGGATATCAGGAGAAGGTTTTCATCCAGATGTGAGCTGAGTACTGGAAAAGGCTCCCCAGGGAAGTTGATCACGGCACCAAGCCTGACAGAGCTGAAGAAGAATTTGGACACTGCTCTCAGGCACATGGTGTGATTTTTGGGGGTGTTCTGTGCAGTTGCTGGGATCCTTATGGGTCCCTTCAAACTCAGGATATTCAATGATTCAGAAATAAATCTGGAAATCATGGGAAGTGGGGAGGTGCCTGTGCAGGTGTGTAGGAAGGCAGTTTGTCATGGACCTGCAATGTGGCAGAATGATGGCAGCTTGGTGAGAACCTGGCTGGGAGGACAAGGAAATTAAGCCTGTGGCTGGGGATGGCTCAGTGCTTTCTGCTCCAGTAAAATACTTGCAAAACTCTGCCACCTCGTCAGTGCTGGAGGGAAACACTTTAGTGTGCCACAGCTGGAGCCGCCGGTGGTGCAGGGCAGACACCGGGGCTTTGTGCTTCACCACCTTCCAGGGATGCTGCTTCACGTGGAAAAGCTGTTCTCCTGCATCCCCCCCAGGCTGGAGGAGTGGAGAAGAGCTGAGCACAGAGGAAAAGTGGGATGAGACAAGTTTTTGTCAGAGCCTAGTTGCCATCCTGTGGCAGCTGGCTGTGACTCTCCATGTCCCAGTGGTGCCACAGGCTCTGCTCACATCCTCTCCTGGCAGAGACGGGCAGCTGGACCCACTCGTTCACTTGTTCTTCCCATCACAAGTGTTTTAGCAGCATTTGGGGACTTCAGGACATCCTGCAGCTGCTGGTACCCATGGAGGAGATCTCCAAAGCCTCTCCCATCTCCACGATGTCCTCTGTTTGTCTCCTTCAAACAAAACCAGGGTGAAACCAGAGTGTTTTATGAGGTCAGATGGACCCACAGCTGAATTTTCTGCAGAGCCTCAGATGCTGCATCCATGGACAAAGGGGAAACATGGGTTTTCCATGTGCTGGGGCCATCAGCGAATGTTTGTGCAGCTGGCTGCAAATACTTCCCCTTGCTGCTGTTTGGAGCAGGGGTAGAAAGATTTGGAGGTGCCCAAGGCTTTGAGCTCCTCTGCAGAGGCTGGGATGACACAGAGAAGGTGCCTTGTGGATGCCACCCTCCTCCTTTCTTCACCCCCTGACAGTGGCTGGAGCAGCAATCTCCCATGGTACATTCAGGCAGGTTTCTACACACTACAACAGAAGGAAAGATCATTGCAACTCAACAGCATCTGTGAAGCGGAGTAACAAGGAGAGCTTGTTTTGAAACTGTCCCTTTGGGAAGTTGATGTTGAGAAATTTTGAAGAGATTCAAAGGACAGAGGCCTTGGGTTTGGTTTATCCCCCTGCCTTGTGGTGTGTATGGAGGTGGCTGTATCTTGTTGGGAACTGTGTGGAAGCACCACTGCCAGGGGCTGCAGCCTGGGCTGGGGACACTGTGAATTCAGACAAGGACATGGGTGGCAGGGAATCAGCCCCATGTGCTGCCCTGAGTGATGGATTAGTGCCTTCTGCAGCCCCTCTGCAGCACGGATGGCCGTGCTGCTCCTCCAAGACCTTCTGCTGAACATGCTGGAGAAGAACAAGAGGCTGATGGTGTGTGTTGTTGCAAAACAGCAAACTTCAAGATTTTCAGGCCCTGGTAAATTCAGATTGGAAATTTCCAAAAGGCAGGCTTAAAGCCTTGGTATTTAGAGGTGGTGAGAAAAGTGACGTGTTCAGCCCTGTACAGCTCAGTTCAGCTGGTGGGGGAACACAGGGGCCAGCAGGGCCCTGTTCCATCACTGCTGCCTCACAGGAAAGCAGGGAGCAGCTGAATCCTCCCCCATGGCTGGTGGGACCCCATCCAGAGCAAGAGCAGAGGGGGAAGGTGTGAGGTGGGCTTGCACCCTGTGTGCTGGGTATGGGAGGATCAATGCTGTAGTACCCAAATTCGTGATAGAGACACTTCCCAGGGCATCCCAGCTGGGGCAGGAGGCAGTGTAAGGAGTCATCCCTCAGTGCACTTCACAGCATCACCCTGGAGACCCTCACCAAGCCAGCCCAAGCCCCTTTAGGTTTTCCAGCAAACTGATGCCCTCCACACAGAGAGAAAGCACCTTTCCAAAGGTATTCAGGATTACAGTTGAGAAGAGGTTTTTTTTGACCCCACTAGGAAATTCTGTAGGTCAATTCAAAGTGCAAACCACTTTTACAAGCAGTCCACTTCCCTCTTGGAAGTGATGTGAGCTTGCAGGGCTTTTGAAATCTGTTCCATCATTTCATCTCGTGCTCTGCTGGCCAGAAGTTGCCAAACAGTGTGGCATCTGTCACAGTGGTGACCTATCAGGCCAGGGACTGCAGCAATACACTTAGAGCTGCAATTCTTAATCGACACAGTGCCACAGGTTAAAAAATACTTGACCAAAACCCCACTGTAATGCTGCACTGAGCTATGGTGCAGCAAGAGCTCTTGGAGAAGATGGGCTGTGGTCTGCAGGTGCAGCACAAGGGTTTCAGCCAGGCTTCCCCATGTGCCCAGATCTCCCACATCCAACAGGACCATGACCTTGCTCTATTGCTTGATGTTGAGGTTGCTTCTCTAAACTGTCTTCTCTCTCCCTCCCCTCTCCTGGCAAGGTACCGCACCTTCTTCAGGCCCAAATACAAGATTGGATACAAGACAGTGACCGAGCTGTCCTGGAGGTGCTGCCCAGGCTTCATGGGAGAAGGGTGCCATGACAGCCCGACAGACCAGCCTGGCCTTCTGCCCCAGCATCCCAGCCCTAAAATGCCCCCTGGGCAAAAGATGTTTCCAATGCCCAGACTTCCTCCCTATCCCAAAAGCCACCCTGACCTGTTTCCAGGACCAAAGAAGAATCAATATGGTGAGATCTCGCTCCTGCTTCATGTCCCCAGGTCATCACACCACTGTCATGCACTCGAACCTCCACGTTCTCTCTGTTCCACAGCAGAGCATGAATCTGGCAAAAATTCAGTGGGTGACATGTTTTCTATCAGAGACCTGACATTTGATTGCTTTGAGGAACACTTGCTCTTTAAATTTTGTTCCTTTCAAAACATGCAGCTTCAAAATTGCCTTTCCTCATCGATTTAGAGCTTTTTCCCATTAATTATGGGGTTGATAGAGTGTGTCTCAAGATGAAGCTCTCCTGGGCTGTTATCATCACCTGCTGTTGGACTTGAGACTGAGGGCTGGATCCCAAGAGGAAAGAGGGTTTCCTGATAGATTAAGGAGAGATGTGGGCTGAGATTTTGCTGAAATGACAATAACAGAGGGCAGGACACAAGGTTATTATGGGAAAGGACTTGAAGGAGGGAAGTTAAAGGAGCACCACAGCCCTCACTGTGCCCTCTCTATTTCTTTCCCTGTGCAGGCAGGAAACTGCCTGGCCTCTTCGGGGACCGCCTGGATCGGCTGGAGGAGGAGGTGAGGCGCCTTTCCCAGTCCTACGACAGCCTGCACACCATGGTGAGTGGGCTGGGGGACCGCCTGCGGTTGGCCATCCAGGAGGACACCACCAAGATGATCGGCTCCCTGATGAACAGCCCGGGCACGCCAGACTCATCCGTGGGCTTCGGCATCATTCCCGATGGCCTGGTGGATGTGGCAGACAAAGCCGACATCGCCACGTACCCTCCCGTAGGGGAGATCCTGACCAAAGTGACCGAGGTGAGCGACGTGCTGAAAACCAAGGCAGATCTGCTGCACGAGGTCCGGGGCATGGTCCTGGACCACGATGGGCAGATCAAGCACCTGCTGGAATCCGCCCAGCCCTCGCCCCTCACCTCCATCGACCTGCTGGAGGAGTATGTGGACACGAGGCTGAGCAACCTGCGTGGAGAGCTGCTCGACGGCTTCGAGAAGAAGCTGGGCAAGATCCAGACCACGTGCGATTTTCGCATCCAAGAGGTGCGGCAGCAGTGCGAGGAGGAGAAAGCTGCCAACCTGCGGCTGCAGCAGACGCTGGATGGGAAGGAGCTGGAGATCAAGAAAGAGATCTCTCAGCTGGAGACCCAGATCCAAGGGCTGACGGTGGTGGAAAGCTGCTGCAGCAACCTGGACTACCTCACCGATCGCATGAACATCCTTGAGAAAGGCCTTCACAGCATCTCCGAGTCCCAGAAGAACCTGCACTCACGCCTGGATGGAGAAATCTCCACTGTCACCCTAGGGAACCTCTTTGAAGGGCGCTTTGAGGACCTGGAAGCCAGGCTCAATGCTACAGAGCGGGAAACTGGGAGCTGCTGCTCTGGTATAGAGGACAGCATGAAAGGCACGGTGGTGGCAGAGGTGGATGGCATGAGGACTGCCTTTGAAGACAAAATGCAGACCCTGGAGGACAGGTTCATGACCATCGTGGGGGAGCTGAACAATGTCAGTTCCCCCATGGGCATGGACGGAGCAGTAGTGCCCGTGCTGGAAGGGGAGCTTGCCAGCATGAGGAAACAGACAGATGAGACACTGGAGGTGTTGCAGAATCGCCTCATCACACTGGAGAGCACCTGCTCCCTGGGCTGCACCTCTGCCTCCAAAGATGTGGAGACCTTTCGGACGGAGATCGAGGACTGCCAGAACAAGAACCAGGACCTGCTCCTCCGGATGGACAGCAATTACGACCTCCTGCGCAAGCTGAACGCCACCATCCTGGAGATCCAGCGGCGAATCGAGGAGGAAGCATCGGGGGCTTTGCAAGGGGAGATCACCTTGCTAAAGATCAACCTGAACACTGTGAGTAAGTCTCTGACGGGGCTCAAGGACTCCGTCTCCCAGTACTCAGACACCATAACACACGTCAACTCCTCACTAGATGAGCACGAGCGGAAGATTGAGGATGAGGTCCACTCCATCCAGGAGAGAGTCAACGACCAAGGTTCCCAGCTTTTCTTCAGCAACCGCCGTGTCCTGAACCTCAAGGGAGACCTGGAGCGACTCAAAGCCAGGATTGTCAGTGACCTGAGCTCCTGCAAGAACGTGGCCCACGGCCTGCAGCAGGAGGTCTCTCACTTTGACGAGCGGGTGGCGCGGGTGGAGAGCGCCTGTGGCAGGTTGGGGGCCATCACCGGCAGCCTGGATGACATCAGGGAGGAACTGGAGAAACACACGGGCAGTCTGTGGGACTACATGGACCACATGAACGGGACACTGGCTGCCCACTCTCAGGAAATAACAGGACTGAAGGACAACTTGCTTGACTGCCAAGCCAAGGTCTCTGAGCTGGCGGAACAGGTCGGGCACTTGGAGGAGAAGGCGGAGAGGAGGCAGCATTAGCCACTCTGCCATGCCATGTGTCTTCCTTCTCCTGCTGTGAAGGACAGGATTAAATTATATCACACAGACTCGCTCCAATGTGACAACAGTTCTTGGGATAATATTTTTATGAAAAGCTGCTACATTTTTTTTCCCCTAATCTTGTTGGCCCCACTTCTCCTTTACTCCACCATGCTGGTGCTCCCCTCCTGATGCTCAACAACTGTCCTGACCCTGGCGCAGCAGTGTCACTCCCTCCTGGCTGGGGGTGTTGCTTTGGGTCCTGGGCTGATGACCCAAGAAGGACAATGCAAGAGTAAGCTGGAGGCAGAAGCTTTTTTTTTCATTTTATTTTTGTGGATTTATCATTTCTTGAAGAATAAAACCTTGTAGTTATCAGCTGAGGAATAGTTTTTCTGACCTTAAGACCACCTGCATCTTAATCCAGAGACTGAGCAGAGCCAGGGCTCCTTGCAGGGAACAAAACTCACCACAGGAATTATAGATTTCAAAGAACACACGTATTCACACGTCCCTCCGGGAACTGGCTTCCCTTCTCCGAGATGGCAGCCCTCCTTGTGTATGGTAAATCCATTTATAATGCTCCCTCCTCCATGCAGATGCACATGCCTTATGGAGCATATGAGGGTGAGCATTAGGAAAACACATATGCATATATATATATATATGGTATGCATATGTATGTTTTTGAACAATCCTGTGTCATGGTGCCTATCTGATTCCAGTTTCCTAATGCTGCCCCCATGTCCTTTGCCATATTCCAAAGACCCACACTGAGCAGCCAAAAGCTGTGGCAGCAGTGTTTGGAGAGAGCCCCATGGTTCTGGGTGCTGCTGTGCTTTGCAATCCCACTTTGCTGGGCTCTCTGGTTGCACCTGGGACTGACATGATGGTAATGGAAAACACGTCTTCCCTGAGGAGAGCTGTGTCCATAGGTCTCTGCAGAGATCAAGCTGGGCACAGAGCAGTCCTGTCCTCCAGCTCTGGCTCTCTCCTGTTTTATTGCTTAAGCTGTGAACTCCATCATCTCATCCCAGGCAGGAGAGTTACAGCTGCTCCAGGGTGTGAGTGCAGCAGTGGAGGAGAAGGAGCCTGCATCCTCCTCATGCACTTCTGATCCCACTGGGATGCCAGTAGCCCTGGGACCAATACCGGTGTGGAACAAGGCAGGGCATCTGTGAGAACACCTCTGGAGACCTGTCCTCAGCTCAGAATGAAAAACCCACATCATTTATCCAGCTTGACTCTGGTTTCCTACAAATAGGCAGGCTGGAAAACGTTGTCTATGTTCCTAAGCAGCTCCAGCCTTGCCCTACAGAGCTGTTGCACACAGAATCCACCTCTCCCCAGGAGCCCACCATGGGCACCCTCCGCTGATCAGCCAATGGGGACTCCATTACTAGGATGAGGAGGATATTAAAGAGCCTCCATCCAAGCAACTCTGGCACTTTATAGCAGAGGAACATACTTTTCTCTCAGCATTGTAGCTCATGAACCCTCCCGCACCAGCCAGCCTTTGGCTCTCACACAGTGCCTGTCACCCTCACCAGGCTGTCTCTGCTCTTCTGCACCATGATTCCCTCCTCGATCCCCCCCTGATTGCATAAAGGAGCAGCTCTGTGCTCTGACTAGCACAAACCAGCAGCAGCTCCCAGCCGAGATGCATCTGGGCACCTTTTCTCCCCCAGAAAATCTGGGTGAGCTCCCTTAAACATGCTTCTGGGCTAGGTAGGACCACAGGGATCACTGAGCCCAGTAGCCACACCATGTTCCCCTGAGGCAGTAAAAGCTCAGTCCCCTTCCAGAGGAGCATGAGCTGTGGGAGCATAAAGAGGACACGTGGCCCTTCCCATCACTTGCCCAGCCCTGCCAGCTCACAACACCAGAATTCACTCTCACTTCTCTGGGCTTTGCTGATTTGGAGCTACCCTCCAGCTGCTGAGACACTTCACCAGCTGAGGAACAACCTCCTGCTGCCATTGGGCATCCTGCAAAACCTGCTCTTAGACAACAAATGCTATTTTTTCCTCCAGCCTAAGGAAGGAGTGTTAAGCCAACCCTGAGTACTTTGTGATGGGCCAGGGGAGCCCTCACCCTGCAGGGGGAGCATCCTGCCTAAGCCCCTTTTCCATCCCCTCACACCAGGGAGAAAACCAAAGAGAAAACCAAGCCAAGGGCCAGGGTCCCTGTTCCCCAGCCAGGGCTGGGTTAGAGTGGCTGAATGGGAACAACTTCCCCAGAAAAGAGGGAGCCAGGACTGGCCATAACAGAACTAGGACAAGGAAGAAGTCTGACCTTCCGGAAAATGGTGCTATGTTTGGACTATTCCTGACTAGTCACTTGAAGCTATGGACAATTTGTTATTTCAGTTCTCAGCTATTCATGTTTAAAAAGTGAAAGAAACTTTGTTAAAAAATGGGCATTTTTTTTTAAATTGCTTGCAGAGTAAGGAATTGCTGGCCACAGGATTGTCCTTGCATGGGCAGCTTTCTGAGGCAGTTGATAACTGATCCTGTAAAAGACTGTGTTCTATTGTTTTTAAAACCATGTCTATTTGTTCAGATTTTAAAAGCTGAAAAACTGTTTGTACTGGAAAGGAATAAAAAATAAAGTATTTCTTGCTGAGGTTTCCAGGATCAAAATGACTTGTGTGGCTTCCAGAAGTGGCAGACAAGGAGATGACTTACACTCACACGCAGGGGTCAGGGAAGGAGAAGGTAGATGCCAGACTGGAGGAAGGAGTCCAGCGGTGCTTCTGCCTTTGTTTTACTTTATAACCTCCCATGAAGAGAGAGTTGGGGATCCTCAGCCTGGAGAAGAGAGGGCCATGGAGGGGCCTCACTGCAACTGTGCAGGACTTGAAGGGTCCCATAGGAAAGATGGGGACAGAGTGTTCAACAGGGTCTGTGGTGGGAGGAGAAGGGGGACATGGCTTTCAACTGCAGGAGGTCAATTTAGGTTGTATCTAAGAAAACTGTTATTTTACTAAGGGGGGTGAGGCACAGGCCCAGGCTGTGCACAGAGGCTGTGGATGCCCCATCCCTGGGAGCATCCAAGGCCAGGCTGGATGAGGGTCTGAGCAACCTGATCTGGAGGGAGGTTGCTCAGGTTGGAACAAGATGAACTTTAGGGTCCTTTCTAAGCAAAATCATGAAAGGATTTCCTTATTCAACAGTCGCCATTGCCCAAAGCAGAGTGGTCCTGGAACTCCTGTGAGTCATGATGGAACACAGCAAGAGTCCCCCAGACAAGAAAATGATTGGCCCTGTGTGACCACACCCTGCTCAAAGTGCACTTTTGTGCGCGGGAAAAGCGCAAATTGTAACACTCATCTCAGTCCAGATATCTCCCTGCTGCCTGGATCTTGCCACCCATCCCTTCAGGATGCTCACTTTTGTCCCAATGAAGGTACAGTGCCATTCCATGGAGGTGGAAACCTCCGCGCTGCCTGGGTGGGCTGGAGCTCTGTGGGGATGGTGTGGGGCAGGGACCCCACTGTGAGGTTTTGCTCCCCATGCAGGCTGCCACAGACACTGAGGAGGAGATGGAAATCGATGTGAAGGTTGATAGAGAAGAGAGTATGGCTATAGATGTTGAAGAGAATGGAGATGAAGAAATGGAGGTGGATGTGGAGGAGGAGATGGAGGAAGAGATGGAGGTGGATGTGGAGGATTATGTTGAAGACATGGAAGTGGATGAGAAAGGTGAGGAGGAGGAGGACATGGTTTTGGGATGAAGACCAAGCCCAGCAGCAGGACAGGCCATGCCCTGCCCACAGGCAGGGTGGGTCCCCTGCTGCCAGGCTGGGGCTGGGCTGGGTGGCCCCGCTCAGGGACACGGTGCCCAGGGGGCCCTGGGTTCTGGTGGCACAAGCACCACCCCAGCCCTGTGCTTGCTTTGGGCCACCCTTTGGGTCCCACTGCCTGGGCCCTGCCCTCAGCCCCAGCCAGGCTCAGTGCTGGCAGCAGAGTCCCGCTCTGCCAGCATGTCCCAGCCTGGGGGCACAGGGAACAGCCCTCTGTGCCTGACCGGAGTGACCGTGTCGCTTGCTTTTCTTCCAGGACTGATGGAGGTGCCGGGCAGGGATGCCATCCTTCTGGATATATGTTTTAGAGTTTTATGTTAAGTTTTCACCTATAAATATGTTTTAGAGTTTGTTATTCTCTTCTGTACATACATTTAATACATTTCATACATTATTATATAGTTTTTTTGTAATGTAAATACTTTTTATAGGTTGTTGTTATAAGGATTCTTACATTGAAAATACATTATGTAGTTTGTTTTTGTTGCTGCTTTTCTGTAAATAAAGAATCTTTATTTTTCATACCCCAGCTCTATTTGCAGTTGCTTTGGGCACAGGGAGCATTTGCAGGGTTGTGGGTGCCTGGAGCTGGAGGTCCCTGAGGCTATTGGCATGGCCACGCTGGGGCAACTTGTGCACAGAGGGGTCCCAGTGACAGGTCACACTCTCCTTGCAGTTGCTTTTGGACACACATGGTAAACATAGAGGCAAATCCCAGCGGGCTCTGACCCATGGGATCCCATGAGGGAGCAGGGCTGAGCCTGTGTGGTCCTGCAGAGCCTCATCCAGGGCTCTCCCCTGGGTGTCCCTGGTGCTACTGAGGCTGTGCTGGGCTGCGGACATCCCCTGCTCCCAGGCACCCCGAGGGGCAGGAGCCTGGAGTGAGCCTCAGCACATGGATCTCTGTCTTTTGCAAGGTCTCCTGTCCATTCTGCCCCATGTACATACAGAATAAGCCTGCATTTGTTTTTTGTTTTTAATTAATTTTGCTACCTTAGCTAAATGTAGTAATAAAAAAAAAAAAAAAACAGGAAAAAGAACCATTTTCTAGAAGCTGATCCCATCACCCCCAAGACCCACTTGGCAGGATGCTTGAGCAGAATAAGCCTAATCATATATTAAGAAAGGACTTAGAGCCTGGCTCCCGCTTCTATGCACCAGGCTAGAGCAGACAAGAGGCAGCCTGGATTAAGGCACTATTTATTATTGGTTTTTGTTCAGAACACTCAAAACCTCAGCATCTTCCATCGACCTTTACAAGTTGGTGTGCAGTTTCGCTACCAAACTGCAGGTAGCTGGACTGTCTGGAACACTGGTCATACCAGAGATAGTAATAGCTATGTCAGGGGTTCATCAATAAATACAACAACAAACAACCACCACCTTTAAAAAAGAGCCAGGCTTTAGAGGAGCTACAAACACCAGAAGAGACCCAGCTTTCAGGAATTTGTGTTTAGCAACTGGAGTTTTTGTAGAGTCAGAACTCCCTCTTACCCACCTTGGCTTCCTGCTAAGGGGTGTCATCACCTTTATTACAAGTGCAAAATGCCCAAGCAGCAAACAGGGAGGACAAGGTGCACCTGGAGCATTTAGTCCTGGCAAAGAACATGCAGGAGAGCTCTGTGTCAGGTCTCCACAGGGATGGGGCTAGGGCAAGCCATCCAAGTCAACATCAGGCAGTGGAGGTCTCCCGTAGGCTAAGTGGCTGTACTCTGGGGACACCAGAGCAGCGCTCCCCCTCTGTCCCACAGGAGGGAAGAAGACCTCCACCAGCTCTGACAGCCGCTCAAACCTGTGGGGGTAAGAAAGAAGTTACATTGGTGTCACTGGGTGTTCGATGCTTCTCTGCATCAAAGCCAGGTCATCCCAAAGATACAGAGGAATCAACACTTTGCTTACGTTGACTTTTGGTTCTTTGAGAGCTCCTGGATCACCTCTCCCTTGGGGTTTACTGTGAATATGCGGCTCTCTGGCAGCCCCACTTGCTTGTAAGCGTAGATATCCTGCCCAAGGAAGGCCAGCATGGAATGAGAGCTGCAGGAAGGCACCACCACCCAGCCTGAGCCCTCCCTGCACACCTGGAGACCACTCACACTGGGCGTGTTCCCAAAGCCCGCGTAGAAGGGATACTTTGTAGTAAACAGTTTTCGGATGTCTGTCAAGCAGGTGACCTTGAACACCTCTGGCTTCTTCTCAATCACCTCCCTGCAGCACAAGAGACATGGTCACAGTGGCATCAGCTGGCCAGGACTGTGGGCACCAAACCTGTCTGGGGCTCAGGGAAGTGATTTGAAGGGTAAGAGATTTTGTGCATCAGAAGCTTCACTGTGAAGCTCCAACAAGGTCAGGCAGCTCCCCTGCTGCCTCCCATGGAAGGCATTGTGCACCAAGGAGGGCAGAGCAGTTTAAGGCTGGGACATCCCTCAGAGTCAAGCTGGGGAAGGGGGTGCTATCCCCAGGGATACATGAAGTGCAGGAAAAGACTGTACCTGTGGAAGGCAGACAAGAGGCTACTGGGAGAAAGCAGCATGGGGCCCATGGGGAGGCCACAGCCTTGCTCATTGACCCATTTGAGGTAGCCCTTGGTGATGTGGGCCATGCCAATAGCCCTGGCCGAGCAGTAGAGGAACTTGTAGCCATTCCTAGAGAGAATACAGGGAGCCCCTCTGAGCTGTGGCCTGGGCAAGGCATTCTCCTGCTCCGAGGAGGAAGAAGTAGCCAAGTACCTGGCCTAAGACCAAATCTTATTCCAGTAAGCAAGGTGGCTCCACAATGAACATGAATCCCTTATCTGGAAACCCAGACTAAGCTCAATCCCCACCTGCCTCACACTGGGAGCCCCTGCACCACCCTCCATGCTCGTCCCAGCAGCCACACACCCGCCCAGCCCAGCAGCACAGCCCCATTGCTGCTCAGCACCCTCACACAGCACTTTTATCCCACAGCACTGCCTGTCCGGTGTGGAGGGCTGTACCCAGCTCCTGCAGACGCCCGGGGCGGGGGCCAGCTCGGCAGAGGTGGTACCGGGTCCCTGCAATCCCCGGGAGCGCATCCCTCCCACGTTCCTCCCGGGGCCAGAACGAGCCATCCACGGGCCCACAGTGCCTCTCAGTGGCCACAGGAGCCAGGCACCAAGCTAGAGGCTCCAAGCAGGGACTCACTGCTGCTGTCACCCCTCGCAGGTGTGTCCCTTGGGTTGTGGGAAGCGATGTGCCCAGAGAGGTACCAGCACCACAGTGTTGGAGATCCCCCGTGCCACCTCTCTCAGGTGTGACCTTAGGTGGTCTTGTCTCCTCTGCTGCTCAGCTATATCTCCCCAGCAAAGCCTCCACTGACACACACTCCTTCCAGGGAAGGTAATGCCAGCATCTGCTCCCAGGGAACCCTCTGCTTTCACCCCTCAACATCACATAGGCAGCACAGCCAGCATCAGCCACCACTGACAGCAGATAGTGCAGCTATCTGGGCCTGCATCAGCGAGTAAGAAGCCCTGACTCTGACTCAATCAGCTTCCCACTTCCCCTTGAACTCAGCTGATCCAATACCTACAGGTGGATTTTGTGGAAGAGTTTAACAATTCCAGGGTGAGTCCAATCTTTACCCAGCTGTGGCAAGATATGTCCAAGAGCATCCGATCTCAAAGGAAAGAAGGCTGGGTTAGTGTCATCCAACGTGGTGAGTATCCACCCCTACCCCAGTCGGGTTTGTGCTCCCTTCTCCCTGCTTATGCAAGCCTTTAAAGGTGTCTTTCCCCTAACAGGGGAAAACAAGGATTTTGGGGTGGGAGAAAGGCCTTTTACTTGGTGATGGTGCCATCGATGTCGGAGATCACCACTTTTTCGTTCCAGTTCCACAGGTAGATGGTGGCCTCACAGCGGCACGTACCCTGGTACTGAGTCGTCACACTAAATGCCACCTCGTTGGGGCCATCCTGCAGATTCAACCTTCCCTGGGGCAGAGGGGCACCAAAAGTGTTACACCAGCACCAATTCACACCACCCCAAGGCTTGCCAGAGGCCAAACAGCCACCCAGCCAGGCCAGAGATCTCAAGACTCTACAGGGTGGCCAACAAGGGCAAAATATTTGGATGTCCTATGAAAACATGAGGTCAGGAGTAGAGAAATCCCTGTTTAAGGGTTGTCTCACCCCTAAACACATGGACAGTGAAGATGGAGGAATAAATACATACAATTTGTTTGGAGGAGAGCCGCAGGGATTTCTTGAAGGTTGGCAGGGATTTGTGAGCGGGAGCTTCCACTGCGGACATGTCCCCAGGGTGCTGGGGCTCATTGTCGCTGGGTGACTCCTTTTCCTCCCGCCTACACAAAGAAAGGAAGGGTCAGCCAGAGTCTTAAAAAAGCTTTCTACCCTCTTTTATTAGGCAAACTTAGGAATAATTAGTCACATAGGAGAACAGGAGTATCTAGACTCCAGAAGATGGTCTGGGAGGGAGGCACTCACCTCTGCTGAGCAGGGTCATGCCACAGTGTTCCCACGCTGGCTTTCCCTGGCCTCGGCTGCTGCTGCAGGCAGAGAGAGGTGTGCTGGTTCTGGTTAATTTTCTTCAGTGACTGATATGGGACTGTGTTCTGGATTTGGGCTCAACACAGTCTTGATAACAGAGATGATTGCTATTGCTGAACAGGGCTTGCACAGAGCTTAAGAGCAAGAACAAGGGCTGCTTTGCTTTTCTTCCAGTTGGAACAGCAATGCCAAAAGAGGTATCAGTGCAGTCCCTGCCTTCACAGGGACATTCTGGTGGAAGAGGAAGCACAGCCTGGTGCTGTGGTGGGGCAGAGAGACCAGCAAGCACATGTGGTGCCCAGGGACCTGGCATGATGGGCACATAGCAGGAAGTCTCACCACTACAAGGTCTGCACTACCAAGTGCTGCTCTGCTGCTCAGGCATTAACAGACCAAAGGGTACAAGTAGCAATCTTAAGAAGTCACCTTGTCAGGTCCTGGATGTCCTCAAAGTCAATCTCAGGCCATCCCCAGGACCCTGCCCCCACCCCTGCCAGTCAGCAGAATGATGCCTGTCCCCTGGGGACATGGTTGTCATATCCACTGCTGCAAACATACCCCCTCTGTTGGGAATTCTCTCCTCCTCCAGGAGAACCAATACCTCCTCTCTTTCTTGGGCATCTTCTCCTTCACCAATTTGTCGATGATGCTCTGTGAACATGGCAGAACATGGGATGAGGTGAGTCCTCAGCCCAGGCCCTGCTGAGAATCATAGCCTGTAAATGTGTTGTACCACTGACCTCAGGAATGTTCCTCTGGAAAGCCTGCAGGGCCAGGACTATGGGACCAGCCACTGCCCAGTTGTAATACCTGGAAAAAGCAAGAGGGATGAGTACATGACCATCCTGCAGCATGGCCAGGTCCCACAACTACTTTGGTACAATCATGCTCTGGGATGGAGTCACATTCCTACAGGAGGGTTTCCACAGGGACAAAGGGGACATGCTGTCCATTGTGGGATGAAGCAGCAGGAAGAGCAGGCCACTCACTTCTTGTTGATCATTATCACCAGGTTTGGGTCACTGATGAGCCCTGGATTCTCAGCAAACTGCTGGTAGGAAACCATGTGTTCCTTGAACTTCTCTGGTGAGACAGAGGCTGTGTCATGCGATTGGAGGATAGAAAGGATTTCAGGGCTGCAGATTGCCCCTCTCCTCCTACCTACCATGAGAGATCTGCCTGTTGCCCCTGAGGCCCCCACACAGTGACAGGGCAACCGTGGGCATCGAGTCAGAGTCCATGGGGCTGTTGGCAGGCAAGCTGGATGGCAGCTGGATGCACAGAGGGTTGCTGGGGTCTGTCACAGGCCTCAAACTCTGCTCTGTGTCACTGCCAGCAAAGGAAGAAATGGTGGTGACATCAGAGAATAGCTTTAAACTACCTCCATCCTTTGTGCCAGGGGAATCGCTCAAAAATGTCTGAGCTTGGCCAGCTGGGGCAACTCATACCTCCTGGCCAAATAGAGAGCCACCGGCTTCTTGTCCAGCTCAGAGAAGTCTTCCAGGTAAATGGCACTGGGATCCAAATGAGGACTTCTTTTGAAGGATCCTTAATGCATAGACAGAAGAGAGAGAGCTTAGCTGAATCACCTTTCCAATCACCCCAGCATCTATTGTGAAAGCCAACAGCATTTTCCTCATATCCATGTACCATACAAACAGGGCAGACATTTTCCTACTGGAAAAACTGCCGTAAGTCAGCAGCAACAGAAGTGCCTCAAGACACCTGCACTAGCATGATCCTTAAATACACTGTGAAGGAGGGCACATAAATGCTTCTCTGTGATTTTCCCTGACTTGGCAAGGTCAGGATGAAGACACAAGTCAAGCCAGGAGTTACATTGAAGGGACAACTCAGGTGCTCATCTGAGTCAGACACATCTGCAGGCTCAAACACCACTTTAAGCAGCACCAGTCATCTTCTTACCTTGCCTCCTCTGCCTCTCCAGCTGGGACGTGGGGCCTTCTGAGCCTGCCTGCCTTGGAGCAGTGGCTCCCTCAAAGGGCTCCACATCTGGCTGAACCTCTGGCACAACATTCACATCTCCCTTCTGTTTCTCTTGTGGGACTGAGTAGGCCCCCAAAAATCTCTTTATCCTGACAGCACGGACGATGTTCTTCAGCCTGGAGATGTTGCTCCCAGCCTGGGGTGCAAGTGTTGGTTCAGTAGCAGACACAGCCAAGGAATGGCCCTGAGGTTCTGCTGGGCTTGAATCCCCTCCCAGATGTTCAGAGGTGGCAACAAGAGGGGTTGCCTCATCCACTGGGACCAGTGTCGCAGACATGGTGGTTGCTGCAGCAGCAGTGATCTTTGTGGACTTGGTTGGTTTAACTTGCACCAATTTATTCACCTCAAGGAAAGCAGAACAGGTTTGAGGGTGGGAAGTTGCCCAAAGCATCACACAAAAAAGGACAACTTCCCTAAGGCTGCCTGGCCACAGCCTCCTCTGCTTTCTGCAGGTCTTTTGGACACCCGTTCCCAGCGAAAGAGCAAGAGCAGGGACTTACCTGAGGGAGCCTTCCCCAGGTCCACTTTGTGTGGGATTCAGCCGCTAGAGAAAAGCTTTCTGGTGGTTTGATCTCCAGTTCAGAATCACTTTTGGAAGAAGACTGATGGCTCAACATGAAGCTGTAGGAAGAGAAGGTGGTGTGAGGTCTCACCTACTCTGCAGCCCCATGTTCTTCTATCAGTGCAAGGACATTTAGGGCTAAGAACCCTGTAACGCTGGTTTCTCATAAAGTCATTTCTACCCTATAAGACTGTCACTCCTAAAGGACCAAGACCTATGGAAGCTGAGGCCCAAGGAAGCAAAGTGCCAGCAGTTGCCCAGAGCAGCTCATCAGCAGACAGCCCTCTGCACACAGGCTTCTCACGCCTGTGACCATGGCCACAAGTGTCCCTTGTGGTTTCTGAGCTTTCCTGCAGCCACACCATATCAAGCTAGAAAAACTCTCGTCTCCTGACACCTCCAAGTCACTTTTCCATACCTCTTTCCCTGCCATGGGGCATGTGCCCTACTCTCACCAGAGCTGAGCAGAACACCTTGGCTCTGCCCGTTACCTGTCCACTTCAAGCACCTCCCCATCGGAGTAAGAGTATATCTCTGAGGGTTGCAACGACCCAGTTACTTCAAGGAGATCAGCAAAGGATGAATGTGCTGCATCACTGCAAAGGAGGAGAGAGAGGGAACTTGTGCTACTCCCAAGCAGCAGTCTCCTCTCCAGAAAGCTGGCAATACCCAGTTTCACCATTCCCCCTGGCTTTCTACTCCACAGGAGACTGGGCTCCAACTTGCAAACACTTTCCCCCTGTTTCAGTACTGCTGGGCATCACCAAATGAACCCACAGGCTTGACTTACTGCATCACCCTGCTCAGACCAAGCAGCTCACCTTGGGGCTGGCAGCTCACTTTTGATCTCATCACAGCTGTCAGAATCTGAGTCCAACACCTCCTTCTTCTGAGGCCTTCTCTTGTGTGGCCTCCTCTTGCGCAGGATCACTCTGGTGCTGGAGGCCTCCAGCCCACAGGAGGGTTGAACAGCATCCTTTGGGCACCGCTTCTTGCAGATGGGGGAGGTGCAGAGGAAGAAGGGGATGCTGCCCTGGGACACGGATGGGGCAGAGCCCATCAGCTCCCTCCAGCAC
Source organism: Anomalospiza imberbis (assembly GCF_031753505.1). Classification (NCBI taxonomy): domain Eukaryota; kingdom Metazoa; phylum Chordata; class Aves; order Passeriformes; family Viduidae; genus Anomalospiza; species Anomalospiza imberbis. The sequence continues at coordinate 5,289,115 of NC_089697.1, read as the reverse complement.
ACTCCTTTTCAGCCTAGCACTCCTTGCTCTCTATAGAGTATACTACAGAACTGCACAACCAACACCACAGAACCTTCAGCTCAGGGGTGGTTTTGTGGCCTGGCCTAAAAGGAAAGGATTTGTACCTACAACATGTGAATAAAAGAATATTAGGGTGATCCAGCACAAGCTAAAAACATCCTTAACATGGGCAAGGAGAGACAGGCAGAAGATGGCACCACAATACCAGAATTACCAAGGTTGCAGATGGAATTTGACTCCAGAGCCCTTTCCTACTTGCAAACCCAGCCCAAGCCAGCAGTGACCACAAGTATGCCTGAGAGAAGAGCTGCCAGGATTTCTGGAAGCCACAATTAGTCTCATCCCACTTCCCACTGGAGCGGGCAGCCTGCCACAGCATCTGTCTCATTCTTATCTCTGCCACAAGCAGAGAGGCCAAGCTCCAAGATATCCACCTGTCTGGCCAGCAGCCATGCCCATTGATGGAGACCAGTCTGTGATGCAGATATTTGGTCTAATACTCCCTCAGGGTGCAACCACGTGGGTTGCAAGGTCCTTTGAGCAGGAACATTTCCAGACACAGAAAACATTGGATGGGACAATGGAGTCACTCTGGGAAAGAGCAGCATTCCAAACCTGGTCATTCTAACTCAACACTGCACTTCCAGGGAGTCAACCAGGACACAGACATGCAGCACCTCCTCATAACCAACCTCATGCTCCTCTAACTCCTCGACAAAGAAGGCCTCTCCACTGTTTCCCAGCTTCATGTGCAGATCCACAGGCTTTCCATTGATTTCAATGTCAACCTAGCAAGGGACAGAAGCAGCCTGTCCATCTGAACCCCTTCATCCATTGGAGCACAGGGGCACTTCCAGATGGAGGGGATGGGTTGAAGATGCTCACAGGGCTGACAGCCACACAGCCTTTGAGGCAAGGGACCTCTCCCAATTTTCCTGGAGAGCACATTCCTCCATGGAAATGGATGGGCTCCATTTGGGGGCATCCCTCAAAAACTTGGCAAGCACCCCTTTCAGTGGGCTCCCATTCCCCCCAAACAAAGTCTTTCCATAACCTGTGGGTTATAGAAGATCCTGGGTCTGGAGACACTGAAAAGGAAGCGTAGCCCCAGGGCAGGCACCACTTACCACCTTCTCCTTAGAGCGCAGCACCCCCAGCTTCCCAAAGCGCACATGAAATGGGGAGCACTTGAAAGAGTTGTCAGGCTGCCTCACCACGACCACATCGATGCAGCCTGACAGGGTGGCAGGGTTCAGGTCCTGGTACATCTCCTTCACCGTGGTAAAGATGCTCTCAGCCAGCTGCCCCACATAGTTCATGGTTTGAGACTGCAAGTGAGAGACACAAATAGACCCAGGTAGGGGAAGAGAACTCCAGCAACTAAAGGCAATGTGAGTTTACAGTAGGAGAGTTATGTCATGGCTGCAACACAGCCCCATCATGGGGACAGGTAAGCCTCTAGAGAAACTGAGGCAAACACCTGAGGGCTTTGGTGAAGAGCAGCTAGGGTCTCTGTGAGCACCAGAAAACAGGACAGGAGCCAGAGCATGAGTTATTGCATCCAGCCTGGAGGAGAGATGCCCTTGCCATTGGGATACACCATCATGTTTCCTCCTTGAGAGGGCATATACAACCTCACAGCAACACCACACAGTCAAGCTGTCAACATCCCATTCAAACAAGAATTGGGTTGGCAGGAGGCCTCCTGTCCTGCACTGTCCTTAGAAATTCCCAAACAACTCATAGCAGAGAGGTAGGAAGTCTGAGCTGCTCCATACACCACACACTCACTTTGAATAAAGTCCAAACCTAACATTTCCCACTCAGAGGGAAAGGCATCCCACTTAGGCATTGCAGAATTGGCCAGACATGGCTCCTGTACAAGCCAGAACTCCTGTGCTGGGCAGCACAGCCAGGTGATGATGTGGTGTCCCCAGGGACTCGCAGCACAGCACCCAGTGCACAGAACAGCTGGGGGGAGTTGGTTCCTTACCCAAAGGGACAATGACAAGCGTGGGCCACGCGACAAGCCCTCTGCCCCAGCAGATATCCAGCCTCTCTGATCCATTTTGTTTAAGCTCAGCCCTGTCCCATTCCCAGACATCCCTCCTGGAAGGCAGCCTGAGCTCAATGCCCTGTCCCTCACCTCTCCCTGGCAGCCAGGAATAAGCCCAAATCCCAGATCCTCTCTGGAGGGTGATAGCAGGGAAGTGCTAGCCAGCTCCCGAAGCTTCAGTGGCTCCATCAGCTCTGCTGTGAGCGGGGCTCGGATCACGGGGCCTCTCACCAACCTGCTGAGCCCAGCTTTCCCTGGCATTGCTGCCGGGGCAGGCAGCCCTCCAGCTGCTTTCCTGCCTTGCCAGAGGGCCTGGCAGCAAATGGGACACAGCTCCTCTCTGCACATGGGGGCAGTTTTGGAGAGGAGGAATGATCAGACTGACCCTGTTGCTCCCTGGGCAGCACTTATGAGCTTCCAGTTGAGACATACACTGACACAGACCTGAAAAGTGAATAGGGAAAGCCCTGGGCAGAGAAATCCCATAGGATTTGGGGTGAGGGCTTGGAAATGATCCCCAGATGCGATGCACTGAGCACCATCTTCATGAGCAGGGTGCAAGAGCTCAACACAACACTGCAGCCACACAGCAAAATAGGTGCCAGGGCCATGTCCACTCTGCAGAGCCACTGTCCCCCCTTGCCTCCATGGGTAGCTGCCCCCTCCCCAAGCATCTCATTGCTGGGGACTGCATGGCTATGGTACAGTTTTCAGCTCAGTGAATTTAATTCCCTGTGGGCTTCACCTGGGATGGCTGGAGGAAGGCAGGGAATGGAGAGAAAGAGGCTTTTCCCTGCAGGCCTTGGCCCCACCGTGGATGGAGCAGGCCCGTCAGGGAGGTGAAGAGTAGGTTATGGTCCTGAGAGACATTAATAGGCAGACAGGACAAAGGAAATGGTCTTCAAGTCACATTCAATAAATAAACCCTCTAGAGGAATGGGACATCTCCAGCCCTCAGCCCCCAAATGTGCCAGGATCACAGCCCTCTGCCATGCAGCTCTTGTGGAGGATGAAGGGGACAGTCCTCTCCTGCTGACAGCTCACATCAACCTCCAGACCCAAAGAGCTGCCCAAACAAACCTGGTGCTTTGCTGACACCAGTGTGCTTTGCTCCTGGGCCACCCTGCCAGCAGCACACCCTGCCCACATCCACATCCACATCCACCCCCACATCCACACCGACATGTACATCCACATCCACATCCACCCCCACATCCACATCCACATCCACCCCCACATCCACACCGACATGTACATCCACATCCACATCCACCCCCACATCCACACCGACATGTACATCCACATCCACATCCACCCCCACATCCACACTGACATCCACATCCACACCCACACCCACATCCACACCCACACCCACAGCCGCGCTCCCATCCATCGCACACTGCAAACCAACAGGGCCTTCCCTATTACCTGGGCAGCTGCTGAGCCTCAGCACCCCCTCGATTCCGGGACAAAACTAAACCCCGGGGTTGCTCTGTGCCTGCAGCAGCACTCACCCTCAGCTCCTCGTCTCCCTGCTGCGAGGGCAGGGCCCGTCTCCGCACGGCCCCCGGCTGCTCCCCCTGCCTCCCGCTGGGCCTCTGAGGGCCCCGGCAGGCCGCGGTGCCTCTGGGGTGGCATTGGCACCTGGGGCTCATCCAACAGCCCCGGGCACGGCTGCCTTATGCCCATGGAAACCCTTCCTTCTCCAACCCACCGTCCCACAAAGACACGCTGAAGCGTGAGACATAAAGGGTGGCCAAAGCCCAGGGGCTCCTCTGCCCTGCATCATCTCCATGGCGATGGGAAAAGAGGGCACGGTGAAAGGAAAGCACATAAAAGCAGACACCTTAAGAAAATTGATGCTCTCCAGATCTCAGGGAGCCCGAGAGCAGTGGGGAAGTCATGTGGGAATAGCTGGGTGGACGCAGGTGAGAAACTGAGGTGGTGGGGCTTTTTTGTGGCCCCCAAAAAGTGCATTGACTCCCACCATACTATAACTAGAGGCTTTGTCCTGTATTTACCTGACGTTTGTGCTGGTGATTCCCCAGCAGCCTCTCTGCTGGGTTTTGGAGTGATGGGAATTGAGTGGTGGCACTTTAGGGATGGAGGTTCTCCAACACATCACTCATGGAGCTGACATTGTGCTGTGAGGGCAGGCAAGCACCAAAGATTGAGGGTGGCTGCTTAGGACATCTTTAGACCCTGAGAAGAAGGATCCAAAGCTTGTTGGTCCCAGATGATGGGTTGATCTGCAGAAATGCCACAGCTCATTCCCAAGCAAGCCCTCTTAGCACCCAGTGCCTCACTTTCCTCATCCTTGCTGATGGCAACTAGAGGCACAAGTTGGAGACACAATCCCCCCTCTGCCTGTCCAGTGTCAAGCATGGCCTGGGCACAAGTCCCAGCACGGGAACTTTCCTGAAGGCTGTGACAAATCTGCTGAGGAATGAAGCTTATTTTCCAGCCGCTTAGTCTACTGAGAGCTCTGCTCCTCAGTGAAATTGGACTGAAAGCAGCTATTGTGGATGGCCTGGCATGGCTGCGGTCCCTGAGGAGGGTGGGCTGGCACTGCAGGGCAGGCAGCTGCCACCAAACCCCACAGCCCATGGCCAGGTCACTGGGCACTTCTGCCCAGCAGGGAAAGAGTCTGCTGGAACCTCCATCGAGACAGCTTGGGTGTGACACTTCAGGTGATGTCCTTAGACTGGTGCTTGCTGATGCCACTGGAGTGGGTCTCACCCAGGACAGGGGGTTACATCCTCCAAGCCCTGAGGGTGTAACACAAGCCCCAGGGCTGGAACACAAAAGCAAGGACAGATCTCGCTGCAGATGTCTGGTAACTGGGGGGACTGCAAATGCCAGGTAACTGGTAAAAAATGCTGTAGAGGACGTTCAACAAAGGACATCTGAGCACAGGATACCATTTCTTCCACAGCCAGCTGAGTGCATCTCCAGATGAACACGGAGAAGGAACAAAATGCCAGCAGGAGCAAGCGGGCAGCTCAGCCTTGCTGTGGCTCTAAGCCCCCACTCTCTGGACACAAGGATGAGTTCCCGGTACTTGGGAACCCTGCAGAAGTACAGATCCCATCACTTACCTCCAAGGCTCCTTGCCTAGCTGGTTTTCCCCACCAATCTGTACTCCTGGTTCCTGACACACCAACCTTTGCTTGTGCCCCCATGACCCTGCAGCAGATCTCCAGCTGTGCCATGGCAGTTCTGAGTGATGGCTGTTCCTCTCTGCATCCTTCCCTGCAATCCAGGCTTTTACTTCCCTCTTCTTTCCTTCTTTCTCCTCCAAAAAGCCTAGAACACTTTTAATTGCTGTGGTAATTTTTTGCAAAGCCATAAAATCATCCTTGGTTCCTGCCAGCTGCTTTTCATACTTCCTTTTACTCCCCTTTCCTCTTTTTTGGAAGGTGACTCTTGCATATCCATCCCTCCTTGTGCTTCTAATCCTGCATCCCCCAGTTTCTCTGTGAATCTTGTGCATCCTCCCCCAGGAGCTGCTCCATCAGGGAGAGGTTTCTTCCCTCTTTTGGGAACTCCCCAACCCACAGATGTTTGCAATGACCCTTTGCATAACAGATTTCTTTATTAGTCATCTGAAATGTAATATTTTCAGCTCATTGCATTCCAAAATCTCACAGGCACATCCAACTTGACAGCTTTTGTCCTGCATCCCAGCACTCCCCATCTTTTCTGGATAGCAGCCTTCACCCCTAATGGGGCACCTCTGCTTTGTGGGCTCCCCATACTTCCACTGCCTGTTGTGCTGAAAGCTCTACATCCTGAGATCCTGGGCTTCTCTAGAAAAACTCCATCCATCCATCCATCCATCCATCCATCCATCCATCCATCCATCAATCCATCCACTTAGCAGTTGGGAGCACCCACAAACTGCCCAGGAGCCTCCTAAATTTTCCTCTTTCCCAAAAAGCAAGTTATGTCTTCAGTCACAGGGTTGGAGAGTGGACAAGCTGTGTCAAAAAATGGGCTTCCTCTTCCCCCTCTTCACAATTCTCCAGCTGCCTCTAAGGTGGGAGTTCATGAGAGGTTTGCCTCCTCCCTTGACCAATACATTATTTCTCTGGGATTTTCTCAGCTGTTTGATTTAATATTTGAGCTGCCTGGGATGCATCTCCTTGGATCCTGCCTTGCTCCATGCCTCTTCAGGGGCCTGAAATGTCTGCAGGGAGGTCAGGCAATCCAGTAGTGAGGCAGACTCACTGGCCAACCCACCTGCCTTCATGCTGGCTGACACCTGACACAGCTCAGCTCCCAGAGATGCTGCAGAGGACAGGAGGGGAACCAAGCTGACTAAAAAAGGGTTGTACTTTGCTTTTTATACAAGCAAAGCTGGGGCTGGAACAGGAGAAATCCCTCCAGCTGTAGGGTTCAGTGAGTAGCTGGGGACACCAGTACTGTTTGATGGCTGGAAGCCCACACTGCAAACCCCTGCAGCATCTGAATCCTCTTTTCACCCCAGAGTGAGGAACCTGTGTTCTCCTGTTCCCTTTCCCATCTGGAAGGATGCTCCAGAACCTCACTGTTCTGTGGCACAATCCTCTGATGACCACTAGCCTGGCTCCTTTCTCCCTGGGTCTGCTGTCTTTACCTTCACCAGTGTCCCCTTCACATGGGGGTTTCCTGAGATGCTGGTAAAACCAGGCAGCAGCCAGGCAGGCTGAGACACAGCTGTAAGGATGCCTTTTTGTGAATGCTGTGCACTGAGCAGGGTGCTGCAGGCACCACATGTCTGGTGAGGGATGGGGCTGGGTGACAGCAGTCAATCAACCCATCAGGTCCAAGGTCCTTGTGCCAGGCAGCTCCCAGGAGCAGCTGCCTGCTGCTGGCAGGGTTTTCATCCCTGACTGACATTCCTCTGCTGTGACCCTCCAGGGAATCCCTGCCAGACACTGGGATGTGAAAGGGCTTTCTCATTATCATGGCCCTTTCTCCCAGCAGGGAGAATCAGCGTTTTAAGAGGAGGGGGAGCTTCAGGAAGGTTGGCAGAGCTTCCTGACCCTCAGCTGACTGGGCTGGGGCTCCCATTTCCTTTCCTGGATCAACAAAGAGCTCCAGAGACTTGTGAAAGGAGTGATTCAGCAAAACAGGATGAGAGGAGAGGCAGAAACACCAAGTCAGCACAGCTGGATGGGGTCAAATTCCCGTCCTGTGAAAGCCATGGGGAGCAATGCTCAGGTGTCCTGCTACCTCAGGCACAGGGACAACTCCTGAAAGTCCAGCTGTTCTGCATACTAGCCCTGGAGTCAGGAATATAACAGGAAAACAGTGTTGTTAGCTTTGTTTTTTCTTTCCCATTCCCAGAAAGATCAAGTCAGACTGGCCTGGTATGAGAGTGGGTGGGAAAGCCATTTTGCCTGAAGAGGAGGAAATGCCATCCTCAGTCCCCAGTCACAAGCATTGAAAAAGTTGAAATACAGCAGTAGGACTGGTTGAAACCATCCAATCTGGTTTAAAAACATGCTCTGCTGATTTGGATCCTAGTTTCTGACCTATTGGAAGTTCACATCTCTTCTGTAAACACAAAGGGTTCAAGCTTATTTAAGGAAAAAAACCCCGGAAAGCTGCAATTCCCACACAGTTGTGTGACTCCAAGAGCCAGGGCTTGCAGAGAAATCCAGCAATACCCTCAAACCGAGAGAGCTGAGAGCACTGAGCAAAACATGGTCCTGAAAAATGAAGTCTCTGAATGGAAAGCCCTCAGCTTTTGTGTCCCAGCTCCCAACAATCCAGCCAGGATATGCACTTTAAAGCCAATAGCTTTAGATAAGTGATATATTTACATAAATGTAACTAACCATCAGCTCTGAATCCAGGAAAAATGAGATAATGTGCACATTTAGGCAACTGGAAAATCTTTTATCTTTTGTCCAAAGCTGGTGTCTGATTTCAAGACAAGATCTTTCCAAGACACACTTTATTTAAAGGAAATAGTTGGTGCTCGGTTCGATTCCTGACCTGCTCACAGCAGGCTGGGAGTGACGCTGCCAAAACCTTGGGGTGTAGTGGTTTGGGCCCCCCAAGCACCTCTCCAGTCCGGGGAGTGCCGGGGGGCTCTGGGGTCCAGCCCCCAAGCGCAGCTCACCCCGTGGCTGGACCCCTGAGCCCCTGCCCGCAGCAGCCTCCCTCCCTCCCGGGTGGGACAGTCCCACCTGCCCGGGGGACAGCAGCTGGGAAAGGGGAAGGGCCGGGGGCTTCCAGCCACCAACCACCCATGCCGGCTCCACCGCCTTGGGCGCCGTGCAGGGCTGCGCGCCCCGAGCCGCCCGCGGCCCTTGACAACGCTGATGGAGATCGCGGACCGACCGGACTCGTCGCCCTCCTCCGGTTCCACCGGAGCCCAGCGCCGCCGGGCCGGTTCAGCTCCCTGCGGGGAGCGGCAGAGGCGGGGGGACAGCGGGGTCCGGTGCGCACCGCTCCGTGCCCGGCCCCCGGCGCTGGCCGCACGCTCATCACCCTCCCCGCGTTCGGTGCTGCTCCCCGGTACGCGCACCCCACGGGCGCCCGGGGGCTGCGGCGAGCACTCGGGGGCAAAGCCCCGGTGCAGGCGCTCGCCGCAGCCCCCGGTGCCCGGTCCTGGTCCAGATCCCAGTCCCGGTGCCCTGTCCCGGTCCCGGTGCAGATTCTAGTCCCGGTGCCCTGTCCCGGTCCCGATCCCGATCCCGGTCCAGATCCCAGTCCCGGTGCCCGGTCCCGGTCCCGATCCCGGTCCAGATGCCAGTCCCGGTTCAGATGCCAGTCCCGGTGCCCGGTCCCGATCACGGTCCCTATCCCTATCCCTATCCCTATCCCTATCCCAGTCACGATCCCGGTCCAGATCCCAGTTCTGGTGCCCTGTCCCGGTCCCGATCCCGGTCCAGATCCCAGTCCCGGTCCAGATCCCAGTTCTGGTGCCCTGTCCCGGTCCCGATCCCGGTCCAGATCCCAGTCCCGGTCCAGATCCCGGTCCCTATCCCTATCCCTATTCCAGTCCCGATCCCGGTCCAGATGCCAGTCCCGGTGCCCTGTCCCGGTCCCGATCCCAGTCCCGGTGCCAGTCCCGGGGTGGCCCCGACCCACCCGGGTGTCCCCGCGCGCACGCGCGCTCCGGCCGGCTGCGGTGACGTCAGCGCCCCCCCGCCCGGCGATGGAGCCCGGCTGATGCCGGTGTGTGTCGCGCCCGCCCGCCCCGCGCTCCCCCCGCCGATGCCTGGGCTCGGCGGCGCCCGCCCGCCCCGCTGCGCCGCCCGCCCCGCGCTCGGGGCCGGGGCCTCCGCCGGACCGCCCCGGACCGGACCGCCCCGCACCGAGCCCCGCCGAGCCGCCACGGACCTGCCGCGGGTGAGTGCCCAGCGCCCGGCGCGGCGGGGAGGGTCCCACGCCCCGCGCGTCGCTCCCGCCCGCACCCGCTGCCCCCGGTACCGCAGAGCCCCGGCAGGTGCGGGGCAGCGGGGCCGAGGCGGTCGCACGCCCCCCGTCGCCGTGCGGGGCGCCCACCCGAGGATCGGGACACGCGTGGACCCCCCCCGCCCCGCCGCCGCCCCGGTGCGCCCAGCCCTGCCCTGCCGCTGGCCGGGGAGCGGCGGGGCCGCGCTGCCCCAGCAATTAAAATTGAAATAAATCCGGTTAAAAATCGGGTCCCGCCGCTGTGGGAGCTTTGCTGAGCACCCGGCTGCGTGGGGCGGCCCGGGACCCACTCGGCTGCGTGGGGCGGCTCGGAACCCCGCTCCACCCGGCGTGGTCTGGGTTGTTTTTCTTTTAGTCTGGGTTTTTAGAGGAAGAAAAGTGCTTTTTTTTCTAGCCCTCCCTGGCTGCTCGCTCTATGGACAGCAGACCCCACTCGTGTCGCAGCTGGGGCTTGGAGGGTTGGTCACAGTGGGGATTTTTGGAGCTCTTGGTGTTGCGGCAGTGCCAGGTTTAAAGTGCCGGTGCCTGGGACAAACCGGGATGCGAGCAGACGGCATCTGCCTGTTCTCACAGGTAGGAAAACTGAGCGGCCGCTAAGTGCCGAGCCCGAGGCCGCACAGGAAATCTGTGGCGGAGCCGGGACTAAACCCCAGATTTCCCGTTCGGTGCTTTTCTGGCCTGGCTGGGGACAGTGGTTTAACCTCACACTCTCGGGCTGCCGGGGTAAAGTCCTGCCCGGGCTATGCCAGCTCTTATCCAGGGCTCCTGCGGTGCAGCCGGGCGTGTGGCCAGGTGCCAGCAGAACGAGGCCTCTCTGCTGTGAGAGGTGGATTCGGAGAGCAGGGATGTCCCTTTGGATGGGATGCAGGTCCAAGGTGGAGACTGGCTTTGTGCTGCTCGGGTGTCACACTGGCTTGGCAAGCTGGCCTGTGTGAGAAGTGGCCCCATCCTACTGCTCAGGGCACACTTTGTCTGCACCCCCAAATCTCAGACAATACAGTTTTTCAAAGGAGTTCTCTGCTACTCTGATTACCTGATGGGAAACTTTTGGGGGAGTGGTAGGTGATGTGTCTTGTAAAGCCATGTGATGTACCTAGAAAAGCTCATATACAAGCCTTTCTTGATCTGATTTTTACCATTTCTGCCGACTAAAGGCATGAACTCTGCCCAGCCATGGGCTTTCTCTCTGCAGTGCTGTAGGGTGGCTCCAGTTGAACAGGGAGCGTTTCCCTGCTCTTCTCCCTGACCACCTACTCTGGCTGCAGTCCCCAAACAAGGATCATAGTGTCCTCAGGAACACTTCTCCATGGATAGGAAGCCAGAAGTTTACTTCATTATCTGGAACAGCTTATTCTAAACTAATCTCTCTTTAAGAGATGAAGAGGGAGAGAAAAACACCCAAATGCATTTTATTTACCGTAAAAGAAAACAGCAATTTAATGATAACTTATATTAACTAGGTTGGATCTGTGACCTTGATGTATTTTACAGCGTAGCTGAGAAGAGGGAGCAGACTGTTCCAGTCTGTTTATTGTTTCCTCTTAGTGCATCCCAGTAACTCGCAGCACACGGATGCCCACACAGTTCTGGAGTCCTGACCCACCTTTGGGGGTGGGAAAGAGGAGGCTGTTGGATCTGATTTGCTTCAGATACAGCCTAATCTGTAGCTGGTGTTAATTATATTATAGATGGGTTGGGATTTAGCATAGGTTTTTCTGACAGGGCTCAGCCTCCGCAATTCTTGCTACTGTAGAAAAGCTGTAGTAACTTGAAGCCCTGAAGTCACTCGTGGGAGCACATCCCTATCAATAAATTCCTTGTTGTAAAGCCAAGTGAAACCAGCCCCATGGGGACCGCTGGTTTTCATCGGGGAGGCACAGGGATGGATGCAGGCGGTGCTGGCAGCCTGGAGCAGGGTAGCCTGGAGCAGGTGAGCCAGGCTGGTACTGAGAGCCATCTGGGTTTTCAGTGTGGGGAGATTTAAACAGCAGTGTGGCTCCAGTTCTCCTTTATATAAGTGTGTCTCCTTGCTCTGCAGGGTTTTCCTTCTATTTAGACCTCCTTCCTGCTCCTCCTCTCCAAGAGCTCTGTCCCCTGGTGTATGCGGGCTTTTCCCTCCTCTTTGGTTACTATGGTGTTACTATGTAAAAACAGCTTGTCTCTTAGCTCCTGGAATTATCTGCACCTTGGGTTTGCATTCCAGCCCTGGGACATGGGCCTGTATCCATCTCTTGTCCAGCCTTTCCCTGTCTGTGTGATGGGACAGGTCTGGAGGCAGTGTTGTCTGCAGGGCATGGCTGTGCTTTGGTCCCATGGGACCTTCTCCAGGTTCCTGGGCACCAGGATCCCACTGCTTTGTGCCAGGCTGTCACACACGTGCATCTCTTGCTATTCTTGAATGTGGGAGAGTATCTGGGCTGTGATGAGCCCTGCGAGACCCGCTCACATTCATCCCCTCCAGGGACTGGGGTGACGGCAGACTGGGCATCAGCTCTCCATGAAAACTGTTGGGAATGGAGACAAACAACTGGGAGTCTGTAGAAACCTATGCCAACAAAAGGCAGAAGGGGGGAGCAGACATCTCCCCCCATCCTGCTCAGCCCCCCCAGCTTGTTCAAGTTAACCCCCACGGGCTGGCTTATTGCTGCCCACTTTGCTGCAATGGGTCCCTTTCTTCCCATCACCTGCTATTATTATTCCTTTCTGGTTTTCCACCTGACTTGCATGTAAAAAAGCATGAGGGAGGTTCACCCCGTAGAGGGGTACTTGGTTTGCTCACAGATAATGTAAATTATTGTCGCCCTCATTCTTGCAGAGGGCTGGGGTCACCCTGGAATAGAGGGATTTTGTTGGGAGAGCAGGAAGCCAGAGCCAGGTCCAGGTTCCCCCCACCCTGCTCATCCTAAGGGTGATTTGCCCCATGCAGACACAGAATCATGCTGAGTTGTCCATCTCTTTGCATTAACTGCACAAGAGATCAGGAGAATTATGTTAGTAACTTAAACACCTGCTCCAGGTGGAATGAGTCTAGTCCTGCTATGGACACTATTTTGGAGATCCTGCTTGCTGGTGCCTGATGGTCTTTGTGGTGCAGGTCAGCAGCCTCTCTCCCTCTGGCAGCTGTGATGACTCTTCTGCTTGGTAGAGCGGGGTGATGCTTCTAATTATAAAGAAAAAAGTCTTGTACTGCTCCCCTCCTTTGTTTGCTTTTTCTCTCTTTTTTTTTTTTTTTTTTTCTCTTGACAAATGTTCTAAATAACAATGCTTAAAATGCGAATGTAGTGAGCTTGCTGAAGTGACTGGGAAGGCCTGGTTGTGGTGGAGCTCAGGAGCTGGTGATGACACATGGCACAAGAGCAGAGCCCAGGCGGCTGGGTTGTCACCCGAGCTGTCACAGCCATGGCAGCCGTGGCTCATCTCCACGTGGAGAACTCTCTCATGTCCTTCAAAGGCTTTGTGGTTTCTCTTTCCTCTCCCCATTCAGAGGGACACTGAGGGTGCCCTCTCCTTGTTCTACAGGTACAAGAAGGGGACATTTAACTGGACTCCCTTTTATCTGTGTGCTCTTCACCTCTTATTACTACCTTTTTTTAAAATTAGAAATAGAAAAATTGGACAATGAGCCTTCTAAACTGCATGTCCAGTTGCAGTCATGGCATCTGTAAGGTTCCTCCTACTGCAGGCGAGTGCTGCCCTTGCTGTTCCAGCCAGGTCCCTCATGTGTTTTAGCACTTGCTTGGGGAAAAAAAATGAAATAAAATAACATGGTGTTGAGGTTGCAAAAGTTTCCATTATAGCTCCACCCACACTCCTGCCCAGTAATGCTCAGAAAATTCAGTCTGGGTGATGGGGCTTCCCTGCCTGCTTTGCTGCTGGGCTGCTTGGGGGCAGGGGAATGGCTTTTTTTTTTTTTTTAATTTTTAAAATTTTAATACAGAGTTGCTTGAGAGCCATGTGAGGAATAGGGTGGGGAATGAGCTCTGGCGCCTGGCTCCTTAATGAAGAGCCTGGGTGGCGCAGGTTTAAAGTGTGAGCACTCAAAAATTCACTGAGCAACAGGCAGATGGATCAGTAGAAAGGGACTTCCAGGGGGGCAGGGTGTTTCTTTGCTCTTTGTGTCGGTGTGTTTAACTCTTGTTCTCCTGAAGAAGTGCCCTGATGTTGTTTTCAGGCTCATTTTGTCCCACTGGTGTAAAGGCATCAGTTTGCTCCTCTGGGAAGGATAAGAAGGGAGTTAGTTGCTCCTGGAACATGGCTTGGTGTGCGGGATGCTTGCAAATGCTCTGCTCTCATGCCTCAGTAAATAAAGAGGTTTTCATGGGACTTATAAAAAACTTCTCTTCTGGAAATAGGTCAAGCAAATATTTATTTCCCTAAGGTTTCATGCCAGTGTTGCACAAATACTTGAATGGGTAGTCATTTTATTTTTCACTGCTTTGTTTCTTCCTAAGCACATTCAGTTCTTTTTTTCCAGTGGTGTAGGGACACACATTAATAATTGTATGTAATCAGTCCTGTCCCTCTCTCCATCTGGAAGTCTGTGCATCTTCTGTGGGCTTGTGCTCTACAATTGCAGTGCTGTAAATTTGAAGCTGTGACACTTTTTTCTTTACATCCAGATGCTTCTCAGCTGTGAGGATATTTTTTGTTTTCCAAAAGAGTTTCAGGTCAGTGGTGGGCCAGCTGCTGCAATGAATTTAAAAACAAAACGCCCAGAATATAGCAAAACTCAACAAAATGGCCATTCTGGTGTCTTGCTTTCCTGTCCTAAAGCCTCAGCCGTGGTATTGCTGCTGTCCTTTTGGAAAGTAAGTCTGAGGGTTGGGTTATCCCACAGATGGAGAATGCAGTTACTGCCAAAAGCTTGTGCCCTGCTGTCTGGTGGAGCTCCTGTCTTCCCCACATAATCAGGGATCAGTTGGTATCTGTCTTTAAAGAGGGATTGAAACTTCTTGCCTGCTCTTAAAATGGTAAAAATAAAGAGTTTAGTTAAGAGGACCAAAGTTAGGCTTGAAGTCTTGGATACTTGATCTTGGAGCTCTTCATCTCCAGATGTCCTCAGTGTAGGAGTAGCAAGGGTCTGTGTTGGAGTGCACTGGAGTACTTGGAGTATACTTTGTGTAGGAGGATGTTTGAGATGAGGTTGTCTTGGATGCTTTTTGATGTGTAGCATATTTAATGAACTGAAGTCTTGGGTCTCTGTGTGAAGGATCCAAATGGACTCCTGGCTCCTTGTGCTTGTACTCAGGGCAGGCTGCAGTGGCTGGAGATCCTCCTGGTGGCTCCAGGTCCTGCCTTGGGGCATGGGAAGCACAAGGATCATTCCAGCTTCCAATGATGGAAAACACTGGCCTTTCTCTTACAGCCTGCAGCCTTCAGGCTCTGGTCAGCCTTGCAGAGGTGGTCACCTCTCAAGCAGCACCTTGAGCAGTGGCTTTGGACACCTTGAAGGGGTGAATGTGATGCCATTTTTCACAGCCCTGCTAAGACAGGTGTTTACACTTTACATTAAAGGTTAATTGGCTTTTACATTGTTTCCTGGGTGTGGGGTGGCCCTTGGAGACAGATCAGCCTGACCTGTGCCGGAGGTTGTGCAAGCCTGCTGTGTGCTGTGCTTTGATTTGTTAAACAGGATGTAAAAGCAGGCTCCCCATCTGAAATGTATCCTGCTCTTTCTTTCTTTGCTAGGAATCATTTCCACGTCAGAAAACATTTAAGAGAAGGGAAGTGTCTCTGTTTTATAGAAGCAGAGCTGACTTAAACCCAAAAATCTAAGCACAGACCCCCTTAGCTGTGCTGGCACAGGGGAGGCAGGCTGTGCTCTGGGCTGTGAGCAAGAAAATGATGTGAATATTTCATTTAGATCGTAATCCACCTGTTGGACTTTGGTCCCCCAGCCCTGCATGCACTGGGAAGTGCAGCAGATGTTTTAAATGGCAGCCAGCACTCCCTGCTCCAGTGTCTGGCATCTCATGTTGCTTTACAGGCAGGAGAGACAGAGACTGAGGATGGTGTAGCAACAGCTGCAGGTTTGCAGGTCCTTTTTTTTAGTTATTTTCCCTCTGTTGTTCTGTCTACCTCTGTGGTGTGGTGTTGTCCTGCTCTCCCAGCCCGTGCTGAGCTGTGGTTACTCAGCCATGTGCCAGCATAGTTTCTGGAGGTTGGAAATTGGGCCTGGGAACACAGTAGTGCTTATTAGAGCACTAGAAATGAAGGTTCTGTGGAGTTGGTGTACTGGGGGTTAATTTTACAAAACCCCCTTTCTGTGAGCAGTCACTGTGTGTCCACCTGCTCCTAACCCTTTTCCAAGCTCCTTTTGCTACTCTGTGCTCTCCTGATTTTCCTGGCATCTTTCTCCTTCTTTGTCAGTTCATTAGATGTGTTTTTCCAATCTTATTTTCTGGGGTCACCTGTGTGTTTCCCTTTGGTGTTGCAGGACATTGCTTTTCTTGTAAAACAGGATTTAGGTCTCCGAGCAGGTTGTGGGTGCTAGGCAGTTTGTGGCAAGCAGGAGATTGGGGTGTTAAAGGAATTTTTAAAAAGCCTTCATTGGGGATCTCTCTGCTGAGTATCTCTGAAGAAAGGGCTTCCATAAGGAGACCTGAGAGCAGGATAAGGTGGTCCTTGCTGCTGGGTGTTGTTGGGCTGGGCTTGTTCTGTCTCTTGTGCTCTTCTGGTGAGAGGATGAAGCCACCCCAGTCCCGCAGAGCTGCTCAAGGGGCAGGGGACATCATCCCTGCCTCTTTGTGGGCATTTCAGCATTGCTGGAGCCTTGGCCTTGGAGATGGGGGCTCATTTCAAGTGGAAAAGGGTACGGTTGGTGCGAGGCAGTGGAGGATGGGGGAACAGCAGAGGTGTTGATGAACAGGGGAGGGTTGCATCGCTTTCCCAGAATATCTGCTCTGTGGATTTGATTTCTGCTCCAGTCCTTAATGCTGGGAAATGCCTTGTGCATCTGCTCTGCTGGGGCTGTGTTTGTCAGGGCATTGTAGGCATGAGGCTGGGAACAAAGTGGGAAAAAACACCCCCATGCTGAATGTAAAATGTCATTGATTTCTTTCTCTATTTTTTTTTGTATTTTTCTTCTAATTTAATCAATTCCCTACTGGGTTGTAAATTCCAAATGTGAATGGGAAATAATCTCACCAGTACAATAATTAGCATGTAACCAGCAGATGAAGAAAACCCAAACTGCTGAGCTGATTGGTGAATGCTGACTGTTTTCTGAATTAATTTCAATAATCACATCTCCCATTAAAAAGAAGACGGGGTGGGGAGGAAATCTTAAATTTTCGTCAAGCTCAATGTAGCGAAAAAATGGTATGTGCAATGTAGCTGTTCTGCATGTGATTAGAAAAAAGAGCTGAGGGACGTTCTTGGAACTGAATTAGCAACAAAGTATTGCTAATTTTACAACCAAGTAGCTCAATTTCACCTGCTTTTTTGGGAAGAGAAATAGAATTGTAAGTCAAATAGCCATAATTTTATGTAGGTGTCTAACAGTAAATAGTCTTCTGGTAGAAAAAAACATTCCCTTGCAGTTGTGCTTTGCTGCAAGATGCAAAAACCAGTCCACTGGAGTAGTAGTGAAATATGGCCATTAGTAGTGAAATATGTTTAGTGTGCATCCATCCAGCTCCCAAATATTTTGTTCTTGTGCTTTGAAGGGAGAGCTGGAAATTGGTGTTTGGGAAGGGAAGATTTCAGAGCATCCAGGAGCTGCACACCCTCTTGGCACAGGGATCTGCAGCCCTACTCTGCTCTGCCTTCCTCTCCTGCTGGTTCTGCTGGTTCCTGCTGCTGGTTTGGGCTGGTTCTGCCCCAAAGGTGGGTGGTGTTTGGAGGAGGCAGAAATCCTCTCTCAGCCTTGATACCTCCATGGTGTCACATCCAGACAGCACAAGGAAAGGTCACCTCTGCAGAGCTGTACCTGGCAGCTGGTCTAATTACGCACCTGAATTCACAGTCAGGATTAGCAGAGATGATTTTATCTCCTAATGATGTTTTTCCCCTCGTGGCCATGGCTACCTCACCCTCAGGGCTTGTTTTTCACCAGCAAAGCACAGGTGATGCTGCTACCAGCTGTTGGACCACAGCATCACTTTGGAGATGCTTTTTCATTCAGTTTAAACTCAATTTTAGGAACATTTGTGAAGTTATGATAGAGCTTGGTGCTTGTAGGCTTAAACATTTTCATTTAGAAGTGCAGGGATGTCTGCTGAAACCCTGGGCGTTCAAGAGGTGGGTCCACACTGTGCTGCAATGGTGAGAAATCCTGGAGTGCATGATGGAGCCACCTTTTAATTAATGCAAAATGCTCATTCTGGCTTGAAGCTGGTGATTCCATGTGCTCCCTGTTTTCACTGTGGGGAATGACACCTGCCCAGAGCCAGGGCACTGACAGCCAGCAGGGAGAGCAGGTCCCACAGAGCATCTCTGGTGTGTGGCTCTCCTGTCCTCTCCCTCCCAAAGCCTCAGGATATGCTGGTGTATGATATTATTGTCATATATTATTTAAAAAAACAATTTGAAAAAGCCAGGACAGCCCACGTGCTTTGAAATGGAATTTGTTATTTTTTCAATTCGAGCTTGGTGCACTGTGGGAAGGTCTGCAAGTGGAGCTCTATGGGATTTTCTTTGCATGTTTTCCTAATGGTAGAGACTGTCTCAAAAAAGTATTACATTGTTTCATTTCCCCTCCATACTTGATGTTTTTGTTGTTTTTTTTTTAAAGCTAATGCCAACAAGATTTTACTGGCAATCATGTTATGGAGCTATGGATAAAAATGTGTTTTAAACCATCTCACTGATGGCTTCTGCTTCATGCCTTTTTAAAATGCAATTAATCAAGTTAGAAACTGAAGAAAATCAAAGCAGAGACTGAGAAAAGTCATTTGAGGTGAGTAAACAAGTTGGCTTTTTTTTGTTTAATGAAAGCTCAAAAAATGGCCCACTGCCACTGTGTATGTTAAGGGTAGCTTAAATACAGAGTGTCCTTCAGTGCTGACAGGCATCCCAAACACCTTTTATAATAAACCTCTAATTATAGCTTAGTGACTTTGTAGGTTCTCTGGATCAGCTTGGGAATATTGCACTGAAATCAGGGGGAATATTTATATTTTCTGTGTCTGATGTGTGAACCAGATTTAGAGCTGGACTTGGTGAGTGTGGTACAGAGTGATGTATTTATGGTGTGGTAGAGAGTTGTGCTTGCTGCTTCACGATGTAATTTTGAGGTTAAACTCTGCATTTTGGGAATTACTTCCTGAATGCAGCAGTGTGGATTCCCAAATCCAGACCCCAGCTGAGCTGGTTGGGAAAGGGTTCGGCTGGTGGCCAGCGCCTGCAGCCCATCGCTGCCTCCTGATGTCTGGCTCTTGGGGCTCTTGGATTACAGCCCAGCACTCAGAACCAGAGACTTCAGTGAAAATCTCGGCTTCTTAAAGGGAAACAAAACCTCCAGAGCTTTGTGGTTGAGGAGAAAAGCTGGAAAATGGGAATTCTTGGGCAGAGAGTGGTAGGGAGATGCATTAACCTGGTTGTTTCCCAGTATCCCAGACTGGGAACAGTGCCATGGGGTCCTGGGCTTGACTTTTGGCTTTAGAAGCTGGCATGGCAGACACTGCTAGGTTGGTTCTTTTCTCCTCTGTTTATTTGTTTCTTCCCTCCTTCATTTTAATACTGTCTCCTGGGAGATTCCAGCTGAAGTCTATTAATTGCTGAGCTGGTTTTTATCCCCCGTCTGTGGGTGCTGGGTCCAGTTTGGCTGCGGGTTGTTTCTGGCACAAAGGGAGGAGCAGCAGGACAGAGGAGCTGTGCTTGTGTTGGGTGTGTGTCTGTATGTCCTGCAGAGGTGCCCTGTAGGTGTTACACACTCGTGTTTGGGCTCAGCCACGCTTCCACAGCAGCAGCAGAGCCACTGCTCTGTGCCACCGAGGCTTGTCCCCCATCAGGAGCTCTGTGTGTCCGTCCCCCAGGTTTTGATGGACCTTGCTGAGTCAATGTGGGGTTTTACTTCAATTTATATTTCTCTTGCAAACCTTGGACGTTTGTGAGATGATTGATCTGATGCTAAGGGATAACTTTGGACAGCTTTCTGTTGGTCCAGAAACTCTTGGAGAGGTCTGGGAGAATCCCCATAAAAAGTAGTCACCAGTGGGACATTGCAAAATCCTGAGGATGGATCAAATCAAGTGACAATTCATCAAAAATTCTTTCTGCTTGGCCATCAGTCCTTGAAAATCTAGATCACTTTGCCTTCCTACTTGAGAGATTTTCTCCAGAATTGTGTATTTTTTCCCCATCCTAATCAATTTGAGATCCTCATGACCCCAGGAGATGGAGCTTCTCTTATGCTGATGCTCCCTGCAAGGGCATCTTTTCTCTCTCCAAGTATTTTGGAGCTCGTGATAAAATTGCAAGGCTTTGGCAGTCCCCGTTTGGGTGCTATTTGTGTGCCAAACCCTGCTGAATACATCTTTTATCACAGATTTGTAACAGTAGCTGTTGGAGGGGAGCTTCACAGGAGAAGTGCTTTCAGAAGAATGCTTTTGTAAGGGAACACTGTCCTGCAAAAGAAAAAAAAATTAAAAAGAACCTTTCAGGCAAAAAAAGAAAAAAAAAAACCCAACATTTTTCATGTTGTAAAATTTGCCCATTAATTTGGGTGAATCAGGTTTTGCTTCCATTTGCAGACAATTTTGTCTGTCCTCTTTGTACAAACAAGCACTGTTATTCTCCAGGCATTTTTGGGAGAAAAAAAAAAAAAAAAAAAAACAAACAAAAAAAAAAACCCCAACCATGTAGGTTCAGTTAAGAAATGCCAGAATCCTTGTTTTGTGTAACTGTCCCCAGGCTGAGCCCCAGCCAGGTCCCTGCAGGAGCTGGGATTGGGACCCAGCTGGCACTTTGCTCAGGCTGGCCTCGTTCGTGGTGTGGAGGAAGATGGATCTGTTCATCTGGTCCATCTTAATCGGAGAATTTAAGGAGAAGAAGAGGCAGGAGGGTTTCTGAGCAGTAGATGGAGTAGCAATGGAGGAGGTGCAGCCTCTGGGACAGGGCTCTGGTGTGCTCAGCTCTTGTCTCTGCTCGGGGTCCCACTGAGGGGCCCTTTGTGGCCACTGTTGAGTTGAGCTGTGTCTCTGCAAGAGCCTGGTGTTTCCCAATGGCAGAAACATAAAGCTTGTCCTCCCACGTTTGCCTCACAGTTATCAGTGATTTTCCTTTAATAAAAGGATTTTTCATGGGAAAACTTGCCTTCAAAACACACTAGTGTCCAAAAGCATCCCATCTCCAAGGAGGGGGGACACAGTGCTGTGCTTCATTTGCAGTTTTGGTTTGGACCATCATACATTGTTCTTTAGTAGCCATTTACTCTCCTTCCCATCTCTCTGGCACAGGAGCAAGAGAATAAAACATTAAAAAAGGAATGTGATTATAATCCTGTAAAAACTGTCAGAGGAAATTGGCAGTGGTTGCAGCCTGTGAGTGTAATACATAATATTATATTCATTTTTTAAAATTATTAGATTTCAGGCTGACAGTTTAAATGACAAGTCACCTTAAAAAAATATTATAAAAGGACAGTGTAAAGACTGTCAGTGTGTTTTTTTCTCTGCTAACTGTGGAATTTTCGAGGTCTATGCACCCCCCAAAAAATAGGAACCTTTGGCTTTTGGCAAGCTGCACGTGGAAGCTGAGAGCAATGAGGTCCCTCGTATTAATAATTTGTATTATAATAGCATTGTCACTGCTGGCTCCCAGGCTCTTTTTATCCCTGAGTTAATGGCAGGGCTGCCTGTCAAAGGGAATTTTTTTGGGAAAAAAACTTATTTTTGCTTTTGTTGTCTCTTTGCTCCCACAAAACCGTGTGTGAATGGCACCGCTAACCGCAGCTGGAAAGGGCTGGACATAAGGGCAGAGGAACTGTTCAGCCATGTTATTGAATGTATTGACAGTTTAAATGTGATATTCAGCATGGGAAGCAGATCCCAGGGGACTGACAGAGTTCCCCATCCCACAATATCCCAGCTCACAGCAGGAGCTGAAGTTAAAGATGCCAAAACCTCCAGGCAGTGCAGGAACGGAGCCACAGCTTCCCACATCCTGCTGTCGGCCTGGGATTTTTGGATGAAAGGGAAACCAGTGCTCTTCTGTTTCCTCAACTGGAAAATCACACAGATGATCAGAGCCCCTTGAATAAAACATGGAACAAAGTGATGATTACTGCTCTCAAATAATAGATAGTTAAATTTCTCTTTGTGTCCCCTGTGGTTCTCAGAGCATCTTTTGGGCAGTGAGATGAAAATGAGAGGAGTGACAGTCTGTTGTTTCCTTTTCTTGGATGAGAAACTGACTATCATTTGCTGGCTTTTAATGCTCCATGTTGTTTACACCTGTTTGGTTGTTTTTAAACCCAACTTGAATAGGATTTGAAATTTCTAAAGCTCTGCAATAGGAATTTATAACATCATGGGAATATTCCATAATTCCTTCTCTTTGCAATGGAAGAAAAATATTCCAGTAGACATGGATTGGACCACCATCTGCTTGTAAATTCTTGGGAGTTGGACATAAAACTCAGCTGAAAATAAGCATCAGCATCAGGAGTAGTATAGTGCAGAAGGATGGGGGGAAGTGTCCTTCTCTGGTCCTGGCAGGAGAGAGAAGAAGAGTTCGGCTGGAGGAGATCCAGAGAGTTGTAAGGAGATTGACTGGAGGTCTAGAAATCCCTGCTCTGAACCAAACCTGAGCTGTTTGGCTCTAGATGGGAGAAGAGCAAGGCAGGATATATATCTTCATGTGCCTGAAAGGGAAGGGGGTGGTTGCTCTCTGTGTACACAGCGGGAAGAGCAAGAGGTCGCACTCCTAAAAATTGTAGAGAAAAAAGTTCAGATTAAATAATGGACAAAATTAAGGTAGTACTTTGCCTGAAAGTAACAACAGGATTTGATGATCTGAAGAGTTTGTGAAGCATCATTTGTTGGAGGTTAAATCAACTTGGAAATATCTTTTTGATATTTCTTGATGGTCATTGATGCATGAGGAAGATGCAGTTTATTCCCCTGCAGTGGGAGTTGTCTCACTGCTGTCCTGTGCTCCCTTCCCTCCTGGCCTGGAGTGGTGAGGCTGGAGAAGGTTGGTTCTGGTCGAAAATAAACAAGAGATGAGAAATTATGTTCTGTGGCTTAAATTTTCAGGCACTTAAAAATATTGAAGTGACTAAACTAAATGTAAATTTGCACACCTCCCTACAGAAGCAGATGTTGCCTAGAAATATTTTATGCTCTTTGGTTCTGAAATTGAATGTTATGGACATTAAATTGTACAACTTGCCTCTCTGTGGTGAAGCTTTTCCAGGACACTGGTTCACTTGAGTTGGAAGAGACAGAGAGGGGAGTGAATGATGTTGCCTTTAGCACAGCTATTTTTCTTTAAAGAAATATCAGTGAAGTTGAGTTTCCAGCTCTGTAAATACTGGAGAAATAGAAACAGTCACTTTAGAGATCCTGAATGGTAACTTATCAGTCTTTTAATTGTACCTTGGGGTTGGTAACTTTTTAAAATCAGTGTTCCACAAGCAGCAGGGGCTGCAGGGCCAGACAGTCTCTGCTGGGCAGTGTCAGAAGGTCTCACGTGTCTCAGAAGTTTTCTTCAGGTCCATGTGGACACCTCAGGAACGAGCCCATCTCTGCCAAAGCTGGGATCTTGCAAAGTGCCTTCAGAGCTCAGCTATTTCCTAGTTCTGAGAACTGCAAGGAAAGGTGAAACACCCCTCAAAGCATCTCCTTTGGAGACTGGTGGGCAGGAGAATTGTTTTTGTCTTTTTCTGTATCGTTTTGTTCTTCCTCAGCCCAACCTCTGTGTGGACAAGAGGTGGGCTTGGGGCTGCTGTGTCTGCTTATGTGAGTCTCAGGTTAAGGCAGCCTTTGCTCTGCAAGGAGGCTTTATTCTGGGACAGCCACATTAAAAAAAAATCCCAAAAGAGAGCAAGAAGATCTGTTAAGATCCCAAAAGGGACCCAACAGCTGTTAAAAAAAAAAAAAAAAAACAAAAAACAAAAAAAAACCAAAAAAAAACCAACAAAACTGAGGTGGGGTTGTCAGGTAAAAGGAAAACAGAATAATCTCAATTTTTTGAGCCATTGCAGTGGATTTGATTTTGAAATGTTCAGTCCCTCAGTGGATCTCACACGGGGTGCTGCTGGGGGCTGGAATTTCTCCCCTTTCATGAGCCCACTGGTCCAGCTGGTTCAGACACTGCAGTGCTAAACCTCCAGGTACAGTAAGATGGCTCACTATGTGTGTTGAATTTGCTATTTGGGGAAGATATTCTCCATTCTGGAACTGTTTGCAGGTTTTGAGCTGCTCAGTCAAGCCTTGGGAAGCCGTAAGGACGGCAGTGGGATGGTAATGATGGCTGTGGTTCTGGCAGACAGTGCAAATAACTGAGACAGAAGGACCTCAGTGTATCTTGGCTGTTGGATGCTGGGATTTTGATATCTGGAAGAAGTTAGGGAAAAAAGCATGTCCTTGTTGCTGTTCCAGTTTCAGTGATAAGCAGCTGAGCTGTTTGCATGTTCTGTTCCGAGGAAACCCCAGTCCCTGCCCTCTCGCCCCAGCCCCCTCTGTGTTATTCTTCTTGAAGCAGCAATTCTAGGGAATTCAAGGAGGAGCTGCCAGGGTAGTCATGGCTCATGGTGCCAAATTTGCAAGGGCTTTACTCCATATTTCAGAACAAGGTTTTGGAAGACTCAGATTTATCTCTGTTTCCAGCTTAAGTTTCTATTTAAGCCACCTTTAATTTCTAGAAGTGCAAAGCTGTTCTGACTGCTGTGATCGAGGTCACTCTTTAATTTAGGTACTCCAAGGAATGTCAAATCTTGTTTGTTAAAGTCTTAGGCATGTGCTGAATCCCTAAAGGAGTGTGTGAAGGATATTAAATGTACCATGGCAGAGGGAGAGGAGCAGCACTGTTACAGGAGGAGGAATGGCAGATAAGCAGTGGGGCCGTGCTGTTATCGCTCTGTTTGGGAGGTGCTGGGGTTGTGCAAGTCCATATAGGACATTTACACAAATTGCTGGAATAAAAACCCACTCCATCAGCAGTCTAGTATTTGTTTCTTATTATATGTTAAATTTTTTCTGGCACAGCAAAGTTTGTCACCTGTTATATCAAGGTCTCAGCATTCAACACTGGAATCCTTCCAAGTGTGCTGAAATCTAATTGGTTAGGGGTAAGCCTTCCCTACATTTTAGGGGAGGAAAAAAAAAAAAGAAAAGCGAGGAAAAAAAGAAAAAACTGTGGCATCTAGCAGGCATTTAAAGCATTTTTTCTTGTTCTCTCAAGTCTTGTGATTTGCAAGACTTAGGCCTCCTGATTTTTCTCCCCCCTGGTTCTGGGCTTGCTTTGTTTTTCCTGTGAATTAAACTGGGAGAATAACGTACAGCAAATAATGTATAACAAATAACACTGAGCAGCCAGCACTGCAGGTCTGGGGAAAGCTTTCTCCAAGCATGGCTCTGCAGCAGGGAACATCGAGACACCTGAGTGCTTAGTGAGGGAAAACCTTTGTGTCCTTCTACCCTTGTCCAATTGCTTTGTTTTTTTTTTTTTTTTTAATCCTGTTGAGTTTGATCTGTAAAATTACAGCCAGAGTGGAAATTTCTTGTCTGCAGGGTTTTGGATGGGTTTGGGGAGCCCTTTCTGGGTTGTAATGCATCCGTGCCAGTTATTTGGTGAAATCTCTCTTTGCCACTTACTTATTTAATCCAAGAAATGCAACAGTTGTGTGCAAAGCATGTGGTCATCAGGATCCAACCTGAGAAGCAGATCAGTGGGGCTCTGGCAGGGAACTTTAGGGACTGGAGCTGGCTGAAGCACAGGGACACTTCATAGAATCATAGAATCACAGAATGGTTTGGGTTGGGAGGGACCTTAAAGATCACATAGTTCCAGCCCTCCTGCCATGGGACACTTGGGACATGCTGCTGGGAGGGGAGGACCTGTCACTGCTCGGGCAGGAGCAACAAAAGCTTAAATTTTCCTTTACTTGGGCAATCACAATCTAATTTTCCTGGTTTTCATCCTTGTTCCAAGCTCTGGCTCACCTTTTTCTAGGGTGACTCTTTGTTTTTCAATATGCTGTTTTCTCCCCTGATCTGAACTTAATCCCAGAAATCCACTTGGCTGCTTATCTCTTTAGACAGTAAAGTTTAGAAATTAGGAAATACATGGAGCTGGCTCTGCTGTTCCTCCAGCAGTGAGGGAACAGGGATTGGATGGCAGTGGGGGAAATGAAGGGGAGAAAAGAAGGCCACAGCTACGAGCAGAGCTGCATGTTATATTTAGCTGCTGCTGTGGCAGTGGCAGGCAGGGTGCTGTGGTTGCTGCTCCAAATATGTTCTGGCCAGCTGAAGTTTCCAGCCCTGTAATGGACCGAGTCCACAGGGAGCTGGGCAGCAGTGTCACTGGTTTCTAGCACACTGCAGCTGGGGGATTGCTTTCCCTGGGTTCAGGGCTTGGTGGTTATTTATCACAAGTTAACCAAGTTTGCTGAATTAATGTCTTTACTAATTGAGAGGGGGGAAAATAAAACCCCAAATATGGGTGTTTAGGGTGCTTCAGTGGGGATGTACTGTGAGAGCATGGCAGGGTGGACACCTCAGACTGATCAGTGTTTTGGTTTTGCTTTTAGCCTTTGCTAACCAAGGGCTGCCTTCTCCTTTAGGGGTGCAGCAGTAATTTTTGGTGTAATGTCTTCTCTTCCAGCCCTGAATCCTGGTGCTGCTGAGGCAACTGCAGGCACTTTAAAGATGTGGATGAGCACAGAGGAGGGGCAGGAGAACGACAGGCTCAAGACGTGGTCCCTTGAGCAGGTAGGACACTGCTGTCACCTCGGGCGCTGTGTGTGATGTGGAATTTTCTGTCCTGTGCAGCCTGGACAGGGAAATGTGGCGTATTCCAGTGTGTCACAGAGATCTGTGTGCAGGCTGCTGGAGCCTGATGGCTGAAGGAAGTGATGCTGCTTCCTTGAGAGCAGGGGTTGCTCTGTGGTCAGATCAAGCTTGGCTTATGCTTCCAGGTGTCCGTGAGAAGAGGGAAATTTTTATTTTCTTTGCTTTTGGATGTCACTCCTTGAACAAAGCAGAGTTCAGACAGCCTGTGTGTTTGTACTTTTCTCCTGGCTGGCTCCTCTATTTGTGTGCTAGTTGCTGATTTACTTTATTTCCATATCAATTAATAAATATCCATCTGTCCCATGGTGTGGATGAGGGGTCAGGAGAGTGATGCTTTTTCCCTTTGGCTTCTGTGGATGGAAGAAGTGTGCTTGGAAATAACACTCCAGTTTTCCATTACACCATTCCAGGCTTTTGAAGAAGAAATTGGGTCTCATAGCAGAGCCAAGCCATTTTATTTGTACAAAAAGTAAGCTCCATGGTTGGACATTAGTGAGCAGACTGGGCAGGGATTTTGTTCACCCAATTCATGGCTGTGTGATAAATGACAGTGTCCCTGTGGAAATGGGGATTTTCAAACCCTGGAGTGGTTTCTACCCAGCTTTTGCTGCATCTGGAGACTGCTTGTTTCCAGACTTTATTAAATAATCAGCGTTGGGAGTGCAGTAACTGGACTGATGCTGTTTGCTGCAGCTTTCCTGACACACTTCCAGTTCTGTAGCCTGTTAAACTGGTAAGAATAAACTAAGGCACCCTGCTGAAGCCTGTGATGTGCTGGGATCCACGTGCACCCTCAGCCCCCTGAGAGCTGTCCTCCTTCAAGTTCCCTCCATTAATTGCATCTAGGTGGGTCCTCAAAACCTTATGGCAGTAATTGTGCAAATGCAGTGAACATTGTGGCTCTCTGGTTGTCTGGCTGTTATAAACAGAGAATTTTGCAGGAGGAAGAGGGTGAAGCTTTGGTAGCTTCACTCTCTCTGCCTTTGTAAACAGAGTCGGTCTCTTAGGAGGGAAAGTAGGGAGAAGGGCATTAAATTTTATATCCCTTGGTATCTGCCATGGAAAGACAGCAATAATGGATGTGGATGGTTCATGTGAAAGGTGTCTTGGTAAATAAGAAGGATTCCTTTGTGTTCCATGTGCAGGAAAAGACATTGTTCATTACTGAAGGGCCAGCACCCAGAGATGGCTCGTGTAGTGTGCCATCCTCCATGCAAGCTCACGGTCCTGTGCTGGCCCACGAAGGCTTTTCACTATCATCTGAGGGAGCTTTAAGAACCAAACTGAGGATCTTTGCTGCAGAAGTTGGCCCCTTTCTCTCTGCTCCTCCTTTTCCCCCACCCTCCTGTGGTGTCCTCTCCCTCTCAATTCATTTGTTTTTAAAATGATTGTGCCATTGTGTGCATCAAGACGTGCATGGCCTGTCTTGTTTTTCTCTTGGCCTGAAAGTGCAAAGCAAATCTGTTTATGGTTTTGGTGAGCTAATTCTTCCCCACCCTAGATTTTAAATAGACTCTTTCTTTACCAAGCTTGCACAGCTTGCAGGATGTATTGAAGTAATGGGAAAAATATGTTGTGTGTTAACCTTCCTTTTTTTGTAAAACTTTATTTACAAGACCCTATTCCTGGCAGTGCATCTGGGAAGTGAATATCTAGATGCTGGGGAAAGTAGAAAACTTTAGCAAAATGGGCATTTAATGCATTTGGGGAGGAAATGTTTTGAGTTTTCCACGTTCAGCGCTTGCATTGTGAGGCAAAGTCTAGTGAGCTGTGCTCAGTTGTCCCTTTAATTATTTATCTTCTCCTGCAAATCCCAGTTTCTAGGCTAGGCTGTTCCCTAGGCTGTTACCTTCAAACAGGCTCCTCCAAGGCAGCTGCTGACCCAGACCTTGCAGCTGAAGGTAAGAGCAGCAAGGAATGCTCTTGGCCTGAAAATAGTGCCTTGGATTAAGGGCTTGGTATGTCACTGGTGTGTTGGAAATGTTATTTTTGCCTCTTGATTTCATCCTTCCTGCAAATCAATCTCAGACCTGTCTGTTTAGGTTAACAGCCTCCTCTGCATCCTTGTGGGGGTTGCAGAGCTCTGTGTGCAGCATTTTCACCAGGGTGCTTTGGCTGCTGGAGGCAGAGCTCGGCTGTGCCGTGGGAGCACTAGAGAAGCCCCAGGGACACCCCTGGCCATGATGCCTGGCTGCTGGCTTCCTTCCCAGCCCTTGTGCTGGCTCTCTCCTGTAGCCCGCCCTGCCACCTCCAACCTGGCACCTCCTCACCTCCAACCTGGCTGTGAGTTATTTCTGGTGAAAACTCTGCACTGCTTGTGGCTGCCATGGGGCAGGAGCTCTCTGTGGAGATGTGGGGCTTCGTGCAGCCTGTCTTGTTTTTCTCTTGTCCTGAAAGTGCTAAGCAAATCTGATTATGGTTTTGGTGAGCTAATTCTGTGTAGGGTTGGTGTCCCTGCCCATGACAGCAGGGCTGGACTAAGATGATCTTTAAGGTCCCTTCCAATGCAAGCCATTCTGTGCTTCTATGGCCATTACATGTGCAAATGCACTTCTCCAGCCCCAGCTCTGTAGGGCTTGGCTGAGGCCTCTGGGTACTCCTGTAACATAAATAAGCAGGAGTAGGATTTCAAAGCAAGCAAATTTTTGACATAGTTGATGTCACGCCTCTTCAGCCCTGTGTTTAGGGCCCAAGGATCTGCAGGCCCACAGCTGCTAGTTTGGTCTTGTTGCTAATAACCCTCTGGAGGTGTTTCTGCTGAGCTGGTTCTTGCAGAGGGCTGAGGGGTTCACCTTGATCTGACAGTGTCAGGGAAGACAGGACCTGTGGTGGGAAAAACATGAGGTGCTTTCACAGAACTGGGTGCCCTGCATGAAGCTGCAGCACTGGACGTGCTCCTCACTGGGGTTTATGGTGTGGAGTGACAGCAAGGACTTCTGGTGAGTAGCCTTAAAGCAGAAGGGGCTGGGGCAGGGTTGTCCCACTCATGCAGCCCTTCCACCCAGAGCCTCTGCTCCGCCAGTGAAGAACAGAGGGGGAAAAGAGATTTCATTTCCTCACCCTGAGAGGTAAATTTTTCACAAGAGTTTTGTTCACCTGCAAATCTGCAGCAGAGCTCAAGCAAAGAATTCCACCACACAAAGGCTCTGCAAAACAGGATTGTCCTTTGTCCATGTAATTTGGTAGCACGTGGGGTTTCTTTCTGCAACAGAGTCTTAGAAGAGTGAAGCTCTGTGGCAAGCTCTCTCTCTTTTTTCCTTTTCTCTCTCTCTGTTGAGCTGGCAGTGTTGGTGCTCCCTAGAAAGATGATGGCTGAGGGCTGGCACTGACCAGTGCCCCTCAGTCCCCAGGCAGGGGCTGTAGCCCTGAGCATGAAGCTCTGAAGCCTCTCTTACCTCCTTTTTTCCTATCTCCCCAATCAGTATGTGTAACTGCAAAGTTTCCCAACTTGCAGATCAGATGGAGTTTTCCAAATGTTCTTGCCTTCTTTCCCCTTATTCCTCCCTTCCTACTCTTACTTCTTACTGACCTATTTGCTCAGGACATGTATACAATATCAGTGTGACAAATTAAATTGCTTGTACTCAGAAAGATGAGGCCACTGGATGCATAAACTTCTTGGTTAGCCTCACACTAACAGTTTTGACTCCTGCTCCTCACATTGTATTTTATGAAAGGCAAATTCCATCCTGCATATCCCTTTCCAAACATATTGCCCAACACTTCCACTATTTGTCATCAGCTGAAGGAGATGTGAGCACTGCAGATATCCACAGATGTGGTTTGATTGTCTGCTGTGTTACAAACCACATCTGTGTTTCAGGAGGATTTGGCTTTGCTGTTCCCCTCTGCAGGACTCTCCCCGTGCTGGGGTTTGGGATGTGCAGTGGTGCTGCAGTGGCTCTGCTGTTTCTCTGGTGAGGTGAGCAGTGCCCCAGGAAGGCAGGAGACTCCCGGGGCAGCCACGCTGGATGCTCCAGAGATGCCTTCAGCCAGCCCTGTCTGGCAGGGGTGCCCTGAGGCTGTGGAAGGCTCCAGTGAAGGCTGTGTCCAGTCTCTGTGAAGGGACTGGGGTATGCTTGAACAGGTTTTCTTTATGAAGGGAAAGAACTGTGCCTGTGGCCTGTGAAAGTCTGGATAAAGTCCATTTGTTGTTTTGTACCAACACAAACCAGTGGCACATCAGGTTCAAGGAGACCTGCTGCAAAGGGAGAGGCTTTGGGATGTCTGGCTCAGAGCTAAGGCTGCAATATTCTGGGTCCTCAGAGGTATTTGTGAAAGAAGACACAAATCGAAGGTGAAATGGTGAGTTCTTACTCACCACTCTTCAAATTGTGGACTGGAGGCCACTCCTCAAAACAAAGTGATTCACTGGAGAGGAAAAACAGCTTTATTTCCCAGCTTGATCTGGAACCTTGTAATCACTTTGGTGGTTCAGCTCTCTGCAGCGCTGTGGAGTTGTCTGTTCCAGCGCACTGAGCATGCTGCAAGTTTTATTTCCAAAACAGCCCTTTAAGCATGTTGGGCTGTAAGGGAAACTCATAGTAATTCCCTCTGCCAGTATAATTCAGTGGCAGTGCAAAATAGGAGGGTGTCTGCCTAAAGGTGACCCATTAAAGGGTGATTTCTGATAAATAACTAGACTGGGGACTCACAAGTCCTGAGTTTAATTACTGACTTTGCTATGAGCTTCCTGTGACCTTGGGCGAGTTATTTAAAATTGCTTTGTGCCTCATTTCCCTTTCAGTAACACACTGGTGACAGCATTTCCCTTCCAGCCAGGAGCTGTGGCAGTGGGAAGGTGTCTGTACCCTTTTCCATAGCTGCTGTGTGAAGAACCTGGATGGACTAGGAAGCATGACCATCTCATGGGCCTCTTTTCTGTTTTCCTGGGGAAAACAGACCAGGATATCCATTTAAAGGGTTTTACAGGTAAGCAGAGAATATGTTCCATTAGGTCCTCCATTAGGGGCTCCTGGCATAACTGCTCTAGCAAGGTGGTTGCTCCTTGAGCTGTAAAGTCTTCCTTAGCACTGCTCTCAGCTCTTGAGCTTTAAATTGATAGCCAGTTTGGGCAGAGCAGGTTTCTGGTGCTCCTGTGCTGCCTTTCTGCTTTGGACCTGGGCGAATGCTGAGGAGAGGCAACGGCTGTGGGATAAAGTATTGTGGCTGCCATGGGGCAGGAGCTCTCTGTGGAGATATGGGGCTTTGTGCAGCCTGGTGTAGGGTTGGTGTCCCTGCCCATGGCAGCAGGGCTGGACTAAGATGATCTTTAAGGTCCCTTCCAATGCAAACCATTCTGTGATTCTATGGCCATTACATGTGCAAATGCACTTCTCCACTTCCCCATGGCACTGTGCAGACAGACCCCAGGCAGATCATTTCATCTCTCCCTGCTTCTTCCCTGTCTTCTCCTTCCCAGTGTAGGGTAACAGCGCTGACCACCCCTTTTCCCACTCCCTAAATGCCAGGAGAAGCTTTCCAGCATGCCTGAAATGTGCTAAAACCTCGTGGTTGGAATAGCAGACATCTAGGGGGAACAAGGGGCTGGCTGTCTCCTGTGTGCTGCTCTGCAGGCTCCCTGCCATTCCCATGGGATGAGCTTTGGGAAGCCCTCACATGACAGCCGTCCTGTGAGGGGGGAGCTGCCTCTGGCTGCCTCTGTTCCAGGTACAGCAGAGTTGAGAAGGAGTGATGCTGAGCCTGCTTTGCCCTGGGGGCATGCAGCCCCTCTTCCCTTTGCCATATCCAGGGGAATATGCCAGCCTGAGACCCCCACCCTGTGGCAGTGAGTGAGCTCCAGCTGGTGTGGGATGCTGTGGGTGGATGGAAATGATCATCTTTGGGATGTGGCAGAAACCTCGTGGTGGTTGTGGGTGGGAAAATGCTCTTGGGGAGTATCTGACTATCCAGAAATACTTAAAATACTGATATCTATATTTCCCTCTGGTCACACAGCTTGTACAGGCTGTTGAGAGCCAGCAGTGTGAATTGTGGCCACTCTTTCATCTTTGGTGTGAAAATATAATACGAAATTTCTATCACCTGTGCAAGAGGCATGGCCCAGCAGCTGGAAAAATCCATCCATTTTGGACAGAACTTTGCTTTCATCTCCATCCTTCTCTTCCCACGAGCCAACACCCCAACCCCCTTCTCCTTCAAGGTATCCCGAGTTACTGACTGTCCTGCTGGGATGCTGCAAGGCTGCACAGCTGGCAGCATGTGGCCTCCAGGGCACAGCAACAGGCTGGGGCTGCTTCCAGACCAGGGATTGTAAATCTCAGGCTGCAGGTAGGTCTGGCTGTTCCCTCAGACTCTGCCTGTAACTAGGAGTAAAACTGTCTTGAACAGCACCCCTGACACTAGTGAAAGGGAAGAAATTGAATTCAATGTACAGGATGTGGTATCATTAAGTGCTTCTGCTATCTAACCCTCTTGTTTTTCCATTTTGTGGTTTGTGTGATCTTCCTGCTGGGCCAACAAACATTTAAGGCTGTGGATTTTTCCCCAAGCTGTGAGACTTTTAGTTGTTCAAGCCACTTTGTGTGTGGGGGAGGGTGAGCTCCAGACTGATGTGTGTGGAAGATCACATGGATGTGTGACTTCTAAAAGTCTCCAGGGTTGTCTGTTGGGGGATCTTGGAGTTCTGGGGAGAAGCTTTGTCTCTTGGAAAATTCTAAAATGCCATGGAAATAACTAGTGACCGAGGAAGGGAGGGATGTGGGGAAGATGGCAGGCAACAAGGAGGAGGCTGGCAGCAATTTCCTAATGGAGCTGAACCCTGGTGAATGCTTTCAGAGCACTGATGTACTCTGGGGGATGGCAAGTGACTGTATCCTGAATATCCCACAGACAGGGAGCTGCCATCCTGTGGGACCTTGCCCAGGATGGCAGCTTGAGTCATTTAAACAGTGAGGTTGTCTCCTGCACTGGCAGCTTCTCAGCATTCACCAGCACTTGCAGGTGATGATGAGACTTGTGCCAAATTTGAGAAGGGTGGAGAGGATGAAGGGTACAGGGTAGGAGCAGCTGGCCATGAATTTTGTGTGTTGCCCCTGTGGTTGCTGCTTGCTTTTGATGTGAAAACAGATGGTCCAGAAGAGCCCCAAACACGGTGGCAGTGCTTTGGAAATGCTGCCAGCCACTCTCCCAGCTATCCCTGCAGGCATGTGCAGTGTTACAGCAGTAATCCATGCAGAGCTCCCTGAAGGAGCCCTGCTGCTCTGCCTGCTCCAGCCCTTTGGGAGGCAGCTCGATGTGGAATTAATCACAGGGGTGTTGCTCTTGAGGGGTTCCTCTGCCCTGTCTGCTCCTGACGGGATCAGGGACG
Organism: Anomalospiza imberbis; assembly: GCF_031753505.1. Lineage (NCBI taxonomy): Eukaryota > Metazoa > Chordata > Aves > Passeriformes > Viduidae > Anomalospiza > Anomalospiza imberbis. The sequence continues at coordinate 5,255,337 of NC_089697.1, read as the reverse complement.
AGTCCTGCAGGCTGTGAGCACTGTCCCCTGGCTGCCCTGACGTGGGAGGCTTCTATTCCTTAATCCTGTGTGGTGGGTGATTATGGGCTTGTGCATGGAGGGAGTTCCCGCTGTCCTGAGCCTTGCCCAGCGTGACACGCTGTCATTTTGGTGCAGCATCATTAAGATTCTCCCAATTCTGTTCACTCCTAGCCCAAAGAAGAGGGCAGGTGCCTGGAGGACCATGTTCTCCTAACCTGACTGTGATTTGGGCTGCTGGCCTAGAAGTGATGGTGCTCCATCGTGGCATTACCAGTCGGTCATCCCCATTTCTGTGTGTGCAGGCTGCCGGCTGGCACAGCATGGATGTTTTTACCTTACTGTCCCCCGTGCTGACTCCTGCAGTTCACTTTATCCTGCTGTTTTCTTAGTGCTGCGAAACAGAGTTAATAATGTTGCTGTGCCCTTTACCCTAATGAGGATAATGGATGTTTTAGACTGGTGTAATGAGACAACTCTTCATTTTTTTCTGAAAAGCCAGGAGGGGTTCTTGATTTCTGTCTTGCTAAAGTTATAACATAGTCTGTGATGCCTTTAATGTAAACCAGAAATATTTCTGTTATTCAGGGGACACTTTGCAATGAGAACTTTTCCATGTTCATTTGAAGGGCTGGGAAATTTTAAATTTGCAATAGATGGGTTTTCTCCAAAGGCTTCAGATTAAGTCAGCTCTAAGGAAATGACAGTCTTCATATGGCAAACTGATTTTTTTTTTTTAACTGACTCTTATTTCATTTCATTCCCATGAAGGATGCTGTTCCCCTCTGCTACTCCTGCACCCAGTCTAACCTAAGTTCATGCAATTGTTTGTGAAAGGTGGGATGGTTTCAGGAGGGCAAAATGCAGGAGTCAGCTCTCCTGTGAGCACTATAATGGTAGAAAACAGGCACAAATCCTTTTTTTTTTCTCTCATCACTCCCCTTTGTCACCTGTCTGCAGGTCTGATTTGGCAAATAGAGCAGCTTTTAGTGAACTCCCCACTGTGAACTGGGGTGCTGAGGTGGTGACAAAGTCTCTTTGCACGTGTATGGACATATAAAATACTTAGAAAAGTCATCTAATTCAGCTATTGGAGATGTACTAGTAGGTTCACACCTGGCTGCATGCACAGAAAATGAGGATTTCCTTGGGCTGTCATTTCTAGGGATGGATTTTTGAAGCCTGTGGCCAAGACCTGAAGAAAGGTTTGCTATCAGTTGGTGGTGATTGGGCTGTACTTGCATAATGATAGTAATTTCCTTCTTCTTATATCTTAAATTTGATTTATAAAACCATGCTGCAGTGTGACTTCAAGTGTTTGTCTCTGCTAGGAGCTGGCAATGTATTAGCTGTGATCCTTTACAGAAATAAGTGTTCAGTGTTGGAGCTAAATTGAATAATATGGTGGTGTTTGTGTCTTAATCTTCCAAATAGCTCCATAAAGTTTGCTACATTGATGTCTGAAAGGCTTAAAAATAATAAACTCCATTGTATAGAGCTTTGAATACAGAGTAGAAGCTTAGTAATTGCTGGCAGTTCATGGGCAGACTCACTAAAACATGGCAAGGAAGCAATTCTCCCAGCATGCCTGAATTTTTTAAAAGAATCTTCTTGTATCAAGGCCTTGTGATCCACAAGGTACAAAGTACATCCATATGAATCCAGGCTTGTGGGACTCAGTCCAGAACCCCACACCCTTTAGTTGCAGTGTCATATCAATTTAAAATTTGTCTTTTCTCTTCCTCATCAGTCTGCTGGGAGCTGTTTGCATCCCGAGCTTTTGGGCAGGGTAGATGGAGTGGGCTCATCTTGGTTGTCAGCAGAGAGCTGAACTCCTGAGCCCCCATCCCAGTTCCCAGCCTTTTGCTCTTCACAGGAAGTGGGGAAAAACCTAAATACATGGTGGTTTGTTTCTTTTTAATGAGGTTCTCAGGGAATCAAGTGTCAAAGGAAAAGCTCTGAAATCAGGGATCTGGCTTTGCTGTTTCTTCTCAGAAGATGAGTGTAGTTCCTGTGCATCCTTGTGAATGAGTTATTAAATGAGGAGTTGCAAACAACAACTAAGGAAAAGGCTGGTTGGACTAGCAGGAATTATTTAAAAAACAACAAACAAAAAACCCCAAACAACCAATCCCCCCTCCACTCCCCCCCCCAAAAAAAAAAAAAAAAAACAAACAAGAAAAACCCCAAAACAAAACAGGAGAGGGAAAGGAGGAGAATGTGATTTGTTTATCACAACTGAACTTGAAACTAATTTTAAATGTCTGTCTTCTGAGAGTAAGGAAATTCCTTTAGCTTCCAGCAGTAAATAACTGGGATGCTTGCAGCTCACAGCTGATCTAGAGGATGGTGAGTTTTCAACTAAAAAAATAATTGACTCTCCAGTAAGGCCACTCCATTCCATAGTGACCCTAAATAGCTGGAGGAAGAAGAGAGTCCTGACTGGCACAGTTCATATCACAAATAACCCTTGAACTTTGTTCTGTGTCTCTGAGTTCTGTCCAGAGTATCTTGACAAATGGTTTTGAACAAATACAGTTTCTAACCAGGGAGCAAATGACCAGGATTGCATCTGGGCGGCAGGTGCGTGATCCAGATACCCAGATTTTGCCCAGAGAGATCTCAGATCATGTCTCAAATCCATTTTTCTCTTGCTATCAATCCGAAAAGACATGGTGAGTATTTCAGAGAAAGGGAGAAGGTTGTCCCATGGGAAATCTTGGAGGTCAGTGAATGAGGGTGTAGTGGTAAGGATGGTTGTTCTCCATGCCAAGCTCTTGGCAACTAAGTGATGAAGGATTTAAAGCTGGCTGTGGTGAGCAGGATTTCTGAAACTCAGCTTCTCCCCAGGCTCATCTCAACAAAGGGTTTGGCTGTCAGAGATACTGAGCTCTCTTAATGCTCTGCCCTTCTCTAAGCCAGCAGGGCCTGTCCTGTGTAGTCCAATTGGGATTTCTGGAAGTCTGTCACTTATGTAGGTGCTAAAAAGGAACTGAACTTATTTGGGAACTGGTGTTCCAGCTGAAGGAGCTGAGCACTTGCCAGTCTGACCATATGCTTCTGAAGTCCTTGTGGTTCAGTGCTTTAGTCCAGGATATTGCCTATTTAAGGCAATGGAAGGAAGCCCTGTGCCACTCTTGCAGAGTAGGTATGTGAACTTTAAGCACCAGGACCAAATGGTAGTTCTAGAATTAGATGGTGTCCCTGATTTCCCTCTTCAGTTTTAAGTGGATGCAGCATTCTTCACTTACAGCCTCAACTGTTGTGTTGCATTGTTGTATGGGGTTGAACATCTGCCCCTTCCAGCCACAAAAGTGGCTGTGTTCCAGTGGTGGGTGGTTTCTTTCTATTCAGGGATCTTCTGAGGCCTGGAAAAGCTTGAGCATTAGGCATGGCATACTGTCAACTGCTGCATATCCCCTTGGCTCCCTCCTCCCAACATCTGCAAGGCCGGAGTTGTCCATCTTGGCTTGTCCATGTACAGTGCACAGAGCAGAAAGACCCGAATCCTACCAGCTGCTGCTGCTGAGCAGGGAGTGGGGCCTCACCAGGAACCTGCCCATCCCATGCAGGAAACATTTGTCGTCCCAGCCTGTAGCAGAAGAGAGGGAAGAGCTATCAGCAGCTCCCTCGGGAGGGATGCGTTGCTGGGACCACAGTCCCAGGATCTTTCTCCACTCGCAGCACCCTGATTTGGGATGCTCATCCTCCATCCAGCAGCTCTGCTGTAGCCCTGCTGTCCTGTGGGGTGGCAGGGGCTGGAGCAGGCAGAGCAGCAGACCTGGCAGGAACACTGTGCACCACAATAAAGGCTTGGATGCTAAAGCAGAGCGGTGGTGAGGGACGAGGTGCCTGTCTCACACAGGTCTCTCAGCCCAGTGTTTTTTTCCCTGCAGCATTGTTTCCCTGATTGACTGGCGTTGGCTTGGCAAAAGCCTTTTGAATATTCATTTGGCTGACGGGAGATGAGAGTGTGGTAGCTCCTTGAAATCAGCTTGGGGAGGGGAAGGAAATAAGACTGCCTTTTTCTCACTCCTGGTGCTACTTGAACTCTCTCAAATGCATGCTTCACATGGATAAATGATTGCAGAGGCCTCAGCCTACCTAACAAGCCTGCTGTTGTACAGCAAAAATTATAGTGCCTGCATCCTTGCCATCCTCATTTAAAAGCCCATTCCTCATTAATATCTCTTTATACATATTATGGCAGCTCGAAGTGCCATTCCTCTTCTCCCCACCCATTTCCTTGTCTGGCTGTGACATACAGGAACTACACCCAGTGCTTGACTCGCCTCTCCTGACCTTTTGTAACTTGGCTCCAAACTCCTTTTTTTGGGTCTTTTGCAAAACACTGTCAGAAGGGAAAAATCCTTTGTTAAAACACAGCCAACTCCTGCCTCAACGTGGAACAGTTTGTTCTGCTGAAAGAATGAGCCAGTTCAGTGAGCAGAAAAACATTGCCATAAACCAGCGGGCTCAATAAGCTGCAAAAGCCATCGGCTGCGTGCATCGTCTGAAAGGACGACTCTGAAGCAGAATGCATGGGGATGGAAAAAAATAATCCACAATCCCAACCCGCCAAACCCTGTTTCTTTGCTTTCAGATGAAGTATTTTGCAGTTTTCTTTTTGGTTATAGCAACTGTAAGTGGAGGAATGGGAGCTGAGGCTGAGCCAGGATGTAACACAGCTCTCGAAGCTGCATATTGCAAAAGGGCACAGGGGATGAAGTAATCCAAAAATGCTCAGCTGGGAAGGGGCTGCAGCACTCGTAGTCATCAGGCTGTGCTGCAGATGATCAGCTCCAGCGCCTCTGGTACTGTTTAGTAGCTTGGTTTAGTCCTTCCCACCCACATCTTGTTTTAAAGCTCTGGGCACTCTTTACTTCCCTGGAATTGCTGTGGGTCTGTCCCTTTTGCGGCTGCTTGGTAACTGGTGATCAGCCTGGTGATCAGCCTGGCTTCAGCAAGAGGTTCTTCATTCCACAGGGGACTTGGATGCTTGGTGAGAAACCTGTGTGACAGGCTTTTGGGTTTGTGTCTGCAGGGGGATCGTTTTGGTGCTGGTATAAAAGCTGACACTGGTTTTCTTTTAACGGTAAATGTTGTGCTGGCATTAGAGCTGTGGTTCCCGAATTTGGGGTGATGGCCCCTCAATTAAGATCACCTGTATGGAGGTGATGTGCAAGCCTGGCAGTGGGGTTGTGAGCAGAGCTACATCAGAAAGGTGGGCTCCAAGGCTTCTCCAAGATGATTCCTTGGGAAGGGGCAGGCTGTAGCTGCACTGAGAGCACAGCGGGGCTGTGGCACTGTGCGTGCTCTGTTGCCATTGGGTGCTCACACCTGTGGGCCCCTCAGCAGCTCAGCCAAGTGTTCCCTGCTGATTTAAAAGTCTCAAGTATCCTTGTTGGAAATTTGGTGTGGACAAAGATCTACCTCTGGTGCTTATTCATTGCTCTGAGCTCCCCTGTAGATTTTTGTCTTGAAGCCAGTTCAGTAATTTCAGATAATAAAACACAAAGAAGTGTATTTTAGGTGTAACCTATTCATCTTCACTTGCATTCTGAAGGGCTGTGTCTGCCAAAGCTGGGCTTGTCCTACAGAAATGGTGATGCTTGACAATGAGCTCCAAGGGTGGGATCACAAAGTGTGTGGTACATCTGAAGGTGGTGTGGCAGGATATAACTGATGTGTGAGGTACCTGTGTTTCAGATGAAATCACGAATAAAGCCCTGACAGTGCAAGCAAAGATAAAACATCCTAGAGAAAGCACAAGGGGCTGAAATGGGAACTCCAGTATGTTTACCAGCATGGTCATACTGTCCTGTTCAGGCACAAACCAGCCTGCTGGCAGTCACCAGCTGAGTGTGAGGTGATGGGACACCCACATACTGATGAGCTGAGGGACTTCTTGAAGCTCCATAAATGCTATCTGGTGTTCTCTGCTGGTAGTGCTAACCTCTGAGCTGGCTCTGTTGAGATGTGATTATCTGTCTGCTGGGCTTTTTGCTTTGGGGGAATGGCAGGAATGTTTTGCAGCATGGACAAAATCTGAGGATTGAAGCCATTGAGGTGGGTGCCTGGATTGCTGGAACTGTGAGCCCTGCAAAGGTAGTGCAATGCAGAGCAAATCTGTAATGAAGCCTCTGTGCCAAAAGAGATTATTACTTTTTTGGAAGCTGTTAATGGTATGATTACATAACATTTATTTTGTGCTCAATCAAATGGATAAAGGCAGAGGAAAAGGAGTGAATTAATGTTAGTGATGTTCAAACAGAAGCACGCAAAGCTCTGAGGGATGATCAGTGGTTTTGTTTTGATGTGTATTGTGGTGGTTGTTTTTTATTCCTCACATTCTCTTGAAATATAGCACACAGGCTTTTCTCTAAGGGGGGCACATTGCCAAAAGTCTAAAGGTTATATTATCCCAGTGACCTATTTTTATACTCTAATCATGTTCTGTTTCAGCCGGCTCTTTCTAACCTTCCATCTTGCTCAGTTTTGTGCTTGTCTGGGGAACAAAACAAAAAAAAAAAAAAAAGCAGAGATAATTGCCCTTAGTCCCTGAGTGGTGAGGCAGCCTCTGCCCAGATACCAACACACAGGAGAGGTGCTGCTGTTACAGCACAAGAGCAATCCAAACACACAGCTCAGAAATGGGCGACTACTTGAGACAGGGGAATGAGGAGCACTGTGGCAGAGGAGAGAGGGCTTCTCTTAAAGGCAGGTTTAAAATGGAGAAGTCCAGCAGTTCGGAGAAGGGTGAAATTTTAATGAATAGCTCTGTTTAACTGGTCTAAATGGAAAAGACGCTTTTCTGCTCTAGGCCTGCCAAGGAATGGAGAATGAATACGATTGTTCGGTCAACCGGCTCCCACTGCATTTAGACTGTACCCGCGGTTTCAAAGCCAGGCTTAAGCTACAAAGCACCCTGACCACTTGGCATAAAGAGAAATTGTTCCTTAGTACAAACGTTGACTGTGATGCTGCTTGAAGCTGAAAACTGCTGAAGTTTGTGCGTGTGTTTGTACATTTGTGCAGTGTGAAATAATAAGATGTGAAGAGCTTTTCTTGCCTGTGTGGCCTCTCTGGGGCTGAGGTTTGTGTATTGCTGGTGGCTCTGCTTGTTCATGTTAAGGTTGGAGCGCCTGCAGTTAGTGTGGTACTAATCTGCTCTGGAGGGGAAAATCTCACCAACTGCTCATTGATGAACGTGCAGTCCTGAATGGGGTTAAACCCCCAAAGAATTAAGTGTGTCATGGCCTTGGTCTGGGTTGTGAACCAGGCTTTGCGTGGCAGACACTACCTCCAGGTGCAAGGGCATGGTGTGGGGATGTGTGCCAGAAGCCAGGGTGATGCTCTGCTGCTGGCATTTTTAGGCTGCTGGAGATGTTCCCATGGTGTGACTTCCTCCCAGCTGCAGCCTTTGCAGAGTTACTCAGGGAGGGTGCTGGACTCCAGCTAGCTGGGATGCACAACGCAGAGTGGGAGCAGAGGAGCTCAGCCCTGCCAAATCTTGCCCTTTCTTCTCCTTCACAGAGCATGCTGGCACGGCTGGCAGAGACGTCTCTCCCACACCTTGGAAGTTTCTCTGGAGAGGTGATCTGTCCCTGCTGGCTGTGTCTGTCCATATCGAATGACAGGGATGTGGCCTGCAGAGATCTTTGTCCATCCACACAGTGTGTCCCTGGGATGGATTAGCAATAGCCCCCACTGGGCGCCTTTTAGCAATAAATAATTCAGACTGGTGAAATTCCTACATGACTTCTCATGAACGGACTGCAAAGGCAGAAGGAATGTTAATGCCTAGCCAAAGAGGAAGAGTCCCAGGACTCCCTGGCTGGCAACAGGGTGGCCATGGGCCTGTACCCCAAATACATAGACCTGTTTATCCTCCCTTCCCCAGCACCATGGTAAATGCACCCAGTCCCAGGCTACTGAGCTGGCTCCCAGGGCAAACTGCATGCTTGTCATGCTGGGGGGACCTGCTGTCAAACACAGTGGGATGTTTGTGGGGGTGGGAAGGGGAAGGGGGCTCAGCCCTCAGGTTTGGGTTGATGGTGCTGGCCACAGGGATCATGTATTTAATGGCCTGGCTGATTACAGTGTGATTGGGAATTCATCTGGAACTCCCAGAGACAGTGCTGCGTCTTTTGCCACTGGCTGGAGGTAGAGCCTGAAGGGGAGAGACAAAAACTCAAAAACATCAACTTTTTTTCCTCCTTTGATTTCTTCCTCTTTCCCCCCTCATATGATGCTATCAGCTGGGGCCTGCAGAGCTTCAACTTAAAAACAAACCACTTTTATTTAAAGTGCCAATATTGTGCTTGGCTCCATATGAGACAGAAACATTAACTTTGACCTGGGGAGCGTGTCTGCCTGCCTAGCAGGCACTGAAAGTGTTGAGAAAACTGTTATTTTACTTCTATTTTGGTGCCGATTTTTAAAAATCTAATTTTTTATTAATTTCATTTCATTTTAACGGAGCATTCCCTCTTCAGCAGAGCACCAGAGCCCACAGAACACGCAGCCATCCTTTTGTGTCCCCATGGAGCTTTGTCCCTGGTGTCAGTGTTGGCACCCAGGAGCTGGCAGGGCTGGGGGCAGGGGAGGGCAGCTGTCCCTATATTCCCGTGCCTGGGCAGTGGGACTGGAGCTGCTGTGTCCTGGTGCTGCTGCCCAGTGGGTTTTCTGGTTGCTGTTTCTAGACGAGGATTGCAAAAGGTCACAAAAAATTCATCTGCTAACTGGGGACCTTGGCACTGCATGCAGTGCATGTTTTGCATTAACAACCTAACTCGTTAATTCAGTGAAACATTTAAAACCAAACCAGTTATATCCAGCCAAGCTGGAAAAAGCTGAAAGTTCATACTCAGCAGTGCAGATTTCGAAACCTCCCTTTGTTAATCACTGTAGAAGTAAATTTTCTGCTATTGCAGAGCTCACTGTGACTGGTCTGGGCATTGTTTCCCTCAGCAGAGGCAAAGCTGCTGTGCAGAGGGTTGGTTTTGTACCTGGAACTACCACCTTTCCCTCCAGCCTTAGTTTCTGTGAGCATCACTGGGAAAAAATTGGTTTTACCCTGCTTTAAGTCAATTTTCCCTCAAATTTCCAGCAGCAGGGATGGTTTAGGTGCACTGAACATTTGACCTGCTTACTCTGCTACCTTGCTATGAAATTAGCAGGTATAAATTAAATTGGAACCATGAATTTAAGTACAATAACTTTGTCTTCTTGGCTCCAGGTAACTCTTCCATTCAGCTTTGTTTTTTTTTTTTTCCAGTTAATCATAAAATAGTACACAGGAAATAGAGTTCTTCACTCACGGCTGTGCAGATGGGTCTGAGGCATCTGCAGTGGTGATATATACACTGAGATGAGTTGTAAGGATCTTTTTCAATTGATTATTTTTTCTGCCATTAATTCACCCTATCCATTAGAACAGCCTCACTTACTTTAATGAGGGAGAAATCTGTGAATTATCCATTCTGTTATATATTAGTGGTGTATTAAAGTATTAAGTGCATTCCAGAAGGTGAGCAGTGAATAAAACATGCTCCCGACATGTAGTTATGCAACTGTTCCATGGAAATGAAATGGACAAACAGTACACTTGATTAATTTTTTTCCCCTCAGTAAATTGCCACTGTGATTCACTTCCAGCTAAAATTTGCAATCTGTGTTCTCAGGTGGCATTAATATTGGAGCCCCACAGGAGAGCTGTGGTGGCTGGGGCTGCTTTGATAGCATTTTTAAGGAAAGTTGTTGGAGAGAGCACAGAGTTTGATGCAAATGTGCTGGTAAATGAAATGCAGAGCTTTTAGGTTCTCTGTAGGTGGGTCAGGCCATTCACACTTAGCCAAAATAACAGCGATGGAGTGCTCGGGAGAGGCACTTTGTTAATGTGGCACAATGGGGGTCTTTGTGAGTCGCCTTGCTGTGTATCAAATTTACTCTGTTGACAGATAAAAATCATCTTTTTGATATCTGGAGACTCCATAAACACTGGGTCAAATCTGTCAGGGACTGGAGCTGTCTCAGTAATAGAGACTCTGGAGTTTGCTGGAAAGAGAAAAGGTTGCAGAGGCCCCAGCAGCTTCTCTCTGTGCTAAAGCTGCCAGATAAAATGAAGTAAGTATTCTCTTTTACCATTGCTTCCCTGACATGAAACTCCTCTCAGCCTTTAAGGCTGTATTTTGTAGCCTTCAGGCTGATCTTAGTGCTTTTTCCCCAATTGACTCGACTTGGAAAGGTCATGGCAGCCTGCTAGAGTGTGTAATATTTAACTTAGCATCAAAAATGAGGATCTCAGGATTGGTGTCAAATGGATGCTGTTCCCCTCTGAATAGCACAGCCCATTCATAGTCATCCAAATATTCCACTTGCTAATGCTAAAGAATAACTTTTTGGCCCTCTGCAGAGGGCAGGACTAACCACGAGAAGGTGGGATGAGAGTGGCACAAAGCAGGTATTGAGATGTGCAATCCACACAGTCTAAATCCAGCTCACGGTTTTAATACCTGTTTTATTTATAGAATTTTTTTAAAGTTATAACTTCTAGCTCTTCACCATGCCTTAGCATAGCAAGCAGTCTTTTCTGATGCCAAGTTCAGTGATGACTAACACTGTTTACAGGACTGTTTTGTAATCTCAGATCAGCCCACATTAACGGGAAGTTACGTTTTCCCGTCAGTCTTTCAAACGGTGCCTGAGAGTTGCTGAGGCCAGAGCCAGCCATCCAGGCTCTCCCGTTTGGAAAAAATGATGTCAGCTTTCAGAACAAGCTCTTTTAAATAATCTAAGAAAGTTAGGGAGGTCATTTGAAATTGAACTTCCTCCATTTGATTTTTTTTTAATTTCTTTTTCATGAAGATCTTTCATTCCTCTGTTGTAAAAACTACCAACAAAACTAAGCACAGGAGGTATTGCCTAAGCACCAACAAGGCATTTGCCTGATCTGCATTTCTCAGTGCATGAGATCAGCTCCAAATATCTGATCTGAGAAAGCTGCTGGTGCACAACTGCTGTAACTGATAGGAATTACCTCTGTGAGTCATCTCATAGGATGGTAAGTCTTTTTTTTTTTTTTAAAGTTCAAGTTTTTATGAGTGTTTTTATAAAGCTCAGTTGCTATTACTGTAAATCTCAGGGAAATCTGGCACAGAGTCTTTGTAATATGAATCAGTACATCCATATGCTTCCAAGTGACCTTGCAGTCTGGAAAAATACCATTTTATCCCTCTGTTGAAGAGAAAAAAAAAGCAGAGTTGCTGTAGAAAAGTTGACAGAGGGGTGTCACCAGGCAGATGACTCCTGGTGCCAGCTACAGCAGCTTTACTGCCCTGGCATCATGATGTCAGGCACAGAGCATTTGCTGTGCAAGTGGGAAAGCTACATCAGGCCAGGAAAAAGGTTGTGGCTAATGCCAGCCCTGACCTTCCACAGGCTGGAGCACTTCAGGGTCTGCTTTAGCTTCAGAGGAGGAAAAAAAAAATAAAGGAAAAAGTTGTTGTTGGTTGGTTGGGTTTTGCTTATTTTTGTTCGGTTTTAGTTTAAAATGTAACAAATCTCTGGTTAGCCCAAGGCCAGCGAGATGGGCTTGCACTGACGAGAAATTACACTTTGTAAGGGAATACTCCAGTGCACTGGGTGGTGTGACTGCCAAAAGCTGCAGAGATGGTGGGAGGGGAAGCCTAGGAGCCAGGAACATTGTGATGCTGCTCTTGAGCTTTGAGGCCTTTACCTTGCCTTGCAGCTCCAGACGAGGACTCACAGATGGTGTTGGGACAGGAATGCAGTGTACACAGGATGGGAAGGGCACCTCCCGAATGCTTTGCAGGCTTGCTGAGCAAGAAGGGCTAAAATTCTGCAGCCTCCTCGCTCGCAGCAGCAGCTCTGGGTGTCTGCAGAGACTCTTGGCACAGGCACGGTGCTCTGAGCTGGCAAGAAACTTCCTGACAGGGTGGATAGAAAATGCTGATTTTGAAGAAATTGAAGTGTTCTGTGGGGAATATGTGGAATTTTCAGCCTTTTTTTGTGATGGAAAGCAGGCATCTTTCCCAGGTGACCCTGCCTGGTGTCACCTCCTGTGTGAAGCTGAGCTGGGTGCACAGAGAGCCCAGGCACTGCTCTCCCTGCTGAAACACCAAGGATGGGTCTTGACAGGGTAGAATGAGAGGAAAATTCAGTGGTTTTCCTCCTTAAATGAGAATTTGATGTGGGCTGTAAAAGTGAAAACATTTGTGTGTTTGGTTTGAAACAGATAGTTCACAGGTTTAGGTGTGAAAAATACAGTAAATCCAAGGTCAAGTTAGATTTTTCCATAAAAGAAGAAAAATTATTTATTGAGTGAAGCAGTTAAATACCAGAGCAGTTGTACTTTGTCTAATACCGAGGGAACTAACCCCTCCTCCCTCTCCTTATCCTCAGGTTCAGTGGCAAATATGAACATTTGTCAACAACTCCTTGGGACATCATGAGTTTGCTGGAATCTGGACCACAGAACACTTGCAATAGCGCTTTCTAAATTTGAATTCAATTTAAATGAAAGAAAAATAGTCCTCTGGATCAACTGTAGCGATGGCTAGCAAAAGGAAATCCACAACTCCCTGCATGATACCAGTAAAAACACTGGTGCTTCAGGAGACTGAACAGGATGCTGGAGAAGATGATCCTGAAGGAACACAAGCAGAGGCTCCTGCAGAAGGACCAGCAGCGAGTGATGCTGGGGCCAGCAACAGCAATAATGGAGCTTTGTCCAACGGGCACCGCGGCATTGCCGACGGTGACACTTACATCTGCAAGCCTTGTGACTTTGGGTCTCAAGACCTTCACCAGTTCTTTGGGCACTTGGACTCTGAGCACTCAGACTTTAGCAAAGACCCCGCGTTTGCGTGTGTCGGGTGCGGCTTCCTGGCCAACAGCCACAAAGGGCTCTCACACCACAACACTGAGTCGCACGCCGGCGAGACCGGCTTTGTCTGGAGGGTGGTGAAGCAGGACACCCGTACAACCGTGGAGCAAAGTCTCTGTGAGGCCACCAGCAGCCATGACCTGCCAGCAGAGGTCCCTGAGGAAGGGGCAGACGGCCAGTCTGAAATTATCATTACCAAAACGCCTATCATGAAGATAATGAAGGGTAAACCCGAGGCCAAAAAAATCCACACGCTGAAGGAGAATGTAGCAAGTCAGTTGGGTGGTGAGTCAGAGGTGAAGGATGGGGAGCATTCATTCTCAAATGGGTCGGTGCCAGTCAGCCAGCCCACTGCAAGTTCATCAAAGTCATCCCACATAGTGAATGGCTCCATCATAGGAAACGTGCCTGTTCTGCAGGCGGGTGTGGCACAGCTTGTGTCTCTGCAGCAGCAGCCCCCGTTGCATCAGCAGCTCCCTACATCCAAGTCCCTTCCCAAGGTGATGATTCCACTGAGCAGCATTCCCACATACAATGCCGCCATGGACTCCAACAGCTTCCTGAAAAACTCTTTCAACAAGTTCCCCTACCCCACCAAAGCTGAGCTGTGCTACTTGACAGTGGTGACCAAGTACCCAGAAGAGCAGCTGAAGATCTGGTTCACTGCCCAGAGGCTGAAGCAGGGCATTAGCTGGTCACCAGAGGAGATTGAAGATGCCAGGAAGAAGATGTTCAACACTGTTATTCAGTCTGTGCCACAACCCACCATTACAGTGCTGAACACGCCCCTGGTTGCAAATCCTGGGACTGTTCCCCATCTTATCCAGGCAACTTTACCAGGCCACGTGGTGGGGCAGCCAGAGGGGACAGGGGGGCTGCTGGTCACACAGCCCATCATGGCAAATGGGTTGAAGGGCACCAGCTCCTCTTTCACCTTGGCAGTGACTTCTGTCCCCAAGCCACAGCCAGCAGCGCAGCACAGCACCGTGAGCTCCAGCAACACATCCGGGGTCAAGGTGGTCAACAGCGCCCAGTCCCTGCTCACCGCCTGCCCTGCCATCTCCTCGCAGACCTTCTTGGATCCCAATGTCTACAAAAATAAGAAGTCCCATGAGCAGCTCTCAGCCCTCAAAGGCAGCTTCTGCAGAAACCAGTTCCCTGGCCAGGCTGAAGTCGAGCGGCTGACAAAGATCACGGGCTTGTCCACCAAGGAGATCCGAAAATGGTTCAGCGACAGGAGGTACCACTACAGGAACGTGAGAGGCGGCCGGGCCGTCTTCCCTGGAGACAGTGCTCTTGATTCCCTGCCTGAAATCACCTTAGACGTCCCACCCAGAGGAGCTGAGCTGAGCCCTGCAGCGGTGGCGGCTACGCCGGCTCCTCACCACCCACCACGGCGGCAGTCATGGCACCAGGCGCCCGACTTCACCCCAACCAAGTACAAGGAGCGAGCACCGGAGCAGCTGAAGGCCCTGGAGAGCAGTTTTGCCCAAAATCCCCTTCCTGCGGAGGAAGAGGTGAACCGCCTGAGGGGGGAGACGAAGATGACTCGGAGGGAGATCGACAGCTGGTTCTCGGAGAGGAGGAAGAAGAAGGTGGCGGAGGAGAATAAGAAAGTGGAGGAGGTGGCTCAACAGGAGGACGAGGAGGCAGAGAATGGCGGCGGGGAAGGGGAAGACTCCTCGGATGAGCAGAGGGCCACGAGTGAAAACGGCTCAGTCGACGCCTCCGGCAGCAACCCGAACTCGGCGGAGCGGAAGGTGAGTCCCATCAAAATCAACCTGAAAAACCTGCGAGTGACCGAGTCCAACGGCAAAAACGAGGTACCGGGGACCGGCGCAAATGAAAAGGGGGACGGCAGCTCCAGCCGGCCGCCCACCCCTCCCAAAACCAAACTGAACTTCAAAAAAACGGCCCAGCAGCGGCATCTGCTGAAGCAAATGTTCGTGCAGACCCAGCGCCCCACGAATCAGGAGTATGATGCCATCGTGTCCCAGACGGGCCTGCCGCGGGCCGAGGTCATTCGCTGGTTCGGGGACAGCCGCTATGGCTACAAGAACGGGCAGCTGAAGTGGTATGAGAACTACCGGCGGGGGGTCTTCCCCCCGGGGCTGGTGGAGGTCAGCCCCGCCGGCCGGGAGGTGCTCGAGGACTACTACGAGAAGCACAAGGGGCTGCGGGAGGAGGACGTGCCCGGCCTCTGCGAGCGCGCCCGCCTCGGCGCCCAGCAGCTCAAGGTGTGGTTTGCGGTGAAGGCGGAGGAGGAGGGCAGGGGCTGCGGCCCCGAGGCGGCCGGCAGCCGGAAAGGGCCGTGCGGAGCCGGCGCGGAGGCGTCGGAGAGCAGCGAGGCGTGGGAGCCGGGCGGCCGGGAGGGCAGCGCCGGGACCCCCGACGCCCCCGGCCCACCGCCCGCCACAGGGCTGGGTAAGGCCCCTGCCTCGGCGTGGGAGGGCTGGGGGTGGCACGGGGCTCCGGGCCTCTCGTGTTTCGGAAACAGGTTCAGTGAAGAGCTTCGTGTTTGAGGTTTAACTGAGGAAGTGGTGAGCAGGTCTCTCTGAAGGAAAGGCATGAAGGAAGGACGGCGAGGAGGGTCTGGCAGGATGACACGGGCACCACTGCCTGCCTGCCCTTTCCGGCCTTGGTCATTGGGTGCTGGCACCACTCAGAAACCAAATCCTGGCTTTATTTCAAGCTGGAGTGAAACTTCAGGAGTGTCTGGTCATTTTAGAAGATGACCCATGGAATTATTTATTTATTTATTTATTTATTCGGGAAGAAAGGGGCCTGGCCGCTTGTCCTGTGCCACTGGTTCCTTCCATGTCCCTGCCTGACCTCCAGCAGCAGACACACTCCTGTCTGCCTTTCTCTCTCCTGCTGCCTGCTTTCCAGATGTGAACATCCTTGTTTGGTGTGGAGAAAGGCTCAGGTGGCGAAGGTGGGGGCTGCAAAGGCAGGACGGGACATGGAGTCTCCAGAACTCACCTTTGGAAGGTGTGTGTGGTGGAGAGGAGAGGTGCTTTCCAAGCCCTTTGTGGGCTTTTCTGCAGTGCAGCTGGCGGCTGCTTCCTGCCTGGTAGGGTTCCCACCAGATGGGGATGGCTGAGTGCTGGCCCTGTCCCATGGTGGTCCATGCACGCAGCTCCTTGCTGGCCAGCTGGGATCTTCTCCAGTCCCACTGCCTTGCTTTGGAGCTTCCCACACACCTCTGCCATGACTACAGGCCTTTAAAAATAATTATAAGAATAAAGTAAAATTCATTGCTTCCCTTCCTATCTAATTTGGAGAAGGTGCAGCATGGGTCCTGAAAGTGTGGATGGGCCCTGCCTTTGCTGTACATCCTCCCCCTTTGCAGGGGAAGGGTGGGTTTGGGGACTGGTGGAGAGCCAGCTTTTGTGCTGGGGAGGTGGCTGTGCCCCTGCTAGTGCTCTCTGAGCATGGCTTTCTGCCAGCCAGAGCGAGGATCCTGTCAAATCTCATGGCACAGAGGTCCTTAGCAAAGGTGCATCCCTCCTTAGGGGTGCAAAGCCAACTCCACTCCTTCAAGGATTTTGGGTTTCCCAATCCCTCTGGATGTTGCTAGCCCTCCTTTGCAGCTGACTCTGTCAAGGCTCCTGATCTTGTCTATCCTGAGACACTCCTGCATCCCCTCCTCCCCACCCAGCACCCCACCTGGAGCAAGGCCAGGAGCATCTCTGACACCTCTGTTCTTTTTCAGAAACAGACTGAACTCAAGCCACCAGCCCCGGAGGATCCGCTCTTACCCTTGAGAAGAAATTTGTGATCTTTAAGAAACCCATGGGCCGGCCTGACCCAAACCTGAGGAGCAGGACGTGGTGATGAAGCACTGCCATACATGAGACCTTTGGGCACAGCACACGAGACAGCACGTGCTCAAGCTGGGCACTCGGTGCTGAGCTCTCGGTGGCCCAGCTGAGGAGACAGCTGGGAGCTGGCAGAGGCGGGGGCTCAGCTCACACCCAGGAAATAGGATGCTCCTGTTTGCTTTCCAGTGACAGACTTTCAGATTTCATATTCGTATACCAATGCCTACAGCTGCCTATACAAGCATAACAAATCTCAGACATTGTGTAAACAAGGTCATTGCTTAGATGTGGACTCTCATGGCATAGTACTTGTTTCTTTTTTCTTTTTTTTTTTTTTTTTTCATCTGTTCATTATGGTGTTTGTTCTCTAAAGGTTGGCATGGCTGCATATATCCTCCCTGTCCTTTCTGGTCGTTAAGCCCTGGCAGTGAAGGGCATTGTGGGCACATAGGTGTGAGTGTATTAGGAAAGGGAAGGGATTTGAGAAGAAAACTGTCAATCTTGAATTTGAGTGAGGTTCTTATCCCTCCAGATGAGGTTAGAGTGAGCATTGCATAGTCTCTGATAAGCAGCGGGTTCCCAGACCTAGGGGATGGAGTTTGGTGTCATTTGTCCCTTGCTGGCTAGAACACTTTCCCCTGTGCTCCTGGAGACTGACTGTAACAGGCTGTTAAATCTCCAAGTCTCTCTTTAATATCTGAGAACTAGCACATAATAATTTTTGCATCCTGACCTGGAATCCTTTTCATTGTTTGGAGAGAACAGTCTGTTCTTCAGAGAACAAATGCAGAGAGTCACAGCGTGGCTGTGAGTGGTTCATTGTTGTCACCAAGGCAGCGGCTCTGCTGCCACCAGGAAGTTTCCTTCTTGCAGCCCTACATGGCAGATCCTCCTGCAGCACTGCTGGTGATTTCAAGTGTTTGTTCCAGTCCTTTTTGTTTCTCTTTTCTAATTTTTTCCCTTTTTTTTTTTTTTTCCCAGGCCATGTGCAATAGTTCTGGCAAAAGAGCAAAATAAATTTCCCAGTTATTCTGCCTGCTGCCTGGTACCTGTACGTTTTTAACGTGTGTTGTCTTGGGTGGTTGCTCTGTGATGCAACTGCTTGAACATTTTTGCTTTAAATATTCTTTTCTAATAGAAAACAAAGTCTAGAAGGGAAACAAGCTGAATAGTCCAGCCAAATGCTGTGTCAGATCATTCTGTCACAAACTAATCAAATCTCAACTCCAAATTGGTTCCATGTTTTGCCTTCACTTTTGCTTTTGGAAGGCTAGTCCAGAAATTGACTGCCTTTGAGTGGTTAGAAACTGTATTTAAATTTCTAGTTTGAATTAATTTGTGGCTGGTACATTCCTGGTTGGTTTTGGAGCCAACATTGTCCTTTAACTTAAATAGTTTTTGGTGTTTATCTGCTGATGTATTTATGGAGAGTAGTCATAGCTCCCTATTTTTTGCCAAGCCAATTCAGCCAAGCTTTTTCAGTAGAAGGTTTTTATTTAGTGAGAGCTTTTTAATGTGGGAGACTTTATTGTTGGTGGTAAATGATATTTATTAGGAGGGTGGGTAGCAAACCCCAAAGGATCGGATCCAGAGATTTACAAAAAATCTGTTTTAAAAACAAAAAAGCTCTTTCAGAACCTCTTCCAAAGATGGTGTCTGATTTCTACCTTTAATTGCTGTTGCTTTTGCAATTCTTTCTTTGTCCCCTCTTCAAGACGCCGCCTTGCTCAGCTGCTGGAAGGGGCTCTGGCTGCTCAGTGTTTGGCAGAGACTTCCCCTCGCCTGGTGGGATGTGCTGGGTGCTTGTGCCTGAGCTCATAGGGCTTCCCTGCTGTGACACTGGCCAGGTGTGACCATGTGCTCCAGACAGAGGTGATCTGCACCCCACAAAGAGCGGGGTGCCACCCTGGATGTGGCACTTACACTGTGCATCCCATAGCCAGACCGGCCATCCCGCCACACTGTGAGCAGGGGTGGCACTGACCTGGAGCAGCCAGTGTGGCACCAGGCTCCCTAAGTTTGCCTTTGGGAGCACTGCTGATGGTCATGACACAGCTGGAGGCACGACCAGCAGCCATCCCACCTTGGCTGGTGATGGCTTGGCTGGTGGCATCCCTCTGGTTCTCTTTGGGGACCAGGGACAGCTGCCCTGTGGTGACAGCCCAGGGGTTCACCCTCATAGGTGCAATCCTGTGCACCCCAAAATATCAGAGAGGGTGGCAGAATCTGGGTGGTTCTAGAGCTGAAAGCAGATCTGGGAGTTGTGCAGCCTGAGAATGTGGATGTATGTACAGTGTCACCTTCAGAGAACAAATACAGGTAGGTCAATTTACTCTGTAGTGTCTGTGTACATGCAGGTTTATTTAACTACACATATATACAGTTCAGATATGCCATTGATTCTTTATTGCATTATGATGTACATTAAAAATGTACACTTTAACTAACTACTTGCTATATAAATATGTTGGAAGCGTAGTTTGCCCATTCAAGGTGATTTTCTGTGGGATTTTTGGTGTACACTTAAGGGCCTATGGCTGATTGGAAGAGTGATCCCCACTCCATCTACAGGAATGCTTAAGGACTATGGTATGAACTGGTCCCTTCAAACCATGTTTTGATACGCTAGCTGAAATATTTTGCATTTGGATTGCATTCAGCCAGTTTTCCAGAAAAATTGAAAAGAAGTCTTGTGAGCTAGAGGGAGAATTTCCCGGTGTACACAGAAAAACCAGCCTTGAGGGTTGGAAGCTGCTGAGGTTTTTGAGCTTTGTCTCCATGCATTCATACAAGCACAGCAGGAGTTTTCTTTCTTTTGGGTCAGAAGAATTTTTAAAAGAGGTTCCATGCAGAGTCCCCTTGGACATGGCAACGGGGCTGGCAAACGCCTTTGCATGGGGAGGGTAAGATTTAGAGACAAAAAAGAAATCAAAACATGATCGAGTTCCCTTTATAACTCCTACATTCCTTGTTATCTGCATTTTTTAGTTGACTTGAAATCTCCATAAAAGTATAAGCTGAAGATTTTTGAGGGTTTAGCTCTGTGGTCTTCTATTTCTCTGCTGAGGAGGTGAAACAGGTGCCATCTCCAAACAGACTCGGGGTTTGGTGCAGGACATGGGAAAAGTGTTTGCATCTGAAACTGAAAAGAAAAATTGAGAGGTGGCTTGACAGTCCCAACAGCAGCTCTTGTGGTGTTAAGATGAAGTGTCACCACAATTCTTCACAGTGTGTGAATATTTATCATCATCTAATCAAAGATGACTATCTTGACTTAAAAGGGGTGTAAGATCGAGGTGATGTAGCCAGCGTCAGTAAGGAAAGGAAATTAAATTCTCCACCTCCATCCGCTGTGCCTGAGCTTGGGCTTGGCAGGCACAGCAGAAACCATCAATTTTAATCCATGTGAATCTTGTTACTTATGTCTCTGAGGCTGCTTAGATTAAGGGCACAATCCAATTGCTTAATAACCCGAAACCCTGATTTGTGCTGGCCCTGGCTTGCTCATGGGAAGGGCTGCTGCTTCTCTTGGTGCAAGGAACTGAGTTTCTTTATTCATTGATGTCAGCAGCCCCTGCCATGAGATTTCTAGACATTGTTCCATGTTTCATTTGGGTACCTTATTTTTCAGCTCTGTAATTAGCATCCTTGAATTAATTTCTTTTTTTTTTAGCTGAACACTAAACAATGATCTACAGGCTCCTATCTCCACTTGCCTGAGAGCTGAGTGATGCTGCACCATCAGGCCTGCAGCGTGGTGGGAGGATGGGCACGGGTGCTTACAGGTACTTAGTGTGATTTTATGTCCCCTCTCCAAGCTGGTCATCAGGAGAAGCCACCAGCAAAGCAGTAGCTGCTGGCAGAGAAACACTGTAGTCCTTAACCTGGTTGGAGGATGCTCACCAGAGCTGGAAGATACCTATTGGGTTAATTTTTGTTCAGTGTCCCCTGACAGTTCAAGAGAAGGAAGCTCTAGTAGGCCGGTTTTTCATTTAGGGTTTTGGGTATTTCATTTTTTTAATTGGAAAGCAACAGATTTTGGTCACCTGCAGAAATGTTATATTGTTTTCCCTGCAGCCTCTCTCTTACAGATGTAACAGAGGCAAACTGATCAGAAGCTTGCTCATTGGGAATCAGAAGAAAAAGATGATTTTCAGCACTTGGGCACAAATTGAAAGTGAATGGGATGCTGCACATTACCATTAGGGTGACAGAATTCAAATGCTTGTAAATGTCTTCTCCCTGTTGCCCAGATCATTTTGGCTTTGCTGTCTTCAAATCAGTCAAGGTCCTGATGTGATTCAGCTCACCTGTAAAGCTCTGGTGTCACTTCCCAGCTGATCCCAAAACCAGCAGGGTAAGATTAGGCAACACATGGAGGGGAACAAGGCACTTGCAGGCTATCCCTGTTCTTCTTTTTATTGAGAAATTTATTTTCTGTTGTATGTTTTAATGGCAGTGGTGTGTGCCAGGAATGTTGGATTTGCATCAGAAAACTTTAAAGCAGAGCAAGGGAGCTTAGTTATGTAAGGAGTGAATTTTTTTTTTTTTAATTTTGGGTTTTCTTGTTATGGCCCAAGTGCTCTGTTGGCTGACAGTTGGCATATTTTGATGGCACAATTAAAGCCCTCTTTTCCCTGTACTGATGGAAGGTGGTGTTAGGAGGATTCTTGCTTACTGGTGCTAGTGAAGGTTGGGCTAGGAATCCATGGCATAGAAAATTTCTAGCTAAAATTGCACTTTCTCTCTGCCCCATCTGGCTCATGGTGGTGTTATGGGTACGTGGCTGTGATTCCCCTTGCACATACTAACATTGCACTAAAAGAGAGACTTTGGGAACAGCGTGTTGATCACTTTGTTTCTCAGCAGACCACAAAGTCAGCCTAATGGGGTCTCTTTTTTTTTTTTTTTTTTTTAATTATTGTTATTTAGAAATCATGCTGGTGCTGAATGACCTGGAATTTTTGCTTGGATTTATCCAAAGGAAAATGTAACTGTAGCTGCAACGGGACCTTTCATAAGGGTGGCCGGTGCAGTGAGGGAGCAGGGTGAGAGCTCTGCTGTGTAAAGCTGTCTTTGTACCGGGGAGGTGTGGGGGGTTCCAGGGGGGTTGTTACTTTTTTTTTTTTTCAAGACCACAATTTAAATGGTCACCTTGGCAATCATGTGAAACAGGAGATAGTTTTTACTTTTGGTAAAGGTTTTAAAGAGGAAACAAAAAAAGCTGCCTGTGATTGTGGGCTGTAGCTATTATTAGGGCTAGTGTAGCTTGTACGTGCTATGGACTTTACCTGCTCTTATTCTGAGGGCAAGAACTCCCTGTAGCAACAATGCCACTTCTGAGAAGTGAACGGCAAGTTTCCCTTCCTTTTGTATATGTGGATGTGAGGGTGGGCAAGGGGAAGAGCTTGCTTGTACAGTTTGTTGAAATGAAACCAGACATTTTTGGTTGTTCCTAAATAAAGAGCGTAAAAATCAAACGTGAGTTGAGTGGTGCTTGCACTGGGGTTTGTGAGGGCCCAGGGTGGTGCCCTTGAGCCCAGGAAGGGCTGTGCCTGCCTTCCAGTTGGTGGGCTGGGAGTGCACCATCACAACCTCCTCATTTATTTCAAAAGAATGACAATTTTGCATGGGGTAAAGCCATGAGTGAGTGCCCAGACACCTCCACTCCAGTGGTGCTTCTTCATCCCAGAGTTCTGTCCCCAGCCTACCTCAGAACAGCACAGGCAGCTGGAGCACATAACTTTGTTTTACCCTTTTGAGTGAACAGCATAAAACCTGGGGCTGTTCCTGGTTATTTTTTCTCTCCTGAAGCCAGGAGAAAGGAAGGAGCAATGCAACCTCTCTTCAGGAATGGCTGCACCTCAGCTCTGCCCTGGTCTGCAGGGCACAGACCCCCAGACACCTGAGCCAGCACACACATAATACTGACACTTTTATTGTCGTTTAAAGCTAGAGCGGCCCTGTAAATGTAGAGTTTCGCTACTGGGCCCTTCGGCAGTGGCTATACAGGTCAGATGTGGTGTCACCAGGACAGACAGAGGTGCTGCCGTGGTCACTGCAGTCACGCCTGGCCCAGAGCTCTGGGCATGGACACAGCACGGGATGGCTGCAGACGGCTCCGGCAGCTGCACACGATCTCTGGATTACAGCAGAGCAGTGACGCAGAGGCTGGATGGGGAGATTTTTAGGTCTCTTCCTGTGATTATAGACAGTTTTGTCTCTGGCCTCTGGCAGCCTGTCCACACCGACGCGCTTCTTAAGGGCTTTATGGTGAAGGTTGGTGGGTGCTTGGGGTTGGTTTGGGGTGGGGTTTATTTCCAATTATTTTTTTTTTTAGTTCTCCACTTGAACACACTTCAGCAGAGAAACTGGAAAAGCTGCCTGAAAGTAGGCCATAGCAGTGCCGTTTCCATAGAAACCAGTTCACAGCGTGCTGTGAGATTCACAAGCACTGGAGGTGCTTTCGCCCGCCGGGATGGGCTACAGCCGGTTGTCCCCGTTGACCCGGGTCCTCCGCAGTACCCTGGAAGGGGGCACAGAGAGGGGACACAGCTCAGCCTCACCATGGCATGACCAAGGACAATGCTCTGGGGGTCTCAAGTTTCCCACTGAAGTAAGGTGGGGGCCCAGCCACATCCCCCATGACTGGGGATAATGGCACCAGCTGTGGTGTCCCACCCTACTCCCACAGCAGTGACTGCCACAAGCACTGGCACAACTTGCAGCTCAAATTTAGGGTTTCCACGCAGCAAACAAGGCTGCAGCTCCACTTTGGGTCAGAGGGAGGCTGCATTCATCTGCCTCCAGCCAGACTAAATGCAGGGGGGCCCTTTTGCTGCAGGGGAAGAGCTGAATGAGCACTGGCCTCACCTTCGCTCCCGGCTCTCAAAGTGGTCAGCGAGCTGCTCTGGGGACACACGGAAATCCTCGAAAGGCTGTTGGTACCGCAACTCAAAGGAGCCCTCTCTGCCTCTGCTTGCCAGCAGCTGGCTGGAGCCATCCCCTGCTCGTTCCCGTAAGGATGAAGCATTGAAGAGGTTTATTTCGCCATTTTCCTGCTTGGATGAGGAAAAAAATGCTGTAGTCAATCAATGGCTTGTGATTTCAAAGCATATATCCTGTAGTAAGGGCAGTTGTGGTGCAGGGCCCTGGCTGCTCTGCAGGGTGTCCAGGGCTCATGGGGGCTTGGGGTTTGCAATGTGCAGCTGCTCTAACAGCCATTGCTGGCAGCCACCAGCACCATTTTAAATGAAGAAATAAAGAACCATCTGTCTCAGAAGGAGCCCTGCCCTCTGTTTATGCCAACAGGGACAGCCCCAGGCCAGCCAGCTCTGTGATCCTGAGCTGCAATGTCCCTGGAGCACAGACAGGCACTGTGACAAATCCGCCTTCTCCAGCTTTTGCGGATGGGATTTCCAGGCAAGTCAAACCCAGTGCAGGCAGGACCCTGCCTGAAACACCCTGACTGCTGCAGGAGGCAAACCTGGTGCTTGCTTTCCTGCTGAGCATCACTATGGAGCAGCACTGGGAATTCAGCCATCCACAGGCACTCGGGCCAGGCACCACTGAGCCTCACTGCCCCAGCCAGAGCAGGAGAGTGGGCAGGGCCAGGCTGGGCTCACTGGCTCTGCTCCTCAGCCCTAGAGCATGGTCACCTTCTCGTGTGTGCAGCCAGTCTCACCTTGCAAGGGAAAATGTCTATCTTGACAAGCAGAGAAGCCAGCTCCAGGTTCTCGCTGTAGTTGTTCTTGAGGGGAACAGCTCGGAAACCTATGGCAGAGACAGTCCTGGTGTCACTCGCTGCACAGGAGGTGGCAGTGCCCTGGCACAGCACTCAAGGGGGTTTTTCTCTCGCAAGACCCTTTTTCTCTTCTGCCAAGAGAAGCTGTGGCTGCCCCATCCCTGGAAGTGTCCAAAGTCAGCCCGGATGGGGCTCAGAGCAGCCTGGGATAGTGGAAGGTGTCCCTGCCCATGGCAGTGGGGCTGGAACAAGATGGCCTTTAGGGTCCCTTCTAATCCAAACCAATTCCATTCCATTAAGTCTATGATTCTGTGATTCTCCAGACTCCCAAATTTCCCTCAAAGTGGCAGGTGGCCCCAAGGGCTGTTAGGAAATGGCTCTGCCTGCCTTTAACTGGTTGGGGATGTGACCTGACATGGAGACAGGCTGAGCCAGCCTGGGGCCCAGCAACACCCTCCCATGAAAATCAGCATCTCCCTGGCTAACAGTGTGAACTGATGAGGACCACCATGACCTCCCTCCCTGCTGTCCCAAGTGCTTCACCTGTCTTCAAGCCTTTCACCAGGAAGGTGGCCTGAGCCAGGAAGTTCTCGTCGCTGAACATGTCCTCCTCGTACACCACGAAGCGGAGGAAGGCAAAGTCAGGGTTGCTGACCTGAAAGTGGAACTGCTTCGGGGTCCAGAGAGGGTTCAGGCCGTTATCAGCTGCTCACAAAACACAGCTGTTAGTGGGCAGCTCCACTGAGTCCTTCCACTGTCCCCATGACTGATGCTGGGCTCAGGGGCAGCATGAGGGCAGCTCCCAGCTCAGTGCCAGGCTTTGCTGCAGAGCCCACGGCTCACACCAGGATCAGGAGTGCTGGTGCATCCCTCTTCCTTCCCTTCCCTTCCCCACCCCACTCACCCACGATCTCTGTTTTCTGCTTGGCGTTGTCATACTCAGCACCAGACACCTCCACCTCCACAAAAGGACAAACAATTCCCCTTCCATTTTTGGGAAGGTGCCGGGCCCCCAGGACCTGAGCAGAGAGCAGGAGAGACTTGGTAAGGGACAGGAACAAAGGGGAAAAAATGTGTTTGCATACCAAGACATTTTCTTCCCAAATAAATCACCCTGGCTCTGCTAATTGGAGATAGAAGCAGCACTGACAGCCAGCCCAGCCAGCAGCTTGGAGAGAAATAGCTCCCACCTCTGGAAGCTGCTATAGTGTTCTTGATCCCCTGTTTGACTTGTAAGCCATAAAATAAAGCAGCTGAACTGCTCCAGGTTCCTGCCTGCTGCCGGCACAGCCAGGCCTGGGCCACAGCATCCCTCCCCCAGCTGGCCAAGCTGGAGCCGGGCTCCCAGCCGAGCACAGTTCCCTGCTGGGTGCACTACGTTGGACCCCTTCATCTTTGCTGAAACTTCTCAGCCCTCCTGGCTTGGTGTGAGGAGGAAAAGGAGCTGCTCTGCCTCGTGCCTGCAGCACAGTCTGTGCTCCACTCAATTGACAAGCTGCTTCCTCGCAGGAGAAAGCAATCGCAGCTCCCTCTCGCCCGTGGCCATATGTCGCTCCAGCGTGCTGTCGGCACGCTGCTGTTGCAGGGGAAGGACCTGCTGCCAGCACTGGATCATGTGCTTTGAGTCATGCTGGGCTCGAGATGGCTTCTCCATCCATGAAAGCTGGCTTTGGTGGGGACAGCAGGCAGTTTGGCCAGACAACGAGAGGCTGAGCCTGTCTCTTAAAGGAAACAGTGACTGGCTATGGCACAATGACTCTTGACACTTGGTGGTGGCAGCTGCATCCTGAGGTGCAGGAAGAGTTTGGAAAACAGATGGGGCAAGGAATTTTTAGGGAGACAGTGGTCATGGGGTCAGTGGTGCAGAGGGTACATAATAGGGTGTCCTCATGGAGAAGGGCTGTGGCTTTTTAAAGTGGGATCACTCCAAAACAGAGGTGGCCGCAGAGGAAACCTGTGAGCACCTGAAGGCAGGATCTCCACTGCATCCTCCCCAAGGCCTACACGAGCTGAGGAGACTGGCAAAGGAGACTGTGGACCCATAGCTTGGTTCTGAGACCACAGGGAATGCCTGTACAGGCTGCTGGACCCTGCTGGTCCAAACATGAGAGCCAGCTGGTTTGGCACAGCCCTCCAAAGCTATGCCTGGCGAGCTCTCCCATGTCCCTGCAGAGCCTTTGCTGTGCAGCTCAGAGCTAACACAGGAACAATCCAGCCTCAGTTGCACCATTAGGGAAGTAAAAAAAAACTCATTAAGCATCCACAACCCATCCTCTGGCACCCCCCACCCTCAGCCCCACTCCTCTTATCCTCACCAGCAGCACAGAAATGGCCCGAAAAGTTTGCCCTGACCTTGAGCATCTTCCCAAGAGGGGCCACGAGCAAGGGGAAATGGAAACACGGAGTAACTGAGTGACAAGGAGGGGACAAAGCACAGCTCTTGTGTTGTTAGCCTGTGGATGCAGTCCTGGCCAGGCTCTGGGGACAGGGATGCCGCCTCTGCGGCTCGTGATTGCCACCTGCTGGCACTGGGACCTGGACAGGAGGAGTCCTGCGGGGAGCATCCCGGGATGCTCCTGCTGCTCCCCTCCAGGCACCTCAGCAGCACCCGTGAGTGCCCCTCTTCAGCGAGAGCTCTCCCAGTCTGTGCTGCGGGAAAGGGGCTCAGCGGGTTTGGTGAGGAGCAGCTGCAGGCAGAGCCAGGAGCCCAGAAAAACCATTCTGTCACCCCAAATCTGGTATAACCACTGGGGTCTGACCCTGCATTCCCCCACCCCAGGAGGAGGTACTGACCTCAATGGAGATGGAGATTGGTTCTGTGCCCCGCAACGTGCTCTTGTCAAAGGGGTCAAAGATGTCGTCCCTCATGTTGGTCGGCTGCAGGACGTACCCACACTGGCCACTGGACATGAACAAGGCTTGGTTCATCTGCATGGGCTTGTCTAGAGAGCACAGGCAGGAGAAACAGGAGATGAAGGATAGCCTGTGCACAAGCTGGATCACCCCCATCACTGATGCATCCCAGGAAGCCCTTGGCAAGAGGACCTGGCTCACCCCTTGGCAATGCTGAGCAATGTGTCCCCACTGCAGCCGGTGCAAGTGTCAGGGCCATGAGGTGACTCTCTCATGCAAGGTCTGCCCAACTACCCAGTGCTCCATGGGTCACCTCCCTCTTTTCCTCCTATTTTCAGCTTTCTGTGTGCTGCCTGTAGCGTTTGCCAAACACCCTGTGAGATGCTTGAATTCACAGAAGGAATGAAAAAGCCAGCAGGAACAAAGAGGCAGGGTTTTTGCTGGTGTGTCGGTGAGCTGAGCAGGCTCACAGTAGGGTTTGGCAAAGGCCAGGGAAAGGAAGGCTGGACTGCACGGCAGGAGGAGGAATGGAAGCTGGGGAAAGGCAAGAAGAGCAGCCAGCTGGACTCAGACCATGCAACCAGCTGGTGTCCCAAGCCTGGGGCAGCACCATTCCCTTTGGCACCCTCCCTGCCTGCCCTGCTTACCACCAAGGACCTGCGAGAACCCCCTGCCTCCTCTCCATTTCATCTTTTTCTCATAATGGCACAATCCCCACGCTCAGTGCAGCTCCTTGGCTCAATCCAGCCCTCTGGAGCATATTAACCCAGGTCTCACTGCCTGCAGAGCCCTTCCAAGACCCAGAGTCCCTCCCAGCCCCCATCTGCCAGGAGCAGGGCTCAGCAGGTGGCTCGGAGGAGGCACAGGGCACCCCCAGGAGCCAGCCCACCCTCCCTGCCTGCTGCCCTCACCCGGGGTCTGGAAGTTGAGTGCCACCAGCTGGCTGCCACAGATCCACATGGGCAGGGGGTCGTAGTTGGAGGAGTCGAGGCGCTGGCCCTTGGGGTAGATGCGGGAGAGCTGCAGGCGGTTGTACTGCAGGAACTTCTTGCCCTTGATCTTGTTGACGTACTTTTCTGCCTTGGTCTCGGGAAAGGAGGACATGTCCCGGTAACAGGCCCTCTCTGTGCCAATCTCTGGGAGGGGACAGCACTGTGTGAGCCAGGAGCACACTCCCTTTGCTGACACTTAACCACCCCAGCCCCTTCCTGATGCCATCCTCTCACCCCTGGCCTTGCCACCAGGGCTGTGCAGACCCTGCTGTGCCGCAGTGGGTGTTTGCCAGGAGCCCAACACCAATGACTGAGACCACCAACACAGCTCCCACTCCCTCAGCAGCTGCTCTGTGTGCTGACAGACCCCAGCAACCAAGGGATAGGGAAGGGAACTTGTGCCTTCTGGAGCTACCCAGAGCTCCAAGGTAAACTGGGGATTTGGACACCTTGGACACCTAGCCTCTACTGAGATCTAGCCAAAGCAGCCTCTTGGGGCACACCACAGGGTCTGTAATGCCACAGCGACTGCCTGTGAGGGCCATCAGCTCAGCAGATGCTCACTCTCTTCATCAAAGGGCACAGGTCGGCAATAGACCACCAGTTCTGAAAGTTCCAGGGCAATCTTCTTTCTCCTCTCCATCATCTTCCCTTCAGAGAGCTGCCAAGAGAGGGTGAGAGAGGTGTCAGACCAGGTAGGAGCAGTGGTGATGGATGACCCAACTCACAAGCTGACCCTCACTGCTTGGTGTAGCTCCTGCCCACACTGTGGGGGCCACCAGCAGATCTGCCAGGTCTGCATGGGGGACATCACACAGGTAGGGTCTGGGCAGGTCCTACATCTTGCCCAGAGCAGGACTGGCACTGGTACCAGCACAGGGCATCTGTAGCCTTGCCACCCTCCACTGATGGAGACCCCTCACTTACTGAGCACTCACCCAGTTGTCCAATTTTTCCAAATATCCAGCCTGAACCTCTCAAGCCGTATGGCCACCACCCATGCCACATTGTCCAAGATTCCTCTGGCTTTACCATCTCTGCAACAGCTCTACCAGCCATCACAGGCTGTCACCTCAGCACCCCCAACCAACCTCCACCTGCTCCACCCAGCACTTGGCCAGGAGCTGCCTCCTCCCCTGCCACGGGCTCCCCAGACTCACCCTGGCATCAGCTGTCTGAGCTGCCTCCCGGATCTTCTTCACCCAGTCCAGCAGGTCCTCGTGCGTGTCGGCTGCCACGTCCAGGGACAGGCGCGACACCGAGGACATGCTGATGGAGAAGACGAAGAGGCGGTTGTTCTTCCCCTCGGGGCGGATGGCTGCGTGGGACAGGGAGCAGGGGTCACTGCAGGTGCTGAGCCAAGCCCTTCACAGGCAGGAAGGGAGAAGACAGGCAAAGGGGCTCATGGCTACCCTGGCACTCTACAGCTACAGGAAACTCCCATTTCTGCCCACTGGAGGCAACAGATGGAGCCCAGGCAGCAATAAGTGAGGGCTGAGAAGCCTCAAGGGGCCTTTGCAATGCTCCCTCCCTGGCACTCACCGATCTGGCAGGAGGGCACGTCCAGGACACCTCCGAGCAGGTCTCCCAGGGGGCTGTTCTCATCCAGCTGCTGCTGGGAAGGAAGCACAGCAGGATGGTGCTGGGCACCGTGGGCAGAGCAGCCAAACTCGGGGGGCACAAACCCTCCTTGCTGCACTCATGGCCATACTCACCTCCTGCTCTGGCTCCAGGCTAGTGGGACTAGTAATTTCCTCTACATAGTTGGAAGGGAACCACAGCTGCTTTTTGCCACCATAATCTCCTCTCCACCTGGAAGGGAGGAAAGGGGCAATGTCAGCACCCACCACAGGAAAGCAGAGTATTCTGAGTGGGGGTGAGGGGAGCAGACAGCTCTTCCATCATCTGCTTTTAGGGTTTGTGAGGCTTTGGAACTCTGCAGCTCATGGGTAATCCCCAGACAGAGCCACCCCTAGAGTGGACACACCTTTGTGTGGATGGTGACAGCAAGGTTTGACCATATCCCCTAGGGGATATGGTTTGACCATATCCCCAGGACCAACTCACCAGCCTCCTTCCTGTTTCTCCACATTCTGGATGATGGCATTTTTGGTGAAGGTGAGCTCGTCTTCCCTCTGTGCCTTGTAGTCAAACAGGGCTTTGACTGCACACTGCAATGAGGAGGGGTCCCATGAGGCTGGCAGGGAATGGGCATTTGGACAACGAGCCCACAGGATGAGAGATCACCTCCCACCACAGACGTGCTTGTTGGGGGGCTGTGAGGCACATCATGCGCAGGCAGGCAGCATCCAGCCCTGCTGCCAGAGGCTGCCAGACCCTAGTGACACCTTGCAGAGCAAATCAAGGCCCCCATTTATGCCAAAGCAGAGCTCTCAAGTCTGGTATGGCCCCACACAAACACTCTCCTCTGTCCCAAGAGCCACTGAGGAGCTTAGTTTGGAGAGCTCAGAACAAGAGGCAGCTCAGCCTGGGAACCTGGAGGTTCAACCTCCACTAATCTCTCTCTTCATGGTCTAGAAATGGGTGCGCAAACTAATACAACTCTAAGAAAATGAAAAGATCCTTGCTAAACCCTCCAGCCCTGCAGTTTGTTTTGTGCCAAACAGTGAGAGTGTACCTTGAAGGTGGGCATAGGGTTGGCTTCCACATAGAACCCAGGATGGCGTCCCTCGTACAGGGCTCCATAGTCCGGCTCCTGTGGAAGCAAAGGGACAGTAGTTTCAGCAGTGACTGCAGGAGAAAAGGTTCCATACCTTGGGGTAGGTGGGAGAGTGCCCCAGGAAGGCACAAGACCAAAGATGATGCTGCAGACAGCCAACAGCAGCCCAAGCCTGCCTCAGAGGGGCAGCACCAAACTCCACTCAAGTGTCAGGAAGCCCCAAGAGGTGTGGGCTGCAAAGCACAGAGATGGCTCTCACACCACCACCTCCAGGCACCAGCTCAAAAACGACCTGTCCACCATTCTGTGGCTCCTGCACTCACCGCTGTCCCGATCTTCTCCAGGGTCTCCTCGTTGATGGGGTAGCGCAGCTTCATCTTGCGGTACAGTGGGTGTTTCTCGTAGTAGCTGATCAAGTCCACCAGGCTCTCGAACTCGGAGTTGCCCAGCAGCACAGTCTGGCCCTCCTGCTGCACCCGGCAGTGCTTGATCTTCCCTTCTGCCCTGGAGGGAGGAAACACAGGGAGAAGCCACTTAGCACCTGGCAAGAGAAGGTCTCTGACAAAATAAAGACACGAAGGGAAAGGTGCCCCTGGTGAGGTGGCTGAGCACAGCCATCTCCCATTGGAAGATGGGAGGAAGAGCAGGATCTCAAGGACTTATTCAAGGGCCATTCCAGAGCAACAGGAGTTCTGGGAGGACTCAAGGCTGGCTGATGGCACCTGTCCTGCTCTCTCACACACTGCAGCATCCCAGCACCCACCACCCTAGTCCCAGGTTCACACCTGAAGGAGATGGCGTAGGAGCTGGGCTCGCTCCTCTTGCGCACCAGGAAGGCTCCGTCGCGGGGCACCCGCATCAGCATGTGCTCGGCTTGGGCCCGCGTGAGGCTGGCGTGGTACCACCTGGCAGGACAGACATCGCTGTGCACAGGGCACACACACCCAGCCCGTCCCACACCCCTGCCACAGCACGTGGCTTCCCCTCCAGCCCCTAAAAGGCTCCTTGAATCCTCCAGAGGAAGACAGGGACTGCAATGGGGCAGGCAGGATCAGAGCCTTTGGTGAGGTGTGGCACGGGCCAGGGCATCCCAACCAAACCCAGCAGCTCTGTGCTCTGCACTGAGCCTCCATGACATTCAGCTCCATGAACAACGAAGCTGGCCAGCATGGCTGCCGTGACAGAGCTCCATGGGGAGAAAGTGGGGACCAGAAAACTGCAGCAAGGGAGGAATGGCTGAGGAGAGACCTGGGAGAGCTTCCTACAGTGTCCCGGCTGCCCGATGGACACACAGGTGCACTCACTCTTTGCTCTCGTGGGCATTGGTCTGTGGCACTGGCTCCGTCAGCCTCATCTCAAACTCGTTGCACCTCAGTGGCACCTCCTGGTAGTGGGTGATGAGGTCGTAGAGGCTGTCGAACACCAGGTTGTCCGTCAGGAAGAACTTGGGGCTGCCGGCGTCCTGCCGCGAGTGGATCCGGCAGTGCTGCACCTTCCCATTGCGCCTGTGGAACGGGGAGGGGTGGAGGGGGTAAGCCAGGCTTGTTCATGGAGATTTTGCACCCGCCTCAGGCACAGCTCCAGCCTGACCTGGCATTCCTGCCCCACAGGAGAGTGACTGCATAAGGATCCCAAGAGACTTGACCCTTCTGCACTGCGACAGGGAGCTGGCATGATGCTGGGGCACAGAAACAGGGGAGAGACTGCTCACAGGGCACCCGACAGAGTGGGACCCCACCACTGAAGAACCACCAAGAGGAAACAGCCCCCGGAGCAACACAGAGCAGTGGGCTGGCACTGGGGCCCTCACCAGAAGGAGAGGGTGTAGTCTCCTACGAAGGTCTCGCTCTCCCTGACGAGGAAGGAGCCGTCGGGGGCCCCTGTCTCGATGCAATATTCTGTCAGCAGCCGCTCCGCGATGTGCCGCCCGTCACGGCCCGCTCCCAGCTTCCCGTGGAACCACTTCTCCGTGGAGTGAAGCTCGGTGCTGTTGCTCACCTGGCACGGGGAAAAAGCCATCGCCTTGGCTTACTGAGGGCAGGCTCATGGTGCTGGATTCTGTTTTGCTCAGGGGTCTGCCAGCTGGGACCAGGGATTTCCTGAAGCAGCTCCCATCCTTCCCACCACAGGATCTCCCCCTGCAGTCAGCTGGCAATGGCAATGCTCAGCCCCTTGGGCAGTCAAGTCCTTTCCTTAGGGAACAACTCACAGTCCCACAGGAGAGCCCTCACCTCCTTTTGCTCTTCCTCATCCTCGTTTCCTTGGTCACTGGTTGTCTCCCCAGAATAATAGATCTTGCTGCTGGTCAGCACAAAGTAATGCGGGTTCCACTCCTGCAAGGAAATGAACACTGGCAAAGAGACGCCTGGGGAAGCACCAAACTGCCCACCACCCACCCATGGGATCATCTCCTTCTGACCAGTACAAGCAGGGAGGGATGATCAGGTTTGTGAAGGAAAGCCACCAACACTCATGCCAGTGAGTCACAGGAGCTTCTAAGACATCCCCCAGATGTGAGGTATGGATTTATCAGTAGCAAAAAAAACCCAGCATGTGATAAATCACACTGCAAACACTCCAACATTTAATAAAAGGAGATGACCAAATGAAGAGCAAATCAATAGAAAAAAAAAAAAAAACAAAAAAAAACCAAAAAAAAACCAACAGTCTGTATGGACTCAGCACAGGGGCAATCTCAGGTGAAGATATCAGAAATGGTTATGTGGATTTACCATTGCATTTTACTGTTTTTTTTTTAAAAACCTGTTCCATTTGCATGTGGCTTTGCCAGACAGACCCTCAGCAGAGTAAAGCTGCTGGAGGTGGGCTGTGAGTAAATGCACACAGTGATGAACACTCAGTGCTTTACAAAGATAAACCCTTGCTCAGGTTTGTCAGGTGTGCAGGCACTTGGCAGGAGGCAGGGCTGGAAGCACAGCCATCTCCAGAAATTCCTGCAGCACAAATCACAGGCTGCAGTGCCTTGGCCCAGAGCTCCCTCTAGCTCAGCCTTCTGCCTCTAGCAAAGACCCACAGGAGATTCCTAGGGAAAAGCACAGAGAGAGCCAGCATAAAACGTCCTTAGTCTTCAGGGACACCTGAGAAACCAGACAGACCGAGAGCCTCTTCAATCATTTGCACCACAGCCCTTCCTTCCAGCACACACAGGACCTGACAGAGCCACCACGTCATTGACAGAGCCCTCAGAGCAGGAGCTGGGCCACCATGGTAGACATACATGATTGATGGGGTCTTCCAGGTACAGGATCCCATTCTTGATGGAGTTGCTGATGTCATTCTCTGAGTACATCACCGACGTGGGCAGCTCCTCGTAAGCACTGCCCTCTGCCAGCTTCTTGTGCTGTGGGATGAGAGAGGGGGTCAGGCACCCAAAAAGCAGCGTAGATTTCCTGGTGAACAGCCCTAAAAGCCCAGGTCTGCTGCAGTGGGGTCCTCCAGATTAGAATAAAAAAGACCCATGCCACAGGGATCATCAAATAGCACTGAAGTCCCACCCCTTCTTCCCAAAGGTGGTTCTTGAAGCAAAAATACCAATGCCCCCCTGCCCTCAAAGAAAGGCAGCACCCAGCTGCTGAGCTCATTTCCCAGCAGATCCTCTGAAGTGAGAGAGCGTTTTTGAACGCTCAGTTGTTCTTAGCATCAGGTCTCCACTTCCACCCCTACACTGCCAACCACATCCTTTCAAAGGCAGCTGCCTTCAGTCCCATACCCTCACCCCATTCCCTCACTTCGGAGTCTTGCTGGGCAAGGGAATTCACCTTGATGAGAATCTTCCTCTTGAGCTGGTTTGGAGATGGAAGGCCATCAGCAGAAATATCGACTGGTTTGGTCAAGAGCATGTCTCCAAAAACCTTCTTGAAATTCTGAGCCATGTTCCTCTGCTGAGCAATGCTGCAGTGGTCCTCAATGGACAGGATGACAGGGAAACTGGGAGAAGGAGCAGAGCCATCAAAACCAGCACGGGATCTGGATGGAACCAAGGACTTCTGACCTCTGTCTAAAAGCCTGGCCTCTATGCCCTCCAGGAGCAGCTCTCATCAACAGCCATCTCCTGCAGCCACCCTTCAGGAGTGCACAGGGTGGAGGACTGGCAAGCTACTGGGGTTTACCTAAAGCCCTTCCTCCCACAACATTTTTCTGGGAAAAATCTCCCTTTGGCTGGCAGACATGACACACTTTCCTCCCACCACATCCAGGCCTTGTGCTGCACCTCTGGCTAAAGTGAGCTTCACTTTGCTACAGCCTTGGCTCCACCCTCTCTCTGCTCTGCTAGCTGAAGTCCTGCTGTACTCACTCAGAGGTGACAAAGGCGTGCTCCTTGATAGTGACCAAGACATCGGAGAACTTGATCTTGGTGGTTAAGGTGTGCCCATGGTAGATGACCGGCATGCCATCGGGACCATCCCAGCAATCCACTGAAAGAGACCACAGGAGAAACTCAGCCCAAAGGCTGGAACAGAGGCAAGACATGGACATGAGATGGACTGAGCCAGGTGCTGCTGGGAAATGTCCTGGAAGGCAATAAAGGAGTGAGGTGATCAGTGAAAGCCCCGATCTTTCTGTGGGACCAAAACCCTGGGCACAGATCACCCAGTCCCACAAAGCAAACGACCTCAGCTCTTTCTGCACATCATGGTGTTAATGTTGCTACTGGCCATGCCAACCTTCAGCTCTGCCTTCCTTGCAAAGCCTCCCCCGAGCACCACAAGCTGCTGTGATGACAGACAGAAGGACCACTCCTGGGTACTCACGTTCGATGCAGCGGCAGCCCATGCGCAGGCAGCGGGCGTAGGCCTCCAGCGAGGACTCGCTCGAGAACTGATCCCCCGTCAGGTACCTTCCAGGTGAGACAACACATCAGCACAGTGACAAGCCCACTGTGGGCACAGGTGTCTGCTGGGACACTATGGACCTGCCTCTGCCCCATGGGAATGGCAGGAGTGGTGCCTCTCCACACCTGCCACTTTCCCCGGGTGAGGGGTTCAGCTCTGCCCCTGCTGCAAGGGGCTGCCAGCACTCCTCTGAGGTCCAGCCCCAGCTCCTGAGACAAACCTCAGACAGCAATATCAGCACTGGTGCCACAAAGAGCCCCCTGCAGCCTGAGAGCAGGGTTAGATGAGCTCTTGTAGGCAGACAGGATCTCACTGCCTGCCCTCAGGGCTGCTCAGCTGGCTTAGGCTCTTGGTCCTTTAAATTTGGGTTAGCATGAACACAGAGCACAGACGGAGTCTGTCTGCACAGAAAGCAGTTCCTGCAAAATTATTCTAGCAGCAGAGAGCGGAAAATGGCCAATTTCAGCCTGACAGGGTTTATCACATCTGTCCTGAGAGGCTCTGGAGAATGACATTGCTAATGGTGAGAAATTACCAGAGCGGCAGCTCAGGACGTGAAGGCACCTGAAGGCCTGTGCAGGTGTGTACTGCTGACAATGTCTGAGCAAAGCATTTATGGCTAAATGACAGAAGGGAGGAGTGGGGCACCAAGAGGAAGGTCTCTGACGTACTGGCCTCGGTTTGGAAAAGTCTACTTGACACATCCCTGGAATCAGGCAAAATCAGGATACTCCCACCCTAGCATGAGAAAAGGATGCTGAGAGCAGCTGCGTGGAGAGAGTCCTCCCCTTGTCCTTACGTGTTGTGTGAGGAGGAGATCCAGTAATGGGAGAGAGGGTTGTTCATGTTCTCCAGACACACCATGTCCAGTTGCGAGTTCCAGATGCTGTTCTCTTTGGAAAACAGGAAGGTGAGAAACTGCTCAGGAAGAAACAGAAACGTGTTAATGATGCAGAGGAGCCAGCTGCTGTGGTTTAGCTTCACACACATCTCCCGTTCTGTGGCAGCACACATCCAGCTCAGACTGACCGGGGCTGCCCCACAGCACACCAGCTACCTAAGCCAGGGTGCCTGAGCGACCACAGCTTGGGCACTGCCACCTACCCACTGAGCTCTGTCAGATATCTCTGTGCCAGACCCTTTGACCCAGCTAGAGACAAATTAATGGCTCTGCATTTTATTTTGCAGCTCACATGGCAGGCAATAGCTTACTAAGGCCATGTGGATCAAGGGCCCTTGGCTTAGTCCAGAGTGCCAGTGACATGGTCATCTCTAGTTGTTTTTATTCTTTATTCCGCTCTTCTTGCTTTGAAGAGATCTTTACATACCCCAAGGCAGCCTTAAAGCAAAGGCAGCCCCTCTCCTCCTCCAGATGAACTGCCTGGTGAGTACTCCCAGCTGCACACAGCAGCACAAAAGGACAGCCCAGAAGCCATTCCCTTTGCCAACCACATCCATCTCCCAGGAGCTGTGACCCTTCCAGCACCCCCACCCTGCAGCAAAGGCACAGACAGCAGAGCTGTCCCACCACAGCACACATCACACCAGGGATGTCATCCCCTGCGTCACCCCACTCCACACACGCCAACCTTCAAGGTGTCTTACTTCATCCAGGGAGAAATAAGGCTCGTCAATCTCCCTCAAAGGGTCTCTCAGGAAGTTGAACATGAATTCCTGTACCTGAAGGGTATCTGCAGCCCAGAGCTCCTGCAAAGCCCAGGGGAGACATAAAAGAAGCCATTTCAGAATGTATTACTGCAAACCACATGCAGCTCATGCAGTTCGAAGCTTTAACCATTAAGGAGGCGGTTTTTGATGCAAGACCATCTCTGCCAGGAACTCAACTGTCAGCACAAATGCTGGAGAGCACACAAGGAGGAAATCTGCCCTGCTTCTGAGTGGGCTTCGTTTTCTCAATGCTGTGCATTTTTCTCTCTGATAGCTCCTTTGAATAACATCTGCCATCCCTCCTCCTTCAGCAGCAGAAGCTAGCCCAGCTTCCCTTGGCTCTCTCACCCTGGGTTTCTTTCATTAGCCACCAAAACACCGCATTTCCCCGCTGCTTAACTCCCTGCTGGCTGCAGACCACAGGCAGGGAGGTGGCAGTGGGGGACAGGGCAGAGCAGAAGCCATGAGCCACAGCAGGGCTTTTGCCAGCCAGCCCTACCCTCCTGGAGGAGACCAGCAATGAGACAGGAACCTGGCAAGAGCCAAGGGGTCTTGTGCTGCCCACAAATGCACTGCTGGTGTCGGCAAGTGTGTCTGCACATGCATGCTGTGCTTGCTGAGTGACCCAAGATTGCTTTTAAATTGAAGAATCGGCAGCTAAATCCATCAGCTGCTCCTCAGGAACTGCTGACACCTCCTGAACAACAGGATGGACATCACTTCTTGGCTGCAGCAAACCTTTGGTAACCAGCTGAGCTCACGGGGACTGGGTCAGCCTCCACTGATCAGTTCCTGCCTCCTGGGACCCCCACTCCTCCCAGATCTCCTGGTTCCTCCTCTGGCCATGGTGCCCAGCTGAGTTGAGTTTTGCCCTCCCCAGCGCCTCCCCTACAACCCCTCCTGCTCCAGAAGGATGAGCTGTGCCAGGCAGAGCAGCCCACAGCCCAACCCTCCCAGCCCCACAGCAAGGTTACCCTCGGAGTACTGGACCCCTAATGTCACCACTGCCTACCCCGTTGTCCCTCCCCCCTGCCTGTGCTGAGCTCACCCTCTGGATCTCCAGCAAAAACTTCTGCAGCTCCAGCAGCGACACCCTGAAGTGCTCAGGCCTTTCTGTACCCCTGACAAGCAGAGAGAGAGAGAAGCTTCAGTCACCAGTGCAGCACATCACGTGAGATGCCATCCCTGGCAGTGCAGCCAGATGTGCCCTGAGCATGCAGCAC
The DNA here is from genome assembly GCF_031753505.1 of Anomalospiza imberbis. NCBI lineage: Eukaryota > Metazoa > Chordata > Aves > Passeriformes > Viduidae > Anomalospiza > Anomalospiza imberbis. Next base: position 5,216,572 of record NC_089697.1, on the reverse strand, counting down.
TGAAGGAGCAGAGTGGGATGAGCAGAGAGCTGAGGAGAGCAAACACATGTCCACGTCTCAGAACTAGGGACTACTCTAGGAGTTGTACAGGGTTCACACTGACAAGGGCATGATAACATTAAACTCTGGTGAAGGGAAACAAAAACCATTAGAGGGATGGATTAGTGATAAAAAAATAAGAGGGTGTGGTTTGAACCTGAGTGTCAAGAACTAAATAGGTGCAGGGCAGTTAAGGGGTGACTGCAGACAGGACAGACCTACAGGTATGCAGAGAACATGGGCTCATGGAGACAAGACACGGGGAATGAGGAAGGGAACTGTTTGTAGCTGATGATCTTGAGAGACTGGTCCACGACTGCTGTAAGTCGCAATGAACAGCCAAGGGCCATGCTGGGCACTAACACCACAAAATCCAAAGTGGACTGGGCAGTGCTGGCTGCCCTGGGCAGAGGGATGAGCCAGATGCTCTGCTGAGGGTCCTGACATCTCTTTTCTATGGTTATAGGAAAAAAAGGAAGGAAACCATTGGGAATTACCTGGACAAGTCAGTAAGTCTTTCACTCTTTAGCTCCTGTGTCTAAATTCAATCACTTTCTATCACAGCCAAGGTGAGCAGAGGGCAGAAAAGGGCACAGCTGGCAATGGCACCAGAGGCACTGCCTGGGTGGGGATGGCTCTGCAGCCACCACAACCATAATCCCTGGGAGATGGCTCATGGTCTGATCACATCAACCAACTGACCTGAGCTAGATCTCACTGGGATGTCTGGGAGGGAGAGAGCCCTCCCTGCCCGGAGCTAAAGTGTCTACAGCAATGATGCTTGTTCAGAGCACAGAACCACAGGCAGCACAGGAGCAGGAAGAGTGCATAATGCCTCATCCCAACATGCTGCTGCAGGCCCCAAAGCATGTTAAGGAGCAAAAGAGAACAGTCCCTTCCACAGAAAACACAGAGAATTATCCACCTTTCCAAGAACGGGACATCCATCTGCAAAAGAAGAAGCACAAGCATTAGGTTTGCACTCAGTAACTTCTTTACACCCAAGAGAAGAGCTCACCCTGAGGGCAGCAGGGTTAAAAAGTCAATTAAATGGGAATGCCCAGTAACAAATACAGTTTCTCCCTTCCCTCTCCTCCCCTGGAGAATTCAGCTCTTACCGTTTTCTGGGCGCTGAACATCAGGCTGCGGTAGAGCTGTGCAAACTGCCCGTACGTGATATCCCCGTTCCTCTGCTCCACATCCTGAAAAACAAATCAAACCCAGAGGTTTTACAGAGGCCCCAGGTAACTCTGCATGGCTTAAGGAATGTCTCTTCCCACCAGTATATCTGGGGAAAGAAGGAGGAGAAAAAGGCCAAAACCTGTTCAGACTTTGCCTCCTGCACAATGGCCTCAAGTTGTGCCAGGGGAGGATTAGATTAGATATTTTGAAAAATTCATGAAAACAGTGGTCAGGCATTGGAACAGGTGGCCCAGGCAGTGGTGGAGTCACCATCCCTGCACATGCTCAAAAAACACGTGGATGTGGCACTTGGGGACATGGTTTAGTGGACGTGGCAGTGCTGGGTAGTGGTTGGACTCGATGATTTTAGAGGGCTTTTCCAACCTTAACAAATCTGCCAGAGTCTCTGCTGGAGCCAGCAGGACCCTGCAGTGCCCAGGGCACAGGCACATCTAAAATGAGTTTCACAATTCCCCAAGCTCACCCACACGAAGGCAACCCACACAGTGATAAAGTGTCACCACTTACTGAATACTTACAAAAGGATAATTTGATTTTTTGTTTGCCCAGAGTATCTGAAGTGTCTGGAAACTGCAAGACCCAAAGCGCGTGCTCTCCTTTGGATAGACCACTCTTTGGCCTTGGAGTTCTGTGCTGGTAGGAGCGAGATGACCCTTCATCCCCGGGTCAGTGGTGATGCTGGCAGAGCATCACTCGCTGGCAGTGGGTGCAAGAGCCAGGATACAGGACCTGGTAGCTGGTCTGCACTCTACCCCACCAGCACCAGCCCATGACTAAAGCCAGGAGCAATGAGGGGAGTGTGGGAGGCAGGGTGGGGTAAGGAGAGAGTGCTGGCCACAAATGGGCCAGGGTGCGGCACCCAGTGGGAGCTGGCACCTCTTCAGTCACCACCGTGGGTGGGGGCCCTCCCAAGAAAGGCTGGGAGGCTCTGCAATATGCAAACACTCCCTGGGAGTTTAACCACCACCAGGTTTTGCTCAAAGGCAGGCAATGGACTGCTGAGGGTCCCTGGTGCTGAGGGGGAGAGCAGAGGGGTCACACGCTCACCGTGAGTCTCTCCCGCAGGAACCTCATGTTGGGGACCCGGTAGTTGACCTGGGACAGCATGTTCTTCAGATCCTTGGCAGAGATCCTGGGAAAGAGGGGAGACATGTTCAGGAGGTCTGGGATGGAGGGGTCTCTCCCTGGGGCTGGAACATGCACAGAGAGGCTGTGCCCAAAGGGACATCAGCTGTGACAAGGATGGATGCCTGACCGCAGAGCGATGCTGAGGCTGGGAACAGTGGGGAAGATGTGAGAACAGAGAGAGATATCTGCGTGTCAGTGGGGACTGCAAACACTGCTCCTGCAACTCCTGACAGAGCAAGGTGAGCCCAGCACCCTCTGCCCAACTGAGCTGATGCCACAGCTGACAGGCAGCACCCAGTGCTTTAAATGAATGACCAGGAAGAAGCCTTTTTCAAGTATCTGTGCCCCAACATGGATGCTGGGTGACCAACTCCCTTCCAAAACCCACTCCCTGGCCTGCTGGAGGAGGACAGGCTCTCTAAGTGGCTAGGACTCAGCTAATTTTATCTTAAGGAACGTAAAAAAACCATTTTTGGTCCCCAGCCACAGGCACAGCACTGCCACATCGTGCCTGGCTGTGCTCTCCCAGCCACACGTGCTGCAGGCAGGGAGGGCAGGCTCCCAAAAGCCCTCCACACCAAAGGTGCTGCTTCCTAGACCAGGGAAAGCTGCAGTGCCAACCCTGAGCAGAATCCCACACCCCAGCAGGCAGAGACAGGCAGGAAGAAGCTCTGGGCTGCCCTAGCCTGTTCCTGAGCTGTCCCCACATGGGGCACCAGCCCTGCAGCAAGGAGAAATGAGGATGCCTCCCATCTGCAGGATTTAGAAGCTGAGGGGTCTGTGTCCAATCATTTTCTGGCAGCTCCTGCCTTAGAAGCAAGTCCTGGGAGTCCACCCCTGCAATCACAGATGGTGCTTCTGTCCCCCACTGAGCACGTGGGAACACAGGATCCTACAGGATGCTCCCCCATCCCACAAAGCATAGGGCAAGTCTGGAAATCCTTATGGCTTTGGAGTGCAAATATAAAAATACCAGGGAAGATGTCCTGCACAGGGGATTTAACCCAGGGGCATGCTAGCATTCACACGTGACATCTTTTTTTACACTCGTCCCTGAAAGCAGGGTGATCTCAAACACCACAGGAAGGAGGAGGGATGGAGAGAGCTCCACGGAGAGGGAGAAACCGGCTGGTGTCAGGCGCTGCAGAGACCAGGGCTCGGCAGCCGGCGGGACACAGAGAGCCCTTGTTCCTGGGCTCAGAGCCCTGGGGACCGGACACATACGGCCAGAGCAGGACCTGGCCCAGCTCCTGTGCCGTGCCCGAGGCCAGCACCCGGCCATCCAAGGACTTTGCAGTGTCCTGCCACTCACTGGCAGAACAGAAAAAGAAAAAGAAGGGAAAAAAAGCTGAGAAACAGCCCCAGCCTCCCCTTCCCTCATGGCTGTACAGTCAGCAACACACACTGAGCACGAGTATCTCCCCTGCACCTCTACCTCCCTGGGCAGGTGAAGTTACCCTGGGGGCTCAGAGTGAGTGTTCTGGGAGGAGATCCTGCCCTTTCCCTTCTCCAACACACCCAGCATCCATAGTCATGTGCAGGGTGCTGTGTGACCCCCCAGGCAGGGGGTCCCAGCCATGGGGTCCTGGGTGACAGAGAAATGTGTGGAGTGAGCCAGGAGTACAATGAGAGATGCCCTCACATGTCAGCAACCACAGCATGTAACAGTTGTCATGGGACCCCAACAGGACACACAGAGTCCCCAGGGCTGCCCAGCAGCAATCCCTCCTTGGTGAGGGCATGAGACTGCAAAAAAGCTCATGGAAGAAGAGCAGGAGAGGCTGGAAGAGCAGAACCAGCAGCAGCCACCCCTGCAGACTCACTGGAGCTGACACTCAGCTGTGGTGATGCTGAGCTGTTTCACAGGAGGTGCTGGACCACAGCCCTGCTCGCTGATGTGACAAGAGCAAGCCCTGTCAAAGCTGTGACCAGCATTTCCCTCTTGGCTACAGAAGGAGGACAGGGTACAGAAGGATTTTATTTATTGTATGTTATTCATCATCTTAAAGTGCTGGAGACCTTGGATAAACAGCTTAGTAGTATTTTCAGACTAGAAAGTGAAAACAAAATAAACCGATTTTTTCTATGGAACAATTTTTAAGGTTTCATGACCAACAGGCCAGAGGCCCAGCCCTCTCACAGGGGATGGAAACATTCCCCTGCCAGCCCTTAGTGCTGTAAATGCTGCTCCCAGCCATGGGCAGCTCTCCTGGCCAGAGGTGAAACAGTCTCCTCCACAGCAATTAGGAAAAAAACCCAGCATCCTGTTATCCTCCTCTTTCCACCTAACCTCCCTTGGAAAAACAAATACCCAAAGGGCCAGCAGCCAGTGGAAACAGCCACCATCTGCTGGTGCTGGAAGGGACGGCCCGGCCCCCAGCAGGGGAAGGCGCAGAGCAGAGAGAAGAAAGGGCTGCAGCACAAGAGGCTGAGGCATGGGGTACACAAATGCTGGGAATGATTTCTGCAGCTGCCAAAACCCTATCTGCTGTGGAAAGGATCAAGGATGGTGTGCAAGTGGGGTTTTTTTAAAAGAAAATCACAACTCACTGTTCCCTTTGAAAACCCACTTCCAGGCTGAGAAGCAAAAGCAAAGAGCTCAGTGACATTAAATTTAATGCTGAAATGCCTCACAGGGGCCAAGATTTAATCCAGGAGATGTGTATGTCACGTAACTGTAGCCTCTGCCTTGCAGAAAACACGTGGATCCTTGTAAAATGTTTGTAAATGGGAAGACCCCAAATCTTTTCACATCCCTTCTGTTCATGTTTTGCTCCTCTCACTGCCTAGGCTGGAGCAGCAGCTCTCCTAATTAAGGGTTTTGCACTGAAACCTCTCCCTGTGGGTGACAGGTAAGGAATATATTGGATTTTGCTGCTTTAATTCTAAATGCTAATAGAAAGATGATATCAATAGAAACAACAGGGATGCAACAGGCTGGCTGTCAGCTCTGCTGATCTGCCTTGGGCAGACAGATCTATACATGCAATCTCCTTTTGTACTGTTGGGATGCCATTTCATCCGTTTTACTGCATAACCAGAGGGAAAAGAGGACCAATTATTTCCACTTTTCCTGCACTTCTCCTCCAAAACCTCCACACACTACCCCTGCACCTGCCTCAGTGCTCTCCGTTGCAGAATTAGGAAACACGTGCCCAGTCACCACTGTGTATACAACCCAAGCCTGGATTTGAAAGGTGTGTGGCTCATGCAGAGCAGCTGCAACAGATTAAAGCTCCTCTTCTTCCTTTTCTGCCTCTGCGAGGATTTATCCCTCCTCCACAAAATCCCGCTGGGTGCTCTCGTCACGCCACAGTAGAAATCACTGCAAAGGCAAAAACGTCCAGTGCAGCAGGATCTGCCCCATGCAGCACACTGCTGCCCTGCTCCTGGACAGGTTCAGTTTGTGCGCTGGCTGGCTGTCCTGGCAGGCTCACAACAAGGACAAGGCAGAGGATGCTCTGGACCCCAGTGCTCTCCAGTCAGCCCTCTCTGGACAGCACAGCATGGAAAAGGGGCAGGTGGGACCCACGTGCTGCACAGCAGCTGGAGGCAGGGCTGATGCCCCCAGGAGAGCACATTAACACGGGAATCAATGCTGAAAGGTTAATGGGCTCAGTTAACATCACAGGGGAGAAGCATGTCCTGTGGATGGAAGGAGGCAAACAACAGCAGCTCAGTAAGAGCAGGCTGGCAGCCAGTGTTGGGACTGGGAAACTGCTGATGGCAGAGGGACAGAGAGAGAGCACGGTGGAACTCACCTCCCCAACAGGAAAATGTCCCCTCCCTTATCACATGGTGAATCATGACCCAATTCCCTTCCCTCACCTTCTCATGACAAGCATGGCATTTTACTTGCTAGGACAACACAGAGTACTCACCCAAGAGCCCCACAAGCCAAGCAGTGGGATGATCCATGCCCTTACAGGCCTCAGAAAAGGAGAATAGAACAAACAGGGTGGAGAGTAATAAACACAACCCAGTTCAGCCCTGATGGGGTGCCCTGAACTGCCTCTTGGCTCCTTGATGTCTGCTTCCTTGGGTGGTGCCAGGAGGGGGAAAGGTGTTTCACAGCTGTGGGCTTTCAAAGTGTTACTGGGTCTAAACAGCTGAGAAATAGGTCAGGAAAACAAGACAGCTTTTTAATGCTTTTTTTAATTCAGTGAAAAGGGCAGTTTGGGACTTGGATTAAGGTTCCTTGAAAGTGAGCATTAAATGCCTACAGAGCCCAACAAAAATCTCAAAGGCTGGGGTTTCAAATCAAAGTGAACCCTTCCAGCTCAAACCCTCCCCGGAACACGACTGCAGGTTTCTCCCTCCTCACCTGTCTTCCCGGTTGCGATCCAGGGAGTAGAACTGCTTCCGGAGCCACCTAGGTGGGAAGGCACAAACAGGCACACACTCAGCTCCTCAACAACCAGCCCCTGCTCCAACCTCTCTCTGGAAGATGCTCAGTGCCAAACCATCCACTCCCACATCCCTCCTTCCCACCAGAGAACCTGGCTCTGCCCCCTTTCACAGGCAGCCTACCCTACGTTCATACAAAAAATTCATTCTGCTTTAAAAATGCCTCTGCACTGAAGTGCTACAGATAACACAGGCTGTGCACACACAGAAACATCAATTTGTGGTAAAACTCCTTCTCCCTGATGCATGAGATCAAATGCTGGGGTCAGCAGGATGAAGCTTCTGGAGTGCAGAGGCAGAAGTGCTGGGTCAGCACAGCTCAGAGAGGGAATGAGATATCACTGTGCTCACCTTTTTCTGTCAAAACAGACAGAAGGGGGGAAAAAGAAAACAAGTGCAGGAAAAGGACAGGCTTTCCTCACCTTTCAATCTGCAGGGGGGTGGGTGCCCTCAGAGTGTCTGCCACCAGCCAGTTCAGCCCCTTGATCCACATATTGACCTCATCCTCAGAAGTGGCTGTAGAAAATGCATGGGAGAAGTGGGAAGAAGGGACACACAGGCTTGATCAACAACCCAAACCTCTTGGGACTATCCCCAGCACCTTACGCGCCCTACTCCTTGCTTCATCCCCCTTCTGGTAACATTTCCCCCCGACACAGATGCTCTGGCTGGCTCCTCTCCCTGCCATGCCCCTGCTCCTCTCCCGTGGGATGGATGTGGCTGGCTGCACCTCTTCCCCCTGCGTGTCCCACTCCCTCCCCCTCCAGTTCCCAAGAGCTGGGAGTTGTCTTTGTCCCCAAGCATCGAAACTGTTTGGGTCCTGTGAGGATCAAGTTGTGGTTCAACCCTGTCTGGCACAACCCCAGGTCCAGGAGAAGTTTACCTTGCAAGCTGAGGGTCTTCAGCCGGAATTCCGTGCCGTAGAGGACAACGAAGCAGTGAGAGTGGTCTGGTCGGAAACACGGATCCTCCTGGTACCGGTCAAAATCACGGGAGTTCCTTCCCGGACGGATCTCTTTGATTTCACGAATATCCACTAAGAGAAAGGGAAAACAAAGGAGACCTTCAGGGAATAGCTTGGAATTCCTATGGCATTGGAGAAGGAAGGGCACAGATGAAGTGGATTTACTCATCTGAAGAGCTGGGTTAGCACCTATTACATGACGGCAGCCCCAGGCCTACATCCTGTAAGCACAGCCCCCTCTTACTACTTCCCTAGGAGGTTTCCCCAGCCAGAACCCCCCAGTTACCTCTGTGTTCCCCAAAAATGGCTGAATGTCTCCCCCACAGGGATCCCTAGGAAGGGGCAGCTGTGAGCATGCTGGAGCATTAGTGCTAAGCAAGGACAAGGAGCTGAAGAGACACTGGTAAGGGAGCATCTCACAGCCTCCCTCCCCAGAGGAAATTCTGGGAAAGGACTCCTATTGCCATAGAACAAAGAGAAAACAACAGCAGCAGCAAGGCAAAAAAAAAAAAAAAAAAAAAAAAAAAAAACCACAACAACAAAACCCAACCCAAACCCAAGAATTTTTGCTTCCTGGAAAAATAGTTTCTTAAATGCTCGTGGGAATCAAATAACAACATTTCTGAGTCACATTTCCAAAGCAGATGATGCTTCTGAGCAATGCAGGACGGAGATTGCTGCAAACCTGGCATGTAATTCATCCCAATTAAACTCCACTTACTGCACTCACTGTGGATCATCTCGCCTTTCACTTCTGTTTACTGCAGTTTAAAACTAGACAGAAATGTGACCTGCTCATCACCCACAGCACTAAACTGCATCATGAGAGACGATGCTCTCTCCAAACCCCACAGCAAGGCAGACACAGGGATTGACTTCGGGAGGACTTGTAAAGCACAAAGAATATGGGATCCTCTCTTGGATCCTGCTCCCGTGCAGCACTCAGGGTGCACCTGGAGACAGTGGCAGCCTGCTCATTGCCTGGCACAAGACATATCCAGACTGACCACTCTACGAATTTTGGGGGTGTCCTGTGCAGAGCCAGGAGTTGGACTTCATGATCCTTGTGGGTCCCTCCCCACTCAGGATATTCTGTGAATCTAATAACCCTCCAAAGCACATCAAGTTGTGACAAGAGCATAGAAAGACCCAGTTCCTTGGGGCTGCAAAGGAAGGACAGACAAGCTTCCAAAAATAAGCAAGAATGTGACTTTTTGAGGCATCATCTACCCTTTGGAAAGGAGCTGTCTGGCAGATCAAATGTTAGCATGCCCTGCCATAATCTTACCCATGTGCTCATATCCTTAGTGACACAGCAGGTTATTTTAGCCTGTAAAAACCCATATCACAGCTCAGGTCTTTGCATCCAGGACAAACACAGTGGGGTTGAAGGCTAATCCTGTCCTTGGAGGATGCAGGGTTTGACCAACACAGTGGGGGGAAAACATGCCAGATGAATTTTCATGGTAATTTACCAGGTAATAACTACCAAAGGAAGGTGCTGGAATATGCCCTGCCTTTGCACCACACTGCAAGCATATTGCCTGCACTTTGGGATGCTGCAGAGCTGGCTGTGCCCTGTGCTCACCCCTCCCTGCACAGAGCACCAGCAGGTTACCACTGAGCGAGGCAGGGCTGGTGTTACAAAGTGCATACCTAAAATCCACGAAGTGGAGAGAGCCCCGGAGCAAGTGAGGTGCTTATCAAGGACAAAAGCACGCAGGGAATTCCTAGGGCAAAGGGCAGCCTCCGTGAGGATCGGGCAGGAACCTCCAGCCCACGCATACTTGCAGCTGCTTGCTCCTCTCTCTCGCTCTCCCAAACCTGCCTGAGTGTGCTGGGGAAGGCAGCTGGGGTTTGGTTTGTGCAGCCCTCTTCTCACCACAGAGCAGCACAGCAGCCTCGCCCCCAACACCCTGCCAGCCCCCTGGCAGCTGGAAGGAAGTGACTGTGAGCAGGAAGCCCAGCAAGCACAAATGGCACCATCCCCAGGCAGCCAGGGCTGAGCCGAGGCTGCCCTGCACCAGCCCTCCCTCTGGAAGCACAGGGCTGGGAGCCACCAGGGAAAGGAGGGGCGGAGGGATTCTGCTCGAGCCCAGGTCTCACAGAGACACTCTGCAGGCTCTGCCCTGCTCAGCACCAGCGAGTTTCCCCATCAGTGGTGGCGTGGGCTCCGTGACACGGCCCACGTGTCCCACCATGGGGCTGCACCTCCAGTCCTTGCTGGGAAAGGCTTACCAAGGATGTGGGCAAACACACGGGGTTAAGCACCTGGTGGGGTCCCAGCTCCACGGGCCATGTGCAAACCTGGGCGGGTGACCTGGGGCAAGCCCTCTGAAGACAAGTCCTCTGTCACCAAGGTGAGCCACACCTCCTCCTCCCAGAGCTGCCCTCTCCCAGGGCGTGCTGGGGAGGCAGAGTGCACAAACTGGTCCTTATCCCACCTGGGATGTGGCAAGAGGGGAAGAACTTGGTCCCGCAAAGATGGCAGAGGGAAGCTCTCTGATAGAATATGAACCCTGCTGCAGCCTGGCAGAGCTGGATGCCCCAGAGAAGAGCCAGCAGCAAGCTGGGGTGGATGAGCAGCGGATGAGATTGGAGCCTGGAATGGGCTGGCTCCTCTCCAGCCCTCCTGGGCGGGTGTGCAGACAGGAGCCAGGAGAGGCTCCGGGAGGGAGGCAGCAAAGCCCATCCAGTCCAGAGATGCTCTGAGCTCCCCACATGGTTCCACAGTGCACACTGAGCCATCCCATGGCTTTACAAACAGTTATGCCCTTCACAACCTCCCAAACTTCCCTGCAGCCCACTGCCAGAAGAAACAGCCTGGCCCTCCCTTTGTCTCCAGCGCTGACAAAAAAAAAAAAAAAGTCACATTTCTGGGCAAAGAGCCCTCTTTCAGCAGGAGTGGGTTGCACCAGAAAGAAAAAGCTGACCCCAGATCCACCTCCCTCACCATGTAAGAAAAAATCCCACCAAATTACCCTCTGGTTACATGAAAACCAGATCCACCCTTGAAGTCATTTAAAACTGAAACTTCATCCAAGCCTCATTTAACCGCTGATGGATAGGGTGTTGTAACATGTAAGGATAAGGACAGCCTGGAACAAACTCTGAGGGTTGCAAAATCGCCACCTCCAGAGGATTTTTGGAAAGCTGGAAAACTGATTAATTTTTTTAAAAAATTTAAAAGCTGACCAAAAGAGCATTTAGCCAGATTACTTTCCACGATGGGTTTATCATGGACAGCCTCCAAGCAAACACCCACCCCCTCGATAGGCTTTGCTGGGTCTGTGTCTCCCTGGGGAGAAATGGTGCAGTGAGAGCCACGGGGGCACTGCCAGCCCAGCCCGACCTCAGCTGGCTGACTTGGACTGATCCTGCCCGGGGGCAGCGGAAAAGTCTCCAGCCTACTCACTCTGGCAAAGAAAAAGAGGTTTAAAAAAAGAGTCTTCCTGCTATTTAGCATTGTGGATCCATCCCACTAAGCACAGCCATGTGGTCACCCCTGGGCTTCCCATCACTGGAAGGGGCACTGGAGGGTCAGGTGGCCCCCGGGGAGAAAGAGGAAAAAGACATGTATGTGCCTGTGAGTAAAATACAAGAAAAATCTATTACGCAACGGCATGGAGAGTAAAGCAGTGCCACCTCCCTTTTAATATTTCAGTGGAAGCCCCCTGAAGCGGACATTTGGGCCAGCAGCGGCCGGTGTCCTGCTCCTGCAGGAGCCTGGAGGAGGATCCTGGCTCACCTGCTCCTGCTGGCACCCACCAGCCGGGTGTTCCCCCCACCAGCAGCCCTGCCCCTGGCTCTGCTGCTGCAACCCAACACCGCCTGCAAGAAAAACAAAAACCCACCACAACTCCCCGGTGAGCTCGGGATGGGCCGGGCGAGCTCTAAGTGCTTCGCTGGCCGGGGGCCAGGGCCCTCAGCACCGCTCAGTCTGGAGCCTGTCCCTGCCCTTCGCTGGCCATCCAGCCGCGGCTTTGCCCTGCACAGCCCCATCTCCATCGGGCTGCGGGGGGAATGGGGCAGACCCACCTGAGCTGGGCTTTGGCACCGGGGAGGAACTGGGGTGGCTCTCAGGCCACGCGTGTCGCACCCGTAAGGAACACGCCGCGTGCGGTCCTGCCCTTTGCATCCCCTTCGGAGGAAGCCAAGCACTCAGCCCAACCAGTGTCACATTAGTATTGGTGCTCAGAGTGACAACAGCTCAGCCTCTCAAGGCCACAAGCTTCCCTCCATCGACAAGCCTAAAGCAGGCACAGTAAGGGTGAACTGAACATCCCTGCTCCGAGACAGACGAGTTACCACATCCCCCTCCGCTGCTCAGCATCGGCTATCAGGTTTCCAGAGGAAGAGCCAGTGCCATTAACAGATGGCTTATCCAGACAGGACAGCAAGAAACCAGCTGAGGCCTCTCATTTGACCTTAACTGGTTTTTCAGAGGGTAGGGAGCATGGCTGAGCCACCCACGGAGGCCAACAATCACCAAAGCAGCAGCACCCTGTGCCCCAGAGCATCCCTCACCCCCTATGAACTAAAAGGCAATGCAGCCATTTCAGTTAAGCACTCAAATCCACCTAAAACATCCTTTCACTTCCCTTGTTGACCCAGGAAGGACCCATCCTGGTGCCAGGGGATCAGTGGGTCCCATTGCTCTTGTTGCTACAACACGCAGGTGGTACCTCTGCCTCAGGAAAAGAAGCAGGCAAAAAGCTATTTACTCCTCCAGACTCAGCTCAGCTGTGTCTCAGGTTGCTCTAACAAGGTGCTTCATCTCACCTGCATCAGCAAACAGGATTTTTTGCTCCAAGCCACTGGATTTTGCTATGAAGCAATTGTCTCAATATCACTACCCCAGTGCCAGCAAAATCCATGCAGAAAGCACCTTGGGAGGGGAGATGCTGGGGAAGAATAGCTCAGTGGGCTGGAGATGGGACAACGGGGCGTTCCTGGCTAGCCAGGGTGACTGGAGCTAGCCTGGATCCCGACTCAGATCCTGGCTCGCCTCTCAGCAATCCTGTCACTCAATGTGGACTGAGAGGATGTGGCAGGGAGCTTGAACATCACCTGGGAAGGGGCGGCAGTGCCAGCAGCGTGCCCCGGGCAGCCCACGCAGGGCACATGGGGATGTGCTGGCTGCTCTGTGGGCACCGGGGCTTCCTGCCCGAGCCTCTGCCTGCCCGAGCCTCTGCTGTGCCCCCCGGTCACATGTCCTGTGGCTGCTGAGCTCCTATTCCTCCCTCCCCTGTCCCCCCCACACAATCCTTATCACCTGCAGAGGAAGCTGCAGGAGATGTGCAGGGAGATTAGGAGATGCTGCTGAGAGGATGTGAGGAAGAGACCTCCCCTCCTCCACCCCACACATATCCCAGTTAGGGGCTGGAGCAGGGAGGCAGAGGTCCTGCCCAGACATTGCTTCTACAGGGCACCGTGGCCTTTTCCCAGGCTGCCTTGCCAGCATCAGCCTCATGCAGGTGGCCTTCAAGAGCTCTTGAACATCCTCTTGATGTGAGAATCAGAGGCAGCTGTGGGCTGGCAGCTGCCTAACCTGTTATCATCAGCACATCTCTCCTGCTCACCCTCAGCTGCAAGAAGATAGGCGTAAAAAACCAAAGCTGATCCTCCAAGTGAGCAAAGCAGGATGCTGCTACCTCACAGCCTCTGCCCACAGCCAGTGGGGAAACAGGCAGCAGATGGCAAATGCCAAGTGAGGGTTCCAGCAATCCTCCTGGAATGCGCTGGGGCTCCCTCTTGTCCTCCATGGAAATGTTGTCTTTGTGGACCTGTGGGGTTTTGTACCAAATCCCAAGCTGGGCATCCAGGGCTGCTGGCTGTACCCACTGCCACATGCAAGGCTGGCACCTCTGTGAGCCATGGACTTGCTGCAGTCACCATAAAGGACACAGGAACACATTTCCACCCCAAAGAGAGGCAGAGCGGCTCCAGCTGAGGCAAAGCCCCAGTTTCTGCTTCCACAGATGCTGCTCTGAAGACGTCGGTGTCCCTGTCCCAGATGAAATCAGGCTGGTGGCAGCCAGCAGAGACCCTTCAGTCATCGCCCTGAGAGACACAAAGTTCCAGTGACTCATCTGGAAAGGGGAAGCTCAGCACCGGTGCTCTGGACAGCCTGCCTAGGGAAGGCTCCCCAGTCCACCCCCGAGGTGACCTGTCTCCTGCATGGCATGGCAGGTTCCATCCCCCTCCGCCCTGCCGGGGTGAGAAATGCAATGACCTTTAAGGAGCAGAATAAACTGGAGGGAGGATGGGATGAAGATCTGTGTGCACAGCTCCTGCCTGTGCCACTCTTCCTTCCTCCAGGGAAGATCTCCTTACAGCTGTAAGGAGACCCAGAGGTGGGCAGGGACAGATTGATGAGGCATCAATACACGCTGTGCCTCAGCATGGAAGAGGGTGAGAGGCTGAAGGGAGCTGCTCTCTGGGCAGGTCCTTCATGGAAGGGCTGAACAGGGAACCCTTCTGTGCAAGGTCTCTGCACCCCTCTCCTGGACCTTACAGGGTCACTGATGTCCCCAGGCTCTCAGCCAGAGTGCTCACTGCCAGTGAGGGGAAGGGGATGGGACCAAGCAGATTGGCAGAAACCAAGTAGGACAGAAGGGCAGAGGTGGCAATCCAGCAGTTCTGAAAGCACAGCTCACAGCCTGACAGCCTGGCAGGGCCACTGAGGAAACCCTGGCAGAGGTGGATGTGGGGACCTGAGTGTCCAACAGCAGCAAGATCTCCTTGGAACATTTTGGAGATTTCTGCACTCAACAAAGGTGCCTTCCCAACTTTCATGCCATGGGGTCATGCCCTGTCACAAAGCAATTGGGGACAAGAGTTGGACATATTGTCCCCAGGACAGGGCACAAAGGCAAGGAGTGAAAACCAAAGGACAGAAAAGATTTGTCACAGTGGCAGCAAATGTCAGTGATGCTCAAATGCTGTGACTCAGTTTTCATCCACCCCACCAGATGATGCAATCAAGTTCCCGTGACAGCAATTTACAACAGAGATGCCTGCTGGCCAGGACCCTCAGTGGGCAGCAGGGAAATGGCTTGTCCCTGTCCCTACCAGGGCTTGAACTCTGCACTGTGAGGGCAACACTGGGAAGAGAAGGATGCAGATCCCATCTGCTGCAGAGCTGTTTGAGGTCACCACAACAGCCTGACCCCTTCCTATCCCATGCTCAACCCAAAAGCTGTTCTGAGACTGGCAGGCTTGAGTATTTGCCAGAGCACAGATGTGACTTCCAGATGTGTGTCCTCCCCTCGATCTCCCTCAGTGCCACTGTCTGCAGAGAGGCCCACGGCCTGGACCAGCTCAACTACTAAATGCAGAGGCACCTCCTCCTGTCACCTCCTCCTCCTTGGATTCTCCACCTGAGTGCTTCTACCCACCCCAACACCAACCAGACACAAAGTTACCAGAGCAGCTGCTGGAGAAATCAAACCTGTCCCAAAGTGGCTACAAATGGAAACAGTGACTCTCCTCTTCCCTTTCCACCAGATTTGCTCTATCTGCACTAACCACAACGGGACCCCCCAGGCTGGTTTCACCTTCCAATGCCAAGGCAAGATTTTGGGGGATAACCAGCCAATGGCACTTCCTTACAGCACCATCCAACTGAAGATGTCCAGGCACTGAGCAGACACTGTCCAAGCCACACACTGCCCTGGCACATGACAGCATTTTCAGTTTATGAGGGAGAAGCAGAAGCTCATGGTGATGGTGTGAAACCACTAGGAACTGGGTGGGTTTTTTTTTTTTTTTTTTTTTTTTTTTTTTAATGACCTCACCCGGGATTTATTTGGTCCCCAGAACCGGAGACCTCTTCCTGTTTGCACTCCAACCTGCTCCACAGTTCACATCAAACCTGATGTATCAAAGCTTCAAAAATGTAATTCCCTCACCTCTAGAGCTCTTCACAACGAGCCCCAGAGCCTGAGATGCTGGAGGTTACAAAGACAATAATCCAGCTAGCAGCAAGACCTTGAGAACAGGCTGACACAAAGCACTACAGGACATGTGAGAGATAGAAGAGCGAAAAAAAAAAATCCAATAAAAATCAATTTCTGCTGCTTTGGTGGGGCATAGAGACAAACAGAGCCAACTCCCCACTGCCCTTGCACTGCTTAGGGTCTGCTCTGGAATCAGTGACACAGCTTTTTGGTCTTCTGAAGCTGAGGAGGGCTGTGAGCTGGCAGGAATTAACAGGATAAGGACTGCAAGCTCAGGAGAGAAGGAGGGTATCCAGAGTGCCCTGGAATCCTGGCAAGAGGAGCCAGACATGGATGAGTGATGTCTAAGAGCAAGTATCCAAGCACAGGAGCTTGGAGAGACAAGGCAGCAGGCTCTGTGTTCTGCTCTGATGAGCCAGGGGCACGAGAGCCTCACACCAAGAAGGACCTTGACAGGCAGTGTCCAAATGCTCAGCAAACAAACCCAGCCAGCCCCTGCCCCACCTCCTGGCAGCTGGGAAGCAGGTTTATGGGGCACAGATCTCCAGGGCAGGGAGCCAAGGAGGTGAAAATCCTCCCAGACATTCCCTGCTCCCAGCACGGCCAAGCCCCCACCTGCAGCCAGCCCTGTGATCTGACCTGGGCTGAGGATTACTCCAGCAGAGGTGAGGAGGAGCAGGAGGAGGGATGAAGGATGCACTGGCACATGCAG
Source organism: Anomalospiza imberbis (assembly GCF_031753505.1). Taxonomy (NCBI): domain Eukaryota; kingdom Metazoa; phylum Chordata; class Aves; order Passeriformes; family Viduidae; genus Anomalospiza; species Anomalospiza imberbis. The sequence goes on along the minus strand of NC_089697.1, from coordinate 5,200,158 downwards.
GGGGGATATCCTTTAATCACCACACCATCAGCACTTCTAGGAGCAAGTAAACAGGAAAAAGATCTCAAGCAGCTGTTGTGCCCAGCGTCCCCGCAGAGCGCAGCCTGCAGTGACAGCCGTCCTGGATGTGGCGATTTCCAGCTCTGCCTGGTGTGGTCCTGCCACGGGTGATGCTCAAAGGGAGCAGGATGGGGCTCTGCATGGGATCCCAGGAGGAGAGGAGCACAGGATACCACAGAGGGAATCAGAGGAGCTCCAGCAAAGATGGAGAGCAGGACAGCTGGAGCAGCTCCCAGAGTCAGGAGGCAGCAGAGCACCCACAGCATGGCTGTGTGTCACCCAGAGCACAGTGGCCCTCCTGCACCCATGCCTCCAGGCACCGGGATCCTGGCTGTGCAGGGGACACACCACACATCCAGCTCGTGGGGGATGGAGTTTGGAGCTAGCAGAAATGGCAACCTTTGTCCCTAAGATACTTCAGCCAGCAGGTCACTTCCCAAAGGACCACGACTGGGAAGGCAGGAGTCCTGCACACCCCTCCATACGGATAAAGGCTGGGGGTGGGCTGCAAACACAAGGCAGCACAGCTCTGGGATTCCATATATTAAGGCAGGGAAAAAAAAAAAAAAAAAGAGTCATATTCCAAGAAAAAGAAAATAAATGTGTTTGTAATGGGTTGGGGAAAAAACACAACCTGTAAGTCACAGTCCTGCCCCTTCTGCTGTGGCTTTTGGCCACTGCATCCCTAAGGCCAGTGGGCAAAGAGCTCAGCAGAACATCTCACATCACAGGAGATCATGTGCTGGACCATGACCTTCCCTGGGATGATTTTAAACCAGCACCATGGGTTTGCCTGGCTAGGACAGCCAGGAACACTCTGGGGCGCCCTACTGACAGCACAAGGAGGGACTGACCAAAACCTCAGAGCCACAAATGTTTAAAAACAGAAGGCAGGACCTGCAGAAGAAAACAAGGGAGAGGTTCATCCCAGATTCTGGAAGGCTTTCCATGGCTCCCCAGCCAGCCAAAATCACGACCCCAGATCAGGCTAAAGAGCCACCAGACCACAGCAGAGATGGAGCTAAAAAGCAGTTTGAAAATCACAGAGACTTTCAGAGTATGGGCTGGCAGCATCCTAAAGCTCTGCTGATTTGTACAGCCATAGTGTGGCCAGCTTCTGCTAGAGACATCAGCCCATGGCTGTTTGGGTGCTCCAGAATCCTGAATCCTCCTGCCATCCAGTGTATCAAGGTGTTCAATAGATGACAAGGACAGATCGAGAGCCAGCAAGGTGCTCAGAGATAAGGACACCTGGGACAGGAGGCATGAGCCTGGCAGATCAGAAGCAGACAGCCCTGGCCTAGAGTTCCAAGTGCCGGGGGAACTCCAGAAAGGCTGAAAATTCTCAGAAATGAGGAAGTTTCTCATTGGAATCAGTGTCAAAAAGCTTTTTCCATGTAAAACAGCACTTTGTTTAAAATAAGAATACTCAAAACTTAAAGACTGAAACCATTTAGAAGAACAGCTTTTTGCAGCACTACAGAGTCCCTTTAGGAACCATGTCCCTTCCTGAGGGCTCTCCCTGGTCTGGAGGACACTCTCCCACCATGGTCTGATGTAACACCTCCGGCAGCAAAACCACGCTCGGTGGAACAGATGAGCAGGGAGAAGCCATGAGATCAGCCAGGCAGCCACCCCCGTGCAGGCAGGACAGCCACTGGCAGGGATGGGCTAGATGTTGAACTGATCTCATATGGGGCACCAGCAGCAGCCACCACCACGACCAAGTGAGCTGAGCACCCCCAGATGTCAGGCACCACACAGCCCTCTCCATACAGCTGCTGTGCACCTGCTGAACACACAGAGCTGCTCTCTCCTTTTATCCCTCTCTAGACAGGTATCCCTCTAGTTGCTCTATTCCAGCATCATCTTCCACCATCCACTTGCCAAGCCTGTTTGGCTAAGGGAAAAGAGGGAGGATGTGGGGGGGGGAACTTTCCAAAAGCATTGTAAGAGCTTCAAAATTTTCTGATTTCTACTGCCCTTAAACCTCAGAGAACACTAGAAAAGTAAAAATTCTTCTCCACTGACTTCACCCATTTCCTTCTACTGTATGGTAAGGTGCAGCCAATGGTTCTTAAACTCGGAGCTGCTCGGGTTTTCTGTGCTCAAAGGCCCACACCTCCTCACCACATGCTGCAAGTTCTTCCTGGACTCCCCACACCCTCCTTCACTGTGAGCTTTACACTGGGTCTCACAGAAGCTGCAGCAGCTCAGGAGCAGGGACACAGCACAGGGGCTGGCTGCAGCCCTGCCAGGCCACACAGCTCCTAGAGCCACTGTCACACACCTCTGAGCCCAGAACCACCAGCCCAGCTCTCGGCTGACCCAGCATTAGGCACAGACTGTCACTGCTGGCCTCTTCACCTACCAGACCACAGCCCACCACCAGTGTGGTGCTGCAGGACAGCAATCCCAGGCTGATCTCAAAGGATGCTCACAGCTCCTGCCAGCCTGTCCCATGGCCTGGATGGGATGCTCAGCACAAACTGTCTGTCAAGCCAACCCCAGCAGGATCCCACTTCGGCAGAGACAGAGGAGTTGGACACACAATCAAATGTATTCCACTTCCAGCAGCTTCTGAAGCTGCCATCCAGAGGCTGAGCTGCTGCAGCTCACCAATAAGCCTGCAACTCAAGCAGAAGTTTGTGTGATGTAGCCAAAACTGTAAGTGAGTTTCTGTTCTGAGAGCTCCTGCTCCATTCCAAGTGTTCCCAAGTTTTACATCCTGGCCAGGCTGCCCATCACAGCACACTCTGACGTGGGTCAGTTCCAAAAGGACACAACAGCCCCAGTGCTCTCTGGAGGGGACGGTCCCAGCCAAAGAGCAGTGCCCAGGCTCCCAGGAACACAGAATTTACACCAAATCTGCTCTCCTGGGCAACTCACTGGCCAAGCCTGCCCTACCACAGGCAGCACTTGGGGACTGGGACCTCAGGGCTGCTCAGGGCTGGGGACTTTAGCACTGACTCAAGGCTGCAGAGCCTTTCCTCCTGTGTCTGCAATCTGTAAGATATGCAGGTCACACGCCTGCTCACAGAGGCAAGGGACAGGCCATGGGCATCCTGACAGTCAGCATGTCCTGGGGGTGTTCACAGGGCAGCCACTGCCATCAGATAAGGAGCCAGCAAACGCTCTGAGATAAGGATGACCATCCCCACCACCCCCCCCTGTGCAGGCAAGGCAGCTCAAACAGAGCAGCAGAGATCCCAGACTGGGCTGGGCAGCTGCTGGCTCAGCTCCTCAGCGTGGAGATGGGGCACATTGAAGTCCTGTATGAAACCCCACAACAGAACAGCCCCCAGTGATGGGAGGTGACGGAGCTGAGCGTGGCACCTCTCGGCACACGCTCTGCAAGGCCAGATGCTCAGATCCAGCTCACTCAGGTGCTCCTGCTGCCACACATGGTGTCCAGCCATGGCAAGGAGAAAGCCAAGCCCTAAAAAACTCAGCCCCTTGATCTTGGTGAGAAATAATCAGTCCAAGACTTTGCAAAACCTCTCCAGCACATTCTAATTAGTGGGCTTGAACCCCATAAGCCAATTCCTTCCACGTGGCTGACTGGCAGAGGAAGGAACCAGATGGATGGATGACGTGGGTGCAGGTACTAGAGGAAAACGCCAGCCAGCCAACTTCCAGCTGCTCTCCAGGTTGCAGAGAAGCTTTTGAGATGCCAAGGGAGGAGGTAACATGTCTTACTGCATGGGGAGGGGTTTTCTAACCTGCTCCTCCTGGAAGATGCTACCAAGAGTAAAACTGGGATGACAAAGGGATGCGAAGCGAGGGAAGAGGCTGTTTCAGTTTGGAGGTGAAGGCAGAGCTGAGCTCACTTGCTCTGTGGGTAGCACAAATGTCCTTGTTAGCAGGAAGGGGGACACCAAAAACCTGCCCTCAAGAAGCTCCCACAGCAGAGCGTCGCAGGGGAAGCTTCAGCCATCCCAACAGTCACAAGCCACGCTCTCCCCTTCCCACCCAAGCTCCAGGCACCTCGGGGGGAGCTCCCTCCTCCCATTCCTGCCCACTGCAGGGGCTGCATCCTGCGTCCATGGGTGGAGGAGCAGGAAGGGACCCTCCGGTGCAGGAGCCACCCTGCACCCCAAGAGGAGCTCACTCTGAAGTTATTTTATCCTTGAAAACCATTTCTGGCTCACTCGCTTCTTAAGAGCTCCAAGCTCCTCAGCTTAAGGAAAAAAAACATAATTAAAGAAGCTGTGCCCCAGTGGACTAATGAAAGAGGCTGGTGCTTGAAACAGCTGAGGCGAGTACGAGCCACACTTCAGAGCCACTTTGCATTAATATTTTACAGCTCATTTCTTTTCTTTTACACGGGATGGTTTTTCTCCACCTCCAAGGGACTGAGCTCATTTCACTGAAAGCAAGAATGCAACCAGGGTTTTTGTGAGGTAGTTTTTTTTTTCCTACTCTTTCTCCCCTATAAAACAAACATCTGCTCCAAATTTTCAGCTCACTCTCTGAGCAAACTCTCTGAATTTTCTGACGTGTTTCAAGGCAAACAGTTCAATTTGAAGCTGGCCTATAACCCCCCCCCCCAGCATGAGAAGGTAAGAATGCAAGACCCTTTTTTATTAAAAATAAAGAATCAGTTAACACAGGAAGTTTAAAAGAAAATAAATGCATGAAAGACAACTGACTTGAGGGATTAGCTCTACTTTGCTCTGGGTGCTTAACAAAAAGAATAGAAAATTATTAGCACTCTTCCTATTGTAGCAGCCAGGCCCTCTGCAGAGTTGATTAGCAAGAAAGCAATGCGTTGGTAATTAAACCTGGCTGGAAGCCTATGAATAAAAACAAGTATTAATTGAAAAAAAAAAGGAAAAAAAGGCTTTTTTTTTTTTTTTGGCACAAACCTGGATTGCATCTTGCACAGTTTTGAAGAAGTACAGGAGAAGGAGGCAACTGCTTTGGAAAGGGAAAGGCTTCCTGCCCAGGGGAGCTTACCCCTCCTCCCCAGCCCTCAGCTCATGGAGATTCCCGTCACTCCGGAGCGAGCTGAAGAGCTCAAGGAGGAGCAGGGTCCTGTCCAAGAGAAGAGGCTCTCATGTGGCAGCCCAGCTGGCTGGAGGCCCTGCTGCCCAGCCAGAGCTGCTCACGGAGGGCAGACGTGGGGGACACACACAGTGTCTTTATGCAGCGCTCACAAAGCACTACACAAGGGTCACAAAGCAGGGGACGAGGAGAGGGCTGTCACACCAGCCACACTCTCTGCTCTCCGTCCCCCAGCACCTCCTGGCTCGTGGGCAGGCAAGGCTGGGCAGCTCCATGGTGGCCAGTGAGGTCAGCTGGTTACCTGTCCATCTCCAGCACATGTGGTGATGCCACCCAACCCTTCACAGAATCATTAGGGGAGGAAAAGTCCCCATCCAGTCCAACCACCAACCCAGCACTGCCAGGTACACCACTAAACCATGCCCCAGGTGCCACATCTGCACAGGCTCCTCCCCAGCCAGCAGCCCCCTGTCCTACCTCACTGCTGTTAGGAGATGCTGAAGCACAGAGAGACCTTCATCCTTAAGTGCCAAAAGTTCCTTGCAGAGGTCAGTCAGACCCTGCTGGCTTCAGTAACTTGAAATAAAGGTGGCACGTCACCTCTGGGCACGGCAGCATGGCAGAGTGAGGAACTCAGACTGACAGCACCAGGCTGTTGAGGCACCAAAGGCACAGAGGACAGGGGTTCCCTGGACCTCTCTCCAGCAGTGGGGTGACCTTCAGCCTGATCAGGCTCTGCTCTCCTCTAAGCTCCACATCAGTGTGCACAGAAAGCCAAGCACCACCCAAACATTGTTTTAAGGCAAAGACTTGGCTGCCTGTTGCAGCCCGCCAGACTTCAGCAGAGATCAGAAGTACTGACAGACCAGCCCCCGCAGATCCTGGGGCAGCAGCTGCTCCATGACACCTCTGACAGTGATGGCAAAGCTCCAAAATGAGCACCACCACACCGAGGAACGATGGCAGTGGCTGTGCCCAGAGCCCTCTCCTCCTGGCACACTGCAGCGTTAGCCCACGTGCTAGAGGCCACCTGCAGATGAGCCAGCTGACCTCTGTCACTTCATGCACTGCCCACCATGCAACAGGAGCTTCCCAAGCTGCAGCCACAGCTTTCCAACACTGTCAGCCATGGAGCCAGGTCCCCCATCCTTGCCCATCCCTCCCTGGGACAAATACACATCTCCTTTCTGCACAACCCACCAGGAGCAGAGAAAGGAGCACAGATCCGCTATAGTTAGTATCCATGGAGACAGACCTCTCCAAGACATGGCCATCCACACAGACATGTCCTGAGCCCAAAACCTCCGTATGTGATACACTGTGGATGTTCGCCTGTTCTGAAATGGATAAAACCCCAGAATCATTCCTACTTAGACATTTAACGTGTATCCAGAGTAGTCCAAACTCCCTGGTGGTCTCCAGCTCTCAAGAAACACAAGAACATCCATTACTGACCCATGAACACAGCAATCTTGGACCTGTAAGTCCCCAGACACCGTTTGGTGAAGATGCTGTTCCATGAGAAGGAACATCTCACCTCCTGACAGCTGGCTACTCTCCTCATAGTGCAAGCTGAGGCCAAACCAGAACCACCACAAAAAGTAAAACCCAGTCTTCCTACCAGCCCCAACCTACTGCTCCCTATGCTGGCATGGCTTGTCTTCATGGGGACAACTGGATCAGTCATTGCCCATGGTTGGCACTACCCTGCACTGGAAGTGATGAGCTCAACTCCAGATTATTCCCCCTCTGGTTCCCACCATGGCCGTGGCAATGTCGACCTCAGGGGGATGAGCCGGGAGGGGAATACCTTGAAGTGAAGCTGTCACACACCTGGCTTTTCCCAGGCATCCTCTTTCTGCCCAGAAAGCACATCCAGATAAAAATAGGGAAGCTGGCCAAGAACCTAGTACTGCTGGCCATCGATCCCATGGCTTTGCCTTGCCTGCCTAGAAACCGAGGCACTATTTGTGTACACAGGCTGGTATTTCCAGCTGGAGCCCCACAGTTCTGTCCAGGAAGTGTTAAAGCAAAGCTCTGCTCCTCAGCCCTGCAAGCTCAGGGTGCTGGGTGACACCAGAGGAGGGGACTGAGGACAGGGTGAGTTGCTCTGGTGAGAGAGGATGCTGTGGGGAAAGCATCTGGTATCAGAGAGATGGGGCTGAAGATACAGCAGCTCTTCAGCCTGATGTCCTCTGTGTCCAGCAAGGCCCACCTGGCCACTTGGGAGGGTCACACGTAGTGTGGGAACACCACGAGCATTGGGAGGCACACATGGGGAGCCCAGAGCCCAAAACCACCAGCCAGACACCGTGCCTGTGCACAGTAGAGAGGCCCCAAGGAATTTTCCTCTGTGACATTAAAAGAAACACAATCATCTCGGTCCCTAGAACACTCTCTTTGCTTTCTCTGCCCTTGGATGTCTGCACAGCACAAGAATTCCTTGCAGCCATGGCTTTATCATTGTCAGGCCCACAGTTCTGGTACAGAAACTGAAGTTCTCCAGATTTCCCCCAAAGGTTACAGGGACACACCTAGGTCTGTCCCCAGGAACAATCACCCATGCAGACACCACTGGGGACCTCTGTCCCCCATGGGCACACGTGGGCTGTGGGCTCTGCCCAAGACCAGAATCTCCCCAGCAAAACCAACATTTACTCTGCCTGAGTTTGAGAACAACTTAAGCCCAGGGTCAATAAAATGCTGCTCTCTCCTCCCTCTCACACTGCCTCATCACTCCCACAGGCCATTCTGGGAAAGAGATGGGGGAGCTTCACATCCTCATGATGCTAAAGACTCCCTCCAGATCTGCCTGCAGACACCACAGGGCAGAAGGTAGAGGACTCGAAGGGTCTCAGGGCAAACCAAAGCCCCAAACTAGCATTACTAGCATTTTGTGGACCTGCCACAGAGATGTGGCCACCATCTCTATGCCCTTTCCTCATCTAAGCCCCTTGTACTAACAGCATCCCAGCTTTCCATCCTGGACCAGCAGCACTTGCCAGGAGAGATGACAACCCCTCCCTGGCCTTGCTGGGCCTCTGTCACATCCCTCAGCATGGGGAAGGCCAGTGCCACAGCCAGCACCAGCTCTCCCACCGCCTGGCCTTCATGCACGTCCCCTCTTCCTCATGTCCCACACAGAACAGAGACTCTGTCCTCGTGCTGCTGCACACAGGGGCAGGAAGGACAATTGAAGAAAACCTGGGAAACCAACACCAAGTTTAAGAGTGCAGAGCATACCAGATCTCACCCCCTTCCCACCTTACGCCCATGCATAAGAAACCTGGTTTTACACTCAGGTTTCTTACGCATCCTTTCCTCTGTCCTCCTTGTCCCCATCCAGCACAGGAAGCCGGGGCTCACCTGACCCTGTGCCATCATCGTCGGGCTGATGCGCAGAGGGCAACGGGGAAGAGGACGGAACTACAGCACAATATTTTGGGTTTGTTTTCCTACTGTTTAACCTTTTCCGTTTGGTCTCATCTGTTGCTCCGAGGTGCAACCGCAAAAGGGCTCACACTAATCCTGCCTTCCTTCTGAGGTTCCCTACAGCCCTTAGGTGCTGCCCGCCAAGGCACCACCCGGGAAAACACCGCGTTTATCCCAGGGGAAGTTTGGTGCCGAACAGGGATGCGGAAAGTTGGGAGGCGGCGCTGGGCGGGGGCAGCGGCGGTACCGGCCCGCGCATCTCCCGCGCATCCCCCGCGCACGGGGCGGTCGGGGTCGGCCCCACGCCGGGACCCGGACCCCTCTCCGCCCCCCAGGCTGCCCGCGGGGAGATGCCGGGCACGGAGAGCCTGGAGGTTCATTATTTTCCTTTTTTTTTTTTTTTTTTTTTTTTTCTCCTCCTCTCCTCGCCACCGAGCCCCGGCGCTCCCCGAACGGCGGCTCCCGGGAGGGCTCCGGCCCCGCAGCCCCGCCCGAGGGAGCGCAGCCCCTGTGCCCCCCTTCCCGCCGGGCTCCCCCGCCGCGCACTCACCGGCCCCCTCGACCTTCTCGGAGCCGCGGCTCCAGGTGACCTGCCGCGTCTCCAGCTTCACCTGGAAAGTTTTCCGCTCGGGTCGCTGCGACTTTTTGGAGTAGAAGAGGGTCATGACGGTGCCCACCTCCAGGCTGCGGCAGAGCTGCACCGCCTCCGCCTCGCTGGGCGCCCCGGGGCCGGCTCCCGGCCCGGCCGCCATCGGCGCGGCGAACAAAGGGGAGCGGGAGCGCCCGAGCCCCGCCGCGCCCCGCGCCGCCACCGCGGGAGGGGAGCAGAGGAGGCGGAGGAGGAGGAGACGGAGGAGGAGGAGGAGCGAGGAAGGAGGAGGGAAGAGGGAGGAGGGAGGGGAAGGGGCGGAGCGTTGCCGGCGCGGGGGCGGGCGCGGACGCGCAGCGCGGGGGGGACGCGCACCCGGTGCTGCCGGCCCAGGGGCTCGGGGGCCGGAGCATCCCCGCCCAGCGGGTCCCCTTGCCTGGTGCGGGATGCCAGTGCCACAGACCACCCAGCACGCCTAGGAACTGCGCGACCCTCCGCACCATGGCACGCCTGGGGGACCGGGGGCTCTGCACCCCATGGCATGCCTGGGGGACCACCCTGCACCCCGCAGGTCCCCCGTGGGCCACACAGCCCGCAGGACACCTTAGGGCCCCCGCACCCACAGCAGGGTTTGCATGGGGTGGCACATGTGGAGTCCCAACATTGCGTGCCATAGTAGCTTTTCCTGGGGACAGAGCCCTCCGTATGGCTGGCGCCGTGGTGTGGCTTCTTGATGAAGCCAGGTCTGCGTTTGCTGTAGTTTTCTCCACGCAGATCCCAGCTGGATCTGTGCTGGCATGGGAAGCAGGACCGGGCTTGCAGGGTGGCCTGTGGCATCCCGCCCGTGGGGGACCTGTAGGGAGCCGGGGGTCACTGGACACTCTGCAGCTGCTCTCCGGCCCCACAAAAAAACAGGGTTAGAGACCACACAAAAGCAGAGTTAGCGAGGGGATAAGTGGCTGAATTGGGAAGCGTTTCAGTGCAGTTTGCTCCATTCATATGGTTAAAGCCTGTGATTTCCCTTTCTGTGTGCCACTGACCTTCTTCCCCGTGTCCTCCTTTACATCAGGACATCCCATGGCACACGGTGCTCAGGCTTTCCCTGAGCTCAGGCTTTCCCTGAGCATTTATATCTATAAATGTATAAATATGGGTTAATGCTTGGACCTGATGGTCTTAGACGACTTTTCCAACTTTATTGATCCTATGATTTTTTTTCTTTTTTTCAAACTTCATGATTCTGTGAATACACACAAGTACACACAAGTGTCCACAGGCCCATGGCAAGGCAGCCTGTGCTCAGCAGCCCTTATCTCACCCCCCCAGCTCACAGCTGGGACTGGGAGGGGCGTCATCTTCTTAGTGAAGGCCCATCCCTGAGTGGATTCCACGTGTGAGCAGCTCTCTCTGTCCTACTGCTCCACCTGCCTCCACAGGGACATTCCCCAGCACACACACCTTCACACACAGTAGGAGCCCTGTAGGGTCGTTTAGGATCCTACCTGGTGCCTGGGCATCAAACAGGTAAGGTGAGAGCCTAAACCTGCCCTGATGGAAATGAGCAGTGTACGACAGCACTGTAAGGATGCTGGGGATGTGCCCAGCTGAGCCAGAGCTACTGGAGCCTGCGCTCGGTGCTGGCACAGCACTCCGGGCCTCATTCTCTCCGGGGTGAGCTGCCGTGGCCGCCGGGGAAGTGGCTCCTGGCTTGTGTAATGGCCACACTTGGGACCGGCAGGAAGCAGCCGGCTCCCAGTGGTCTTAAAATAGCTGAGCATTATGGGCACACCCTTGTTTTTGAGGGCAAAACCTGAGAATGGAGTGTGGCCATCGAAGAAGCAGAAAAGGTAACTCCCTTGTTCCCAAACACTGCCTGTTCCTGCTGATGGAGAGCACCTGGCAAGGTGCATCCTCATCTCGGAGCTCGGGGTGGCTGAGGCCAACACGTGGAGGATGTGGTTTACAATGGAGCTGTTTGCAATGGATATTTTTTATTTTCTAAGTTTGACTGATCATCTTTTAGCCTTGCATTAGCTCTCTGTGTCTAAGATGCTGCATGCCAAGGAATTCCTCTGTTTAATTTGACAGCACAGGAAATTTGACAGCCCTTGTGTGCCTGCTGCCTGTCAGCCCCATTTGGTGGTCCCAGCTCCTGTACCAGCCAGGCTGTGAACAATCATCCACACCCCTCAGGGCAGCAAAAACTTCCATTATGTTCCTGTTTTGCTTTTGAAGAAATTCCCAGGACTGTGTTCATCATGTGGCTGTGGAAGCCTGCGGGTTCTGCAATCTCCCCTTGCCAACACCTCAGGGAAAAGGGGGATTTTCCCCTCGGAGTGGCCCCAGCACCTCCCCCTTCAGAGTTCCGAAGCACGGGATGCCATCCCCCATATCCTGCAGGATTTGTGGAGCAGCTGCGTCCTCCCACCGGCAACAGGCCAATGGCCAGGTGACCTCTGGCTTTAGGACAGCCCCAGGCATGCTCAAGGCCCGGGGACAAAATCCAGGAACACAGCACTCCGAGCCCACCCCACAGGCGAGTGCGGGCGTCCCTGCAGCCCAGCATCCCTCTGACCAGTGTCTGGGAACGGATGCATCCCTCTCCTGCCCTGGGGACCACGCACTGAGAGGACGTGCCTGATGCTCAACCAAAGAGGTGCAGTCCCTGGGAGAGATGCTTCTCTGCGGGTTATTTATTCATTCCTGCCTGCTCTGTGCTGCCTGGGCTGGGTACAACACCAGCCGAGAAAATCAGCTCGGGGGAAGAGCTTCCGTGGTGCTGCAGGGAGCAGGACGTGGAAGGCCCCCAGGGAAGGCGGTGCGGAGCTGCCCGGGCCGGTGTTGGCAGACACAGCGCAGTGCTGTGCCGGGGATGGGATGGGAAGCAGAGCCGCCCGGGGCCCTGGAGCTGCTGCGGATGCTGGCGCGGTGCCGGCCCCGTGCCGCACGCTCTCCGGGGAGCTGGGCAAAGCGAGCCCGCAGGCTGCCTCCCCCACAGCCCCTGCCCCTGCCAGGCATTGCAGGTTCCCTCTGCGTGACAGCCAGCACCTGGTGAGAAGCCCACTGCAGCTCCGGGCTCCTTGTCCCCCTCCCCAGTGCTGCGCACACACTTTTTTAATATCGAATTCACCTGGTTTCAATTTTCAACCCTGGAATCCTTAAGGCTTCAAGGGGGATGGGGCTGCATCCTGCAGGGTTTTGCACCTCCCCCTGGCCGCCAGGCCCTCCCTGTCCATAGGCCTGTGCTGCACAAGATCCAGTTCAAAGCTACATTTGTGCCCTCTCCACCGGTCATGCCGCTGCTGCCTCAGTTTCCCTGGCTGCCAAACACGGGCCCTGTTGTGGGGGTGGTGGCGCTGGGGCAGGCGAGCACAGGCGCAGCCGTGGAGGGATGCAAGACAGGATGTGGCACGTTTGTGGCCATTTCTCTGTTTGCACAGTGAGTCAATGGGGTCTGGGAATTCTCCGTGGAAAGCGTGGCGTGTGTGGTCCTCACCATGCTGGGCCACAGGCAAAAACACCGATTAAACCCTCCTCTGTCCCCTGCCCAGGACAGAGCCTGTGCTCCCCAGTGCTGGGAGGGAGCAGGATGAATTTTCAAGGGTGGGTTTTGCACCAGCATCCTTCTCCTTCTTGCTGACAGAGAGGCACAACATGCTCCATCCATCCTGGACGTCAGCCTGGCCTTGCACTTCCAGGCGGACACAGATCTCCCACCCCAGCATGCCCAGGGAGAAGGTGGATCTGCCAGCAGCAATGCTGGGGTGGGGGACCCCCTCTGTGAGAAAACATCCCTTCCCACTGAATTCCACAATTCCCTGGTCAGTGGTGCAAGATACTGGAATGTGGAAGATACGGGATAATTGGGCCAGGTCTGCAGGCGGGAAGGAGGGCTGTATAAATAGAAATGATATTTTTACAGGCTGCATTGTTCGGGCACGGGCAGGCCGGGAGCACAACGAGCCCCTTTTCCCTCCCCACTGGCATTTTCGCCGCTGCACCTTGGAAAGGCCCCAGAGAGCAAACGGCAACTCCTGCCAAACTCCAAGTTTGTGCAGCCACAACAAAGTGCCTGAAGATCGCAGCGAGCAGCAGGAAGCCCTGCTCAGGGCTGGCTGCCCAGAGGCTCCTCAGCTGGCTGAGCCTGACCCCACAGCCACCCTCGGGGGTCTGGGAGCCCACCCCAGCTCTGGGGTCACAGGGAGGTGCTTGCAGAGGAGCCAGGGCTGTGCCTGCTGCACAACCCCCAAGGACACCAGGCCAGGGCTGCTCCCAGTGCCAGGGAGGAGAATGCAGCCATCAGCCTCATCACCTGTGTGCTTGCCGAGCCTCCCGCCCTTGCCAGCCATGAAGGGGAAGGAGCTGCCCTCCCTCCATCCTGCTCTGTGCAGAGGGCTGGGGCTGAATAAAAGGCAGCAGAGAAACCAGGACGAGCAGCTCTGGGGTCGCTGCAGCCCCCAGCTCCTGCTGCCTGCTCTCCTGGGCAGGGCTTCCCCCAGGGCAAAGCAAACTGAGCTGTGCCCGCATGGAAAGCCACAGTGGGCACCACAGAGGGGGCAGCACAATCACAGCAAGGCTGGGATGGGCACATCCTTCAGGGAATTCCTGCTGGGGCTGGGAATTGCACCCCAACATCTCCCCCAGCCCAGCGACCACGGGGGCCTCACATCCAGGGCTGGAGGTGAAAGAACACAGAGACAACGACACTCAGTTAAGTTGTAGGAATTTATTTTAAATAACCTACAGTTGATTAAAAGGGAATTCATGATAAAAATAGAAGATACTTGTTGAGGAAAGGCTGCAGGAAATGGTCTTGCACACACACTACGCTAACAATGCCTCTAAGACTAATGATTATAGCAAAAAAAGGTTTCACATTAAAATTCTGCTTTTTAATTTTTAAAATTTTTTTACACAATTACAAAAGAAAAAAATAAAAGCCCTAAAATCTTGATTATTTTCCTTTTTGGACCAATGCTCATTTCCCTCGAAATTTATTGACCTGTGAAACTTCTTTTTACACAATAAAATCTTTCAAGTAAAAGAGGGGAGTGGGGCTTAGAAAAAAAGGGGGAGGGAAAAGGTAAAACAGTCTGACAAACCTCAGAAGTAGATAATTCTTGGAAGTGTACAGAGTGTGTTCAGAACAAAGGGTGATGGGAATGTCATTTGTTTCCAATTTCACTTGTCTTCAAATTCCACACACATCTTTCCATCACACGGCCCCCTCCCCCCACCCGCTCCCAAACCTACACGATCTTTAAGATCATAAAGAAAGAAAACTGTTTAAATATTTTAAAATAATTAAAAAGAAATAAAAATTCACATTTAAAATAGGAACACTCAAGTCAGGAGGCCGATTTCCCATCATGATTTGCTCTGAACAAATGTGGTGGATATTTGTAATTCATGTTCCAATGCCACGACTGTTTCAGGTGACAAATTGAAAAAGATTTGGGTATTTCCATGACTATAGTGACAGCTGTAACAGGTGCGTTGGGTTCCTTAAATTTTGTTTATTTGTTAAATTCTGAAATGGGGCGGGAGGGGAAGGGCAGGGGTTAAGGAGTCCATTTTCTATTAAAATATAGAAGTTATTGCAAAACCCTAACTGTAAAAACGCACCAATATAATTGGATTTTGTATACAGTAGCTAAAGATTCCCACGCTCTCAGTGTGATGGTGAATTTGCCTGGCGGAAGGTTGACAAATCCCCCATCCACTTGCCCTGCCTCAAGAGAAAAACCACACAAACCAGACAGCTAGAATTTGGATCTCTGAAACATTTTTAAATAAGTTGTCCATAGGACAACTGGCTCAGCTCCTTTAAGATATTTCCAGGTTATGCTTTCTGCAAGATGTTGGCTGTTTTATCTGATGCTCACTTGCCCCTTTCCTCCCCCTTCCCCAGCATCCAAGGACAAGTAAGGCTCACAGTTTATCAATCTCCCTAAAAACCAGGCTACTCCCTTTTCCCATAAAATTCATCTCAATAAAAACAGGTTAAAACTCATAGTCTTCCTCTGCCATGTCGATAGCCCAGGCAAATTTCTCTCGTTGGGTTTTGTTATAAATCTTCTCTATAGGAATTCCCCACTTCTTACACCTGCAGGAGAGGAGATGCTGTTAGAGTTAGGGATAAAAGGAAGGCCAGAGACCCTGCCCTTGTTGCTATGTGGGGGACGGGACAGAGGTGAAGAGGTGGGGTGGGTCACCCCAGCATACCCCAGGCAGGGCCTTACCAAGCAACAGAGATCCTGGGATCCAGATAGTTGAGTTTGGAGGTGCCCAAAGCAATCTGCTTGTTCTCCTCCCTATCTGTAGCCTGAACCTCCAGCTTCATCAGTTGCTCCTCGATCCTCTGCACTGCTTTCTTCTTGCTCTCCACTGTCCTGGGGCGGCAAAGAACAAAGCACTGAATTCCTAATGCCCTGCCAGCACTGCAGGAACCCAAAGGGACTCTGCTCAAGGTAAGCAATGCCACCAGCCACACAGGGCAGCTGTGTCAGCACAGATGGTGACAACACACTCAGCACATGCAATTAAGAACTGACATTTTCCAAGAGGCAGAGCAGGAATCTTAAGCAGCACTTTTGTTTTAAAGGGTTGGAAGCAACAGCCTGAACTGTTCTGATGCTACACCCACTCCCACACCAGCCCATCTATCCCTCAGCAAGTCATGCTGTGATCCTGCTTCCAGAGCTCCTGTAACTCAGCTCCCCGTGGCTGCTCTGCAGAGCCCACACGGAGCCCCAGCACACGGTCTGTGCCGTGGGCTTCCAACGGGGAGCGTGGAACTCAGGGAGGTGCCTGTGCAATGAATTGATTAATTAATTGTGCGAGCCAGGAAGACAGCAATGCTGCACATTGGTCCTGGGCAGCAGTGGGGTGGGTGAGCACTGGCAGGGCTCAGCATGAGTGACCACGTCAGGAACTGCAGGTCAGACCACGCCGCAGGTGGCCATTTCTTCATGCACAGAATGAAAAGGGCAAAAGAAAGCCTTCCCAAGTCACAGGCCAGGAAAGTGGAATACAGGGTGTAGGGCTCCTTCTGGGAGCATTGCACAGCCCAGTAACACCAGCCTTACTTTTTAGACTTCTCATCCCTCCGGACCTTGGCATCAGCTTTGGCGCTTTTCAGTTCCCTCCTGGCATCAGCTAATTGCTCCTTCTTGGCATCAATCTAGGAGAGGCAAAACCAGATGGTAGCACTGAGAACAAGCTGCTGACAGCTGTGTCAGTCACCCCTGGGCAGCATGACCCAGGAAGCCAGTTTGTGACCACGTTCAGAATCTACCAGCAGCCAGATCCACTCCTGCAGAGCAATAAGGCCACTGGTCACTGCACAGCCAAGTGTGGTGAGAGATCTCCCTCAGAAAACAGGGCCTCACTCATTTCCAAAGACAAGCTGATGCTGGGAGCTTTCTCACACAGCTACAACCATGCAGGCCGAGGAATTGGCTTGGTCTGGCCTGGCCAACAAACCCCTCCTGGCAGCTTGTCTGCCTTCACTGCATCCCACCACTACCAGCTCTCTGATGGCTACATGGAAGGACGATCCCTGATCCCTCAGCACAATCAGCCCCAAATCCTATACACTGCAAGATGTTAATGCCTCAGGCACTTCTACTTCAGTAAGTTTGGGATTCAGGGAGATTCAGCATTTTGCAGCCCCTGTTCAAACACTCCCCTTAAACATTCCCAAGCTCTAGGATCTAGGGTGGAGGCAGCCATGTTAGGTGTTATGGAAGCAGGGGACACTGCAGTGCCAAACCAGAACTCCTTATTGTGAAGGTTATTCTAAAGTCAGACCAGGAACAGACCTAACCCCTTTGGACCTCATGGCCTTCACCAGAAACAATCTGCAAAGGAAGAGGTCAAGTCAGAGGGGCATAGTGTACTTTGTACCACTGACAGTGGCCTGGGATTCACACAACAGGGGTGGCTGCCCACTCCAGGTTCTTTAGGGGACACAGATCAGAGCCAGGGACTGCTGCTCTCAAGTTTCAAAGGCAGCAGAGCACACAGCTATAGGATGAAGGGCAGAAAAAGGGTCTGGTCTTGCTCTTTACAGGCAAAAGACAACACAGAGAAGCTTCTTCCAGCTCACTGCTCATCTCTGAGCAGGCCCATATCTGATACACGCCACCAACTCCTGACAGGGAAAAGCAGGCCCTGCTTTCACCCCAAGGGAAAGGAATGCTGACTCCTGAGCTGCAGCACTTGGAGCCCTGCGGCCTCAGAGCCAGGCAGAAGGAGGTACCTTGCTCTGCAGGTTCATCATGGACTTCTCGAAGGTTTTGGGCGGAGCTCTCTGGTGGTTACACAGAATGGCCACCGCTCTGTTGGCACGGTTGTAGGACAGGATCTTTGCTGGGATGTTGTCATCCGCTGTGAAGGACAGGAGAGTGTGGTGAACAAGTCAGTTCTCCAGGGTGTGGTGCCACAGCCAGTGTCCTACAGCCACTGCAGAACCAACCTCCTGTGTCCAGTCTCAACACTGCACCCCACTACAGTCCCAAGCCTGGCCACTTCCATCCCAGCCCCAAACTCCTTCTGGATGCTCCTCATCACCACTGACACCATCTCAACTCAACAGGGGAAGCACAGCCAGAGCAGGGGACAGAGGGACCACCCTGCCCAGGACAGCACTGGGCTTCACGGGTCCAATGTGCCCACTTGGTAAAGCTGCAAAGTGCAAGGCAGCACTGCTCACAGGGGTTGTGCATGAGCAGCCAAGAAACATGGGGCTGTTACACATGCATCTGTCTTGCCCGTCATCTACAGCACCTGACAATTAACAGAAAGCAAACAGATTGGGTAAAGGATAGGCATAACCTGGAAAGCACACCCTGGTGTGCTCACAAGTCAGTTCTGTTCTGCCCCAGTGCTGAGCTGCTCAACTACCCCAAAAGACTGACAGCAGATTTTTGGTCAGACCTCAGCTGCCTGACATTTGCACTGGGAGAACTGTAACAAGGAAGTGGTGAACAGATACACAGCTTGTGGCTCAGCCAAGGAAGCCAGATCTGTATTGCAGGGTAAGATCTGTTCCCCTCACAGCTTCAGGGGCAAGACTTACGATTCGTGAGCTCCTTGAGCTGCTGCTGTAGCGTGATGGAGGCATTGTAAGTACGGAATACCTTGGCTGTCAGTCCCTCCATAAGGTCTTGAAGGTGTTTATTTAAGATACTGGTCTAAAGAAGCAGAAAGGAGATAGCAGTGAGCACTAGGAATGACCACAGCGTTTGTGAAACCTCTGGATCTATGGCTGACACAGACGTGCAGCTCATGGCTGAGACCTGGTGTACTCAGACCTGACCACAACAGAATAGCCACAGCATGACTGAAACCACAGCAAAAGTGAACAAAGAACCAACGAGTATTACATTGGTAACAAGTACCACAAGTGGCCAAAAAGGATTTCTTTGGTGTGGAGGTTTTGGTTTCCAGCAACAATAAACATGCCTGGACCACCACAGTGCTCCCACAGAGCCGAGCGTGCAGACAGGGATGGCATGTGGAAATCTGTCACCTCACACATTCATCATCTCTGAACTCGAAAAAACCTCCCCAGGTCAGAGCCAGAAAGGCTCACCAGGACCAAGACCCATCGCTTTGGGGACCTGTGGGCACAGTGGACACCACACTGAGACAGACTTTCACTGCTTCGAGGTGCTCTGGAAGAAAATTTTCACTGAAACCATTTCTGGAACAGAGCAGCTGTTACTGCCTGGAGCACAGCAAGCCTGCTCAGGATGCTCCACCACCCTCACCATGAACTATGTGCTTACATTGAGGCGGTCAAAGAGGTCATCCTCAGGCTGCTTGTTCTCCATGAACAGCTGAAGATTCTTAAACACCTGCAGGAAAAGAACATCAGGAACATCAGGCACACAGACCAGACAGCACTTGGCAGTTCTAAATTGTATGAAAGCAGGACTGCCAGGGAGCCATTAAACTGCTTTCAGGGAACAGTGATGATGCTGGATGTTACTTCCCAGTAGGCAAAGACCATCTCTTAATGCAATGCTTGTGCTGCAGGTTCCTCCCCAGCAACAGGAGTCCTGAGCCTTCAATGCCCTCTCACCCTTTGGATCAAAATTACAGTCAGGAGATGTAACTGCTCTGGTGTAGCTGCCTAACAGAGAAAGAGACCCCAAAGCTCCTGCCTCTTCCTTACTCTCCCATTATTACTTGTGCCCAAGAGACCCCTGAGCCATTTCCCATGGATTGAAGCTCCAAGAAACCAGCCCTGCTGTATTGTTTTATACAATTTCATCCCAAACACATCTCACTGGGGTAGGGAGAATAATCAAAGCATCTTTGATTATAACAGAGACCACAAATCCCAGCTCTGCGTGCTTCAATTCTCCAGCTTCTCAACAACACACATTCTTCCATAGACACCCAATACACAAAGATTTCTAGTTCCACAATACTCAACTCCCCATTTTAAGAACTGAAAAAATACCAAGGGATACCAATAAATTTAAATAGAAAAATATGTTTTCTTTACACAGGGAACCAAGAATTCCAGCATACATTAATTTCTACAGCAGCAGTAGTTTCATTTTTTTTCAGTTGTTTTGCTCCTCAAGGCATCAGCATTTATTGCTGGCTGTCATGACAATTACCACAGTATTATACACAGGGTATCTAACTCAGACCACAGAGCTGTGAGCCAGATGCAAAGTTGTTACACCCACAAAAACATTTTGTATAGTGCCCTCCAAGTTCACATTGCTGGATAGGGATTGATTCTGAAATGAGGTCAAAATCACAGCAGATTTGAAACTGGTGGATGACAGAAATAAAAGAACCAACGTGGCATAAGAAGTCTTGGCCAGCAGACACCCAAGTTCATAGGCCAGAGGTATCAGTGCACCTTCTCCATAGGCTCTGGAGCAGCCAAGTTCAAGGTTTACTCTGTGAGGGCTCAGCTCCAAGGTGACCCAAACCACTGTGACAGAGGTGTCTATTATCACAGCCCCAATCAAACTGCTGCTCTGCCAGTGCCAGCAGTACTTCAGAACCCTTTGTGCTGTAACTTGTCACACGGGCCTGCAACTCCACCATGTATAGGTGACAAAACCAACTCTGATGATGAGAATGAGACCCAGGAAGCTTGTCTAACACAGCTGTTAGAGTTCTGTATGTCAACTCTTCACACTGAGACCACAGGGAAGAGCTGCAAGATGTCTGAACATCTCATCTGCTGGGCTGTGTCACACCACAAGGATGTCACACTGACTGACTTTTTTTCTGGCTCGGTATCTGAGCAGTGGTAAAACAACCTGTTAATGCCACCCAGACTGTGCTGACCACATCTCTGTGCTATTCAGTCTGTGTTAGTGCTTGTGGAGGTGCCTTACCCTCTTCTCCACAGGGACCTTGTTGTAGTATCGGATGGAGTCCTTCCCGAGGAAGTCGAACTCAACCACGTATTCCTGCCCATCCAGCTCAGGATGCAGCTTGATGTGCTCTACTCTCAGAGAGCAGCAGCCCACGGTGTCAGCTGTCTCTCCTTCTTCTTTTTCATTACCAGCTCTCAGGGCAAGCTACATTTACATCAAGACAAGAGAGGTAAGGAATTCAAACTGTCCCCAGAATAAAGAGATGCTGCAAACCTTCAGATACTGGCCTAGAACCAGCAGGGTCCAGAGGAGAACATCTCTTTTTTTTTTTTTTTTTTTTTGAAGAGTTTAAGCCAGAATGCTTTACCAACTTTTGCTCATTAATTAACTCAAACTGTGAGACAAGTCTGACTAAGGGAAATTAACTTCAAAAAGTGTGGCAGTTTTTAAAAATCAAATTGACTTCCATGTGAACTCTACTTGAAACAATTCATACAGTTCAGTTGTTCATCTTCTATGGTCCTACCTATTCACTGCACACTAAATACATTTCAAATAGCATACAGGTTATATACATATTGGCTTGTATAAATTATCTAAAGGCTACATTTGACTGCATAAAAACCATGTATTTTAACAGTGCTGGCTAAAACAATTTCTAACTTTTGAAATCTTCAGTGGTCATATGAAACCCCAGTTATTCACATCAAAGTTCCCTGGTTTACATCAAACTATTTTGAACAAAACCTGTTAATTTAGTTAGTCAAGACACCATATGCTACTAGGGAATAGCTCTCTGGGAACTGATTTTATGTTGCTTTAAATGCATCAACACAACTGCAGTTTTCTTTATGCTGTGGTGAAAAAATTAGCATAATTACAAAACCTCACAACTGTGACCTCATACTGAAGAGGTGACAAACCAGCAGAAATTCCCAGCAGGAAAACTGAAGCAAGCTAGAGACAAAAGGCCCACACTAACTTCCCACTAATCCAGCTGGGTGATTCTGGAACCAGGCTGTGACTTTTGCCTGAACTGAACAATGCTGCCTGAAATAGCCGTGTTTAGTACAATAGTTTATTGCTCTGGATTCCAGGTAATGGGAAGGAAAAGGAGCCTGCCCACCAGGAAGTCTCAGGATACCTTAGTAACTGGGCTCAATTCTGCCTTCAAGACAAACACACAGCATTCCCAAGTATTCCCAGCAGGGCAGGGAAGGCGAGAGGAGCCAAGGAAGGAGCCTCACCTTATCAATGAAGTACAGTGCCACAGCCCTCTGCCGTACTTTCATCTCTTTGGATTTCCAGTCTTCTCGGTATTGATTCCGGATTTTATCTACACACTTCTTCAACCTCCGAGCTGTCTCATACTTCTGCCAGTCCTTCTCACCCTGCAGGGAAGTTGGAACAGGGTCAGCACTACAGAGCAGGCAGAGGACTAGCTCCAGTGTGCATCTCAAGGCTTTGCAAGCCCATGTGTGGCAAACAGTCTCGCTGTACAAAAGCACCGAGATGCTGCTGCTGCACAGCTCAGCTTCACACTGTGCTGCCACACAGCTGCAGGTCATTCAGATTTCCATGATATTAAATACTTCCATGGAAGCAACTAGAGAGAGACACAAAAGACACATCTTCCCTGCTTCTCAAAATACAAATGGTTTCCTTTGCTTTATTCAGATGGCACTTATGTTCTTTCAGCTGTGTAATTAAATACCCATAAAAGGCAAAAGCAACATCAACAGTTCAATCATCATTATTATATATTCAAGACACGGCAAAAAGAAGGCAGGGATTCACAAGGAATAGAGATATTTTTCCTCCTGTATTTGTAGGACGAACTCCTTGTTTCCAATCCAGGAAAAAAAATCTCTCAGAAAAAGACTTCATGAAAGGAGCTTACATTCTTGCTTTTATGGACTTGATCCACAGACTGGATATTTGCTCCCACAGCAGGAGTTTGTTTTCCTTCAGTCATGAGCTCCTTACCAGCCTTCTCAGCCAGGAGCCTGGCCAGGTTTTTAATTTTACAAACAACTAATTAACAACCCGTGGTTAGAACTTCACTACAATACCAGGCAGGGGAAGTTAAGGCCAAATGTATGTGAAATATCCACCAGAGCAAGACTGTTCTTGGATAAATTGCTTCCTTTTAGGTTTACACAGGTTAAAGGATTCCTACTAGAAATGCCACAATGCTTTTCAGGAGACATTTTTCCAGATTTCACCTGCTCCCCTGGGCAGTAACTCTATCCTCTCTTTTCAAGGGGGAACACAAGCACAGAAGCTTCCCTATGTTTTTCAACCACTGTAGGATGAAACAGCCAGGTACAGCTTTACCTCCTGTCTCTCTCCTAACCACGAGCTACATTTGCTTCTCAGAAACAGGACCAAGAAGGTTGCTTTGGTTTTGGTTTTTAACTGCATCTTTACCTTAATTCTTGAGCTAGGGTTCAACATGATGTATTTGATAGAGCCTTGGATGTTCTCAGTCCATGACACCAGCCAGGTCACCTTGTTATCATGCCGAACCTCCTTCCATTTGTGTCCTGGCGGAGGGGCAGGGATTTTGGAATCCCTAGAGAGAATTAGAAAACAGACCGTAACAGCTAGTTAAAGAAAATCCCACCAGCATCAAAACAGAGACGGTAATAAACAGCATTACACAAAGAAAGTGTAGAAGGAACTGAGGCAACAGAAGTGCATTATCTCTACAAGCAGGAAATCAAGTAAATAAAAATGAACACAGATCAGGAATGTAACTGCTACCAACATGTACCTGCTGAAGAATTATACTGTAATGGCTAGGACCAGTTTTGATTTGTGAACACTGTATGTAATAGTGTGGACACTTATGAGGACTAGAGATAGTGACGAAAAGCCCACCAAACCTTAGCCTTCAACATCATGGAAGACAAGGTAGGGCAACCTAAATATAAGAAAATTATTTTCGGGAAATACTATAAGGAAAGGCAGTTTAGGCAGATGTAGGTTGTAGGCGTGAGGAAGAAAATATGTTGAAAAAGTTCTACATGAAACCCATGATTGCCTTGCTCAGTCTTTGCTTGTATGACTCAGTTTCTTACCCATACGAGAACAAGATGAGCTGCATCCCTAATCCTACATGTTTGAGTATCAACTTATACAGGGTTTTAGAAAATGAGCTCTAGAAAGCAAAGCCAAGGCGTGAAGCATGCAGTGCTCACTTGCTGCAGTTTATGATGATGTCTTCGGGCATGATGCGCCTCTTCAACATCCCCATTTTGGGATGGTTCCCACGACCTCGGAAGAGACCTGGGGGCTCAATCTTAAAGTTGGCAATCCTCTCCTTGTGGTTGTCCATCACACAGTAACCATACTCCTTCAATAGCCGCTCGTTCTCCTCTTTGATTTTCTGGGAAAAGCCAAAAGCAAAGATGATATGGCACGAGCAGCACCACACGCACCTTTATATGCCAAGACTTGAAACATTTTTATATTTACGCCACACTAAGGCTGAAGACCCAACCAAAAAACAGATCCCCATCATGGCAAGTGTATCAGACTGGCCAGAAAAGCATTCATAAAATGCACACAACACAAACTGGAAAAAAGGGAAAGAATGTGTGAAAACTCTCTGAAAAGCTGTACTTGAGGGAGACAGATCAGTGCTGGTGAAGGCAGGTACAATTTTGCCACAATAGAGGGGTGTATCTCTATCCATATATCTCAGCTTCAAGGGTACCCCCAGCACAGTACTGCTACTTTTTATTTTATACCGAGCATTTGACATCCACTGGACTTCCTATCTTGTTGTTTATGTATAAAAATTCTGTGTATAAAAGACTTCAGTGTTTGAACTCAGCATCAGAAAGCAGGCAATGGAATGTCTCCAGGCTGCTGCATGTCAAGCCTGTGTCAGCAAATGGTTTCACAAGCAGAACACAGTCTTCTAAGAAAGAATGTGCTGAGATTTCACTGCATACTTCTGTGTCTGAACTCTAATTATATAGAAGGAAAAATAAAAACACTGCAGCTCAAAATAAAACATCTGACCCACAGATAGCACTGCTGCACCAGCTAAGAAACAGAAAAACCATTTCTGCTCCATTTTAAGAGCTACCATGGACAGGAACTGAAGGGCTCACCCACATTTATCAAACGGAAACAGCAGGAAGACAAGAGCTCTCTATTTTGATGGGATCCCTCTGATCCCAAAGGCTGTAATTCCAAGCTGCCAGGCCCTTCATTCAAAGGACAACTACTAGAGCATTGCAGAAGATCAAATGAGAACTTGGGGAAAGTTTCCACCTACTAACATCCATTGCAGTTAATTTACTTCTTAACCTATGAGACACTGTAGCCATGCTACTGGATAATAAAATTTATTTTTTATTCAAGAAACAGCATTACATGATGTTTAAAATTTCTTCTCTCATTTTATTCTCTAATGGCATTGCTGCATCCTTTCCCCCATCCTGATCTAAGCCATCCTTAACTAACTATCCCCTGCTCATTATTTCCCAGGGACCAATGAACCCAGAGGCAGCACCTCTGATTCTCTTTATTGACTTAAGCAGTTACTTAACTTTACTTAAGCAGTTACTTTCTTTCCCTAAGCAGGATCAGCCCTATCAATATAATTTCAAGTCAGGATGAAGATTCAGCTGTAAACACAGTGCTCTGCCCTACCTGAGCTGCACAGTGCACACTCCTACAGTTCACATGAAACAATAATCTGAAAGCTGGTGGAAAACACTGACGTATGCACAGCGAGGGGAGCGACTGCACAGAGATGTTTACAACCACAAAACCTCCAAGAATTCCCACTGGTACCTGTTTCTCCTCCTTGGACATCTGTTTCCTAGCTTCCGACTGAGCTTTGAAATACTGGCTCATGTGGGTGAAGTCACACTTGCTGAGGTTGGTGATAGTGCTCTTCTCTTCAGAGGTCATTTCCTTGCAGAAAGAAAGCAGGGCTTTAAGTTTACACACACACAAAGTTTTCATGCACAGCAGAGCTTACCCTACTCCAGGCAGCCTAAACAGGAACAGTAGGCAGGTTCTCACAATAACCCCCCCCCACATCCCCAAATTCTTGCACAGGCTCACTCCAGCTGAGGTCAGAGAGGAAAGGACAGGCAGCAGATCCTATGGAGCATTGGCCTTGCAGGGTTCTGATCTCCCCAGGCACTGGGCAATGCTGCACCACTTTCCAAAGAACTCCCTCATCCTGACTGGGACTGCTGAGGGATGGGGAGAAAAACCCAGAAATATATCCAGGAAAACTGCACCAAACTTATCTAAAGGCTTGCTGTTATGGCTGATGACTGAAGGGAACAGCTCTGTTTTTGTTCTTTGGAAGGGGTTTCCTTCTAGTAAATCTGGCTCTTACACAAGGCATGTACCAGGCACGTCAGCTGCACCCCATGGTGCTGCAACAGAGGAACCTGACTTTGTTGGTTTAGAAAGGCATTTATGGTAGGGTTTCCTGGTGAAACTACAGGATAAATGGGAAACTTTGTGTGCATGGAACAGCAGCCCCTTTTCTCTGGTCAGTGCTGAGGAGACACTGGCCATGTCCACAGTCACTGCTGCCCAGGACTATGTGCATACCTTTCTCCAGTCCTTGAAGAAGTTTTTCCTGAAGATCTCCTTTGTAGTGTACTCATGATCAAGCATTTTTGCAAAGAATGTGGCAACTTCTTCTGCTTTGGTACTCAGCTTCATGACTTTACCTACAAAGAAAGGTTTTCTTCTTAAAGAAAATGGTAAACAGGAATCAAAGTCATAAAGAGAACATAGTAACTACCCTAAAGGATTATATTTTTACAACAGAGAAGTTTGTCTTAAAATGTTACATAATACAGCAACTTGAATGGACAAAGGAAAAAGACAAGC
Source organism: Anomalospiza imberbis (assembly GCF_031753505.1). Taxonomy (NCBI): domain Eukaryota; kingdom Metazoa; phylum Chordata; class Aves; order Passeriformes; family Viduidae; genus Anomalospiza; species Anomalospiza imberbis. Next base: position 5,173,836 of record NC_089697.1, on the reverse strand, counting down.
ATAACTGCTTGACTTCCACCACAAACATTTTGAAAAAAATTTCCTCTGGAATCTAAACATTAAAAAAAGCAACAGCAATTTGATGTGAGGCAGGTCTGGGCTGCAGGGCAGGAAGGGGAAAAGGCCTGCTGCAGGAAACCCTCTGCTGAGCCACCCCCCGTGCTGGGCGTGCTCCTGGGGAGACATTGCTGTTTGATGTCAAAAAGGCAGGGATTTTATTAAATTTCATATCCCAGCACTCAGACATATGGGAAATACAGTCCCTGTATTCCTTTTCAGTGCACAGACAGACTCCACCTTGGAACACCCCTTCAAGCCTTTAGCTACTTGTAAGCAGGAAGAGCCCATCCTCTGGATACACTACAAATAGGCTGGAAAGAGATGCCAAACACTGAACTCTCCCTCATTGCAAGGAAACGTGTCAGGGTTCTGCTAATTGTTCCCTCTGCTGTGGGAATGCACTCCTGCATCTCCAAAGCAGGCTCAAAAGGCAGTCATTTTAAAGAAAGACTGAGCTGTCAATGAATGGAGGGGTCACATTCCAGCTTCTCTGCATGACTGCAGCACAAAGTGGAATTGCTGCAAGGGGAGACTGAAGCACAAGGAAAGAGCCTGCTGCTGCATCGAGGCTGTGGATTCAACATCTAACATTCCTATCGAGCATTTTTTGGTCCTGACTGCATTCCTGATGAAATGTGGGGTGCCAGTGATCCCTCTGAAGGATTCTGCATGCAGGTCACATCTCCAGCTAGTTTAGCTGCAAGAAATATTTGAAGTTCCAATGCTTGGCTGTCAATACCTCTGGATTTTTAACAACCATTTTACTGCACACAAGTGAACACAAGAAACTGTTCAGTCTGTGCTCTTGGAAAAAAAAAAATACCATGCTTTGGGTTTACTACATATTTTCAAAAGTTGCATCATCTCTAAAATTAAAGCATGAGAGTCAGCTATAAAGCCTTAAGATCTATAAAGCCTTGTAAAACAGGACTTAGCAAAACGTCCTCCCAATGATCTGAGAATATTCCACAATTAAATTAAACCAACAGTAACTCTGCCAATTTTTAAGCTGTAACCTAAAATACAGCATTTGTTTGCTTATAACAGGAAATGGGGGAAGGGAGAGACAGCAAGGGAAACTGTTTTTCCAGGCTGCAATTTCAGCTTGACAGAGGCTATCGAGTTAGTAACATGTTATGGGGCTAAAATGGCTGATATTTTTCCCAGCTAGCTGAAGGCTCAGTCACCTCTATCTAATCACTTTAGAGTATATTTCATTGGAAACAATTTTTTTTTTTCCCCCACAAAGGTTTGAAAATGCTCTCAGTGACAGAGCTGGTAAAGAAAGGATTTATTGCAGAGGCATGAATATTAGTTACCTGATTTAAAACTGAAAACCAGTGAGCAACCAGGGGACATAACAAGCAGAAGAAACCCCATGGCCACGACTGCAGCTGCCACCACCTACACACCGACCTTGCCCCATCTACAGAAAAATGGGCAAGTTGGAACCACCTCTGGGCTATGAGCAGTGACTGGTTAACCTACAGGCACTGAAAAAGGATGGCTTTGGCTTTCAAGCTCCTTCCCCGAGTCGGTACCGCAGGCACTTCCAAGAGCCCCAGCAGTTTTTATGTGAGATGAAAGCAGGCAGTGAATCCCTAGGCCAGGGACAGATTCCTCCGGTGTGAGCCGGCTGCTGGCCAGCCACGGCCTCATTACTGGGCTCTACAAATCACCCTGGGATAATCTTGAAATGAGACAATGCCTTGTGAGCACAGACAGAGGCTCTCAGCAGCTGCTGTGTAAATCAGACATCTGATTTTTTGCCTAGTTTCTCAAGGAAGACTTACGGGATGTCTTTATTTGCCAGACCCCCTTCCCTGCCCAGCCCATGTCTGTTGAGCTTATTGATGAATTTCTGTGATGACAGAGGCAGAGGTTGCAGAAATCCCTGCAGAGGCTCTGTGAAATAGATGGCTGGAGAGACGAGGAGCTTACTGCTGTCTGCACCAAGGGATAGCACAGTGCAATCTGCCCCTCCCTCCTCTAGACAACAAGAGAGATCATGCATTTTTCAGTACAGGAAAACAATTTCTAACTTTGCATCAGTTCTTATCAAACCCTAAGAAAGAAGGCTGCAGACATCCTTGATCACTGTGCTACTTGCTTGGAGATGGCCTTTAACAGGCTACAGCATATTTATTTCACTACTTTTTTGCTGTAAATGTAATGCCAGCTATTCCTCAGTATTTAAAAACACTGTGTCATGTCACATGAAAACAGCACGTTGCTCCTGGAAGAGTTCCATGTGCAGATGTCCCCATCACCAAAAATTATATTTTCATCCATTCAAATACTTCCCACTTAATTCAATCCTGGGTTAATTTGATCCTTCATTTAACATGATCACAGAAAGGAAACACACAGGTCATCAAGTCCAGGCTCCAACAGGCATCACATCATATAATCCCTTCCATGTGAGCCTCTACCAGCCAGGCAGCCCAGGATACTTGAATCCCACACCAATTAGTTCTACCACAGGCAGTGGTCAGGGAATGGGACCATGCCTTACATGAGAGGGCTCTGTCCTTGAGACCAGGGTCATCCCACTCATTCCTACAAAATCCTAATCATCTGTACCCAAATTCAATTATCTTTTATTTTGCTCACGCCACCAACGATGATGAATTTCACCATGGATGATGGAAGTTGCAGTTCTTGAGGTTAAAGAAAACAAGAGCAAGCCTAAAGGTGACCAGTGACAAGGCAGCTGCAATTACATACTCCACTGGTCACTGCTATTCTGAGGCATCAGACACCCTCTCATTCTGCTAAGGAACCTGAGAGATTCACCCCCATAAGGAACTGAGAGCAGGTTCATCCCTGTGTCACTTCAATGAGCAGAATTCAGCAGGCTCAGGTAAACTCCTTTCCTTCCACAGACCTCACTTTGCTGCTGAGGAGGTGATTTAAGTGAACCACTAAAACACAACCACCTCTTCAGTCCCCAGAAGAACACCACAATACCCTGAGATGTTTATTTCTCTTCCTAGCAAGTAGAAACACAGATTAACTCACCATCATAATAAAACTTGACATTTTCAGGCAGAGGTTCATATGGTGGAGCAAATACAGGACCTTTGTGCTCTAGGAACTTCCATTTAATGCCTTCAGGGTAGCGCTCTTCTTCCCACCTTCAAGAGAGAAATACGAACCAATACAATTTTAAGCTCCCAATCTTAATTTTATTACTGCGTGGGTAAGAGAGTATGCTAAATCAGCAAGAAATCACTGCTTTGTCAGGTACAAACCAACAACAAATACTCAATGTACTATCACCATTTAATTCTTTTTTTCCCTCCTTTTTCTTTTTCCAAAAGCACAGTCATATCCATGAGCAGAACACCTTGGGCTGCAGATTATCTGATGCCATCCTATTCCTCACCTCTCATTTGCTCCTCTTTTCACAAAAATCACACAGCTGAAATTGCTTAGACCTTAAGAAAATAAGACTTGGACCCTGCAAACCAGCTAGGATCATGCCAAATTAGTTTCAGCTGTGATCCAACATCAGGTCCAGGATGCCTGCTCAGCAAAGTCAAACAATTGTGGTATGCTATGCAGCTGCTTTCAGATGTGGACAATATGCCATTAAGGGCAGAGATAAAGAAACAGATGTTCATTTATGACCTAAATGAGAACAAACCTGCTTGGACAAGAAAGACTAAAACCTGCTCTGTCATTTTAAATTGATTCCAATTCTCTGGGTAAGAAAAGCATACTTGAAGAAAAACAAAGCAGCCCAGAAAACTGCATGTTTGCCTTTAAGACGCTCTATAAAAATGCTCTATAAAAATGCTTTGCAAGTGATGCATGTGGTATCACAACACAGCAAGGCAGGCGCCACCAATCCCACATTCCAAGGGAACAGGGTCAGCAATTCATCTGCAGAGAAAAGGGTCCTGCCAGGCCAGGATCCTCCCCCCAGTTCCCAGTGCCCAGGCCACTGATTCCACACTCCTCCCCTCCAAGCTCCTTTCATGATTACCACGACATTACTGCTACATGCTGCTGGCACAGGATTCCCTGCTGGGAAAGGCTATTTCACCTCAGCAATCAATCAACTGGAAGACCATTAACCTGTCACGGCACTCAGTCTCTGAATTGCCCAGACAACTTTGTTGAGCAGCCACGACAATAAAAAAAAGAGGTTTAAGCTTCTGTCTGGTGTCAGCCCTAAGGAGCAGCATTCCCATTCCAGGTGCCACAGCAGCTGAGCAAAGATGTGCTGCCTGCATCTCAGGAGCTGTGATGCACTGGCTGATTGCTTCATCTCTACCGAGATAAAAGTCACAGCATGGAAGATAAACACTGTACAACAGTTTCTGCTAGAAGACACTCAAAATGCTTCACTTGTGTCTGTACATCAACAATTTAGGAACAGCAGCAACACAGCAGCTGGCTGGAGTTTGAAAGGCACCATCTTTGACCACACCACTGGACCTGACTTCTTCTGATGAGAAGCAACAGCTTTAACAGCAAAGCACCCAAACTCAGCTATCACTACAGAACTGCATGTCAGACTTCAGTCCCTGGCTGAAAAGAAGGCTCGAGTAAACTATGTTGATATAAGAAACCAATATTGACACAGATTCCAAATATTTACATTCCTAATGATTGTTGGTTTTTTTTTTCCCTAATTAATTAGAAGCTAGAAATATAAATGTCTTGTCAAACATAGGTCTAGGTTCTTCCACCCAGAAGCTCCTTTCAGCAAAATAAATCTAAACCACTCTTAGCCAGAATAAGTGTTTCTCTCACAATGAGCAATTTTATTCCAGTAAGAACAAAATAAGGGCATCATTCACAGTAGTTGCTGCTTTTCAGGACGGGTTTGTCATTCTTGTTTTTTTTTAAATTTATTACTCTGGTATTTACTTGGTGAAAAATTCAGTACCTCTGTCCCTTCCAGTTCTTTTACAAAGGATGCATGTAAAAGCAGTACTAGAAAGGCAGCAGTTTAAATAGCTAGCAGAAGGACAATGTGCCTTCTGGGAAGGCGACAAGGGAACATGGGGTTCACGGCGTAGTTTCTAAGCTCAAAACCACCAGAAAGCGTGCCCCCAAAAGACCACAAACCATCCCCAATCCCACCTCCACCTTCCTAAACATCACACATAAGCACTAAGACAAAAGATAAAAGGGAGTCTCCAGAGTGTAGCTCATTTTTCATCCTCATTTAGTTTCAAACAGGAAAAGCATTGCAGCACCACTGCCCTTGGCAGTTTCTGGTTCTAAAACAACGTTGTACACATGGTTTTGTGGGAGAATTCTGCCTACTAGGAAAGCTGCCTCACTGATTCCAGCAACAACTCATCAGTCATATAGGCTTCTTAATTAAATCCCACATCCAACTTGTCTAAATATGCCAGGGTGGCTCAGGAAGGAAAAGTTGGAGAAGATCTTTCAAGTGGAATGAAAAGAGAGAACATTCTTGGGAAAAAAACCAGAACATACCTCAGGGATACGTTATTTCAAGGAAATGAACTTGCTGTAACGCAAGGTGGGAGAAGTGCTCCTAAGGTGCACTTCTGGATCCCATTCTTCACACGCTGACAGGGCGTGAAAATGACCTCTGCAAGAGCTCCACTCAGTGATGAATGAGGCCAGTGCCTTGGGGATGTCTGCATCAAGCATTCACACAAGTGAGGATGAAAATGCTCAAGGCAGCAAGCACTTGAGGAAGCAGCCAAAAAAAGGTATCAGACGCTCAGAAAATTGACTCAGATGGAACATAAAATGCCCTTAAGAGAAAGAAGTGAAGTGCAGATGAAACCTTGTCCAGCAAAGACACGCTGTACAATGCTGCAGATGGATGACAGGAACATCAGCAGAAGGATGCAGCTAGCTTGTGCCAAATTCTGCAAAATTCTTGCTTTCCAAGTCACTTCTCCTCAGCAGTAAGCACAAACTGCAGGGCTTAACTCTGCTAAAGGGGCCTGTGCTGCCCAGGCAGGTGAGGGGAGAACAGCACAGCTTTCCAGTAAAGGTCTGCTGTTCAAGGATACAGCCCACAACAAAAGGGAGCTGGGATAGCAGAATAGGAAGTTAGACAGAACCAGTAAGGGGAGCTGAGACTAAGCCAAAAAACCACCAGATCATTAAAGCTTAAGAAGACCTTCTGTAGCTTCTATTGCTCTATGTCCCTGTGGTTTGCTAATGTTAAAATTATGCTGTCAAAGGATTTGAGAAAAAATTGGATTGCTCAGGAAAAATGGGGAGTTTTGGGGAGAGGCTGGAAATCCATGTTTCTAAGGGAGTATTCAAGTATGAAAAAGATTTGCAAGTGCTGATGTTCTGAGGAAGTTGTGACAGTCAAAGAGAACTATGTAAAGACTATAAACACTACAGAAGATTTTTTTTTCTTTTTAAGGATGAATCAGTAATAGTGTCAATAAAGGAGCAAAGGATTGAACCTGAAAGGATTGAAGATTACGAAGACTTTCCCCAACTCTACATATCTATTAAAAACAGCCAAATGATCCGAAAAAAGATCAAGGAAACATCCCTGAAAAGTCATAAAAATACATTACAAGTCATAAAAATACATTACAAAAACACACATGCTTTCAAGAAGTACATATGCGCTAAAATGAGGGAAGTACTAAGGCCAAAACTTCAAAACACACAAATAGTAGCTCCCTCAAGCCTAGAAATAACAGCTTAAATTACTATGGAGGATTAAAAAAAATCCAGCAGGTTTCTTACACAGAGCACTACTTGATGTATCACAAGTCTGTCTTCCAAATGAACCACACAGGTCAGACTTATGTAAAAAAGATTCTAAAAAATTTAAGAGTAGGTGAAAGTACAACCTCAGTGATGTTACTTAAGGATCCTGGGCAAGACAGAAAGTGTTTTTCATTTAAAACTCATTTTCAGAAATCATTTGTCGAACAGGCTGAGCTAACTGGTCACTTGATCAAGTTTCATTTTTGTGCCAGAGGCAGGAGCAGTTTTGAGAGGCACAGCTGACACCCACTCATGCTGTGCTTCTATGGAACACAGATAAGTTCTACTAGAATACTGCTTAACACATCTGCACTCATTAATATATTCCTTAATCCACCTGCACCTGTTAATATATTCCTGCTGACACCCCCAAGCCTACAAGCTTTTGTACTGCTCTCAAGTGTCAGCACACAGCAGCTTCTGGGCACAAGAATATTGGTAAATGATCATTATAGGCAGCTTCTACATGACACAGATAGGGTAAAAAAAAAAAACCAACCACCCAGACAACTCCACAAAACACTTATTTCCTGTTTTAGGGATATCACTTCTACTTCAGAGGATGAACACAGTGAATGAGATATTTATTTAGAGCTTACCAGAAAGTAAGCCAATTATTCAGAACAAATCCTCATGAATCAACAGAAGAGAAAGCCAGATGTGCTTATTCAGCCAGCATGGGAGGTACAGGCAAGTCCAGGTGCAGATGGGAGCCTACAGCACTGACTATATATAGTTACCATTTCCATTTTTGCTCCTCTTCTTTTTTCGGCTTCTTTCTTTTGTCTGCTTCAGGGACTTTCTTATCTTTGCTCTTAACTTTCTTTGCTTTGCTGTCCTACAAAATGAGTAAGATCCTGTTAGAACAAGCTACTGTATTTCCCCCTCCCCTGAAAAGAACTAAAAGACTCTCTTGGGGTATATAAGAGCTGAAGTCCTGTGGCTTCACCTCATAAATGTGCTCTTAGATCATCCCATTAAGTCAAAGTCTGCCGATGGTCCCACTCAAGTTTTCAGCCAAATTCTTTTACTTTACACTGGGGACATGCTAAATGCACACAGCCAGTTATCACCTGATAAGGGGTAAGTCCGGCCAGGGGAAGAGAATTGGTGTGTTACAGAACCTCCTCCCTGGCCTGCACTGGTGTGTCTGGTCTGGCACATGCTGCAGAGCACAACCACCACAGTCAGGTGGTTTATCCTGGTGCATGCTCAGTGTAGAGACACTTCCTTCGAAGGGAAGAATTAACCCTATTGCCCAGAGGTACTGCAACATGTGTCTCACAGGGGTGTCTTTGCTAGATGTGTAGTTTGTCAGTCTCAAATTAGGGCTAAAATTTTGCAAGTCCCTCTCCAAAGTAATTTCCACCTAGGCTCCATCCAAATGCTTTAAGCTTCCTTCTAGTATCTAATCTCTTTTCCATCTCCCCTGCCTCTGAACCCTGCAATTACCACATGTTGTGAGCAAGGCTCCCCTGCCCCTTGCCAGCTCCTTAACAGAAGGACTGTGAATTGCCTGAACAGCCTGGAAGTTCATGTCCTGGAGGCATCTTCTCTACCCTTTGCTTTAAGGGTTGGAAAGAAAGTTTCCCTGACTTTTTATAAATTACAGTTCAGATTAAGTTAATATCTGCACTGTAAGTGGGGATCTGCCAAAGACAGCTCTGTTCCAGACAAAATCAGATTCCCCTTGCTCTGCATAATCCCACACCAAATAGCCTGGCTCTTCTTTATGATAAAAATGAACTCGTCTGTTACATTACCTCTTCTTCCTCTTGTTTCCTTTTCTTTGCTTTCTTGATGTCTTCTGTTTTGATTTTCTTGGGTTTGTAGTCAGCACTAAGAACAAAAAGACTTGCTGATGGAATCAATCCATTTTCCAGTACAAATAAAGAGAAGTCATAGATATACAAAGTTTATGTGCACAAGCTTGCAGCATAGCTGGCACTTTTAATTTATGAAGAATATAATTTATACTCTGCTCTTTCAGAAGACTCAATAATCCCAATCCAGCACAACAGCTTACAAAACCTACAAAATGTTATATTATCAACACCTCTCCACGAGTTTCACTGCTGAAACAAACATCTTCCTCAATGAAGAATCGATTCAAAAGCATTAGTGGCCATGCAGTGATTCCATGGGATGGGATAAATGGGTATAACCTTATTGGCATGTTCTATGCTAATTCTCTTTCCAGTCATCAGTCATCTTGCCCACAAGACTCACTCTTTGCACCCCCTACTAACTCAAACAATAGTGAAATTGAGTCCTGGCAAATTACATAAACACAGCCTCATTTCCAATGAGGTTGGAAAAGACCTCTGAGATCATCCAGTCCAACCTATGTCAATCAGACCAGGACACTGAGTGCCATGTCCAGTCTCTCCTTAAACACCTCCAGGGACGGTGACTCCACCACCTCCCTGGACAGCACATTCCAGTATCTAATCACCCCTTCTGTGAAGAAATTCCTCCTAATGCCCAACCTAAACCTCCCCTGGTGCAGCTTAAGACCATGTCCTCTTGTCCTATCCCTTGTTCTGGGGAGCAGAGCCCGACCCCCACCTGGCTGCATCCTCCTGTCAGGGAGTGCTGGAGAGTGATAAGCTCACCCCTGAGCTTTCTCTTCTCCAGGCTGAGCCCCTCCAGCCACTCCTCATTGGACTTGTGCTCCAGACCCTTCCCGAGCTCCACTGCCTTCTTCTGGACCCCTTCCTGCACCTCAATGTCCTTCCTGAATTGAACTTGAGGTGCCCTCACCAGTGCCCAGTAAAGGGGCAGAATCACCTCCCTGGTCCTGCTGGCCACACTATTCCTGATACAGGCCATGTGCCTTTGGCCTTCTTGGCCACCTGGGCTCATGTTCAGCTGCTGTTGACCACCATCCCCTGGGCCTTTTCTGATGGGCCCTTTCCAGCAACTCTGCCCCCAGCCTGGAGCAGTGCAGAGGGTCAAAGTGTCAGAACTGGCACTTGGTCTTGTTGAACATCAGTGCTGGTGGTCTCAGCCCACTGATGCCCACAACAGCCTCCAACAACCACATCTCCCACCTGCCCTTCTGTTTGTGAACAGCAGGTCCAGCAGGGTACTACCCCTCTAAGGCCACAGCTGTCCTTACCAGCTGAGACAGAAAGTTCTTTTCCACAGACTCCAGGAACCCCCCATCCTGCCTCCTCTCTGCTGCGTTGAGTTTCCAGTAGGTATCCAGCAGGTTGAAGTCTCCCACAAGAACAAGGGCTGGCAGTGGTGAAACGTCAGCCAGCCACTCATAGCATAGCTCATCCACCTCGTCATCCTGGTTGGGTGGTCTGGAGCAAGGTTCTCAGCAGGATATCTGCATTACCAGCCTTCCCCTTGATGCTCATCCATAGGCACTCAACCTTACTGTCACTATTCTTGAGCTCTATGCAGATAAAACACTCCCTAACGTACAGGAACACCCCAGTTCTTAATCTTTCCATTGCAGATGTGAGAGGGGAAGTCATACAAACCTAGCAGAAGGCAGCAAGTGATTACACAAAAGAAAAGATGTCCCACCCATGTCTCTTGGAAACTGAGACCTGTAGGGATGGAGTGCCACCATGGTGAAACCCTTCCAACCCTTTAACTCCTGACTGCTAATAAAGACAAACTATGTGAAGAGCTGGACACAGCTGGGCACAGTGGCAGATCTCAGCGAGATGGAACTGAGCTTGTATTTCAGTGGGTTCCTGTGTCAGGAAAACATCATGGGTGTTTCTCTTTGAGACAACAGCCCTCGGTGTAACTTATGACACATTGAGACTCCAGGCAAACCACGCGAGGCTGTGCAGCAAACCTGCCCCTGCCTCCAAACAGGCTGACAGTGCATTTTCTACCTCTTGTGCAGTCATTTCCTTGCCCAACAGAAACCACTGCAGCCACTTAGCTACGTTAATACCTCACGTGCTCACATTTCTGCTTTACAGTCTTCATCAGTCTTTACCTGCCTTCTGGGGTTTTTCTTTTTTATTTACTTGTTCTGCAACATTTCACAGCACCATCTGCAGAAGCAGGCAGTTGCATTTTGCCTTGCACAGCACAAATACTATCCCTGCCCTGCTCAGAGAACTTGTAACAGCGTAAGGAGTCTGGTCTCAGACCTCCAGTACCCATCTCAAGAAGCATGTGCTGATCACTTGAAATTCCACCTGCTCCCTCAATGTTCTCCTTTTAAAACTGAAGGCAAGCATCCAAGTCACCAGCACCCACACTACTTACTCATCATCCTCTCGAGGTCTCTTCAGGGGTTTGGAGTCCTCTTTAGGAGATGCATAAAACCCATCATCATCTGGTTCATCTTTAATACGTGGTGGACTACAAAAAGAAGCAAAGAAACACAGTTCTACTTTCAAAGATGAAGTTTCTTGGAAACCAGCAACAACTAAGTTTTAAGAAATAATCATCTGCAAAATGGGCACGTCTTCCATGGAACGTGCTGCCATCACAAGACAGCAAAGGCTTGAGATGTGTCATTTTCTGAATACTCACAGACAGTATAAGGAGAGTAATTCAATGTCTACACATTTGCCATTTCTCAAGAAACATCAAGTTCAATTTCAATGACTCAAAGCTCATTTTGTTTCTCTGAGGTTTTGAGTAAAAACAACTGTAGCTTCCAGCACTTTCAAATATACTTAAAAACTGAAATGCCTGTGTGGAGTCAAATGCAAGATGTTATTTAGTTTCAACTCAATATCCTTATTGAGCCTTCTAAGACAGAAAAAGATTATCAACTAAACAAAGATTTGAAAGCTATTCCCTGGAACATTTTGCCAACTAAATATTGAGGCATGTGAAAACCAGAAAAGGAAACAAAGATTTGGCAAAGTTAAACACATCAGTCTCTTTTCACTGTCCAAACTGGAGGAAGCAAACAATTCTGTCCCTTTCAACAGACCACAAAGTTAGGCTCAATGTTTTCAGCCATAATGTCCCAAGACATTAGCAATAGGAAAAAAATAGAGTATGAGTGCAAGAGACACTATTCTGTTAGACAAACTCATTATTTCTAGATTTCAGAGAAGCATTTCACTATCTTCATGAAGAAGAAAATGTCTCAAAGAGTCCAAAATTACATTTTGAAGCACTTAGTGCCATCTTGGGCTTCCTTATTCATGTCCCACCAACAATTTCTACATCAAATTGACCCAGTTTCCAAGCCAAGATGCAGATTTTGCAACCAGATGAAGAAGGAGTTAAAATAAGCAGCATTCAGCTTTGTAGACCACAGTCAGCAGGAGACATTAGGGGGTCTCATGTTAGCTGGCAGTGTGTCTATGAAGCAGAACAAGCAGTTTGCTCCTTCACAGCTATAAAGCCACTGCAGTGCTGGAAGATGCAGCTCAGGGGAGATACAAACAAGCTGCTCTACGAAGCCATTTCTGTTGCATCGCCTGGAATTGACTAAGACACAGATCTGCAGCACAGAGACAGCTGCAAAACATCTATGGGAAAAAAGGTCATCATCCCACTTAATATATTCTCCCTTTCATGCAGAATTACAGTCTGTAAAGTCACTAGGAATTTTAACTATTTTAACACTGAAACATTGCACAAGGTTTTGTAATGGAAGAAATAAAGTGTGAGTCTGTGAAAAGAAAGGATCTGTATGACCAAGCTGAACCTTGACTTGCATTGACTTGCAAGACTGTAACGCTGCTCACCATATCAAGTCTTAAGGGAGAAAATCAAAACCATCTGAGTGAGGACATTTTTCTCTGCAGAACTCATAAAAGAATATTTCAGCAGGAAAAAAAAATAAAATAATTACTTTACTCTTAGCCATCACTTGGCCCTGAAGAAGGCACAAATGCAATGGCTCCTCCAGTCTTTTCTCAAATACATGAAAAACTGCTCTTGGGCCTAGGGAGGATTCAGTTATATTGATATGAGAGCACCCAACATCCCTGGTGAGAGTAGCACATCATGCCATTCTGCTGAACAGCAGAGGCTAGAGAGAGTTACTAACTGTCTGCTCCACCACGAGACACCTGAATGTCACTGCCTTCTACTTGCAGAGAATTCCCCAAAGGGCCTGGAGATGGCGCCTCTGCCCTGCGCCAAGCCTGACTCCTTCCTCTGCATTTTTAAATAAGAGCAGGGAAATGAAAGAGATGGAAGAACTCATGTCAATAGGGCACATTCAAAACAAACAAAGAGTACCTAAAAGGCATGGGCCAGGCAGGTGCCTTCTCCCAACCTCCCCGTATCCACAGAACGTGGTGAGACTGGAAAGATTTTGTTTGTTTTGATTTTAAGTGGGCTCACAAACTGAAAGAATTAATGAACTAAGTGCTGTTCTTGACTAACAGATATGGGTGCATGCATCCACAATACCACACACCTTCAGTAAGCCAGTGGACTGGATTTAGCACCTTAAAAACAACCAATGGCTGGACTGTAAACAAGTCACAGGAGATCTTGTTGACTATTAAGAAAATGTACTCTTCTATCAATTGCTCACTTCAAGTTTTTAATAAGACTACTTAGTGATGACTGATACAACACTCAACTCCAGAAGGTTCTAATATAAGCAGGAATTTAGTGCTAGAATAGGACATCTATGCATTTCCTGAAGGTACTTCTAATTGTACCTGTCACTCATCACTCTGCAAAGGCTTCAGGCTGCAGTCACAACACAGGAGAGACACACAGAGGCAATCTGGACTGGCTTTGCTAGGTCGTGTCTCCAGCAGACTGTCTGCAGGGTTCAAGTTCCAATTTTACAACAGAGCCTCTTTCAAATTCAGCTACCAGTGTTCCCATAGTTCAGTCTGTCCTCAGCAAAATCCAGCTCCTGAGTACTGAGACAAACCCATCATGTGGAGGCAGACACCAGGTACTCCACAGCTCACATCTCCAGTTACTGGGTAAGCAGATCTACCCATTCTCATAATTGAGAAAGAACATATCTACTGAAGGGCTTAAGAGTGCCCCAATTTTTTCTGAAGACCAAGTGAGAGGATTCAAACACGGAGCACCTATGAAAAGTCAAACTGCAGCTTTTTCCAAATCACAGATCTGCTTTCTTACCTGGAAAAACCATTTTCCTTTTCCTTCTTTATTTTTATATCACCAGAAGATGATTTCATCTGAAAAACATAAAAAGTAGGAGCTGATTAGCATTTTCCAACATACAACACAGAGCATTTAACTTGCAGAAGGAACTGTGGCTATCTCCGTCCCCTGTAGACCTTAGTGAGCTGCATGACAGAGAGGCAACATTTCCTGCAAGTCTTAGTCAATTCAGTATTTTTTGGCCCTCCAATCTCCTCAGCAAATTGGAATTAAGTATATCGTTTGTTCTTGCATGGACTGAATGTGAGATGACTGATTTTTCTCCCTTGTCTCTGAACCCAAGCTTGGCAAAGTGAAATGTAACGGGAGAAAATGTGGAGCCACTGGACACAGATCCACAGTGGAACTGTTTCTGTTCACATACCTGCAGATAAAGCCCTTATGAGTTTGTAACTACCACTCCACCAAAAAAGTGTCTGGGTTAGCATTGGGCTAATTCTCTCCAAGTTGATAAAAACTTGGAAGTACAAGCTACATCTAACCCACTGAGTTTGTACTATTCAGTATTATAAGCCAGAGCCATCCTCTTGTCTCTCCCACAGGAGACACCCACCTTCTCTTCCTTTCTCTTCTCCTTGTCTTTATCTTTGTGTTTGTCTTTGTGTTTCTCTGAGCTGCCATCTTTGTGTTTGGTTTTCTCCTTGTCTTTGTGTTTCTTTTCCGAGGAATCTTTGTGCTCACTGCAAGACAAGAGAGTGTGTTTGCAGAGGAGAACACAAGGAGATTTGACTAATACAATTTCCAGTGGTAAAGAGTCACAGGTTTCGATGATTACAAACCCTAAAAAATAAGGGATCACCTTAACAGGAAGATCCACCAGTCTCCTGTCAGGCATGACCCGTTCTCCTTGGGAGGAAGAAGAACAGGAGGGATACCACAAAATCCCAGTTGCCAAGCCTCCACTTCAGGACACCCATCAGCCCGGATTGCTGAGGAAATCCACAGCTGCTACACTTAAAGCTCAACACTTTAGGATGAATTCTCACTGTCTCTGCTTTTCCTCTTTTTCCTAGTCCACATAAAAGGTCACTGGAACAGAGCTGCCAGCCCCGTCAATGCCCGTGTCAGCTTTTGCTCAGACAACAGTTTGTCATTGTAGCAGCTCTCATCTCTGGAACTTAAAGAGAAAAGCGCTGATCTCTATTATTCCCAAACAGATGGGAAAACCAGAGCAAACAGGATATGTGATGTCCTTGTGTTTATGCAAAGTCAAACAGAAAAGGCAGGAATAATGCTGCAGTCCTCAGCTGGAGCTGTTGATGCTGCCACAGTCAGCCCAGCTCTGCTGGAACAGCCCCATCGCGTGGGGCAAGGACCCAATAAAGGTGTTTCCAAGTGAGAATCTGGCCTGTAACTACTCTGGTGTTATGAATAGCAGTACAGAGAGTTTAAATACCTAGAATCTTTAGTCAGAACACAGGAGAAAATGCATACAAGGAGAAGAAAATCAACCTTTATTATTCTGTTTCTACCCACTTCTGATTTCTGAGACATCAGGATAAATTTGTATCACATTTTCATCTTTCTTATCAGCTAGAAAGACACATGGCTGTTTTCAAATGAAAATGAGGTTCCTCACGGAATGACAAACCTTGAAGTCTAAAGTGAGGCAATACTCTCAGGAGACTCAGAATAGAAACATCAAGAATTGGCCACAAGGATTAGCAGCAGTGGTGTGGAAGCCAAGCAACAAGCCTGGCAATTCTACAGGCCTTCAATACACACTTATAAGGCTGTGTGGACTCCCTGAGGTCACCCAGGGCTTTAGCAAGTCAAAGGCATGGTGTAAATCAGCATGGATAGGCACTAACCAAGCTGCGTTCCTCATGCTGGCTCTGTTCACACTCTCCCTTCTCAGCACTTGACTCCCATCACTGCTGTTCTCTAGGACACACTGTGCTTCTCCTCAGGATTACAAAATGCACTACAAAGCTTACTAGAAAAAGGCACTTTCCTTATTTCAGTTATTTCAACACTCAGGTGCAAGCCCAAACCAATCTGGGAGAACATAGCCCTGAAAAACAAGCCAGGAATGCTGGGCAAGAGCATGATTTTTAAAAATTAAAGATTCTTTGAGATTTCTTGCTAACACAGAAACAGACTGCAAAAAGGTTGATGGCTACAGAGAGCGAGCAGCACATTAACCACTTGCCACAGCCTGTGTGTGGTTAGGAGCAAGGTAATCACAGTCACAAATACAACAACCCACACCCAGCTTACACCTGCAGACACCAGTGTGGACAAATGCACGTGAACCTGCCAAAGGTCTAAATACTTCAAGCCCAGAGTAGCTTGAATAATAACACTCCAATAAATATACATTGAATAAATTGAATAAACACACACCAGCCATCCAAGCTCAAGCAGCTAAAGCATGAAAATCCATCTCTGAAGGAAATCAGTATATTCACATACTGTGTGACACTCAGACTAGCAGCAAGAGAAACCATTTTCATTTTAACTCTCTAGCAACCTCTTCATACAAAGCAGTGAAGGCCTATCTGAGCATCAAAAGGCAACAGGCACTCTAGAAATGCTTGTAGTTCGACACACAGCACCACATGCTGCCTGTGAGCAGACTCAACAACTGCAGACTATTCTTACCCAGCAGATCATGTTATGTACAGTGTGCTCAGGCCATGCGAGTACAGACACGGAACATCCTGACACTGGATCCTGAAAATCCACGACACGCCTGCTGCTCCTGCTCAGATCTCTCATCCCAGGTTCTGTACCCTGTTTATTCATCAGTATTCCAAGCTCAGGACACCTATTTAATTTTCCTTAGCTCCAATCAGATTCACTGACTGTCTGAAAGCAAAGACCCCACACATTACTAGTAATTTTTAAACTCAGGAAGGTCTGGAAATTCTGACATGATATCTTGCACTGGTATCTGTATGGCAGGTACCCCATTTGCCAAAGATTTAAGGTTGACAATTTAAGCGGTATCTCAACCTGCATATATTTAAACCAATTCTCATAATAATAACAACAACATTCAATATCAATAATCAATAGTCAACCTTCTTACATCAATCCACGTTGTGGGATGCCACATCCCTGTATTGAAGGCCAGGTTGGACAGGGCTTGGACCACCTCGTCTGGTGGAAGGTGTCCCTGCCCATGGCAGGGCATGGAATGAGATGAGCCTTAAGGTGCCTTTCAACCCAAAGCATTCTGTGGTTCTTCAATTCCAATGTACCAAAAAAAAAAAAAAAACATAACAAATACGCACAAGGCTCAGAACCATCTTGTTCTTTGCAAGTTTACTTGTGTTTAATTTCTGACTCTTTCTTGTTCTTATTTGATATTTAAATCCTACCTGAAATAACATGTTTTACTCAGACATTAATTTGGATTGTTAAAGCAGAAACCACTGGAGTTAGTGCTCTGAGGTAAAGTTCATGGCAGTGGCTGTTGCTTGGGAGTTTGGAGTAGTGAAAAAAACTCACAAAAACCCAAAGAAGAGAAACAATTTGGTTTTCCAAAGCACCATACTCAATCTCACTACCAGCCAAAAGCACTAGCTTTCAGTACATGACTGGAAGAGCCCGGGGATGTACACAAAGCATGATTAAAAGCAAACTAATGGATGACAATCTAGATCAGTAAAGCTAAGATTGAAACAGAAGCAAAATCTCATTGGCCTAGAGAGGCAGAGACAATATTTGTGTGTGCTGAATGCTTAAAGACTACAGCTAGAATTAAAAAAAAGTGCTAAAACCTCTAAAAACTTAGGCTTGTTTAAGTAGAAGCTCAAATGACATCCCTTCTTGAAAGACACTAAGTGGCCAGCATTGAAAAACTGTCATGCATTCTAATCTCAATTTTTCAGTGTAATTTCTCAGATTTTTCAGCATCAGAGCCAGAATCAAGAAGTGTGGCTTCCTGACTCAGTCTTAGTTGTTGGTCTTAATTTAATTTTTTTATCATAAGACTATCCTTCCCCTTTGCTCTGTAATGAGCAATAAATTTCTCACCCAAGCAATGTGGGCTCAGATAACCTAAGGAAACCCTGTCTCCAGTTTCACTCAGCAGCTTCATTTTCCAAAGATCAGCACTGGTGGCTTGGCCCCGAGGTCCTGCTTGCTGCTGCTCCTGGTGACTGGGAGAAATTCCCTAGATAAAAATCTGGTATTCTGCAATTTTCACTCCAATGTTAAAAGAGAGCATACATTTCTTTCCCTTATTTGTAGTAGCCTGCCTGCCAGCCCTCTTTCCAAACAGTGGACCACAGCTCTTCTACAGCTCAGCACAAAACCTGACATGTGCCATCAAAGAAGGTTTCTCTTGGAAGGATGGAAATCTCCATCTCCCAGAAAATCTCCCTTGGAAATGAGCAGATAACAAAGGCCTCAAGCAACAATCCTCAGAAGAGGAACTTCTTTTTTCTCCCAAAGCAAAGCAAGTTGCTCACATATTAACTGCAGTCAAGCTGAGCTGCTTTGGTCTTACACTTGGCTCAGATACACATGTGAGCCTACAGGGAACACAATTTAACCACCACACTAATCTCAAAAGAAAAGAGAAGGCAACAGGATGCCATCCTTACCCTGAAGATGAAGTTTCAGCCTTCTATCAGAAAGCTATTTCAGACAATCCCAAAGCTATTATTAGGAGGGACTGGGAACAATTTAAAGATCAGAAGCCTATCTTCCTGGTCAATTCAAAACTGGAAGAAAAAAAATCACTTTTCTTTAAAGAAAGCAAGCAAAATGGTCTCAAGATCACATTCACGCTGCTGATTTTATCTTGAATTCATTGTTCAGAGCTCTGTGAATCCTTTGTTACCTTTCCTGCACATACCTTTCTGCCAACAAGGCAGCTTGGAGTCATGGAAGTAGGACAGCAAAACCCCTGTAAAATAGAGGGAAGCTCCAGGGGAAGCTAGCCTGAAAACAGGGCAGCTGGATCCTAAGAATTGCTCATACCCAGCCCTGCTGACAAAATAAGGTCTTCCTTCTCATTCAGACCACTGCAGTTGCATCACTGCAACAGAACTCAAGAGTTATGCCTTGTGAAGGTGTTTAATGCTGACAAACCTGCACTGTTAGTATTTTTTAAGGTAACCAAGTGCAGCAGGAGATCACATTAACATAAGCAGAACAAGGGATTACATCATCTACAGGTGTATCATGTTACTACTGGCTTAGTTCAGACAAAGGCCAGGTGAGCACACACATCTCCTGAAGCACTCCATCCTTTGTGCCAGCTTGCTTACTGTCCTTCATTTACACTTTTAGTGTAAACAAGGACATCCAAAGGCTGTGGAGAGCTCAGGCTGAAGCACATGAAGCAGAAAATGCCATCAGAAGAAGACATTTCCCTTGTAAGCATGGATATATTTCCCAATGAGAATGCCTGCAGGAGAGAGGAGAGGAGAGGAGAGGGAGAGGAAGGGAGCCAGGCACCTGGCAGCAGCTGCTCAGGCAGAGATCACATGGGAAAGTCACAAGTGGAAAGTGTTTCCAAAGAACAGCAGATGTGCAGATCACAGCTTCCTCCTTCAAACTGCAACAGCTTTGCAGTAATTTAACACTGCGTTCTTCAGGTGCCATTTATGTACGTTAATAATCCCTTCCCAGGCCCTTTCCATTCCAGCCTCAAAACCACAAGCTGGGAAGGATGCTTTATCTAAAGTGTCTCTTATTTCCTCTCTCTGCTGTAATTAGCTCGTGACAGGGAATCTGCTACTAGCGAGTGCCAGCGCCGCTTGCCATCGGAGCTGTGCCTACTGGGGAGCTGCTGCAGCACAACTGAAGCGTAAAATAACAGGGAGTTGTGATTTCAGTGCAGCCTAAAACACGATGGGGACAGGGCACAGGTGACACAGCCCGTGTCTCGTTTGACGCAATACAGTATTAATGGAAAGCTGTGATCACATCCAGGCTAATGCACACCAAGGGAGAGCTGCTTGTGCAGGGAGCACTTCCAAAGCAACAGCACCCCAGGGACAGCTTTTCAGCTGGCTTGCAGGGTGTTACGCTGTTAGAGGGTTATCATATGGAATTACAGGGAATAAACAAGTGAGCCCCAAAGGTTTTGCTGGGTTTCTGGCAATGAAATAAAACAACCTGAAACTATTCTCCCCAGTGGTGAAAGGAGTCTTTTCACAGATAACAGATAAAGCCTTCAGCAAGAGGAACAAGATAAAAAGCTGGACTAATCAACAGCTGGTAAAAATTTTAGGAATGAGAACAATATTCACACATTGAAATGAGGATCATGCTTAGCACATGCTTTCTATGGACATGTGAGAATTAGGTAGACTACTAAATAAAAAAGCAAAAAAAAATTCACTACTGGAAAGCAGTATCACATTAGAAAACTGCTCAAGGTGAACTGTGCACTAAAATGGAGTAGAAAAACAAACCCACCCGTGCTAGTGAACACCAGGTATGAAGTATTTTTTTTATTGCCTTCACCCCTGCATCAGATATCCCTGCTTCTTCCTGCCCCCAACACACACCATTCAAAGCAGATCAAGATCCCATAATAAACCAGAGGAGGTGTGCAAGAAATCAGAACTGAAATTTATTTTCATCCATGGCTAGCAAATGCCCGGAATCTGTGTTTTTCCTAGCAAATCCATAAAATTAGAAGATGCCAGTGAAGATCAGGTCTGTGAATCCCTTCTGTGTTCCAAGCTTCGGTTCATCCCAAGCTGTGATCACAAGAGATTTAGTAAATGGAGGAAATATGCAATGTGACAGAAGACTTTCTTCCTGCGGCTCCGGTGCTTGTCAGGCTGACAGCACGGCTCAGCGCTGCAGAGCAGCCTCTCTGCTCCCATCCCCTGTCACAGGCAGCCCTGCCCTCCTCAGGCTCCTGGCAGCCCACTCTCCCTGCAGAGAGCCCAGGACAGCTGGCACAGACACACCTGTTACTGCCAACACTTCCAACCCGCTCTCTAACAAGGCTTGGCTTCAAAGGACCTGTTATTCCATTATTTTATGTGGTCTATTTGTCTGAAACACTCGACTCCCACAGATCAGAAACCTATTGCCACATGGGATTTGTTTCATTTTATTTTTATAACCACTGACATTTATATTTAATGGATGTGTATTAGATTTTTTTTGTTTGGAGACCAGGAAGTACGGGGCTGAGAAAATGAGCAAAAAAACACACTTTGTTGGACAGTGATGTGGATTTATTTCTTGATACAGACTGTTCTTAAGTGGGCTTTGCATTTTCTTTTCCTTGAGGGGTGATGGGGAGGTCTGAGGCACACAAATGTTCTCTCCCAGTTTACTACAGCTGTAAATGAGTGGTTAAGACACAGAAGTGTCATCTTGTGAGTGGGAGAGGAGGAAAGCAAGAACCAAAATTAAGAAGTCCTACATACCATTCCACACACTTCTGTCATATGAAATCAAAATTGTCTATTTTAGGTATTTCAGAGACTTATCTTGGCAGTTTAGATCCTTCAAAGTCTGGGTACAGGAAACATTTATTCTCCTGCATTGGAGTTGTACTGTCTTCTTGATGCAGGTCTTATTTTAAAAGCCTTTTTTAAGTACAGGACAGGAAATGAAACTGTCAAACTATTACAGACAGACACAAAAATGATCTGCTTCAAACACAACCACACACTGCTCTTAACTGTGCCCATTGTGCACTGTGCTTCACAGAATGCAATCAGGGGCTCTTCACACACCACAGATAAAATGTCACAGAGGTACCAACCCAAGTCTCCCAGAAAACAATGGCTTCCATATCTGCTAAATTACCATTCAACCTCTTTTGAGAGCTACCAAAGATACAGCACAGCTTTTGCAGTAACACAGCAGCTTTTCTGAAATACAGAATGGATTTGGTGAAGATTTACATGCAATTCAATAAATCTAAGATAAACTTCATTTAGAGCCTTTTATCATGTGCTTTAAAAAATCTTCGTATGGGTAAAAATCACTGAAACCCACCCACCCCGTTCTTGTTTCCTGGAGAATTTTTCTTTAATTTCTACTATATTCACAGCTAATTTTCACTTGTTTCTCATTGTCAGAGGAGAAACTTCAGTACAAACAGGTGGGCTTTTTTTCCTTCAAACAATGGTCACCTAAAATCTCATTCTCACAGCAACTTACATTTACAGAATTGCATGGGTGACAGCTGAATCAAAGCATTTATGGAAGAAATGTCTGAATTTCAATTATTTCTATGAAGTTCTGTTACAAGTCTGCTGTTTTTACACAGCAGGGAGCCAGGTACCCCGTACATGACTGAGCATGAATGGGATAGTGAAGATTCTGGAGCGCTCCTAAAGGAGCGATCCCAACAGGATCACGGGCATGTCCACGTATGTTACCTTCCCAGAGAACCACCTCCAAAACCAAATCTCAAGATTCAACACTATAATACATTCATTTTTAAGGTGGCAGCTTTGAAAGGCAGTGTGCACTGCGTCTGGGAGAGTGAATCCTCCCTTGTGAAAGAGCCTGAGAGGCAAAGCATTATTGTGTAATCTCTCCCCAAAAAATGCCTTGAACAAACCCCCTGCACATGCATGCACTCAGTCATGCTACCCACAGCCAGGGACCTTGTTTTGGGACCCCAGGATGCAGCAGATACTGTGCTCACAGGACACAGAAGCACTTAACAGAGACATGAAAACAACTGGGAGCATTAGGCACGGTGCCTAGAAAACATGATACCTTTCCCAGAGGGCTTTCAAGACAACATGGTAGGGAGGAAGGAAGTACTTCAAGATAAGGCATGATTACATGTCACCTCCTGTGCTACACCTCAAAACATCACAGCCTTTCTACCTTCTTTCCGCTGTTTTGGTATTTATTGTTTGCAAAGTCAGCTACAAATTATGAGCCATAATTAGTTCTTCCAGTTAAAAACATGCTGACCATTTCCAACTCCTACACAAATGAAGTCAAAGCATTAATGAATTTGGGAATACTTACATTACTCCTTACAAAAGAATGTGCTCTGCTAAGATTTCAGGAGAATGGTTTTTCAAGCAAAGCAATGAACATTTGGATATGTGAGGCAGTCAGTTTTTAGGGTGCATGATGATCAGGAAAATGAAAACTAGAAATCAAGGCAATACAGATGTGTGAACAAAGGCAAAGAACATGTCCAAAGCATTTCATCCTTATTGTGAGAGCCAGCATACGCAAGTTATTTGGCCTAGGGGTTTTTCCCCATCAAAGACACATTATGGAACAGTAGGCTTGTGTAACTTCTCATAAGAACACAGAAAATTCAAATCAAGTGTGTTCCCAATAAAACAAACCCACTTCTCTACACAGACTCCCTCCTTTTCATGCTTCTTTTTAATAGGAATCATTGTTAATACAAACTTTTTTGTTCCTTTTCGGACAGTGCTATCACAGTTGCACAGCAATTACTTAGTACACTTGCTTGCCCACAGCATAAACACTATCTGTCATTCACCAAGTGTCACACCAGAAACTTTCCCTCCAGGGACTCATTTTTCCAAGTTTTAGTAGCAATTTAGGCTCCATGACACTTGTGTGTCAGGACTTACAACAAGGAAAATTTCCCTGCGTAACATCCTAGCTGTGACCTACTTGCCCTGTGCTCCACCACACCAAATCATCACACAGACCTCCACATCCTGGTTCCTGCAGCACACAGCCCAGGCTAGGGAGCAACTGGACCAAGGAATTCAGCAGCTCAAGAGCTACAGGCCATCACATCAATGTGGGTGACCTGGCAAGTGACTGGCATCAAACACCCTCCCCATCCAGTGGCAGTGTAGTGTATAAATCACATTGGACAAAACAGCATACAATCCTTTGGGATTCATCTAACCCAGCAGTTTCCCAGTGCTGCCTCACACAGCTGAGAAATTCAGCCACTGTGGTGGCAGGCAAGGACACCACCATTGTTCTGGGGGACCATCTTTCCAGGCACTTCTAATTACAAGAAGGCTTAGTAGCCACATGGAGGTCTCACTATGCTAAAGCAGTGGAGGTTTATACCAGCATGAAGAGAACTCCACATTTCTGACAAGCAACTGGAACCACACACAAAAGATTATGAACAAAACCCATCAATGTGCATGAAGGTGAGGCTGAGCTAGCTTTCTATACCTTTAACAACACTAACCTACAATAATCTTTTATACATTACTATCAGCTCACATTTGCAAGATACACAGCTTCAGCCACCCACATGCAAAGGCAGGCAATGACAAAAATCAGGCTTAAAGCACCTACACTTACAAAACCACACTCAAAATGTAGCAATTCCATACTCATTTATTATCAGAGGAATTCTTGTAAGACTGCACACGCAATGGTGTCTTAGCCTATGAAGACTTCATCCACTTTTTCCTCACCTATTACTGTGCTTGGACTTTTCCCGGTCTTTTTCCTTGTCCTTCTTGTGCTCTTTGTGCCGGTGTTCTCGGTCTTTGTGTTTATCTTTGTGTTTGTGAGAATCTGTAAGCAGAGAGGCAAAACAAAAGAAATTAAACTGGGAGAAAACTCCACACCTCCCTCGTGAACCTCTGCGTTTTTCCCCACCGCATTCTAGTATTTCTGTGATTCAAAATTTGTAACAAAAATCTTCGTTTCAGAGGTCCTAAATGGATTCACCTTGGCAACAGCTGCATTTACATGGTCTTTAGTTCAACGACCTTTAAATGCTTTATAGACCCTGAAGAAATGCAACCCCTTCCATTAACTAGGTACCTATTGATATAGCAAGTCCAACCTTATTTGGCAGATGGGCAGCCTGGCTTCCTATGCCTCCAAGTATTCATGCTGAATACACAGAAAAGGATATAGGAACAAAGCATAAAGCTGGGGTGTCAGGCCTGTTGAATCCCAAAATTTAATACTTCTACTTCCACAAGTATTTAATCTTGACAAAGCATCCCTTCCTTCTCCCTGCTGTGAATTAAAACCATTTTATTCTTATCCCCAACAGTTTATAACATGACAGACAGAAAGCAAGGAAAATGGGGAGTAATGGCAGAAAATGAAAAGAAAGGGTGAAAAGGAGCAAGAATTCTCTCCTCCTGCTTCTCTATTGCAGGACACATTTACCTCTCTCCGATAACAGCCCCACCAAGAAAATGCAACCTGACAGCTGTAATGAGCTGTGTTGGTGGTCACCCACCTACACAGGTCAGGGTGGGTCCCAATTATGTGACAGGTCAGAAATGGGAGTTGGCACTCAAGTGAATCCACAGGAACACAGTAATTTTATTGCTATCAGCTTCTACTCTGAGTGACACTTCCCATCCTCAGTGACAACTGTGCTGCACAATGAAGTCCTTTAAAGCACTAGGGAAATGAATTTGGCAGAGAAAAAGAGCAACACAGTTGAATTGCAAATAAATGCATTTACAAGCATTGTTTTACAAGTATATTAAAAAGTAGATGAGGCTGAACTAGCACCTCAAAACCACCTCAAAAGGCTATTTACAGTGAAGATCAGTATAATGGGAGGAATATATGCAATACCCAAAGACTCCCCCCAGGTTTTGTTTTGAACATGCTACTCAAAGTAACCAAAATTAAACAGGCTCTTCAGTAAACCTAAAATCTGAGCTGACTTTGGCAATTGTTTTTCAGATGCCAGTGCTAGAATTTCCACCAGAGATCTTGGATGTCAGGTATTAATGCTTCATTAATTGTAAAGATGCTACCATGCCCCTAAAAAGACTCCTATCCCTGCACTAGGAATAGGAAACTGCAACAAAAGGATTTTGTGACTTTCACCATCACGTGGGAAATGCACTGCAGAGCCAGGAACAAGCCTCATCCTCCTGACTCCAAGTCTTTCGCCACAAATTCATTTTTCTCCTTAACTGACACCAGCTCTTAAAACCTCAAAACATTTAAATGGATTTAGAAGAAACATACCCACAGAACATGACTTTAACTTATTGCTTTCTGTAACTTCAGGGTTTGCTTTCACACACCTGCAGAAAGACAGCATAAACCACCACAGGAATACTGACATTCCAGCCTCCAAGTCGCCCTCTGCACCTTTCCTCCATCCCCCTGAACTCAGCAATGTTTCCTAGTGCTCTGCTGTACACAGTGCACACGTTTAAATAGCAGGGCTTAAGTTTTCCATTTTTTGATATACACGTGGTAGGTTATGTGGAACATTTGGTGTTACAGCACAAAGCACCCAAGAGTTTTCGAGTACCTAAAGAGCAAAATCTCTTTCGCAGCAGGCAGAGTCTGTAGGCATCTCTAGCAAACTGTGTGGGGACCAGACACCCACACGCTCTGAAGTGCAGAGAAGCAATTTCTCTGAGCCCTTCTTCCCACCAGGACAACACACATTTCACTGGAAGAAATGTTTTCGCAGTGCGTTTCACACTTGTGATTCTTCAGTTCAGCCAGGAGCTGGAAGCTCTGGCTGTTTGCAAACTGCCTGGGGTTTATTCCACAGAGGGTTTACTCACTGATTCCCACAGCCCTGGCTGCAGCAAACAGCAGCTATTTACACTTGATGAATAGGTAAATTGTGAGAGAAACCAGTGTGATGCTGTACACAGAGCTATGTACAGTCACTGTATAGCACACACACAATCAATTTTTCCTATCAACCAATCAATGGAAAAGGTGTGTGACTGTGCTCAGTGGTATTCTCTTTAGAACTAACAGCCACACGATGACTTGTCACCAAGAAAAGCACATAACAGAACAGTTTACCTTGATCACCAGATTTTCTTGCAGCTGACTTGTGCTTTACAGCTGAAATTAATATTTACTCTTGGAAAGCAGTTCCAGGGATATACCCTAGAACTGCTTGAGCTGAATAGCTGTTTCCTCAACACTTGGCTCTGCTTACAATGATTTGGGATTTTCAGGCAATTAAAGCCTGGTACTGCAGGGGAGAAGGAAAAAAAAAAGAGCTTGACCAGTTAAACAAGCTCTGCTTGCTAGGATTTGTTGCCAGACAGCTTTCCTTTGCTGCCTACCAAAGGACTGCTAACAGGAAGGTCTTCCATGGAGCTCTTCTGGCTCAAAGGCCACAGTGGCTGGGGAACAATGAGTCCTGTGCATGGTCTCAAACCAAAAGCAAAAAGATGTCAAGGCAGAACTGCCTGGTGTTTCTCACTATGAACACTTTAAATGTAGTACTTCCACGGATGTCTACCTCCCAGGCATATCACCTAAGGATTAAGTTATTCTGGAATATTTGCCTAGTATTCAAACTCCATGGTGCTGCTTTCTGACATGATGCCATGAGGTAGGTTAAGAATGAAGACTTCAAAAGAGTTTATTAAATTGTCTCTAAGTGACGTATGTACGTCCTCAGAAGGCATTAAAGCTCTTGGTCTTTCTTTTATTGTTGAGGGTGGAGCTGGATGAAGTTCAGGAGACTGGGTCATTAAAAAAGCACAGGATTCCTTTGATTCC
Organism: Anomalospiza imberbis; assembly: GCF_031753505.1. Taxonomy (NCBI): domain Eukaryota; kingdom Metazoa; phylum Chordata; class Aves; order Passeriformes; family Viduidae; genus Anomalospiza; species Anomalospiza imberbis. Next base: position 5,146,566 of record NC_089697.1, on the reverse strand, counting down.
TTTTTTTGGTGTTCTACACAAAAATGCTTTGTTCCAGACTGGCTTTATGTAGGAGTCCATGCCAGTGGTTATTTGGTGGCTAACATGAAACAAGTTTAAGCCAATTCACTCCCATTTGTGTACCCACTTGCCAGGAAGCAGGGCAGCATCACCTCCGACTGAACTACAGGCAACAGATGACTGGGCTGGGAACGGGGCCACCTCACTCGCTCCAAGCCTCATCAGCACACAGGCAATCAACGGGAAGTGTTCCTGTCTGCAATGCATCTTCCTTGATATATTTAGCATATTCATTCCTAGAAGAATCTTCCAGCCTCCGGTAACTCTCTCCCAGCTTGCAGCTGATTAGTAGTTGACTAAGTCCAGCCTCACATCAGCTAGGGAAAGAGCTCTGACATTATCACACATTCAGATTTGTTTCCTGCCCTATATGTCTTCCAGTAAGTATGTCTGATCCCTCTAACACTAAACAAGAAGATAAATACTATTCCTTCTCCCAGACCATTAGCAAAATCTATCATCTACTGTGAGCAAATTTTAAACCCCCAAAAGCTTACGTGACATTTAAATATTTTTGAAAATGCAAACTCTCTCTTTAGCACAAGGTTACAGCAGGGACAGGGGGTTATGCTAACTGGGCAAGCATCTATTACCCCTGAGGCTTTCCCTTCAGTATCCTCTAACCCAAACAGAGCTTTTGGCATCTCTTCTGTTCTAGAAAGCTTGATGTCTCTGGCACTGGATCTCTGTCTGTTAATACTGAGCCTGGTATGTCTCCAAAAGATTACCACAGTCCCTGTACTATTCCTGCCATTCCCCTGTAGCTCCAACAAATCACGAGCAGCTCTGCATTTTTGCAGGGTTGATTCATCTTTTAACTCTGTTAGATTACAAGGACGTTGATTTAAGGATGGGAAATTCTAAGCACTTTTGGTCTGTGGCTCTGTGCTGTTCCTGCTCCGCCTTCGCTCCAGCGCTGAGTCCCCGGGGAAAGGCTGAGTCATAACCCTATTTGCAATACTTGTATATACATCTGCCTGGAACAGGGAAGTTTTACACTTTATCCAGGAACAGAGCTGTAAAAGGTCAGGCATCTCCAACTGCAGCATGGCAAGAACAGGGATGAAGGCAAAGAAAGCTTCTTCCAGCAGGCAGTTGTCACCTGGAGAGGAAGAGTCCCAACAGATGGCAGAGGTGAGCGGTCCCCTTTCACAACAAGGACAACCCTTGGCTTAATTAGTCTGGTGACAAAACAATTATGTGGGACTGTGATGTTTTAATTCATGAGCCAAATTCATTAGCCACAAAAACACTTCTCAACACCTGTCTCTGCACACCTCCTAAAATACTACTTATATGTCACAATCAAGGGAAGTCTGGCTACCTCCTACATTGATATTTCAGTTTTGACAGCAACTTTTCAAATAAAACACTGAAATGAGAGAGGGGCATAAGCTCTTGTATGCCCAATCAGCACAGCTGTCAAGAGAATAGTGTTGGCACATGATGGAGAATGCTACAGATGCCTTTTTATCCTGCTCCCACCACCCACTTTTATTTCTCTTCCATCATTTTGCACTAGAATTTTTTTTAAAGAACTGAAAAAAAGGTGTGACCACAATCTAGTTCCTTCTAAATTTTCCCCAATTAAGTGAGGTAGCCAGCAAATTAACACCTGGTAACCTCAATTTCTGGTCAACAGTAGCTTTTCCAGATAAATATTAGCCTTTCAGATTTCCTGTCTTTCTGTTCACCTTCTAAGTTTTTGTGAGCACAATTTGAGTAGCTCATTAAACTGCTTACAGAGAGGTTTCTTTGTTCTTTAAAATGTCTTACAAGATTCTGTGGACAAGGACTTTTAGTATTTTCCTTCTGGTTCCAGAAACATCCCATTTTCTTTTCCTCTTGCTAGAAATACTTCTAGTGCTGAGTATGCTTGATTTTATGCATCATCTCAATACTTCTCTAAACTGACGTCCAGAAAGGTGATTTAAACTTTCTGCATTCTTGGAATCACAATCTGTGCCCAAAATCTGAGGACACAGCATGAAAAATCCATCTTGTTATCAACATTTTTAACTTCTTGTCATTCCAGTAACACTTCTGCTTCAGATGAGTGGCTGAAATTTCTGCCCTGAGTTAAATCCTATTCCTCAGTGTTAGTTGTGTGTTACAGGAGAAGCAAATGAGCTCTCAAGGCTTTCAGGATCACTGGTGTGTATGAGAACTGGGCTCTCTCTTCTACTCAACTTGAAGCATGAGCAAGAAACCCTCTGCTATTGGCAGAGATGAGACCAGCAGGGTCTTTTCTGCCTCTCTGGAAAGGAGAAGAGTTTAAAAAAGACTTCTCCAGTTCCACTGCTAAATTATGCAGCTGAAAGCAAGGTAACTCTAACACTGGATTAGGTTCAAAAGCTGGTCAAGTTCAAAAACTTCCTGTCACTGGAGAAATGGTCAGTCCCTTCTCAGCTGAAACACCACCTTCATGTAAGGCCATGTACTCCACAGCAGCCTCTTTACTAGTTAGCCTGAATTCTTCTCACTGGTTGTGATGCAATAGTAAGCAAAGCTTAAAGTCTCTTTATTATTGCCTAAATGAAGGAATTTTACTGCTTTTTTCCCTCCCCCACAGGCTCTCCTTTTAAGCATTCATACTAAAATGCAGATTATCAGAAAAAGACTTCTTAGTTCCAAGGGTGTTTTTTTCCATTTATTTTGTCAAATCATACTACTTTTCGAGTTTTAATCTCTTGCATTTTGCATATAAAGACTACTATTAAAATTACCACAGTTTAGTTGATGAAATGATGCCAGGAAGGGTTATGAGTGTTCAAACATGTGAATGTAGTCCAAGGTGTCTACAATATTATTCATGTTCCTGGCAAAGAACACGTACTTTTGCCCTTGGCATCTGATCAGAATGGTCTAGTGTTGCACTAACTTTTACAATACACAGATACCAGCCAGTAGAGAGTGTAACATTCAGCCATTATCCAAGATCTTTAACACAGATAGTGACAGGGTTATAGTACATTACCTAAACAGGCAATGCAATCCCACGTGTAAAGGTCACTCTGTGAGGTGCTGGTCAATTTATAAATCTTGCCTGAGAAAGCAAACATGGTGCAGAGTTTAAAAATCCTATTTGCAGGCCCTGTGTGGCTCAGAAAAACCACCATATGGCAAACATGGCATGGTCTGAGGCACAGGGACCCTCACTCTTGAACAGTTTTAACTCTGGACAAGTCATCTGACTTTTACATGTTCTTCTTTAACACTTTAAAACCCATGTACAATAAACCCACCTGAGTAATCTGATAGAGGTCTAAACTTCTCTAAAATATTTGTATTCTAGTTAGAGGAAATCACCTTATGGTCATGGTGCTCCAGTAACTGATTAAACAGCACTTCTGGATTAAAGGGATTGACACTATTGTAGCCCAGAAAAGAGAGAAGAGAAGCTGTTGGGCAGAAAACAGAACTGCAGCTAGGTATGGGACACAACACCTTTCCCAATAAAGCAAGGCAGACAAAGAAAACCTAAGTGTACATATGAAAAGTACAGAAACTGGAAAACCTCTCTACACAGCTACACATGTCAAGAGCAGAAAACCATACCCAGAAGGCACTGTTCAGAGAGATGATGGTATTATGGATGCTACACTGGAGTAGAAAACCATAATCTAAAATAAACTTCCCAAGTGAAACTGGATATGTCACTTACCGGCCCTATTTACACAACTGCAGAATCCACATAAAACATTTACCCTGAGAAAGCATTGCAGGTCTGTTTGCTGTGCTGGTTTATTTCTGCAATAACTCACTGCAAAACATTTGGAATACTGAAACGAGAGTGACTGAAACAGTGAAACCACCACTTGACTCTCCCATAACCTAAACCTGAAATTCAATAGCAGAAGTAGGATCTGGGCTTTCAGTCAAAAAAAGGAAAGAAAATACAATGATAATGAAGCAAGACTGGCTTCTGCTTCCTCATTTCATAATGCCATACTTAATGGCAAAGATACCCATTCCAAAAGCAACTTGACACAAAACCTTTTACCAGTGTTTATAAAGATACCTCCACAATCTATATTGCTACAGAAATCTAAATCCTTAAAACCCTCCTTGAAGTCAAATTTGAATGAAATAAGTTACCACAAGCTTATTTCACTTCAGGTGCCTCACTGGGTCAGGTACGGCAGTTCAGGGATGCTGACAATTCAACACTTCACTGTTTCCCTCCATAACCCAGATAAAATCTGAGTTTACTGCAAAACAACTAAACTAACTGTGACTAAGCACAAGTGGAATACACAATGCAGCTCTTTACTGCAGTCATTCGTTTTCCAATCTTACAAAAAAATACAAGAAAGTAGTTGTGAAAACTCAAAAAGGGAGCCTGGAGAAGTACAGCAGAACATCCCAACAATTTTCCCTTTCTACGGCAGGAACCTTATTACTTAAACTCCTCCAGAGAACATTCTTCCTTTTTCTAAGGGCTCAAATGAAGGAATATAGCACAAGTGAATAGATTTGAGTCTATTCATTTCCCAGACTATATTTACTCGGAGACAAAACCTGTTTTGAGCTGAGCCAGAATTGACCACAACACATTGTACCCAATTCTGCCAAAGCTTGAAAACTTAGTACTTTTGATAGAAACAGTAAAACCAATGACCTCGTAACCTCTCTCCACACTTCAGCAGTTATTTGAGGCAAAAGATACTCCAGGGCCAGACAGATATTATGTCTTTTTCCTTAAAAGGACTGGTCTGGGAAACTTGGCTTCAGAACAGGACAGACCCCTTAGATACTGCATTCTTCAATAATCTTGTCATTTGAAGGCCCAGTATTCCTTGCTTTTGAAGAGAGGGAAAAGAAAAAACCAATGGAATGACTTGCTGATGAATCTTCACAGGAGAACAGAGACAGGTGGATAGAGAATTGTCTCCAGCCATTCTCAGTCCTTTAGAACAGCTCCACCAACTTCTCAAGAAGTTCCCCTATGTTCCAGTTTTAGTATGCAAGCAAGGATAAACATAGCTCGTTTAAAACACAAAGTTTGCAAAACAAGATCAGTGCACTTTTTGCTCCACTGAAACCTCAGGACAACTTCAATCTAAGGAAGAGAGGTAAAACAACATGACAGCACTGCTAACAGGGACAGCACATGGTGGCCACAGGACAGGGCAAGCTTGTCCATAGCCCAAACATTAAAAGCTTATCAGGGAGACATTAAGGATGCCAGGAAAAAACCTGACTGATAACTCCTACCTTGTGTGACTGGAGCCTCTGGGAGATGAAGTTAACCTGAAGCAAATGTCACTGCTGGCATTTCATCAATCTCACCCAGACTGCAGAGGCTCGGGAGGCAAAGCAAGACGTGCTTTAAGAGCCTCTTCAGAAAGAGGACAAACACTCTTAGTGCACTGTTTTGGGCCCTTCTTCAAGTTTTTTTTTTCAGCCACACTGGATTAATTGCTTATTTTCTGTGCACCTCACTTTTTCACCTGCCGGGGAAGTAGCTAATACTCTGTGGGTAATTAATGCTTAAGTAATTGACCTAGCTGTGTGGCACACAGGGATGCTGACCTTAAGAAACTGCTACACTACAGGCATCCTGCAACAAAACAACTAATGGTGTATACAGAAGCAGCAAGTTTAATGACTTGTCAGCACCTTTTGCATGGCCTCTTCCCAAAGAGGTGGCACGTTCACATATGCCTGTTCCACAGCAGATCTTAGTTGTTGTAACAAATGCATAAAATCACTGCAAGTAAAATTGCAGTAGACAATATTACACAAAGAACAAGTCCAAGGAAGCCTTATAAAGCATGAAAATACATGTTTGATCAGTACAGAAAGACTAAATTAATAGCTGCTTCTTACACATGCCAAAGGGCTCCCAACCGAGAGGCAACAATGAAGTTTCAATCCATTATTTGCATTCAAACCCAAAAAAGTTCCATGTGAACAGAAACATGTGTTTCCAGGGATTCCCAAGACGTAAAACATCCTCCTGTAATTGTATATATAAGAGTCAGAGACTGAAACCCATTAGTATGTTTCCACTAACAAAGCAGAATAAAACAGAACAGCAAATTAAAACTTCACAGAAATGACCGGCGTCAGTGAACAGCTTAAAATGCTGCTGTGCTGGCATGAAGAGAGGAGAGTCCAGAGTGGTCTCCTAAGGAACCAAGAGCAAACCCATTCTTGTCCCTAGTGGTATTTATTCTTATAAGGCTACACTCCTATGAGTGGAAGTACTTATTTTCCATTGCCTCCTCCATTCAGAACTGGAATTCCTTGCCTTCCCTTACTGGGGTAGAAATGGTTTCAGCAATTTTTTCCTACTGCTTTATGAGTCTACAACCACATGAATAAACAAAGTTCTGCACTGCACGTCCGTCTTTTAAAAAGAAGCAAAACTAAGACACACTTTTGCCTCAAAATTTAACAGCCATAGCCCACACTCCTGCACATCAGGAGGCTGAGAGTGGGATCTAAAGAGCCTAAGTAGATCTAGGGGAAACAAGTTTAACCATAGTTACCTCTGAGGTTTCAAAAGCATTACACATATTGTAGCTCCATCTGCATCCCCATTTGCTAATACACAAATATACAGGACTGGAATCCTGAAGGACTTACAGGTACATTAACTGACTGTGTCTGAGCACAAACAGCTGTTACAAATCGACAGGAGGGGGGAAAAGTAGTTGATAAAAGCAGGTTCCTTGTGGATTTCAAGTCTACTAATACTGAAAACTTTTACTACGCCATCTAATCTCAGGCTTTTCCAAATTCTCCCCCGCTTCTTCCCTATTGCGCAAAACACAGTTAACATAACCGGCACGGCAGGACAGACAGACTCGCCAGGAAAGCCTGGACAACCGTTCACAAACCAGTCTGGCATCCAGGGGTGTAAAACTAGCTTAAAATTATGAAAGAAGGTAAAATTTCAGGGCATTCAAATAGATAATGCAAGGGGGACTAATCCTATTTTCACAGTCAGAAAGAAACCAACCTTTAGCACAGATCCACAGCTTAGCGCACAAACTGTCACGCGGTGCTGTCACACAAAATCTTTTCTCGGGAAGAGACAAAGGGAGGGATGTACCCAGCGCACCGAGGGATGTGTGTGAGACAGAGGCAAAGAGAACTGCCCAGGGTCACCCACCAGCGGCTGAGGAGAAAGAACCAGGGGCACACGCCTCTGGAGAGCCAGGGCAGAAGGTGAGCAAACGGGGCAATCCCAACATTTACAGCCCTGTTTAGACTTCGGAGCTATCAGGGACTGCAGGAGATAACCTATCCCTTACTTCAACATTATCTAAAGCGAACTCCTTTTTGTATTAACCCTTATTTTTCTGGTTTGCAGGAATCTTTTCCTTTAGGAGCTCTTGGTGAACCATTTGGGCTGCAGAATTTTGGAGACAACGCATTACTTTTCATCAGTCCCTTCTCAGGAGGCATGTGCAAGCCAGGTGGACTGAAACACCAAGTGCACATAGACCAGAGGCACTTGAACTCTTTGGTTGCTTCCAAGCTCAAAGAACCTGAGCCAGTGCTCAGCTGCAGCACAAGAACCAACCCCAGACCCCCAGTACAGCGTGCAGTGACAGTTGTGCCACCTCATTGCAGACACAGGTAGGGGAGAGCTGGATCACCTTTGGGAGAATTTTGACAAAAAATTGCCCCAGGAACAGCTCTGGGAGTTACTTCAACAGACTGGGTCAAGAGCAAAGAGAATCTTTTGGTGCAATCTGTCACAACTTCGCACTGCAGACAAGAGAACTTCATGTTCTGTACAGCATCCGCACACTGAGTCAGTGCCCCCAGCACAAGCTCTTTCCGCCTCCAAATGCTCTTTACACCATCATTAGCCTGGAAAGGTGCAAACAGCACAATTTGTGATGCAAAGGCAACAGCTGATTACTGCATGCAAACTTACAAGGTGAACCAGGAGAAAACAGGGGCAAACAACAAAGCCTAGTCCTTACAGACAATAATAAGAGACTTCAGCCATATTTTAAAATAGGTTGATATTATTTTGGGGTGTAAGTTTAAAAACTGTAGTAGATTACAAGAAAACAGTTGTGTTGTCAGGAGTAATTACCCTGCAATGATGTAAACTAGAAAAACATTTTCTCTTGCTGGCTGTGTAAATCACTAGTGTACTTGGATTCATGAAAAATAAGTTTTTCATAAAGACTACCTGAAACCCTAACCCTGACACTTCCTTAGCACAAGAGTGATGTCCTAAGAGCAGCTCACACAGAGCCTGTGTTCACACCAACACCACACAAGGACAGGGCTGGTGTGTTTGACCATCCAGGGTTTAATCCAGAACAAGGGCTCCCTCAAGGAAAAATTTAACAAATCAGGGGGAAAAAAAAGCAGTTGCATTGAACTGCCTCTCCTGCAGCAGTGGATGCCCAGCCTGTGTCAGCAGCCAGGATCACAGAGTTTATACACATGGGAGTGGTACATGCTCAGCATCCTCAGGGAGAGGCTCTAAAGGCATTTGCTCAAAGCCTTTTATTAACCATGCCTTGACAGCTCCGCGTGGCTCTGGCCACTGCTGGTCTCCTGCTTGCTGTAGGGAGGAAAGATTTCAGAGGCAGCACCCTTGGGAACAAGCCTCTGCAATGCTTGGTTTGAGAGTGTAACTTGAATGCACAAGACAAAAGAAGTGGCTGGTAGAAGCTTTAAATCACCTCTACCAAGCAATACCACTGCTTTATGCACTGGAGTCAGATTATTCTCCTACTTGTTTAATATTATTCCCATTAAGCTGAACTGATGGGGTAGCATGGCCAAAGTCTTAGTAGAAATTTGTTTCAGAAGACTGAGAACTTATTTTTATTACACTTGAGCTGGTTCCTCACTGTAGGAGCAACTCCCACACAGACACAGACAGGATTCTTTTGGGTTTTTTGGGTTTTTTTTCCTTGTATCTACAGTGATTCCTTTAAAGTGTAGGGCTGCACTGGATGGATACATCCCGATTCCACCTCTGTCCCCACTGTGGGTGAGTTAATCGATCACTCACCCACAAGAGGCCAATTCCAGCAGTGTCTAGAAGCATTTTATCAGAATTTGCCTTGCTACAAGTCCCATTCTCAAGTTAAGGGAGGGAATGCAATTCCCCTGCCTTGAGGGGATTTTACCACAATTAGCATACAAGAAGAAATCTGATTCCAGCTAAAACACACAAAAAATTAAACAAAAGGTAAATGTTTAATGACAGCTGAGATTTCTGCACTTCTGTACTCCTGAGTGTTCTGAAGGAAGGGAAAGAGGATGCAGAAAGAAGGATCAGCAGAGCAGTGTAGGACAAGGTAGTTTTACAGTAACACTATGACTGCAATACTTTAATAAGTACAGCTCCTAGATATGGTGCACTAAATTCCACTGGAAGTCTTCAATTTACAAAATGTTACTTTAAGTCACTGATTTAAATCTCTTCATGCAGCTGTAATCTGTTTATTATGTTAAATCCAGGCCAAATCTCACTAGTTAACAACTGTTACATTACACCACTACAAATACCTGAATATAAAGCATAACCTATTGACACAGGATAAAAGGCTGTGGCTACATTATTATGCATGGTACACTCCTAGCTTCTTCAATTAAAAAACTCCAAGCAATGTATTATCAGTTTGGTGAGGGTTTTTATTGGGTTTTTTTGTTTTGTTCTTTTTTTTGTGTGTGTCTTGTTTGCCGGTTTCTTTTATTTTCTTTTTTTTTTTTCATTTTTTTTAAACTAATAGCTGGCATCTCTTCATGGAACACACAGCCAACATTTTCAGATTTCACCCCAGGAAAACTCAAATCTGCCTTGAATAAGACATGAAGGGGAGGAAATGTTTATGTAATTTGTTTCCCATCTAAAAGAAAGCAAGCATAGTCCTCAAAAACTGAACTGAATCAATTTTGGTTACCTTGTGCTTCAATTTTAAGAGCAGTCCTTTCTTTACCTATGCAGAAATAAACTGTGGAAACAGCTTTTTCTTTCTAGCTTTCAAATGCCCTCCACTACCACAGTCACTAAATGAGCTGTTTAAACCAAAGGAAATAGGTTGCAGGTGCAGAGTTTCATCAAAAGTTCATTTATCACTACACTTCAAACTCCAAGTGCTTAGCTAAAGGCTCCCATCATATCAGAGCTTCTGCTTTACAGCTACTGCAACATAATCACATTCTCTACTCACCAATTTTCTGAACATGGAACCTGATATTTTTAAAATGTTGACTGGTAGGAGGGGTAGAAACGTGCTTGAAAAACTATGAGTATTACAGAAGTGACCATAAAGATTCAAGGTTCTGTTATTTCTCTTTAATATAACCTAAAGTGAGAAACCCAAGTTATAAATCTTATTTTCAGGAGTATTCCAATGCATTAGGAAATATTTATTCCCACTTGATTATTTTACAGCAGAAATAGGCAAAGGAAACAAGATGAACATCTAAGACTATTTACAGTCTCATAATTTATTCCTGAATGATTCAGCTGTAATGCTATGAAATATTTTGAAATTTCTTGGCTGCCAGTTTTATATATGTTGAGAAAATTTTTTTTAAGTTATGATAATTCTTATGAGAGTCAAAATTAAATCAATACATCTATTAAAATTTATTATCAGTTTTAGATGAATGACTAATACCGGCGTGGAAGCTGCAGCCACTCCAGCTGATTTAGCAGTTTGTTCTTACACCAAGAGCCCAGAGCAGCAGCTGCACCATTCACTCCTATTCTGATCTGCCAAATATTTCAAGCCTGTGCTAGACAAAACCACATGTGGGAGTGAGAGCACTATCCAGGTATCCAGCAGAGAGCCAGGCTCACTCTCCTCTGAGCAAGTTCAGCTTTACCCAGGAGTGCACAGCAGCCCCAGCAGTTTCTGAAACTGCAATACCCAAACACATTTAATCTGTTTGAGTTTCCAAGCATTTCAGCAATATTATTCTTCAAGTTTTGAAGAGTACCACGTTATTTTTGAACTAGCAATTATCTTATTTCCTGTACTCAGTCTCCAGCAGACCAGGGAAAATTTGCCCATTTTCCTGTGGTCACAACTGTGACCTGTGATCACCTTTTACTTGATCCTCTCAGATGTCAAAAGGCTCCAACAGTGAAAGCCTGGAGCCTTCTGCTTTCATTAATGGGCTGGTTAATACTAAACAGGGCCCATAAGTGGGGAAAGCTGCATGACAAGTAGCCCTAATACCACAAGAAAGAATAATTGTGAATAACCTGTTCTGAAAATTAGCAACAACATGAGATACTTAACTTCACAGGCCACTCTCAAAACTAAGCAGCTGCTCCAACAGATCAAGATACTCCTGCAGAACAGAGTTTAATAAAATTGAGAATTAAGTAACAGCTTGTAACAGCAATCTTTTCTTCTCCTGATGTTGTACTAAATACCCCTAATTTCTTGGATACATGGAAGTCCAACCTGGTTTCCTAAGTACATGTTTGTGTTTCTACCAGGTAAAGCAGCACAGTAGTCTCTGCTCAAGAAAGGATCTATGACCAGAGAAACAGTTCAGCATTAGGTTTTCACAAGAAGAGACTTTAGAGTATGAGTTACTTGAGATCAAAATATAAAACAAGCCACTTTCTGTGACTGCAGTCACTGTGACAAGTAGTGGAATCCTGTCACACTTCACAGTAAGACAGCTACCCTGATTCAGAAACCGCAATTTTCCTTTTTAAGTGAAAGCCATAAGCACAGACAAGTAAACAAGGAGATAATTTGCTAATACCAAGCACAATATGCTAAAAACAAAATCATCTAACTTTGCTACTATGAAAAGTCTACCGTTAAGGTCATGCCCAGCATCTGTTCCATAACGGAGTGCTCTATGAACGAAGTGCACATCTGATGTACAAGGGTAATTCTGGGGGGATTAAGTGTAAGGGAAAACTGCAGTGACCTACAGGGTGTACAGAGATGCCTGTCAACCTAGGTCTGCACCTTTTTGAAATACCAATCTCCCCAGGTAACTTGATCTGAATGTAACTAAACCCATTCAGATGACAGGATGTGGGGAATCACATACCTGTAGTCAGCAAAGTGCTAACCACACCACCTAGTAGTATATACACACTGTAAGAATACCTGGCAGGGATGGGGAAGAGGCAGGAAAGATTTAAGATAGAGCCTGAGCTTACAGGATGAGGAACTGAACAAGTGTCCCTGACACTTGCTGACCAAATGACACCACCTTCAGAACTGGATATAACAGACCTGTCGCAAACCTGCATTAATTCTTGAGCCTTCAAACACTTCATGGATGCTTAGAAGAAAGCCCTTCTGAATATTATATCTTTCCTGAACTGAAAACCAGTGGAAAACTTCCTTGTCTGGCCTCTGGAGCTACTCTGATAAAAACTACCATTATACTTGTTTGTAGTCCATGTAATACAATAATTTTTAAATACTTTTCTTAGTACTGCGGAAAAACAAAGTCAGGTCACGTTTGACTCTGATTACCTATGGAGCCAATTGCCAAAGACTAATTCCAAAGCTCTGCTGAAACTAAAATGTTAATACACACAAAAAGACAATATAAAAATTTATCTTAGAAAAAAAAATCACACACTAACAAATTCCCTTTGGAATTCAAGTTTTCTTACACTGAATTAGAACCTGACCATGAGGCTCCTGTGCTAGGGTGGATGGATGGGGTATTTACAAAAAGGGAGAAAAAACACAAAAACTTAAATTAAAACCAAACTAATTCTGCCCTTCAAAAATGAGGCTCACATCTGTTTTGAACACTGTTTCATGCTATTGTGAAATACAGCTACAGGGGACTTATTTCACAAAACAATGCTCCACAGCTTCATTCCCTACAGAGGAAACCATTTAAAAATACACCCTAACTTCAGTACACAAAGACTTAGCAAAGCTCCCATCCCTCAGAAACGTGGCTGTGGTGTCAGCTGTGGTGTCAGCATCATTTCACATTCTCACCAAGCACGCCGAGCAGCGATGGGCACAGCCCAAGCACAGATGAGCTCCTGGGAGATGCAGTGCCCCTGCTGAAGTCACTATCTTTGCTGTCAGCACCGTGTACCCAGCTTGCTGAAGTGCATGCAGGCCAGACTGAGCTGGAGTGCAAAGACAACATTGGCAACTTTGAAGAAAAATCTATCAGATTCCTGAAAGAGGCAAGTATTGCCCAGAATGAGTGTTGTAGGAGAGGCCCACTCATGAACACAGGGAAGGAGAATTTTAACTCAGGCTGTGTTTCAAATGTAAATCCATGTTTTGCTGTGCACAGACAAGCTCATATTTTGACAGTGATGCGGAACAAAACCATAAACTGACGATTATGCATCAGTGGACAGAAGTCACAACAACAGGGCAGGACAGGAAGGAAGGGGAAAATGTGTTAGACAGAAAGCAGTGCTTCCAGAACAGTTTTACACCTCCACCTGTGAAACAAGAAAATGATGCACTTGCCATTTCAACTGCTTCTGCCTTTTGCCCAGGATTTGATTTAAGAATTAAATTACTAGGATAGCCATCTTATTGCCAGCTGCAGCCTCCATCTACTGCAAGACAAGCTACAGACTGGGGCAAATAAAACCACACCGTGCTGGGCTCTCCCAAGACCTCATGCTGACAACAAAAGCTGCCAAGCACAGAGCATCAAGGGCCAAGCTGTACTTTTTGTACCTATACAATTAAAACAGCCTAAAACCCAGAAAGCAGCTTCCTTTAGACACAGGTGATGCTGAATAAGCCCAGTTGATGATGATAAAAGAAAGACATTGTTTATGACAGCTACCAAAATCCAGAGAGCAGCATATTTTAAATTAGAAGACTATCTACTCAGAAAAACAGGTATTTCAAGGACAGCCTGCTTATGCTCCCTAATGAAGTGCAGGTGACATACACAGCTATGATAACATGACTCAGACAAGATGACGGCTCCTCTGACAGTTTTCCAGGTTTTGGAGTAGGAAGAAGGCAGGAGGATAGGAGATTGCAAAAGTGTAAAAGGCTCTTGAAAAATGCAAATGTTTTCCACATTCACGTCCAAAGGTATCCTGGACAGCTGGAGAGATGTCCCATCTGATGAAGCAAGACAAAGTAACCCAAACACCTACACACTTCTAGGATGACAACTTGTGAGTATCAGAGTTAACAGCACTGACATTCAGACTCTGATTTGTGCCAGTGCTTGCTTACTGCAAAGATGGATGCAGATGACACCTACAGAGGGATTGGGCAACACTGCAGAAGTGAATCAAGGTCACTGTTGTTATGAGTTCATCTCACTCATCTTGCACTGCACGTCTGTCCACGTGAACCTACTGCCCCTGGGTGTCTGACCATCCTGGGTGTCTGGCTGGTTACACTGGGCACAGGAACACAACCTGCACCTTACTTTTTCTACTGCAGAAAGCACTCAAAGACTTGCTCTGTATCCCTGAGGTGCTCTGTAAACCACGCTGCAAGAATCTCATCTTCAGCCAAAACCCATGCTGAAACCCAAGTGCTGAGGGGAAACACCAGCAAGGAAAGTTAACTCTGATCCACACATCAAAGGGTTTGCTGTGCACAAGCAGCATTACCACAGATACAGCACATTTTAACAGCCTCAGTGACATTCCTGGCCCTCAAAAGAAAAGCAGGCTGCCTTTTATTCCCCATCTGGTGGTCATTAACTCTAGAGAACAAACCTCAGAGTACGTCACTAGCTCTCCTTCATCCCTCCATTTTGTACATACTGCTTGTGTTGCAATGAATCATCCCCTTCACATGGATCTCCAAAGAGCTCCAGCTTCCCATTTCCCAAAAGGCTGGATTAAACTGGAGAGTGCTCGTCTGACTTGTAAGGTGCCTTCCTAAGGCAAGTTTAAACCAGTACTTGCCCATCCCAGCTATTTTATCTTTCCAAAAACTGATCTTACTCACACACTCACCAGCACTCACAAACTGGGAGAAGACAATTTGCTCTTCCTATTGCTCCAGGCCCAGTTAGGAGACACTCAGCAAGGTGGCCTGTATGGTGCAAGAGACTGACATACCTGATACCAGAACCCTGCACACAAACCAGGAAGACACTGTCTCCCTATTGCAAATCCAGTGATTTCACTAATTGCAGAACCTTCCACACAACATTTCTAATTTGTATTGTATCATAAGTATTTGTAAAATAATATAGTACTACAGAAAAAAATGCCCACCTTAGCTCCTGAGATGAGATTTGCATATAACAATATGCTAAAACTGCAGAAGCTCCTCTGGGTTTTTCTTTGTGCTGCCCTTTGATAAACACCTCAGTCTTAAGCTGCAGAAGGAATTAAAAGTCAGAAGCAAGTGTCCAAGATGGAACTGAATCTCTGTCCTAGCCAGACAGCTTTACATCTATTTCTGTGCTGGAAAAAATCACTCCCACTATGTTCTGGTTTCTCCACCTCTGAGAAGAGCATAGTACTCCCTCTTTCCCCACTGTGTTGCCTATTTAAACAATATGGCCTTAGGACAAGATAACAATGTACAGCACAAAGGACCTTAAACCCAGACACAGCATCCATGAGTAACAAAATGTCCCTCCCTGGTGCTGCCTGCCTTCAGCTTCAAAAGTCTCTCTTGCACTGCACCAAACCAGAAGCTGGAGTAAGAATTGCCAACTTATCAACTACTCATCTCCCTAAGGACAGCACAAACTCCATCCAGTTACATCTGCTGCAGAGCAGATGAAGGAAGACAGCCTTCCACCTGGTTATCAGGTTTCCAAAGAGACTGTAAGTAACAGGGGGTCTTGTCTCCTGCCACCACCTGTACTTTTCTCTTCCTAAAACTCTGCTTACAAGTTCTGCTTAAACTCTAACTCCAGAAATCTCTGCCTTTTACTTAGAAAATCACCACGTTTCTCAACTCTACCTCCAGCTACTGAAAAATCTGCAACAGACACTGTAGTTTAAAGGGGAAAAACACATGGAAGTGCCTTCTGTCCTGAAAGGTCTTTATAAACCACCTCTGCAAAACAAGAAAGTGCAACCTGAGAGGAAGAGGAGCAGCTATTTTGACAAGTCTGGCCCTTGTTCAAATACCAGGATAAGCCTTGAGTAGTAAAATATTGCCATCAATAAAAAGTTCAACTAAAGTACATTGCCCTGGCCCTAAAGTACAGGTCATGTATTCCATTTTACATACACAGGAAAAGCTGTTGCAATGTTGTTCAATTGAAAATGTGTACAGAAGTGACAAATGAAAGAAAAAATGTTCTGGATAACACTACAAGTTCATGCTCTCGTGTGTCAGAAGCTGTGTTAGGCAACAGAGCAGAGTATGTGACAAATGCCAGGAAAAAATTAAAAAGCTATCTGCACTTGGAGATTGCTCCATTCCTAGGAGTTATTTTCTTGACTTTTTAACTATGAAGCCACATCTCTGGCCAATGTCTAAAAAAAATGTTCTTAAAATTACTCCCTTTGGACACTGCCACACATCTAGCTGCACCAAATTGACAAGACATTTGGATGGAAACAAGACAACTTCCAATTTCCTGCTGCATACACTGAGTAGTAGAGTGAGCCCAACACTTCAGTATTTCCAGAGCATTTGGTAAAACTTATTTCAGGGCAGCCAACAGCGGGTTTTAGACAGAAAAGCTGTATGCAGTTTATGCATGTTCAACACCAGATCTCATATCTCATTTCTTCTTATCATTTATTCTTAAACACAGCAAAATATTAAACTACTGAGGTCCTGGATGCTTGCTGCAAAAATTAGTAACACTATGCAAATCAATGACTGGGATTACAAAATGAGCAATAAGGAATAAAAGCCACCAGGGTCTTATTTTTAGAAAATCATTGAAAAATAGCATTATGGAAGAAAAATGGACATCTTGAAGAACCAGAACTATGCCTTCACTGAGAATGTAAGAGTATTTCTCCCCCAAATAAAGCTGCACTATGTGCTGAATGCTGCGTGTGTGAAAGACTGTCAGCTGTACACTGCAGCTGATGAGTCCTAGCAGGCACTTAGCTAGTTGTCCAAACAACTAAAACATCAGTGTGTTATCAACACCATTCTCATACTAAATCCAAAAGCACAGCACTGTACCAGCTACTACGAAGAAACTTAACTCTAGCCTGCCCAAAACCAGGACACAAGTATATCCCCACAATGGAATGTGAGTTTAATGGACATGGCTAAAGATGAGTTACATAGACTGATCAAAATATTTTAGTGAAGCTGCAAGTACACTCCAAGCTTTCCTGAGGCAGAAATCAATCTCTCTCCAGTGATGGAAAGATACAGGCAGCTGCAGAATTACTCTGCTGCAAAGCTGAATTCCATGAATGTCCATCTGCCTGTAACATGTCTATGCTGGGCAGAATTATGAAGGAAAATCTCCATCTTTTGGTGGGCACCATGAGGCTCAGCATTCTGCATATCATACTGATAGAGAAGGAAGCTATTGTCTTGCTAACACTCCCTAAAAAGCTCCTTCTCTGACGAAGGTATAAGGTAAAAATACATACAGGGACACCCACACAGCTCACAACTGCACAAAGCATATGGCAAGCTTGAACATGAACAAATACACTCACGTCAAAAATATCGATAAGGAATCCAAAAACCTCTACTGATCGGAAGCTCTGTGGGAAGTAACTGTTGTCTCTTTGAGACTGAGAGGAGAGTCCAATTAAAACCATTTTCCAACAGTCTGATGCTGTCCCTCTTTACTCTGCCATCATCCCAATTTCAGAAGTCAACACCTTCAAACTTAGAAAGGGATTTAAGTACTCCAGAGATGCAGGGTGTTTTTCTTGAGGAGACACTGTCTGCTGAGGCTGAGTGACAAGCACCTACACTAACTTTCCTGCTGTGCCTCCAGTGAGCCTGCACTGCCCCCATCCCATCAAGATAAGCATTTCAGACATTTTCCAGCCCCCGCCTCCAAAGCCTCCCAAGACAGGAGTAAGGCATGCTCACTGCTGCCCGTCCTTGGGACTCCTTCATATTGGGAACAGGCAGATCCCAAAGCCAGAGCAGCTGTCAGTGCAAGTCATTCTTCCAAACTGAACTACTGCTGCAACCACCTTCGAGAGAAACCGCTCAGACTCAAGCAACAACCATGAAACAAGGTGAACTTCCCCAGGGTGAAGCAGCAGTATTTTATTCTAGCAGAGAAACAGGCCTTGAGATGATGGAAAACATCACCAGAACTTTGTGACAACATTAGAACATTTGTGAAGCAGTTCTTACTTGAACCGCTGTCCTTCTACTCATCTTCCCTCCAGAACTCCATCTCTATCATTAATATTAATAGAGAACTAATTGCCAAGGTCTCCCACGTCTCCAAAAGCATCAAGTCTGATTTCCACCAGTTTTGTTGGAGGATCTCCCAGATTATTGTTTGTTGCAAGGACTGGCACAAAACTGTATTTCCTGCCACCGCTCCTGCTGACACAGACAGGGATTTTAAAAAAATCCTATTTTTTTCTCAAAGAAGTTGCAGAATCATTGATGCTAAGTACACGTTACAAAAGAACAAATTTCAAGAAGACTGACTACTGCTCCACATTCCCCACTACCATTCTCAACTCTGGAGCTCTCACTTGTTCATCAGCTGAGCAGCTACAGAAGTCAAATTCAGAAACCAAATTTCCACTTGAAAACATGCAGGTATGTTCATATTTCTGAAGCCAAAACCAATTTTTTTAATCCTCCTTATACCATGCAGGTCACAAGAATCCAAAATTAACTTCACCCTTTCTTTTCACATCACCTTCCAAAAGTCCTAACTCTCACTGTGACACCACAAGATATTACAGCAGTTGACTAAGATCAGGAGTTTAAAAAGCAAGCATTCAAGATGAAAATATTTCCAACTATAAACCTCATTAAATCCACTGGAACTATTTAGCATTTATGTCAGCCAGGACATTTTGAACAAACGCTGTGCTAAAAATACTGTAGTCTCATACACACCGGGAAACCGCTACTACAACGTGTTCAGCTGAGCTAGGAAATAGCAGGAGCCTGCAGCAGAAAAGGCTCTCTCTGCTCTGCCTGGAACAGCACTTCCACGCTGTAGTAATTCCAGTGTTCAACCAGTGATGGACAGGGGAAGCCACCAGAGCACACACAGAGGAACTCGCTGGAGCACGCAGCTACTGGCAGAGTAAGGACAACAGCAACTGGGAACACTGT
Source organism: Anomalospiza imberbis (assembly GCF_031753505.1). Classification (NCBI taxonomy): domain Eukaryota; kingdom Metazoa; phylum Chordata; class Aves; order Passeriformes; family Viduidae; genus Anomalospiza; species Anomalospiza imberbis. The sequence goes on along the minus strand of NC_089697.1, from coordinate 5,127,361 downwards.
TTAAAAGGAGTAATCCTATTGCAGCTATCAACTGGGTTTAAAATTTATTTTCTACTGGGTTTTTTTTTTGAGAAAAGCAGAACAGCAGCAAACTCACTGCTGAAACCACAGCAAGTCCATACCCTTCTCTGATTCCCTGACTAGGAGGAACAATTCTGAAATCTAAAGATGATCCATATTTGAATGCTGACAGTGCTGAACAGCTCAGAACAGAGTCCTGCAGGGAGAAGGTACAGATAGGTATGCTCTGTCAAAAGGGACAGTCCCAGGACAGCAAGGTAATAAACACCGATTTCAACATTGAGTATCTTCTCTCAGATTTGGAAATGTAAGACACAGGTCTTCAAAAACCCAGGCAGAAGCAGAATATATAACACTAAATAGATTTTGCTCCCATGTTTTGGAGTGTGAGGTTTTCTATAAAATGGGGAGCAGTATCTGTAAAACTGGAAGCCACAAAATCAATTAAATGTCATAAGCCAATAAATATTTGTGAATGTTCTACAAGGATATGATAAACTGTATCAGCACAACCAGCTCAAGTAGACTTGAAAGAGAAACTGTTCCATCTTGAAAAGCCACAGGAAAAGAAATCTGCAATGATTTCCTAGGTTAAACTGTATTTCTCTTAAATAGTAACTGGGACATTAAAGCTCATCCCTGCAGTCTAGTAACAAAAAAGCAGATATACTGCCAGTGCTCCACTGATTTTAGCAGAACTACAGCAATTTACAACACCAGGAAGAATCTGACCTGGAGCCTCCCTCTAACAGGGCAGTGGCTTGTGCTATTTCAGCAGGTATTACTTTAACAGGAATCCAGTGAAATCATTAACAGAGGAATTTGAGTCAATGAGATGTTAAGTACTTGCTATAATTACATATTATTGCAGTTTCTGCTGACAGTGCAACTCAGGAGGTTGGAATTCAATGAACTATCTAACAAGTATCTGAAGTCACAGCTGTAAATGAAATTAAATCTGATTTGTGCCTGATCACATTTATGAGCTGTGTGTCTAATTTACATGAAGCCATGTAAAAAAAGCACACTTTTACACAGGTCCCCTGCTTCAAAATTTTTCATGTTTTACAAAGTAAACACAGAAGCCCTGATAACACATTAATAACAGAGAGTGCTTAACACTGGAGTGAAAAGAGAAACATCTTAAGAAAACCTGCTAGGAGGAAGAAACACACGGACCATTAACCCCCAAAACACATCTTCCAGCACATTTAAGTAATTCTGCTGAGTTTTAACAAAAACACTAATCAGCTGCAGCTCCCAGAAACACACTCAACTCCTCACTCCCACCAGACACTCCTTAAGTTTTAACCTAAATGCTGAATGTGTCAGAACAATTAACACAACAGACCTCTAGGTCTTTAGCAAAGCCCTTTTGAGGCTTCTGCGGGGGGGAAAATAGATGCAACCAATTTATGTAGCACATGATAGTGAAGAACAGCTTACCAACAATATGTTTATTTACATTTCTGAGAAGTGTCATGAATGATAAATTTATTTCAGAGTACTCTCACCTATCACAATCTGAAGATTTCCATAGTGAAGCTACACTGTCATATCCTAACAAGCCCTGTGAGAGATTGCTGTGAACATATTGAAAATCAATGCAAAAACAAAATTAAGAAATTTTGCAGAGATTGGCATCTTAAATAAAATACTTCTGAAATAATAAAAAAAAAAAAAACACACACACACACACACAAAATCCGACAAAAATCTAAGTGGTTACAGACTTAAATCTACCCAAGTATTGTTCTGAGGCTGTGGGCAGCACTTCCCACAATGCAGGCTCACCACCAGCACTGCAGTCTGGAGCGAAGGCAGGGAGCCATGCAAGGAAGGAACAAGCTACATTCTTTTGGATTCTCATCTCCATGTATCACAGGAAAAGCAAAGGAAATTTTCAGCAGAGATATCAATCTGCACCTAAATACTATTAATTACCTTTTGTACTTTGGATCCCTTGCCAAACGTTTGACATTTAAAGCATTCCTGAGACATGTTCCCAGGGAACTTAAAAGACAGTTTCTCCCTGACATGTCACACACACAGAGCACAGGCAGTGCCTTCATGCTTCCTAAATCCGTGCAGTTTGTTTAGCACGGTGGCTCTAACAGCAGCGCTAAGGTACACACAGCCCTGTGCCAGAAGTGGCCCTGCTCTCCTTCAAAAAACTCTCACCCATCCAGAAGGCGCCAGCAAAGGCAGCAGCAAGGAAGCACAAATCTGGTCTCCAACAGACTGTTTCACAACCACTGAGAAATCCTAAAGATCTCTGCTATGTTGCTCTACAGTTTGTTAGCATTTAAATCACCCACACCTCTTATTGCACAGCTCTGTCATACATGAAACATGAATTTAATGCAAAACACAAAACGTGCTGAAATTCCTTAACTTGTAAAGCAGTTGGTTCAGCACTCCTGTTATTTAATTTGAATTTCCCTCTTGCTCATTCCTTCACATTGCCAGACTGATAAATACACAGATGCCCCATGAGCGCTTGGGCCAACATAAAAAGCCTGCCAGCTCCTGATAAGATGCTGCAGCAGTAAGGGCTTTGGTTTTTTTCCCTCAAAAAATACACCCTCTTAAAGCAAGCCCCTCCTTCATACGTGTTTGAATTCCAGAAGCCACCTCTGTGATGCTGGACAAATTCACACTTGACTCCTGTTAATGCACTGTAATGGTTACTCCAGTGATACTTGACCTCAAATTGCATCTTAACATTACTGGCCAAATCAACTGTAAGCAAAAAGCACTGCTTGGGGTGATGTCCTCAGTCTCCACACTGAGCAGTTCTGGATTTTACACAAGTTCTGATCACAGGCTGCTGAGCAGCCAAGGCACTAATAGTAGTTAGTAGAATTTAGTAGTTTTGGAATGCAATTTTATTATTTTGCAAACAAAAGTAATTTTTATTTATTGCACTCTGCAAACACAATGGGAGAGCTCAAAGTCAAGATAAATTGCTTTTAGTCTCATCATTGCCCTCAGTAGTAAGAGGTTTTTACATCCAACCTGAGTAACAAAGCTCTTAAAGGCAAAACTCAATAGAATCCAAATCTGTGGAGGTGGGGACATTTTCAGCATCCAAGCTGTAGTTGGAAACAACAGTTTTGGACTCCATTTCCCTTCTGATTGCTGAAGGCTGCAAGGATGTTACTTGCAGAAAAGGCTGGCTGTATCAGCACAATATTGCTGTCAGCGTGGTCTGCAAACAGGCACTGCTAGGACTGAACATGGAAAATTCTTTGCAATGCGTACGGATACTAAAAATACAGCTAAGGTGAAAAAAAATACCCACTACGGCCAAACAGGGGGGAGAACCTGGATATTGAAATGGAATGCAATTACTCAAGTTGGAATTTGCCCAGGACACTCTTGCTTAGAGTGATCTGGCTATTTAATGACAAGAAATGGCCAGGAACATGTACTTACTGCTGGCACCCCCTCTCATACCCAACGCTACCCTGCTATCAATGAAACGGGTGTGTAACCAGACCCAGGCTCCAGCTACAAGCAGGCTGCACCGTGGTGACCTGCAATGGGCAGATCCACCCAACCTATTGCAGCTGCAACAACTTGTGTGACCACAACCCGAGGTAGTGTGTCCACTGACCCAGATAGAAACATTAATAACAGCAGGAAGCTTCAAAGTGCTTAAGCTACCCTATTACTGATACACTAGCCAAAAGTCACCCCAAACACTCTTTATTAACGAAAATGTTTACTGCTGCTACACTCAACACGTAGAATGAGTCAGTACCAGCCCCCAGGAAGAAAACTTCCCTTTCCCCAAATGTGGTGTACAGGAGGCCTAAAAGGAGAGTTTGGCTCTACTGTTCAGTGCTGCCTGACAATAATCAAAGTACAAACCGATTCTGGGGGGGGGGGGGGGGAAGCAGCACTTGGGATTCCTACTACCCACTCCTAATCTTTGCCACTAAATAGGATCAGAAAATAAAAACAAGAGCCTCAGTGCTCTGCCTGAAGGAGAACCGCTGTTCTCGCATCCGCGCGTGACAATTCCCGACGCACCAGCGCAAAGAGCTCCTGTGCAGAGGAAACAAGGCTCAGAGCAAGCAGAGGTGACAGATTTTCAGGGAGATCAGGGGTGGTCACAAGGTCAGAGAGTCCAGTGTCTATTCAGCATTATTCCCTTAGCAAGACTAACAGGGTTACACGTACGTTCCAGTGCTGAAAAGGGTTTTGGGGTTTAGGGGCCTCTGATCAGTGACAATGATGTTACATGACTGCCACAAATAATTACAATAGGAGGGAAAGGCTGCTGATGCCTACACTGGTTTGATTTGTTGGGTGCGCTTGATTTACCAGGAATTCAGTTTTTCTGTCAAGGTGTCTTACTTTGAATTTCTGTATTGAATTCCTTCAACACATGGTAGAAATAAAAACCACAGGAGTTTTAAGAGCTGTATGACTAAAACTCTTAGAAGAATAAAACAGCACATGGTCACAATAGAGGAGAAAAATCCCTCCGAAAGGTTCACTGGAAGATGGAGTCAAAAGGTCAAATATACATCACTTCCTCTATGTAAAACAGAACTAAATAACTACAGCTTACCAGGGAGTATTTTTCCCTAAATAAAGATGATCTTTAGATGAAGCAAGTATTTTCCAGCACAAGAAGGCTACAAGCATTCCTATATAAGTTTATATTTAAATTGCTTCAAGAGTTACACCCACCCGTACTTGGGAAATCCACTGCACCCTTTTTTCCTGATAAGAATTATTCATAGAGCCCCGCTATAAATTCAGAATGGAAATGAAGAGTTCAAAACCTGCATATTTGATACTGTCTGCTCCCTGCTGCGCACACACAATCACATTCCAATGAACTGACAGAAGGAAAGGTGCTCACAAGTGTAGATCTGTAAATATTTACATGCAGTAGCCTACAAGGCAACCAGGCACGTGGACATCATCCAGAAAAGCATTCTAAAAATTAGTGTAACTATAAGTCAAGCAGATATTTTCAACCACCTTTTCTGTCCTCTACCATCTCAGCAGCAAGGGGACAGCTCAGAGCTCCTCACACATCCCAAACAGTGACAGTAAAACACACAAAGGTTGGTTGTATACCCTCAAATCCCCTTCACCCTACTTAAGCCCTTCAATTTGACACCTATCAAATGAGGCAGGCTTCCAATCAGCTTGCTTTCTATAAAAATGAATAAATTATCAGAAAAAGTTAGCAGTTAACAGGCTGATTAGAAAAGACAGTATTGTATGTCTGTATATATATATGAACATAAATATAGACAGATATGCATATGTATTAATATATAAATATATGCGTATACAAAAATTATATATAAGTATATATATATTTTAAATTACAGGATTCCTGTAAATGTTTCTGAACAAAATGAAGTCAGCTTGCAAAGTCCCTGAAGTGATGCTGTCTACCTTTCTGGAATTGTCTACACTATGGTCTGTCAGGTTTTTTAAAGTAGGTTTTTATTTTAATTTTAAAAAATCCATCTAACAAGGTAAAGTCACATCATTTAAATAGCCAGGGAAAAAAAATAAGACTGATCTTAAAATGGATGCAGCAGCTTCTTTTAAAGAGCAACATGTTGCAATCACCTTTCATTTTAGGGGAAGGGAGGCATTCCCTCAAAGGAACAGAGACGGGGAGCAGTGGGGGGAGGGAGCCTGCGATAAAAAAAAAAAAAAAAAAGGAAAAAAAAAAAGCGACTTGGGATTTAAATTTTTTTTAAGCTAAAAACTTTGCTTTCCCCTCGGCTACAAGGGGCTGGTGCCGGGGATGGCGGCCCGGTGCCTCTGCAGAGGCGGCTCGGCGGCAGCTCGGGGAGGAGGAGAAGGAGAGAAAAGCCACAGAGAGAGAAAAAGAAAATGGCGCAGAGACTAAGTCCCGACCGTCGACAAGGCGACTTTCCAGCGAGGAATCGGGGCCCAAAGGCGACCCCGGCAGCGCCGCTGCGCTCGGATCGGGGGCCTGCGGTGCCCCCACTCGGGGCGGCGGGGGTCGGGGGGCGCCGATCCCGGCGGGAAAGGGGCGCTTTTGGCAGCTCGATGGGAACAATGGGGCCGGTGAGCGCGGAGCCGGGACTTAGTCTCTGGGACGCCATGTCTGTGCGAGGGGCGCGCCGGGGCCGCACTCACCGTTCGCTCGGAAATCCGCCTCGATCTGCGGGGAGAGCACACAGGGACACACCGTCAGCACAGCCGGGTCCGCGGCGCTCCGGGGGACCCCCACCCCCGCCCTCACCCTCATTTTTAGGGGAATTAAACACTAAACGAGAAAAGCCCGGCGCGATGCGGAAGGTGATGGGGGAACCGGTGAAGCGCCCCCCGGCCCCCGCACAGCTCATGGGAGGACCCCTCCCGAGCCCCCCAAAGGGGAGCGAGCCGGGGAAGCGTGGCAGCCGCCCCCTCCCCTTCTCAGCCCAGCCCGGGGGGCACACGCGGGTCCCCGCTCCCACCGCCCCCCATCCCACCGCGGGGGGACAGCTGCGCTGACAGGGCTCTGCCCAGACTTGTGGGGGCGGCCGCAGGGCACGGTCCCGCCGCTGGGGTTACGGCGGGTGGCGAGGCGGCCAGCCCAGGCCCGGCACGGGGAGATGCGAGCACCGCGGCGGGGGTCCCCCGGGAGCGCGCCCCGCGGGCGGCCACGCGGGGGGCGCTCACCTGGGAGTCGTTGTGCAGCTGGTCCCCGCTCATGCCGGAGGCGCGGGCGGCCGGGCGGAGCGGGAGGAGCGGCGGGCAGAGGAGCGCCGGGCGGAGCGGGACGCGGGGAGCGCAGCGCGGTTGTGTAACAGACTAAGTCCCGGTTTCGGCGCTCTGCGCAGGCGCGGCGCCTTTTAAAGCGGCGGGGAGAGGCCTGACGGGCAGGGGGCGGGAAGCTGCCGCGCTCGCATTTGCATCCGAGCCACGCCCCCAGAGCCGGCATGATTTGCATGCGGACCACGCCCCGCCGGCGTGACCGCTCCGACCCTCTGCCCCCCCCACCATGCGCTACGCCGGCTCGGTGCTTTACATATCCGGTCCCGCCCTTTCCTCTCTCTCCTCCAATGGCGCGGCAAAACCGGGCGCTCATTTACATGCGAGGCCCCGCCCCCTCCCCACGGCTGCCCGGCCCGGTGCATTGTGTAAGAACGCGTGCTGCTCCGTGCGCGCAGCGCGCATGCGCTCCCGTCCCGCCGGCTGTATTTGCATACAGGCCCCGCCCCCGTCTGCAGGCCCCGCCCCCAGGGCCGCATGGCGGGCGGGCTGCTCTGAGGGGAGGCGTTTGCGCTGCTCCCCGCGATAACCCCACAGTGACAGCCCCGCACCCCGCCGGGCCCCGCGGGCTGTGGGGCCCCCGGGGCTTCTCCTGAAGCCTCGCCGCGCCGGACCCCCCCACAGGCACCAGCTCATGGGCAATTAGAGCATTTGCTAGTGAGAGGAGGCGAGCGGGTGCGCGCACCTGTCCCGCAGCCCCCTGTTATCAGTGTCTGTTATCTGTGTGGCTGACCCTCGCTGTCGGCCTCTGTGTGCCACCGCACCAGGCTGGAGGGCGGAGGCCGCAAGAACCACGGGGGGATGCAGATCAGGCAGGTTTGGGCTCACTTGACTCGTTTAAGTCAAGGACAGCACTGGTGCATTGCATACAAGAGCATTAAAAAGGGATCAGCCCGCAAGGTTTTTCTTCTGGCATTAGCAGAGTCTTAATTTTTTTTTTCTCCTGCAAAGAAATGGAGGGTAAAAGGGGGCCAAAGCTTTATTTTCTTTCAGGTAATGTGATAATGAAGCATGTGCCTGCCTAGAAAAACACCCCTCCTTCCTCAGCCCAAACCCGAAGACATTTATTTCTGTTCCGCAGCAGCTCTTATAAACGGGTTTTCTTGTCGGTGCACTAAATGGCAGGTTTAGTATGCATGGCTGGTACGTGTCTCACAGGACTGCCTCCAGTCTTCTTGGAGCTTCCATCCTCTGCTGCAACACAGACTGTACCTTTCCTCGGCTTCTTTACACAACCAGAGCTTTGATTTGACACTAAAATAACCTGGCGCTGCCAGGCTATCTGAAGAGATACATCAAAATGTAAGCAGTGACAGCAGCCACCTATTTGCACTGCATATTTATATCCTGCAAAGGGAAAACTCTGTCACTTTCTTACCGTCTTCAGAAGAGGATCTGAGGACTTCCTTTTTTTACCGAGAGCAGGCAAATATTTCTGGAGCAGTTTATTATGCAAACTGCTTTAGTCACTGTTAGATTTTTAAATATAAACATAATGAAAGGGCTGTTTCAGACACCAGGAAGAGGTGTGTGCCCCTGGCTCACAAGAATGAGGTGAAAGCAGGCTTTGCCCTGGGTTTGAGCCCCTCCTTGCTGCCATCCAGGGCTGCGGGGCTGTGTCTTTTGAGACAGCCTGGGAGCGGGCTGCTTCCAACATTAGAAATTCCTAAAAGCTCTTCCTTTGAAGCAGCAAGTTCACTTTAAACCTCACATCTTTGTCTCCCCGAGAAGCCCTGCTCAGGTGGCTGTGCCTGCCGCAAGAAAGAGACCCGCCACCATCCCCGGCACGCTGCAGCTGCAGCCAGCCCTGGGCAGGGGAGGGCAGCCCGGCCCCTTCCAGCAGCTGCCACCTTCACAGGCGTTTGCAAGCACGTCTGGTTGTAAAGCAGAGCCCCCGAAACCGGCACACGAGAGGTTTAGCGCTGTGCTGCCGGCAGGAGCCTGCTGACAGGCGGGTGGGAGAGCTCCGAAGGAGCAGGGAGCTCCCCAGTTTGGTATCTCGGGTCCTGACAACGACCACTCCCGCGGCAGCAGTGCCAGAGCCATTAGTGACGAGCACAACCTTGCGCTCGAATGTCAAACACCTCACTCCACGGAGGGAGCCTGCAGCTGAGGCAGCAGCTTCGAGCTGTCTCCCAGGAATCTCTTCCCATCTGCTGCATGGAGCCTCCTTCTCTGGAGCTATTTGAAACCCACCTGAACACAAACCTGTGTAGCCTGCTGTAGGTGAGCCTGCTTTAGCAGGAGGCTGGACTGCGTGTTCCCCAGAGGCGCCTCCCAAACCCAGCCATTCCGTGCGATCCGTTTTGTCCCCAGTCTTCCACGGGGCTGTCCTGGAGCCTGCGGGGAGCCCCTGCTCTGCTGTTAGAAGCCAAGAGGCAGGGAAATATACAGCTTGTTCAAAACACATTAAACCGTAACACCTGTGTGGCCCCATCTGTTGCAACGAGCTGTATGATAAAAAACCTTCTGAACTCCAAACCTATAACCTTCAGCCCCACCGTCCAGGAGGCTGAACCTCCCTCACCCCCTTCCACGCTGGCATCCCTTGGGACACGGGAGGCTCTGCCAAAGGAGAGGAAGGCTCCTATAGGACACGCCACTCTACAACCATGGGAAGTGGTCGTGGCCCCAAGCCTGTCAGAGAAGCATTTGGACAACGCTCTCAAGCACAGGGGATTCTTGGAGTCGCCTTACGTGGGAGTTGGACTCGGTGATCCTCGTGCGTCCCTTCCAGCTCGGGAGATTCTGATTCTAAGCAGCCCTTTCCACGGCGGAGGCTGGCAGTGAAGGGGTTAACGTGCTTGGACCTGCTTCCTTGGCGAGGCTGTGCACATCCCATCAAGATAAATGGGGGAAGTTCACACCTTGGAGTGCTGCGGTCTCTCTCCTGGGCTCCCTGGGACCAGTAGATCACCATCGGGTTAATGTAGCCTAGGTGATTGCCTGCAAAAAGAAACAGCTGGAAACTATGTGTTTAAATTAAATCATAAATCACCCAGGATACAAAACCAGTAGAAAAAGCCTCCAGTTCTTGATCCTGGTGAATTGTGAGATTTGATTTATCTGGTGCACTGGGCCTCACGCTGTGCTCAGGGTGCATATTTTGGGAGAGGGAGGTGGGTGCTGTTTTCCTGGCCAGCTTTGCAGTCCTGTATCATGATGGGATCCTACACCGTGCTCCAGCCTGAGTCCCCACTCTTGTGCACGCATCAGCACAAGGCAAGAAACCTCGACATCCAAACCCCTAAACCCTCCACAGCCCTCTTTCCATGCCTTGCTCTTAGCCTCAGGTGAAGCCATCTACATAGTGTTCCTTCAATTAATTCTCCTTTATATTTAACTTGATTATATGATGCATTTCAAGTCTGAAAGCAAAACAAAACTGGTAATTAAATACACTCATATATTGATATTTTTGATTACAATATCAAAAGTTCAGGCCTTAGAGCTTATTTTGGAGTGCAGAAGGAAGAGCATAATACTGCCAACTCATTCAATTTTATTAGCAGTTCCACAGATCCAGTTCTCCTTCATATAATTTTGTAAAAATCTTTACTTTTGTCAGAGGCGGTGGCCAGTTTCTAGCATTTACGTTTTAGGATGAAAAAAAAAAAAGCAACAAAACCCCCTCCATCTGAATATGAAACAAATACATTTTGCTTGTGAAGAGGTAACAAAGAACCAGTAACAAAACACATTTAAACACCAAAATGTAATTTTTAAAGGCCTGTCATGATGTTTTTAGTCTCAGCTCATTTGTAAGAGCTATGGTTTGGATATTTCTATCACTACTGTACATTTTTTTCACAGCCAGAGACCTGCCTGATGTGCAGGATTCCCAACCGGCGTCATCCTCTAAAGCTGCTGTCTCTAGAACCAAGTGACACTGGTACAAAATAAGAACAGTCAGATACACGACTCCCCACTCATATTTCATTAGCATGACCTGCTCAAAACACTCATACTTATTATGTACTGTCGGATGCATTGAAACTAAATGATCTCAGTGCTCTGAAAGAAATGCACTTTAATAAACTGCAGCAATTATTCACAGTTTTATATGTAAGGCAAGGGAGCAAATTAAGCAGAACCAGCAGATACAATTTTAAGTGGGAGCTTTCAAAGGTCAGTCTTAATTACTGAGTTTCACCTGGGATGGGAGAAGCTTGCAGAAGTCCTGGGAATTACCAGTTAGAAAACAATAGCTGATATCACTTGAACTTCATTATGTCCTCATTTGCCTTGGTTAAGGGAGACAGCGGTGGTAGAGAGGTTGGTGTAAAGGAAAGGAGAACATTCGGATCATAATCCAAGGAGCATGTACCTGGATTTTCAGCTAATGTTCCCAAGCACATACACACACATCTGCCGTGGTGGTTTGTGGCTGCTGCATGGCCAGTGTGTAACATCAAATGCAGTCAGGCACATATATCCCTCTCTGCCTCATTGCCTTCCTGCTTCTAGCAAATAAAAGTGACTCCTGCTTGAGAAAACAACGAGAAGCCCATAAACAACACCTCGCTTCAGCCTGGCCTCCTCATTTGGCCGTGCAGAGCAGTCAGTGCCCGGTATTTGGAGATTACCCCACCCCGGGGCTCCCGGCAGCAAAGCGTGGGCGCTTTGGGAGCCCCAGAGCACGTGAGAAAAGCCACCCTTGCATAACGTGGCAGGCGTGGGAGGCAATAGGATGGCTCTTTTAGAGCGTTCACATGTTGCAAATATAGCTGAGATAAGGAGCCATTTCATATAATCTGTGCCCCTGGAATGAATTTCTCATGAATTTAGGCTAGCTGGTTTCACTTTTATCTCCTGTAGTTGATTTCAGTGGCTGTTTCTCACAATGTGACATAATTCTGTGATGCAGATTCCTGACATTGCAAGGAAAAGTGTCCAAGCATTTCTATTCACATCAGAACTGCTATTAAAAAAATACCCAGAGTTAAATTTGGTACCCACAGTTAATAAATGGCTCTCCTTCACAGTACAATGAGATAATATTTCCCCTGTCTACAGTTTTCCATCCAAAGGAGAGAAGAATCCCCATTTTGGGAAAGAAACTGCTCACTTGGAGTGTTTCCATTTCTGGAGTTGCGCCATGTGGAGAATGCTGGGCCCAACTCCAGGAGATCCAAGCAGCCTAAACCCATCCAAAATCCACGGGAGCTCTGATACTTGTCACTCCAAGTGCCAGTCCAGACGTATCCCAGAGACTGGCCCTGCTGAACTCGGGAACACTTTAGAAAAGGAGCCTTTAAAGACTTTGCTCGAGTCAGTGGCAAGCACTGAAAATTCAACAGAGACTCTTGGCACAGCTTCCCTGTGACGTGCCAGTTGCCATCGCCCTCCTGTCCCATGCCAAAAATCTGCTTTTAGCTGGAGGGCTCTGAGACAGCCGAAGCTCAGCTTAGCCTGGAAAACTCAGTGGAAGAGAGCCCTGCAAAATGTGGCTAAAGCCAGCTTAAGCTGGCTTGCCCTCCAGGCTGGAGAGGAGTCCGGCCAAACGTGGGTGCATTCCGACTTGAAAGCTCGAATGAGGTGCGAATTGCTCACGCCTTAGTCAGGAGGTGACAGGTGGCCCCATTAATGGCTTTATTAGCTTTGGTGGCCCCATGCAGTGGGAAGGAGAGCCCTGTGCTCGCAGGGCTGCTCGGTTCCTGCTCTGGCACAGCTTTCTCTTGGTGTCTGTGCTCACTGAACCGCTGCTTTCTCACGGCAGGGATGGCCCCAGGAGTGCTGTGTCCTGCTCGGTGCACCCAGCTGTCTGGAGGATCCCACCCTGCACTCCTTCCAGCACAGTTCTTGGACAGCCAGAAAAGCTGTGGCAGCTCTTCCCGAGTGCCTCAGCTCTCTTCTGCAGCTCTTCCCGAGCTCTGGATAGACCTGGTACCCTCGTGGCACAAAAAGAAAATAAACCAGAAGATCTTTTGCCAGTTGACACTTGGTAAAGGTGAGACAGAGACCAGCCCTACTTTTGGGGCTGCAAACCTCTTACTTTAAGGAGGGTCTGTTGTAGGTTACCCTCATTTTGGCCTCTCTGTGCTTCAACTCATCATCTGGCAGATGAGGCTCATGGTTCCTCCCTGCCACTGGAGGTGGCGGGTGAGAAATGCAGATGTGGGATCCTCTGCTGATCAGGTGAGAGTGAGCCAAAGTAGTGGGGGCATTTTCAGGTCTGAGCTAATCAGCCTGATTAATACTCCCATTACTGAGCAGCTGTAGCTCAAGGTGGGGTCTGGTAAGGTCTCTCCTCTCCCTGGAGGTGGGTTAGCTCTTAGCATCCCCTCCCAGGCTATCAAACTGTGCCTAGGTCCAGCCTGGTTGCAAATCCTTGGATTAACATCAGCATGTGGTGAACCATCGGTAGAGGCAACTGCAGAACATGTCAGGGCTGTTCACTCAGGACAGGGCTGCTAGGGCTCACCCCACACAGAGCAAGCCCAGCAGCTCCTGCACCCTGGATGCTAACCATGAATTCCATGTCACAGCCGGATGCAATGCCCACAGGCAGCATCACAACAGGCTGCAGAGGTTTTGGAGGGATGTTAGTGTCTAAGCCTAGGGCTGTCCTGCTGTCAGGCTAAGGCTGCTGGCTCTGAAAAATCCAGTGATCAAATCTGTACATTAGATAACCCTGCTTAAAAATGCCCATAGCACTGGCTTTAAGTATATTTATCATGGTTTTTGCTGGAACATAAATCTTTCCTAAAATAACTTGCAATGTTAGTATTGTAGCAGAGCTACAAAAGCCAGAGCATGAACCCTTGATCAGGAAATCCACCAAAACCTCAAGTGGAAATAACTACTTTAACGTAATTTTGTCAAGGAGGAAGTAATGAAGATACTTCATAAGGAAACAATAATCAATTTCAAATAATGAATGAAAATAATGATGGAACTGATTTTGAAAATAATGAAGGTTTTGGCATGCCTTTTTTATTTTTAAAAGAGGGTTGTTGTCTTCATTAGAATTTAGATTTTTAAACTCTCTAAACCCTTTTGGAACATTAAGAAATATTTCCATGTCCTGTCCTGTAGAGCTCTTGATAAAATGTGAGATGAATATTGTCAAGGCCAAGGATTTCATACCTCCTTTCAAAAATCCCCAGCCTAGAAATAATGAGACTAGGTTTAAAATAATAAATGTGACTTTCTGTTTAAATTCCTTGCACTGCTGTCTTGGAGGTGCTTTTTATTATCTTTTATTAAGGTGAGATGGAATAGAAACATAGACCAGATCTGCTCAATATAGCTGCACTGATTTAACACAGCAGCAAATCAGTTTAATTAGATCAGTGATTAGACCTTATGTGAGCACTGCTCCATGCTAAGGGAAGCTTACACTGCAGGTGAATTACATCTTTGGGTCAGAGAAACAAACTGCTGGCTTAATAATAATAACAGTAACAACAACAATAATAACGACAATAACAACCACAACAACAATGTTTTTCCTTTAATACAGATTTTTTTTTTTTTTTCTGGATGAAGCCAGAAAATGGGCGGGTAAGTGGTGAGGAGGGAAGCTGCAGTCACCCCCTGTGTCAAGGTGGTAGGATAAACTTATGGTGGTAACCTCTAAAGCCTGTTCAACAACATGTCCTTGTCTGGTTGGGCAAGATGGAGCAAGGCAAAACATGCAGACCATAACTAGAAAAAAGATTGTCCAGCAGATCGAGTCCTTGGTCCATACCATCTATGTCTGACTCAACATTTGTGTCACTAGAGAGAGAGATAGCCAGGCAAAAAGCAGCCCTGCTTTAGAGAGCCCAGGTGCTGTGGAGACAGCTCAGAGATGTGGATGAGCAGCTATCTAAAATGGTATTTAACCTGATCTAAGGCCTCTGTCCGATGCTGCTGAGGATGCTTGTCTTTTGCTACTGCTCCCAGAACAACCAGAGCTCTGTGCAAGCAGTCCCTGGTGTCTGCTTGGAAGGGAGTAGAGCTGGTCTGGGCACACACACGGGCAGCTGGCAGCAGGATCAGCCCTTCTCAAGACAGGGAGCTTTTCCTAGTGTGTCTGAGGGTTTCTTGCATGCAGCCCCAAGACCTCCTGGCAGCAGGCTGTGACACAGACAGCAGATGACTTCCTAAGGCTTTTTTCAGGGTAGTGCACAGAGATATGTGAGTATTAGCTCTAGGTAATAAAGCAAGGGTGTGCAGGTGCAATTATAAGGAGAGGCTTAGCCAGATCTAAGTATGTGGTTTGAAATATAGGCTTAAATGTCTTTCTGTAGGGTTGGCATAAGCAGCGTGTTTGTAGGAAAGCAAACTGGTGGCAAAGCAAAGCATAGCTTGTATCACAGCCCAGCCATGTGTTTGTGAAGAAGCCTTGAAAAAGAAATAAAAGTAACAAGGAACCCATGGGAAAGTGTCACTTCAGAGCCTGGAGCTGGAGTGGGAAGACAGAAATAGTGGTTTTGTCTAGCTCTTGGTCTCCCTGAGTTCCTGCTGCTGTGGACTGGAGCACATATTTCCCTCCAGGCACACAGGAGAGGCTCCAGGAGCCCATTGCAGCTGCTGCAGCCAGGCTCTGTGGCTCCCAGGGGAGCAGCCAGCAGGGACATTGTGGGGAAGATAGGAGGAGGAAGAAAGGTTCTGGAGAGGATGGAAATGCAACTGCTGTCTGCTTCCAGGCACGAAGTGAGAACCCAAATGGGTGGGACCAGCTCCTTTCTCACCTCCAAGCTGGGCCTCAGCTCCGGTTGCTGCTGTCTCCCTTTCCTTTTTCAAGGAAAAAGGAAAAAGGATTCCTCCAGATGCAGCAGAAGGAAGAGAGTTGGAGATGGGGCTGTACAGCCATGAAATGCCATGGAGCAGCAATTTCCATTCATTTTGCCCACAAAATGTGAAGACCACAGCCCCTGCAGTGCTGGGAACTCTTTTTTGATGATCATACTTAAAGCAATCAAGATGCAGAAGAAATAAATGCACTGGGCTAGCTGCTGGCACAATGCTGAGCCAAAGCCACTCTGAAAGCAGCAAGAAAGGTTTGTTATGGTTCACAGAGCTCCAGGAAGGGTTGGTCCCAAGCCAGACATGCAGAGGGGAGGGGACACATGACACCAGAGCAGCTACTCACTTCCAGTGTGGTCTGGAAGCACAGGGTGAAATCCTGGCTCCTGGGAAGCTGTGGGTGCTGAGCATCAACACCAGCCGAAAACGTTTGAGGTGTAAGAGAGCTCAGTGTCTGAGTGACAGGATCCTGATGAGCCCTGACCTGGCTCAGAGAGGTGCTGGAAGGGTTTTCCCAGGAGTATGGGCAGAGCTCTTGGGCACACAAGGTGTTGGGCAAGCGAACAAGCTGTCACTGTCAGGTTTACACGATGTGCCTCGAGCGTGTGACGCTGCTGAGCGCTTTGCCAGCTCCGTGTCTTCGTTTCGCATGGAGTGTGTTGAAATCAGCCATCCTTCATCTGTGTTGTGTTAGCTGCTGGTAAAAACACAAAGCATGAGCGCAGTGGTGCAGAAGGCTGCAGGCCAGCTGCTGGAATTGCCTGCCTGCCCGAGGTTCCAGCGTGATCCCAGTGGGGATGCCTCTCTCCCAGGAAAGCCTTTGCATGGCTGGAGTTTCCAGCCCAGCGTAGCAGAGGGAAGCAGCACCAACTCAGCCCGTGCTGCTGTGCCAGGGGGTGAGGGCTCAGGAGCTGTTTCCCATGCAGTGGTGCCAGCTGGCAATCTGGCACAGGCAGCTCACGAGTTGTAATCCAAAATAGTTCCCAACAAGTGGGCATGGGGCCAGACTGGGGCTGGGAAGGGAGCATGGCATTGTGCCCTCTGTGGGGTGCAGGCTGTGCACCCCAAAGCTCTGCCATCACCATCCTGTGCTGCTCCTGATGCCAGAGAAATCCTGCTGTGCCTCCTCCCTGGAATGAGACACCCCAGGCTGGCAGGGACTGCTGTCACCAGAGCAGGGCACTCATTCATAAATCCAGCACTGGCCAGGATGGGGCTTAGGGGAGGAGTTGGAATGGAGCACGGAACAGGGACTGCTTTGTTGGGATGGAGCTGGCCTGGAGAGCATGTGTGCATGGATGGAGCTGGGGGAAGAGGATCGGTGGCTTTGTGCTGGAAAGCTCATGGTCAGCTGCTGCTTGCACTGCTCGTGGCACGGCTCAGCCCACCCGAGGCTCCCAGCAGCACCCTGAGCCCCTGCCTGGAGTCAGCACATCCCAACCTCTGCTCTGTTCTTCCCAGAGCAGGCCTGGGAAGTGCTCACAGAGGGGAATGGTGTTGGGAAAATCCCCTTATGCTAGCACACAGGACAAGCCCCAGAGACCGCAGGCTCTTCTGGCTGCTCGCTTGCTTGAGGGTGCTCCTCAGGGCCTCAGTTTCCCCAGCTGCAAAATGCAAAGGGTGATGCTATCTCCTTGAAGGGTTTCAGAGGGAAAATTCTGCAGGAAAAGCTGGCAAGGACAGGAGCTGCCATCAGCATTGCTGGCTCTGAGGGAGGATGGGGATGGGTGCTGAGCAAGGTGAGAGGGTCCCAGCTGGCAGAAAGTGGCAGCCCTGAGCTTGGCAGCAGCTCATGGGTGCTGGGCAGACTGTGGGGCAAGTGCTGCCAGTGCCCACGGCCATCAGCAGTGCCCACAATGCCTGCAAGGATCTAATCCACATCACACACGGTGCTGTGACACCTGCAAGGTGTGAGTGGAGTCACTGGGGTCCTCTGCAGCTCCTGGGTGCAGTACTGGCCCAGGCATTCCAGCATCATCCCCTTCCTTACTGAGATGGGGCAGGTAACTGTGATTTCATCAAGGATGGACTCTGGGATCTTCCCAAACCCCACCACATCACCATTGTACTCTGCCTCTCTGCCTCACCCTGCTCTGCTCACAGCGCTCCAGCAGCCCTGGAGTTACTCCTGATTTACACCTCATCTGGCCTCATTTTTTTATCTTTTGTACCAAATTGCCAGCTTGTGTCTGAGATCCAATTATTTTCATGACCGTTATAAAAACTAATAAACTTCAGCAAAGCCTCTGGAAGCCCCATTGCTGTGTTTGTGCATCTGTATGGTCACCAGGGCAGGAAGCATTAGAGCTGTCAGCACATCCAGGCCCATACAGGCACCCCTGGGACAGTCAGCCGTGGTCATAGTGCTCAGGACCATGTACTGCAACTGCCTGATAGGTAACTTAAATCTAATGAACTTGATCAGCACCAACCCAAATTGCTGTGCGCAAGAGAGCAGGAGGAAAGGGCTCTGGGAAAGGTTTTCTGCTTCAGCCAGAGTATTACT
This sequence comes from Anomalospiza imberbis, assembly GCF_031753505.1. Lineage (NCBI taxonomy): Eukaryota > Metazoa > Chordata > Aves > Passeriformes > Viduidae > Anomalospiza > Anomalospiza imberbis. Next base: position 5,109,333 of record NC_089697.1, on the reverse strand, counting down.
GCTGGCCCCTGAGCATAAATTCACATCTGTGGGTGAGAAGGTGCTTTTGCCCTTTCTGTTCAGTCTACTCCTGTCTCACGTACCAGTGTCAGTGTGACTGTGTCCCATCACACCCCTGCCCTGAGGCAGGGATGGGGACGTGGCCCTGGGAGCAGCTGATGGTCACAGTCACCAACAAAGGCAGGAGATGCCCCAAATACAAGTGCAGTGGGTTGGAAATCTCCTCAGCCCTCAGTTCCATGACCTTTGGGGCCTCCAGTCTCTGATTAGCATGGGCTTTGTGCTGCAAGGGGCTTTGCTGGGTCCTAGTGCTGCTGGCCAGTGGAGGCCTCTGAGCCTGGCTGTCTCCTCCTGCCATGGGCTAAGTGCTGCCCTTCCACCAGTGCTGGAGCAGCTCCTTCTTGCCATGGATGGCACCACGAGCTGGCTCGGCCATGAGTGATGTGCACTCCCAGGTCCTGCCCTCCATCCTCCACCCAGCCATGCGTAGCCCGTGGTGGCACTACACACTAGAAAGTGAATTTTCAGGGCCACGCCTTGAAATGGGCAGTTCAGATTTGTTTCTGTATTACTGTGCCTGGCTTCATCTCTTGAATTGGGGCTGGGGGGCTGGGAGGGGGTGGTGGTTCTGGAGAGTAGGAGTCTCAAGGTTTTATTACACTGGTGAGGCTGTCTGTCCTCCAATTGCCCTGATCACCTCTCCCTGCCTCATGCCGAGGTAAATGAGAGGAAAAGTTCCGGGACAAGGGAGAGGCTGGAAGACTGTGTGGATGGGGCTGTGGGTGGGGGCTGAGCTGCATCGCCTTCTCTCCCTTGATGCATTAACTCCTTTTCTGCTGCTCTCTGCTGCACCCTTCTGTGGCAGGGTTGCAGGACTGATCGGCCCTGTTAGCAGCTCCATCAGCAGCCTCCAGCCCTGGGAACCAGGAATAAGGAGCAACAGCAAAGCATTAACATGTCTCTGGTCTCCTCTGATAATTAAAGAGCCCTGCAGATGAGCAGGTTTGAGTTGTCCCATGTGTGCCTGCTGAAATCTTCCACCACTTGCCAGCAGAGGAGCCTGCCTTGTCAGTGCTTGCAGCTGACACCACCTGCTTGGATTTTCATGGTTTCAGACTGGTCATTTTTAGAATTCAAAAGATGCAGCCCATTTAATTTTTTTAATGTTTCATTCATCTTGGCAACTGAAAACAGCCCGAGCAGTTTCAGATCCTTTTTTTGTTCTTCTTTGTTTTTGAAATCATCGGTTTCATTCTCAGACAATCTCTTTGCTGCAAAAAAATAATAAAAGAAATATGTCTTCAGATTAAGAGATTTGTCTTGATTTAAAAGCTACTGGTAGAATGGCCCAAAAAAGTGCAACCTCCATGTGCTCTGTGACCATAAATCCTGACTATAAATCCTTGCCAGATTCTCCCACTGGTAGTCAAACTGATCCTGAGTGATCAATGTCATAGGGCTTATTTTTACAATTCAGAAATGGATTAGATATTGTGCTTCTGAATTTCCAGGGTACTCACCACAGGACCAGGGCGTGGGGCTGTGCTTGTTTGGGGTTACCTTGTGCACGGGATGAAGGCAGCCCTGTGGCTCTGGGCTCACACAAGCCCAAACCACTGCACCCCAGTCCCCCTCCTGTGCCCTGGACACACACAAACTGCATGAAGTATCTAACAAAAAATGAAAACTGAGTGATACTGTGATTTCAGATTAAAGTGTATTATCCATGTGCATTTGTGCAAAGGCCACAAAACACAGCAGCAAATGCTCTGCACTGTGACATCAGGGAAGGGAAGGGAAGGGAAGGGAAGGGAAGGGAAGGGAAGGGAAGGGAAGGGAAGGGAAGGGAAGGGAAGGGAAGGGAAGGGAAGGGAAGGGAAGGGAAGGGAAGGGAAGGGAAGGGAAGGGAAGGGAAGGGAAGGGAAGGGAAGGGAAGGGAAGGGAGCTGTGTCTGTTACTGCAGGAAGAGTGAAGGATGCCACTGGTTATTGGAGGTGAACATCCAAATCCAGACTGCAAGAAATCTTTCTTGCTGGGCCACTCCACAAGCATTTCCCATCGCAGGGCTGGAGTGCGTTAAGCCTGGAAAGCCAAAGCCCCCAGTGCCCAGCCAGGGCGGGTTCAGGGGCTCACTGCAGGGCTCTGCTGAGCTCTCAGGGTGCTGGGTTAGTTATTAGTCACACCATACAGAGCTGCTGTCACCCTTCACTTTGCATGCCTGAGATGGGATTAACATCTGGCAAGTGCCACAACGAGACTGTCTGGTCAGCCCCAGCTCCTCACCCCGTTCCTTCAGCTTGTGGCTGAGTCCTTGCCCACTTGGGCTGGGGGAATGAAAATAAGCAGTCACAGCTCTGCTGCCAGTCAGGCAGAGGGGATGGCTTCAAGCCTTCATTTGGATTGGTTACAGCAGCAACAAAGTTATAAGAGGAACTGATATTTTTATTCTTTTCATTTGCATTTGAAATGTCACTCTGGGGACTTCACTATTATTGTTACTGCAAATGCTGCCTTGATTTTTCCAGTCCTGACCGTGCTGCACACACAGATACTGGGACTGACCTCCTGCCCTGCAGAGACCAGCCATCCAAATTTCACTGCCAGGCAGAAATTAATTGGAGTAGGAGGCAAGCAGAAATTAAATGGGGTGGGAGAGAAGCATACACTCTTCACCTGAGGAGCACGTTACAGATCTGCTTCTGCACTTGTGTCCATTTTGGCAAACTGATAAAATCAGCTTGGCAACAATAAAGTCCCTCCTGAGTGTTGTGATTTATTTGTGATTAATTCCTACATAGCCCAGAGCAGAAGTTTTTACTTTAAAGATATTCTTCTTGCTAGTAATTTTGTAGTAACACCCATAGGAAGGCTGCAATGGCTGGGACTCTCTCTTTAGGTGCTCTACAGACACAGGAGCTGTATTGCAGCTGCACCCCAGAGGAGCTGAATGAGAAGCTAAATCCTGTTTTTTTCTAGGAAACCTCCCCAGACCCCCTGCACCCAAACCCCTTATTGCAGCAGCAAGAGAGTCTCGTGAGCAATGTGTGTGGCCAGGGTAGGTGCAGTTGTTGCACATGAAAGGAGTCTGGGTCCTGGAAACCAACCCTTGGATTTTTTCCCAGCGCAACGTGCTTGTAGGAGAATAACAAACAGAAGATCACAGGGGGCTTTACCAGGTCATGCACCATCTGGTCTCTCATTCTTGGCTCCAGCAAGGCTGAAGGGCTTGTCTCAGCCCACCATCGCTCCTGGAAATGGTTAGCATGTGTGAGGGCTCTTGGCAGTCCCCAGCGCTGGCCAGGGAGAGCAGGGCTTTGAGAGGAAACTGAGGTGAGCTGGCCTCCTCTGACCCTCCTGGTTACACCAGGAATATTTGGGTGCTCAGATCTATGCTCAGCTCACCAAACTGAGCTGGAGTCCATCTCGCTGTCTCAGGTGATGCTGTGATGTGAAGCACTTGTGTTGGTGAGGCAGCGAGAAGACAAGAACCCCCTGCCCCCCGTGGCTGTCAGCAGGGGCTGCTCTCTTCACCCTCCTTACCCAGGTCTTGCCAAGAGCCATCTCCAAGTGCTCTGCATCCAGCTGGTGATGGCTGGTACTGTCTGTGTCACCCTGCCAGCAGGGTTGTCCTCTCCTGGGCAAACCTACTGGGCTCCCTCAGGTTTTGGCGCGACTGGAACTCTCTCAGCTGTGCTGTGACAAGCAACAGAGACCTGCTGCCAAAAGGGGCTGGGATCTGCAGTGGTGCTTTTATTTCAGATGTTCACGCTCCTTTCTCCTAGAAAATACCCCAGCTCTTCCTTCTCAGCAGGGAAGAAAAAAAAAAAAAAGGCTGCAGGGATGGATCTGGAACATGCTAATAACTGCACCCTGCTCTCGGGGCACATATCAGTCTTCCCACGATGTTCCCATGGAGATGACCCAATCCTCCTCCTCTTCCAGTGCTATCGAACCTGCTGCACAGACAGGGAAAGTTTGTTAAAACCAAATCTCTGAACGTCCAGCTTGCAAAAATTCTTTTGGGCAGGGAGATGTAGGGACTGGAGCTGCAGCAGGGCCACCCTCTGCTTCAGCCCAGGGGAGGAAAGCGGTGCCCAGCAGGGAGTTCAGCCCCTTGGAAGAAAGGGAAAGATCAAAGGAGGGGGAACACCCGTCTGGTGCCTGAGGTGACCCAGGGGAGTCACAGGGTGACCCACGCCCATGTTTACTCCAGTGTGATGTTGCTGCCTGCCTTGCTGCTTCCCTGCAGGCTCTGGAGTGAAAAGGAATGAGCCTGGAGGGCTTGCTACTCCAGCCTTGGGAGAAAACAGCATGCAAAAGTCATGGCTGCATCTGCTGAGGGGCTGATTAGTGACCAGCTCTGCTCATGGCTAGGATAGGCCATATTCTAGCTGATAAGGACAAAACCTGGGAGGAATGACAGAAAAATATAGCTGTTGGACCTTTACTCAACCAATTCCTCTCTTTTCCAAGTCACCCTGGAAACTCCGGGGAACAAAACCAGCTTGGAATACACTAGCACAGATTCCCAGTGACTGCAATGTGCAGCTGGAATTGCAGTGTAAGAGGACTCTCTTTTTTAAACGTGACCAACTGGCCTATTGCTTCCCAATTTCTGCTGATGCACCCTGCCATTGATAAAAGTTTTAGGAAGAGCCCCTTAACCGACATAAACTGCTGCTCTTACACAACCCTGAGAGTCACAACAGAAATGGACCAAATTCCTGGATGAGCCAGGTCAGATCTGAGCAATTCACAGTGAAAATGTAATGATCATATCCTGCATCAAGGCAGAACCTGTCAGTGCCACTGTGACAATCCCATGGAGATAATTCAGCCATGGGCACCTGAATGAACTCTGGAGCACAGCTGGGTGAGGGGCTGGGCAGGGAGCAGAGGAGAGTGTAGACACCATGGCAAGGGCTCTTTGGGTCTTTCTCTGGGACCTGACATCTCCAAGGGCCAGATCTGCCATGGCTTTCCCATGGGAGCCTCGTCCCACACATTTTGTGCACTGTGCCCCCTGCTTTGATCTTTGCCTCCTCCCCTAAATCTGCCAGCTGGTGACCCTGCCATAACTGCCCAGGCTGAAACTTCTCTGGACTAAAAAGAAAAAGAAAAAAAAAAAATACCCTCTCTATCACCCCAGACCTCTGAGAACACCATAATTCTCCTTAAGTGTGTGCTAAATATGCTATAGAAAAATAAAATGTATATTTTCTGATGACACAGAATCCTAGTCTTAAAATGTAATTTATGAGGGAGGCAGAAATCACCGATGGCCAGCATTGCTTCTGGTAACTCAAGAGGAAAAGGCTTTCTTCTGAAATCGTGCCTGTAGTGTTATTGGCAGTGGTTATTATGAAAACCTCACCAAGTTTACCCAAAGTCCCTTGCACACATCCCCGGAGTCACTGTATCACAGAGGGCACTGCCAGCTTCCCCACAGTGTTTGGTAAATTGGGGTTTGGGCCACAAGTGGACTGAGTTGGGCTGTTTCCCCTTTTCTCCAGCAGAGATGGCACAGTTTTACTCCAAACCCACCTGAAGTTCAGGTGTTGGACTCAAAAGTCAGCATGAACACAGGCACATTTAGCAGGATTTTTTCACATGCTTCTCCCCCCAGCCCAGCAAAGTGCTTAGTGTTAAGAGAGGGTGAGATTTAGCTTTAAAAGTAATGATTTTTTATCATGCAAGAGGATATTTGCAGAGTTTAATGAATCAGATATTGAAATCTGATAGGAGATCCTCTGAACACCTGACACTTGTTTTTTCCTTTGAAAACCAACACTCTGCTCAAGGCATCCCTGCTCTGTTCCAGGTTTAACCAAAGCCCCCAGCCCCATGCCATGAGCCCCATCATTACGTGCGTGTGTGTCCAAAATCCCCTGCTGGCATGTCCTGGAAGGGTGTCATTATGTGCTGGGGTACAGCAGAGGCCACGCCGTGCCACAGGCATTGCCACACGGCAGGTCCCACCCTTCCCTGGGCCACGCTGAAAGCCGGCAGCAGGAGAACCAGACTGAGAGCGAGAGGAAGCCGTGCCACGGCCAGGGCTCTCCGCCCGTGTCTGTGCTGGCCACGGGAGAAGTCCCTGCGCAGCCCGGCAGCGCTGGCTGGTGGGGAAAGCAGGAGCGAGAGCGCCGAGCACCATCGTGTGGTGTGTGCTGTGTGGACTGTGCTGGCATGTGCTCTACACAGCGCTCTGCTGTGCTTCCCACTGCTGCTCATCCCTCCCTGCTGGACATCCCACCCTGCTGGACATCCCACCCTGCTGAGCATCCCTCCCTGATGGACATCCCACCCTGCACATCCCACCCTGCACATCCCACCCTGCTGCTCATCCCTCCCTGCTGGACATCCCTCCCTGCTGGACATCCCACCCTGCTGAACATCCCACCCTGCACATCCCACCCTGCACATCCCACCCTGCACATCCCACCTTGCTGCTCATCCCTCCCTGCTGGACATCCCACCCTGCTGAACATCCCACCCTGCACATCCCACCCTGCTGCTCGTCCCTCCCTGCTGGACATCCCACCCTGCACATCCCACCCTGCTGGACATCCCTCCCTGCTGGACATCCCTCCCTGCTGGACATCCCTCCCTGCTGAACATCCCATCCTGCACATCCCACTCTGCACATCCCACCCTGCTGCTCATCCCTCCCTGCTGGACATCCCACCCTGCTGAACATCCCATCCTGCACATCCCACCCTGCACATCCCACCCTGCACATCCCACCGTGCACATCCCACGCTGCTGCACATCCCTTCCTGCTGGACATCCCACCCTGCTGCACATCTCTCCCTGATGGACATCCCACCCTGCTGAACATCCCATCCTGCACATCCCACCCTGCACATCCCACCCTGCTGCTCGTCCCTCCCTGCTGAACATCCCTCCCTGCTGCACATCCCACCCTGCTGCACATCCCACCCTGCACATCCCACCCTGCACATCCCACCCTGCTGCTCATCCCTCCCTGATGGACATCCCACCCTGCACATCCCACCCTGCTGCTCATCCCTCCCTGCTGGACATCCCACCCTGCACATCTCTCCCTGATGGACATCCCACCCTGCTGAACATCCCACCCTGCTGCACATCCCACCCTGCTGGACATCCCACACTGCACATCCCACCCTGCACATCCCACCCTGCTGCTCATCCCTCCCTCCTGGACATCCCACCCTGCTGCACATCCCACCCTGCTGGACATCCCACACTGCACATCCCACCCTGCACATCCCACCCTGCTGCTCATCCCTCCCTGCTGGACATCCCACACTGCACATCCCACACTGCACATCCCACACTGCACATCCCACACTGCTGAGCATCCCACACTGCTGCACATCCCACACTGCTGCATTTCCCACACTGCTGCACATCCCCCACTGCTGAACATCTCTCACTGCACATCCCACCCTGCACATCTGTCACTGCTGCACATCCCACCCTGCACCTCACCCACTGCTGATGGACTGCACACACAGAGCTGCTGTATGGGCTGCAGGCTGCCACGCAGGCTGAGCTGTGCCCTGCTCCAGGGGCTGCAATAGCCAGCAGCAGTGGTTTTTGACATCCTACCACTCGCACACATCCACTTGTCCACACACTAGTTCCAGGCACCAGGGGAGTGCTTGCCCCAGCTGTAACCATGGGAATCACTGTACAGAGTCAAACAGACCCACACTCACCCAAAAGGCCAGTTCTTTGGCTTCTCATGGGCAGGGTTGCTCTGGGCCTGGCTGGCAGCCTCCTCTGTGCCACCACCACTGCTGGCTCATGTGCCTGGTCACTTCCACCACCATAAATCAGACCTGAGCAAAATGCTCTGGTGAGTTTTACAGAAAAAGAAATGCAAGTCTTTGTAAACCTCTGCAAGAGGGGCACTGTCTCCGCATTATGGTCTCTGTCTCCTTTCCTGGGGTTCTTTGACCACCCCCTCTCTGCAGCCTCACTGCCTCGTGTTCCAGCTGAGGCAATTCCTTCATTTCAAGCAAAAAGTTTCATTCCAGTGTCGCCCTTCACTGGGATTTGGCTAGGTGCAGGTGATACGCCGAGAATATCTTACAGTGCACAGTTCTGGAGTTAAATCTTGGTGCACAAAGAAAATGATCTCTCCTTAGCAGAATATTGGCAGAGAAAAGAGAAAGGAGGTTTCAGTTTGTTGCTTGATGCTAGAGGAGAGCCCAAATTGAGAGCAAACCTGGGGCACAACAGCCCCTCCTGATCCTGAGCCTCTTGGGTGTGTCAGGGACCAAGGAACACCCAGACCCCTCTGTGCATCTGAACTCACAGCAACTGTGTCTGTGCCTCAGTTTCCCCACAGGACAGCGAGAAGCCCCGTGCTGCCCTGCAACTGGCGATGCCTTGGCACCCACCGGTGGAAAATTCAAGGGTGAGGCTCAGTGTAGTGAAACTTTTTCCTCTGGAATCGAGATTTATGGCACAGCTCGGGGATGCTGTGGGCAAGGAGAACGGGATGCGGCTGCAGGCTCCCAGAAGATGGCACTCGTGGTCTGCAGATCGAGCCGCACTCTCTGAAGATGGCTACAGCAAGGGAACCCATAAATAGCCCTGGACAGGCTGTCAGGCGGCCTGATTTAAGCACCAGAAATAGTGAAACTGTGGAGGTTTCTCAAAAATTAATTTTTCTAAAATGAGAGAAAGATGAAGCCAAGCCATTTTTTACCTGCTTCCCTTGCAAGCCTCTTCCCCATGAGGAAATCAAATTTAACTCCTTTGTGGCTGCCCCAGCAGCATCCATGGCCTTTGGTGAGGCTGGATCCCACCCATTCTGTCACACTGCTGGGGTACCCACACCTTTCCCCTCCCCACTGCCCTCCACAGGGCAGAGCTGGCTGATGCTGCAGCCACGGGATGGGGCAGGCAGTAAAGTTTCTATCCCTTGTCATCATTTACATGGGATATTTGGAAAAAATTCTACATTGCAAGGGTGGTCAACATTGGAACAGGGTCCCCAGAGAAGTGGTGGAATTGCTGTCCCTGGCAATGCTCCAAAAGGGTGTGGATGTGGTGCCTGGGGACATGGGTTACTGATAGGCTTGGCAGTGCTGGGTTAATGCCTTGACTCCATGATCTTAGAGGTCTTTTCCAACCTTAATAATTTAGTGATCAGGGCAGGGCTAATTTAGGAAGGAAGAGGGGATTACCATCCCCTTCCCTCTCAACTGTAGATCTGCAGGTCCTTAGTCTCGTTTACACAGCAGCTCTAGAGACACACTTTAGCTTTAAGTTTAAGCATAAATACTGGGCTCCTGTTACTCCTCACACTGACAGCTTGGGCACAGATTTACTGAGAAGTCTAGAGGGTGATCTCCCTCCTCACACCTCAGCAAGCACCTACCCCAAAACTCCCAGGACTTTAGCTTCTGCTATGTTACTTAATTAAGACTTTTTCTTCCTGAGATCTCCTTAAGTCCCGCAGAGCCAAGTTCTTCAGTGGGAGTGGATTAACTTAGCTCTAAACAGTCATGTCCTGGCAGGGAAAGTGTCCCTGAGGACCAGATGTCCCTGTAAACAGGCAAAGGTGCTCATCCTAACCCCTGGATGCCCTGGCAGGGCAGGGGAGGTAGGCAGCCATGAGGACAGATGAGCTGCAGCCTGGTTCCAAGGCAGCTCCATGGGCAAAAGGCAGAACAAGCATTGTATTGTGTTTCCCACTGCTCCAGACCGTGAGGATGGTGATGGGTTGGAGGTACCAAGCTCCTGACAGGGCACAGACGTGCTCAAGCCACTGGGACAGGCTGTTACAAGGCATGAGTTGAGGTGCAGGCTTGTGGGGATACCTGCAGCCTCTGGTGTAGGAGGGATGATGGACACTAAACACCAAGAGAAGAGCTGTGCCAAGGATCAGAGCAGAAAAATGTGACCTCTCCATCTGAAAACCAACAAAATGGTCGTGGTGAGCTCATATCCCTGCTGGAAAGATGGGAGGGATGTACCCAGCTCTGCCTGCAGGAGCATCCTCCCCTCCAGCTCTGGGGCAGACACCCAGGAAAGGAACAGGAGAACAAGCAAAACTGCCTCTCTCCTCCCTCACCCAAACCCACTCTGTAAATTATGCCCTAATTATTGAGCACTGACTGCCCCCTATAAATTATGGATCTGTCACTGTGTGTTGTTCCCCCAGGAGGTGCTGGGTGATTTTTGCAGTCCCTCTGCAGCTGCAAACCTGCCTGGGCCCATCAGCCCTGCAAAAGGATTCTCAAAAAGGGTGTTTTTTTTTATTATTTTTTCTTTTGTTTTGCATATTTTCCTGCTTTCCTTTAAAACAGCTATTAATTGTGCAATAATTTAACAATTATTTGCTGCTGATTTGAGGGTTCCCTCTTGGTTATGGATCCTGTTGTTAATGTACCAATCACACCTCCATCCCCTCAATTCTCTCCACTCCTGTCATCTGGGATGGTGTGATTATTTGGCCTCCTGTACTCCAGGATGGTGCTCAGCCACTGCTGCTCTGTGCCAGAAGTGTAAGCTGTAGTCAAAAAGCAGAGACATTTTATTGGGGTGGAAAAAGAGAGGTTTAATTTGAGATTTTACTGACCATGCCCAAACTGAGAATGAGACACTCTCCCAAAGAACATTTGCGCTCCACTCAATATTTTCAGAGTGGTAGAGCAATGAGATCTGGACAAGTCAGCAAAGTCAATAACAGGCCTGGGAGCAAAGTACCAGCATGATGGGAAAATAGCCATTACATACTGCATTTACATGGGGTTCTTAATTACAGATATTAATCAATAAAAAAATAAAATGCATATGATCTATAGCCATGTAAAACCAAGAGACAAGGGAGTCCCGACCCAGAATATTCACTATGGACTTAGGCCAGTGATGAATAAAGAAGATCAAAAAAGCTTCTTTAAGGTAATGGAACTTTGTTCTTGCTAAGCTAAATCATATTTTTAGCAAAAGATCATGAGAAAGAATGGACTCTAAATGCATTTGTGGGCAGACGTCAAGGTGAAGAACTTGGGGATGGTTTTGGTCCAAGCTCAGAAGGCTGGAAACTGGATTGAGTATAGTTGAGTTTACTGCACAATGACAGGGCGAGCGACATCCCTGCACCCAGAGCCACCCTGGCTTTGCCCAGGTTATCCTCTGGTGCCCTCGACCTTCCTGCTGTGGGATGCAACTGGAACTTCACCCCATCCTCAGGTACTAAAGGAAAAAGCTGGGACTGCCTCTGCCTGAATTGAGGCTGAGTAGAGCTGCAGTCTGCCAGAGCAGACCCGATGCCCCAGCACCTGCACCCCAAAAAGAGAATAAGGGTGTGCAAGAGAAAAAAGGGAAAATAAGGATTCCTGCTGCACTCCTGTGATCCAGCACAGGAAGCATCAGGCCCAGTCATGGGGCTTTAGAGAATCTCTACTTTTGTTGTAGTTGCTTTCCAAACAGAAAGGTGTCTTGGAAGTTTAAGGCTGGCATTTGCAGAGCACTTCTCGGCTAATTTTAGGAAGAGAAAAATGACATTGAAGCTGAGCAGCCCTGGTGTGTCTTGCATTGCTCTTTAACACAAGTGTGAAAATGCCAGTAGGTTCTGTAGGGTTTCTTAGCGAAAGACCCCAAAATACACAGCCAGTCCAGTGACTGCAGAGCTGCTTTGGCAGTGCCATCACCTCAGTGACACTTCCACAGCATCTCTTCTCTGCAGGGAGAGGGGATTGTGCAGACCTCCTCAGCTGCACAGCCTGGCAAGGCAGCACCGAGCTGTCTGATGTGTCATTTGAGACTCTGCTTTCTCCTTGAGATCACACAATTACTGGGTGTAATTGTTTAACAGAGTCACAGCATCATCCTCTTGTGAGAGGCAAGGGAACTGACCACATCTCTTTGCCAAGGCAGAAATCCTAGGGGTCTAGATTAGCCAATTACCATAACCTACAAGTGTTGTGCAAGGTACTTTTGATAGATGAAACTGATTTAGGGGCCTGATAACTTGTCAGTTCAAAACAAACAAAACTTTTCCCTTGTATGATGGCTGGAGAAGTTCTGATTTTTGTCAGCTCCTCACCTCAGTTTTAAAATCACAGTGGAGCCCCTTTTTCTTATATTTGTAGGCGCTTCTTGCTCTGCAGAGCTCAATCCTGAACACCACACTGCTGCTCAGTCTCAGGGTGCTGTGAGGTTTGGATGCCTGAGGAAAAACATCCAGTCTGGGAACGCTTCTCCTGATCTGGATTACATGGTTGAGACATTTGTGTGATGTCCAGTGCTGAAAACATGAGAAATGGACTTGTTTCCTCAATGTGCAATTTCAGGACCATTCCTGACAAACGAAGCCATCTGCTTACCTTAATCAAGGAATCTTGTTATGGGCTGGTCCTAGGAGTGAGTATTAAACATACTGTTCTGTGGCATTATTTATGACTTGCACTGACACCGCATCACTCTGTTATCCATACTTATAGAAAAAGACCCACTGTAAGTATAATTAGTTAATAAATCACCATGAGTGATAAACAGAATGATGGATGCAGGTTTCAGTTGATCACTTTTTTATTAAGGAGAGATAAATCAGCATCATATTGTTGCTGTAAACCTTTCAAATTGGTCAAAAATCTTGCAATGCTGAAATGCAGCAGGGAGGTGATTAACGTGTCAATTGTTCAGCAACAAATTGCACCTGATAATTGATATCAATCAATCCTTTTAATTTCTCTCCCATGTAATGGGTGTTATGCATCATCCTGCTCTCCTGCCTCTTCACCATGGCTTTTGCAACCTTTCCCCCACACCCAGGCACCTCTCCAGGCATCTCCTCTAGCCTCAGCCCATCTCCTGTGCTTGGCTGCTGCAGCTCCTGCAAAGCCTTCCAGCCTTTAACTAACCCTGCACTGCTCTTGGTCTTCTGGACTCTGACCCCACCTGGTATAAGAAAAGGCCAACACAGTCCCCACACAACCTTCTGGCTTTATTTTTGCTTATAACATCACTCTGTCAGAGCTACAAGCCTCACTGACAGAGGTTGGGTAAAACTTCAAAAGGCAGAGGCTGTGGAGAAGTGATGGTAACAGATTAAGTTGGGTCCTGCCATCCATCCAGGTGCTCACCCCAGGCTGAATCAAAGTCTAGCAGCTTTGACCAGCTTTATGCAATAAGATGAGAAACTAGCAACAACTAGCATCCTTTCCTCCCAAGGAACAGGCAGGTCAGGCACAGGGGGAAAGCACTGCAGCTCTCAGAGGAAGGGGCTGAAGCAGAGATGCAGTGAAGCTTTGGCTTTGCACAAGCTTTTTTTGGTCCCTTGGTGATTAGCCACTGCATTAAAAAGTAAATCTTTATGTTCCTAAGGCTGGGCTCACAGCCCTTTTTGGTGTCTTCAATATACCAAAAGAGAAGCTCCAGGATTTAACCCCTTTTCCTGCACATAATGGCCAGGGAGGATTATCTACAGAGACTGAGAGCTGTCTGCAGTGGTCCAGGGAAAGAGCTTTCTCCTGCATCATTTATTCTAGGATTTGGCCACACCAGAGTCTCCTGTTGCTATAGCCTGTGCTCATACAAAGTAAAGGGAGACCAGAGACCTTCCCTGAGTGCCTGGGGTCAGACACCACAGGGACAGGGCTTGCACCAAGACTGCTGCTTTAACCCACAGCTCCAGTTAAACAGTGTTTTGATGCCCTTTAGCAAGCCAAACTGTTTCTTGTGCAAAATTCTGCCTGCAGCTCAATGCAGAGGTGGTAAAAAAGTGCTTAGGAATTACTTTCAGCTACAGTTTTGCCAGATTGAAACAGGGAAGCTTACTTGGAGCAGGCTGAGAGCTTGGCCCGTGCTGCACATTCTGAGGAGTCAGATGTGCAGCAGACAGGAGCTGTGTGCTCTGCCAGCTGGAGAGAGCTCTGCGAGGACCCAGCTATATTTAGCCAACAGTGAAATATGTGCCTTTCTGCCCTGCTCCCAAGGGAGTCTGCTACTTCCTCCATAAGACCACACCACCTTTTATAGCCCATGTGCTTGCATGGCAGAGTCCAGCTAATAGGTAGGATATTATTGGATATTATTGGAAGCAATCATTTTTCTCTTTGCAACATGGCCATACATTCACAGCTTGTTCTTGGTGGTCCCCTTGGTGCCACATGTACAGTTCCACTGGAATTACCAGGCACATTAATGCCCTGGATTTCGCTTGTCCACTGAACAAAAACCAAAGCTGAACAGCTCATACAATGGAGTTGGTGGGGAGTGGGGCTTTACCTTGAGTCACAAGTGGATCCTCAGGGCTGATCGTGTCCTCAGCTGGTGGGTATCCACATGGCTCCATGGGAATGATGGAGCTTCCACAGGTGGAGGAGAGGGGTGGCATCTCCCACTGTCACAAAACCTCTTTCCTGCCCTATCCCCATCCAGCCTGGCTCTGGCTCTTCCTGCCTTTTTCTGTTTCATCATGGTTTCCCCTCTGTGTACATCGTATCTGTCAGGTCTCATATCCCCATGACATAGCATCCTCTCATATTATACTTGCCATAATACAGAGAAGATGAATATTGCCCCATAAATGCCTCTTAAGTTAATGTGAAACTACATCTTGCTACATCATGTATTCAACAAGCCATCATTTTCCTCATAAATTTTGAGGAGCATTTTACCTTCTTGAAACGATTGGCTTGTGTGTCCAGCCAGGAAATAATCACAGCCCATGGCCTGGGTTAGCTGCAGGGGCTGTAAATCATCCCAGGGCTGAGCAGCCACCTTGCCCTCCCCTCCCCAGCCCCCAAGTGCTGCTGATTGGCTTTATGGCATCAGCTCAGCACGAGTGACCCTGCTCAGCTGCCAGCCCTTAAATCAGCACCAGACAGGTGTCACTCTGTATGGAGAAGAGCCTCGCTTCTTCCTTGGGATGGAAAGAGATTTCTGATGCTGCAGCATCGATCCACTAACAGCAATCAGCACTCAGGCACACATTACATACTAACAGCCTATCACTTTTTATTTCACTGGGTTATTTCTGACACTTCCCCTTCTGCAGTGGTGAGTACACAGCACTGGAACCACTCAACTTCTGAATACTCACTGGATTTTCCATTTTGTCATGGGCCCGTGGAGCCCAGAGACCTTCCTGTACCCAAGAGTCACATGCCAAGCTGCAAACTCTGCTACCCCTTTTCAGTGGGCAGGGACCAAAAGGAAGGACTCTTACTTGGGACGCTCGGCTTGAAGGAGATGTGAATTTACTCACAGAACAGGGACCACTGACCATTTAAATTGCTCTGTGCAGGAAGCACCACAAGCCATAAAGATGCCCAAACACATGAATGGACTTGTCTTATTAAAATTAAGCAGGTGATCTGCTCACTCTGGTATTGTTCAAGACAGAATAGAGACCAGGAAAGCAAAAGCAGCCAACCCTCCCTCCCAGCTCACACCAGACCCTTTTCTTCCTGGTAGCCACTGTGACCTTTAAACCACAATTGTGGGCTGAACGCTGCAGCAAATGAGTTTCCAGGCCTCCCTTGGCAGCCATTCCCCTTGACAAAATCCATCATGCACTTTGGCCTGAACAGCTAGTTCCAGCATTTGGTTTTGGGGAGGCTTGTCAGGAGAGACACCAGATAATGCACACTGTATATGCCTGGAGTACACTTAGCTACATCTTTGTATGAAATCCCTTCTTTTTCCATACACGGCTTTTGCTGCCAGTAGCAGCCCAGCTAAAGCCAAGTGATAGCAGTTTAAATGCTGTTTTCATCACATTTTTCCTGCTTTACAAAAGATTCCCCTCTCCAAGAGCAGGGTCAGACTCCCCCTGGAGCAGGACATGCCCGTGGTCTTCAGGCAGCACCTCCCAGTGAAGCCCACCCTGCCCTGGCTGCTCCTGCCATGTTTTCCCTGGACAGCTGAGCTGCCTGGAGCCTTCCTTGGAAAAGGAAATGAATTTCCTCCCGGCTGCCACTCCTCTGCAGAATTGCCTTTTGGGAAGCTTCAATAACACCAATTCCCTCCTGCATTCAAGTACCCCTGAACGAATGACCCTGCTAGTGGTGCAGTTTTTCCCTGCACCCGCCTCCCCCCGTCTCCCTCTCCCCCAACTTTGATTTGATCAGGCCAAATCTGAAATGATGTGTGAAAGTAATGATATTTTGTAATTAAATCTCTGGTGATGGCGCCTCTAATTTGTGGTACATGCATTGTTCATAAGGAAAAAGGCATCAATTCATTTTCTGACTGGCTACTCCAGGGACTCGTAATTAGACCCAGTTCATCTCTTGCTGCCTTGCATATTAAAGAGCTACTGAAACGCAAAGGGAATTTGGGAAAGGGCTTTTTTTTTTAAAAAAAATCCTTCTAATAATGTTAGCTCAATTAGAAACACTCAAGAATAAAAAAAAAAAAAAAAAAAAAAAAGAAAGTTCTGGATCATCCAGAAAATAGAGGCAAAATATTGAACAAGTGGACCAGGGCAGGGCCTTCACTGACCAGGGACCAGTTTTACCTGTTCTCTGAGAAACTGTGATGTTCTCAGCATTATTTGTAAAAGAAAAACATGTGGCAATACAGGTCACAGAATCCTGTCTTCAGATGTTACTCTTCTGCTCTGCCTCCAGAATAAAAGGGAGAGAACTTTGATTTTCTACAATTTGAAGAGAAACCTCAAGGAAACACATGAAACAGCACAGCGTTGTGAAAAGGGAAACAAGGCAGCAGAGACAAAGGTTACTTTGTAGGGTCAATGCTATAACTGCATTTACATACCGCATTATTGTACATTCACAGAATTTACTGGGAATGTTTTAAACAAGTCTCAGATGGAAATGCTTGGTCCTGACATAGTTACCAAATAACATAATGAAAGCAAATTCAGTAGGTACTGGCTGTAATGAGCAACAGCCCCCAAAGATTCCCTGAGCTTCCCACTTGCAGCAGCATGAGAAACTACATTCCCATCCCACAAGGATTTTAAGAGAACAAATTCCCTCCCTCAACTAGCACAAAGTTGAAGTCTCAAAAGCACTTATGTCCTGGTTACCCAGCAAAAAAAAAGTCACTGGGGTCAGAAGAGTTTGGGTTTAACCTTTTTAACACTTTAAAAGAATCAATTCTGTCAGTGTTTGCTTCCCAATGAGAAGTTGCTTCAATATTAAAGTCAAACACTAACAAAGAGGCTGAAACTGAACACTGACATTTTCAAAACTTTTTCCTGCCTTCACATTCACTCCTCAAGAAAAAAAAAAAATCCAGAAAAAGATGCACATCTGGGGAATCCATGTTTCCTGACAAAGCAGCAGCTTTTGAGATCCCTTCCCAGCTCTGGGGCCTAGAGCAATGCTGGCAATTTCTTGCCCACTGTGGATGATGGTTGTTCTGGCAGCACCAGCTGCAGCAGGTCCCTTAAGCTGGTGGCCATTCAATCCATGCAAATGATAACTATTTCAGGCCCCAAACATCCTTGTCACCCCACCAGGCACCCTTTGGGTCTCCTGGTGCACCCAGACACAGGCTATTAATCACAGCAGCCCTCCCAGCCCAGCACAAGGGATTAAAAACCAGCTCCAGCTCAAAGCAGGGGTTTTGTGCTCATCCTCTGAGTTTCACAGGAGGAACATTTATTGTCCCAACAGCAACAAATCCTTGGGTAGAGGGATGGGAGGGAGCAGCTGCAGAAGCATCTAAGGGGGGGTTTCACTGCACACCCAGCTCTGAAATGTTCCCTGCCTAAACAAGCCCAGGGAAAGGAGCAAGTGGTGAAGAAGCAGCTGAGGAACCTGCAGGAGTTAGGATCATCTGTGTCAAGAGCAGCCAGGCTGGCACACACACAGCACAGACACCAGCCAGGGGCACTAATTCTAGATATTTACTGTGGGACCTTTCTGGGTGGATTGAAAATGCTGCACTTTCTGCTCACAGAAAAGAAGTGACAGAAAAGCAGTGAGCAGGTTTCACCTGGGAATGCACCCTGACCCTGGGTCCTGCAGAGATGAGCAAATATCTTAACAAAAACCACACACTTTTAAAGAGAGCTGTTTTCAGTTAATTCCTCTGCTTTTATGGGGAGTCCCAGCATCTGGCAGAGCCTCCCAGCCCCGTGCCATGCTGAGTTCAGCTCCTCTGGCTGGGTAGTCCTGCTTTTTCAAAGGAGGCTGCAAAGACCCTGCTTCATGGCAGGGCAAAGCAGCCCCAGGGTGGGAATCCTCCTCCCCTGCCCACCCCAGCCCCACACTCGTCTTCAGCCAGGGCCATGCTCAGGGTTCACTCTGTGCCAGGCCATGGCTATAATTTTGAGCAGGGAAAGGTATCAACATCTCAAAACAGTTTAATTATTCTGAGAATGCTTAGCTATTAGCAAGGACAAGAGAGCTCAGGGCTATTTTTCAGCATTAATTTTCCATTTGAAATGAATTCCTTTTGGTTACACTTTTTAAATGTTTCTTTTAATTAGACGCAATTACTTCAGAAGAATTGCTTTTATTTCTAAGCCTGAGATCTCAATGATAAAGCTGTTAACTGGCTGAGCTGAATGCTGTGTATGGCTCATTTAGCTGGTACACTAAAGTATATTGAACTAGGAAATTATACAGTGAATCAGCTATTAATTCATTTTATGATCCTTTCACTCTAACATCCTGAATGAGATCTTTGGGGGAAATTTAGTCACAATACA
Organism: Anomalospiza imberbis; assembly: GCF_031753505.1. Classification (NCBI taxonomy): domain Eukaryota; kingdom Metazoa; phylum Chordata; class Aves; order Passeriformes; family Viduidae; genus Anomalospiza; species Anomalospiza imberbis. The sequence continues at coordinate 5,090,699 of NC_089697.1, read as the reverse complement.
TATAATTGTTCAACTATATATATGCCACTGGTTTACTGCTCTGAGGTTACTGGCACTGCAGAGATAATCAGAGTGAACTGTGCAAACAGCATTGACTCCTGACTCTGGTGCTGCAGGGAGCATCCTCAGAGCAGGGACCAACAAAGCACAAGCCATGGACACATCCCCTGTCCAGAGCTGGGAAAAATAAACCTGAAATTCTGCTGTCTGACAGTCCACACACCAGTGCTCTCAAAGGAAAACCTGTGCTTTTCCTCCTGGGGAGGAGTTGTGTTATCATAATGTTTGGGGCAGGCTGGAGCTTGGTGCTGGCTGAACATCAAACTCTGCAAACCACCTGAGAACTGTGAGGGAGGTTTTCTCCAAGGGTTCTGCTCCTTGGAGAAAACCAGCACATTCCCTCAGACCTTGTAGTACTTGAATCACAGCTTGTACCTTTCAAACTAGGGGTTGCTTCAGCAGCTTCTACAGCACCAGCTGGTCCTGTGTGGGCAGGATCAGCCTGCCATGAAAAAATACCAATGCAAGCCTGGATCACCTCCTGTGTGACCATGGCAGCACCTCACCCTGCAGCTTTGCCCCTCCTTTGGGTGTCTTGATGCTGCTGTGTGGGGCAAAAGATGTCACAGTGGCAGCACACATCTCACCAGGGAGCAGGAGATGGGCTCTGACCCTTCACCAGCTCCTCAGAGTCTGCCTGGGAAATCCATGCCTGAGCTCAGCCCTTTTGGCTTAGTCTAAAATTTGCCCATGTCACTGCTGGATTTTAGGCCACTGATGGGCTGTAATGCTGATTTAAACATCTTCACAGCTCAAGGGGTTATTAAAAATGTTCAGTGGCCTAAAACAAATAAGGATTTTCAATTTCCAGGAATTTTCCTGTGGGGAACACCTAAATGCCACTCCCATCCCACAATCAGTGTGGGAACCCAGCAAGAGCCCCCTATCCCAAAAGGGATTTTCCAGCAGATCTCAAGTCCCTCTAGCACTGCAGCAGGGCTCAGATGCATGTTAAGCAGTTGCATACACTGCAGAGTCACCATATGGATATCTCTGTAATTGAAAATGTAATGTAAACCTTGGCATCCAGGGCTGTCTTCTGGAGAAATCATTGTGGAAATGTCATATAATTAATGAATTGCATCAGCTATCAGGAAAAAAGACATTTTAACCATGGGATCATGGGACTTTATTACTGTAGATGGACTAAATCTATATCTTCCAGCATAGATCAGTCCTGACAAAAGTCTGAGGTTGCCAGCTGGCCAGGTTTGTTTTTACTAACTTAGCTCTCTTATTATTTTAATGAAGTTCAACTGATGCTGCATAAAAGCCAATTTCTCTAAATGCTGCCAATAAATTAAAATAAAGATGTTGTGTGTAAAGATTGGCAGGTGTCTCCCTGCAGATTTTATCAAGCTTCCAAGCAGAGCCCCCCACTTCAGCAAAAGCTGTGACCAAATGTTCCCTGTGGAAAGCAGCAAGGCAATGGAGCTTGGAGCAATTAGCAAAATTGTAATTAGTGCCAAATCAGCACCTATCAGTGGGGGTGTGCACAGAGAGGATCCCTTTGGGCCATTGGGATGCCAGTCTAGGGTTTGTAGCAGGGGCTTTGTGCTGGTGCTACGGCCTCTGTGGGAACACGGGATGAATGCCCTGCCCTGGGACTCCAGCCACATCCGAGTGAAGGTGACCAGATTCACTCCTGCACTGTGGCTATGGCCAGTTCTCTACAAAATGCAGCATTCAGCAAAACCCCACTCCCTGAGGGACTGATCCCCTTGTGACTACAAGCCCACAGGTGCCTGTGAGCCCGGGCAGAGCAGGGCTCTGGAGCTGGGGCAGAGCCAGGCTGCAGGCGGAAGCAATGCAGCTTGTGTTTCCTCTGGCAGGAGGGAAACCAGCCCAGATTTGCTTGGTTTGGGAATTCAGTGGCAAAGTGCCACTGCCACAGCCTGCACGGGAGGAAGTTGTTGGGTGAGCACTCGCTGCAATCTGGGCTTTCCCAAGCACACAGCTCTTGCTGCTCAAAGCACCTGCAGGAGATCAGAGAACTCACACATCCTCCTGGAAAAATCATTCTTCTGGAGAAATCGTTGTGGATTCGGCTGCTGGATTCTGAGAAGAGCATCCATCCCCCCTCAGCAGGGGAACAGCCCAGATCCTCAGGTGGGAGCCATGGTGTCCTGCCTACACAGCTGAGACACCCAAATGTCCCCAGATCATCTCTGCTGACCTGTCTTGCAGTTCCAATAGACTTGGTACTCAGCTATGCAGAAGTGTTTGCTTAGTCCACATGGGGTTAGCATCCAAAAATGTGCTGTCCAGGAAGCAGAGCTACCAGGGTTATAACAAAACTATGCATTAATATGAGTTGCTTTAGTTAATTAGCCATATAAATTCATACTAATGTGGTACCCTTAATTATATTTATCAATTAACAAAGCAGCTTTCTAGCATTGCCATTTTCCATGTTTTCATACATTTAGTTGGTGACAAGTTTCAGTGAAATTCTCTGAAAAATCAGAAAGGCACCTGTGCTCAAGCACTCCTGCCACTTCCAGGAATCCGTCCCAGGCTGGATAGCCATCCCAAAGGTTTTTGCTATGCACTTTTGTTGTAATTGCACTTATAAATTCAAGCTTATTTTGGCAACTTAAACCACTTGAAAAATACTTTCCTATTAAAAAAAAAAAAAAGAATTTAGCCGAATTCTTCACACCTGCAGCTGAACAGGCCCCATCCACTGCTGGTGTGACAAAGTCTTTGGCTACTGTATCCCACAGTTGTCACCAAAGGCTTGTCCATCTTTTTACTTGTTTCACAAGACAGAAGGGGTGGGAAAGGTTTCACAGCTTCAGTTGGAGGCTCAGCCTGCACTGTGCCTTCCCTCCCGAATCTGCCCAAGCCCTGCCTGGCCTGCACCTGCCAAGGACACACTCATGGGGATGCTCAGCCCATTCAGAAAAAAACACCTTTTCCCCTTAGACCAGAGCTGCAAGTTGAGTCAGCCTGGATTAACTCTTTAGACTCTGCTCCAGTATCCCAGCTGGAGCTGCACACAGACACTTGTGCCCTTGAAGCTCACACAGTTTATTTGTAAATGTCCCATTTTCCTTCCTCTGCCTCCAGCAGTCCAGTCTTCATCTCCATTGGCACCTTCCTCCTGATTCATGGTGCTGCTTGACTTCATATCAAGCAAAGGATGGATATCTCTCTATCAGGAGAGATAAACCTCTCTCCAAAGGGGAAGGTGAACAGCCTACTGAAACACACAGCCCCGCTCTCCTTTCTTGCATTGCTGCTGTCCAGAAACATACAGCAACAAACAATATGATTCAGTAAAGTTATTGAGTGCCAGGCCTTCACATTTGTCTTCCAGTGACTCTTAAGTCTTCCTTTTCTCTATTGAGTTCCATCTCATTGACTTCCTATAAACACTAATACAGAGCCACAGACCTGCAGACATGCCTGGAATACAACCCACACCTCACAGCCACTGCCAGGGGCTGGGCTGGCCTCAGAAAGTCCAGACGAATGCAATACAACTACTACAGCATTCTAAACCAGGAGTCTTCTCCATACCTCAAACAAAGCCAAGCTTATTTTCTATTAATCTCCCTTTCATCTGTGAAATTCAGGAACTTGTTCTGCTTTTTGGGGTTTTTCCTTTCTTTATTTTTTTGCCTCAAATGGAAGCTGATATTTGCATGTATTCTCTTAATTCCCAAAGTTTTTTTTTTTTTTTTTTTTTTTTTTTTTTTTTTTTTTTTTTCATTGCCCAGACAATGAAACCACCAAGCAAGACACCTCACTGCATGACACGGAAATGCTGTTAATGCTAAACCAGGCTCAGAATTCAAAGCGTGCCTCTAATTAATCACCAGTTACCCGGCGTCGTTGGGTGGCATCTTCCATCTTGTTTCCCACACAATGGGCTTCCTCCCCTTTTGTAGTCACACACGTTCCTCTTCCTCCTGGGCTTGGTGACTTCCAGCCTCCTCACCCACCCCTCCATGCACCCTGTTGAAATATTAACCCGGGGTGGTGAATGGCTTTGCTGACTGATACATAAACAAGTGTCGTGTAGCTACCGGTCTGCCACAGCATCAGCCCTGTTTACATCTGAATGTTATCCCCCTCGGAGATTGCTGGGACAACAGGGAAATGGACAGACAGAACTGCCAGGGAAGAGGAGCAGAATTCAGAACAGGAGCTGAAGCAAAGCTGAGGGGAGGAAATGGCCATGGGTAGCCTGTCTTCAGCAGCCCACCCTCCTACTGCACTTACTGCCCTGTCATTTTTACTGGATGAAACATCATTAAAGACTCCTCTTCCCATGTTCCCTGCAAGCTACTGCCCCCCATTCCTGGTTGTGCTCCCTTGAGTACATCAGTTAGGGGTTATTATACTTTAGTATTTATTCTACTCACTAACTTCAGTATTTATTCTACTCACAACTGCTGCTGCTGGGCTCTGGTGCAGGTCTTTTACAGAAAGGACATTAGAAGCTGCTTTGCTGGACTAGTTTGCTCTTTGGGCTGGTGCAGTGCACATACCAAGATAATAAATCCTCTGCCTCCTTCAGACCCAAGACCCAGCCTGTGTGTTGCTCATAAGTTGGACTTTTTAGCAAATTTAATCCCTTCTTTGGGATCTGGTTAGGAAGGGGTGTCCAGGCTGGTCATGGCAGAGGTGAATCTACAAGTTTGCCTGTGATCCAAACCTGCCTGGAGCTTTGCTTTACTGATCCCTGGCTGGCAGCAGGAGAGCCAGCTTGCTCCCAAAGGCCTTGTGCTTCCCAAATGCAGCCTTGCAGACTGGAGCACAGGTGGGCACACACCTTCTCATAAGCACAAGCACTTTCTTAACCCAGCACTGAGGGAAACAGCAGCCTGGCAGGGAAGCAGTGCAGCTACCTGTGATTCTTCACACCTTCACAACCTACACCAGCTCCCACGCTCTCCTCTGCTTTCCAGCCCCTCTTTGTGGGATAAAACAGAGAATGTGATAAAACATCTGATGATGCAGGTGGTACCATCTGCTCCCTCAGCAGCTGCTGCTGCTACCACTTAACCATGTTTCTCTATGAAATATTAGAAACCCAAGGTGACCACATAAGAAGCAGCTTTCAGGATGGCTGCAGCACAGGAGAGAGCACTTGTCTTGTTAGCAAGTCCTGAACCTACAGCCACCAATTGTCATTCCTTTCCTATACACCAGGTGAGGTTCTGGTGTGATATAGAACTTGACACCAGTGGAATCTAACCAGTTCCCAGTGTCCAGTGTGTCTCCACCCACAAATTTATTGCAGAGCTGGACACCAGGCCTCCAGTGTAAATCATGAAACTGTGCAATGCACAGGCTGGAGCGACCACACTGAGGAGCACTTCAGCTTCTGTTCCATGAGTACTCTGAGTAGAGAGAGCAGGTCTATTCTCCATGCAGGATCTGCCAGATTGGTGCATGGTGTCTGGGCACAGAGCCTGCTCAGGGTGATGCACTCACCAGCCAGCTCTGCTCCCTCTGCAGCCACCAGCCAGACCAGGAGAGTGCATGCAGGAGAAATGCCTGCAGTGCTTTGGTTTGCAGACCACAGCTGTGGTTGTGTTCCTGGAGAAGAGGATCCAACCCCATTCTCTAAACCATGGTCTATTCCCTTCTTTCCTGTGTGTATCCAGGGCATTGCTCGAGGAGAAGTCCCAACGCAGCCCATGGTCTCCTTCAGGAGTTTTAAGACACATTTTTATTTTATTAAAGGTCACATCCAGCTAAAGTGTATCCTTTACTCTTGTTTGAGAAATAGCTCCAACCAACCCACTTCAGAAAGCACCTTAGGTGCTGCAGTGACAGCTCTACATGAAGCTCTGGTGTTGTTGTCCTTCTACTGTGAAGCAAGTGTGTCATACTTTACCCATCACCTGAATTTGTTGCTCCTGTAGAGTCCAGTTGGAGTCAGATTCTACTGCTGAAGACCAACAAATTGAAAACTGAAAGTAGCAAAAGCTGCTAAAATGGAAGCAAACCAAAGACTTAAAATTTAGGGGGGCAGTGACATAACTGCACAGTTTCTAAGCAATAAAAAGATGGTGATACCATGGTATCCAAGGTACCCTCAAATGCAGAAACTGAAATGGGTCTTGGGTTTTTCCTGCTGCCTGCATATCCAGGATATTTCATATCAAGGCAGGAACGGGTGAAATAGTGATCAATCATTATTCACATAAGCCACTGATGCTATCATGCATCATTTGGTGGTTATTTCAAATATGTCTGGTCTTAAGGGCAGATATAATAATTTCTCAATAGAACAGCAGCGGCTGGACCCTGACAGCCCATCAGGACAGAGTCATGTGTTTTCCTCTGTTAAAAAGAAGGAAGCTGGTGTGTAGCTTCCCCTCCTTATTTGCAATTTTTCTTTCCTTTAAAACAGCCTGGCTTTGATCCCACCTCTGCCAGCATCTCTATTTTGCTGCATCCTCTCCAGGTGTGCTGGAAAGGGAGGCTAAACTGCAAAGAGTGCTCACAGTTAAGTTTCAGCAAACTCATCACACAGATTTCAATCACCCAAGCATCTACCAAACCCAAATTACACTCTGTTAATGAGCTCACTCAAAATCAGGATAGAAATATGCCTCTGAGTCTATCAAAGTAAACCTGGTTTATGACAATTTACAGAGCCTTGTAACTTCTGATTGCTGCTTGCAGACACCAGTGCTTCAAGTAAGGACACAAAGGCAATTCAAACGCGTTACATCTCCTTCCACAACTGTGGAAGCAGAAGTTGCTCATAGAATACAAAGTTAGCAACCCTTCCAGACTCCAGCTCTGCAGCTCAGGGGCTCCTCCCTGAGCCAGAAAGGATCATTTTGTTTAATGGACATGGCTGGCTATTTCTCCTGTGCATTTGTCTAATTGCATTTGGAAGCTTCCTAAGTGGCCACGGTGGTTACAGAGCTGAGCTGGGATGAGCTCCACCAGCCCAACTCAGGCCTTGCAGGGAGGCAGCACCCCACTTGTCACCTCCCCAGCATTCAGGGCTGGGCACATGGCTGGAGCCTTCAGTTCACTCACTGCAGGTTAAGAGGGTGCCAGAGCTGCCAGGTCTTGCACAGGAATTGCTTTGCAAGAGCAGTGCAAAGGAAAAAACGTTCCACTGGCTGGGATTGGAAATGCTGCTCCCCATCAGTTAATTCTGCCCTCCTCACTAACTCTGCAATTCAGGGTGAGGACAGATCAATGGGTAGCATGTTTTATCTTCCCTTTAACAAACAGCCCAACCAAAGGTAAACGATCAGTCCCATCCCTAGGATAGAAAAAATTGCCTTAGTTTTAAAACAAAAGCACTAAATTGTGAGTTGCTGCTGAATTTTTATGTTGAAAGGCATTTCTCTGATAGGTAAAATGTAACTAGATAAAAGTGAATAACGAGACAAATGCCTTTCCTTCCCCCCACTGCCAGGCTGTCCCCTGGCAGACTGACTAACAGCTCTGCCCCTCTGGATACCACTACTCCCACTTTTAGGGAGACTACTTGAAATGGTTGTTTTTAAGAGCTCCTATTCCACTCAAACAGGGGGCAGAGGATGGAGCAGAATCCGTGTGCTCAGGGAGATGAAGGTCTCAGCCACACTTTCACACTTTGGTAGTTTCAAAAGCCCCATCTCTGAGCACAGAGCAGAGCACTGGGGCTGAGCTGCTGCAGCCACAAACCCCCATCCTGCTCCTCCAGCACCAGGCCAGTCCCTGAGCCCCACCACACCAGCCTTCCATGCCCAGGAGCACTGTTCCACCCTCCTTGATTTCTCAGGGCTTTTTTTCCCCCAATATCCAGCTGAGCCCCTCCAGAGCAGGGCTGATGAGGAGGCACCAAACACCCCACAGGCAGAGCCCTTCAAGATGAGATAAGAAAATCTCGTCTGCCTGGTTAGAGTGTCTTCCTGCAGGCCAGCATGACCCCAAGGCTCACTCACATTTGAAAGATGTGCCTTTGGCATCAAAGCACCTTTAGGGTCTACCTAGCAAGCATTTTTCATGAGGAAGGAGACTCATTCCACAGGGGTGCTAATCACCTTCCAGGAGGAGAGCAGAGGCTTGATAGCACCTGGGTTTGCCACCTTTTCCAAATAGCTGCCAAATTCATCACTCAGGAGTTTGCTTGTGATGTATTATGTAAAAATATCTAGAAAATACATTATAGATGCAGGGTCTTTTCTTTGCCAGTTCATTTTAATGTTATTGATTATTCTTTAAATCACTTATTTTGATTTTGCTCTGAAGCATTTAGTCTTTGGGCAAAGGCACCAAAAGCAGCTTCTCAATTTATGGATGCAATTTTTGCTTCAGCAATTCATAGTCTGAACAACCCCTGCCTTTTGTCTACACCAGTAAAAGCAATTTTTACATGCAAAAATTCCAGGAAATTTGAATTGCTTTTAGAAATTGTCCCTTACATTGATAAATCCTTCCCTCTTTTGGAGTTTGATTATGAATTCAATCTTATGTGTAAAGCTGATGGAGGAACCTTGTCAACCATGGGCTTTCCTTCTCTTTTGAAACATTAGCAATTTCTTTTCTGGCTTACTGTATTTTCCCTTTTATTCACTAGAACACTATTGAATTTTCTAATGCTAGCACCCAAGCACTTAGAGCTGCACAAGAAGAGCCCATGTTCTAACCACGACTCATTTCTCCTCTTGGAAGACAGTTTTGGCAGGTTACCTTAATGTAACAAGCTGCTTTCACCAAAGGGCCTGGTGACAAAGCAAATTAGTACCTCTGAAAGGCTAGGGCAAAGCAGATACTTATGAAAGCTAACAAAAATGTAATATACAATGCAGCCAGGTTGTGCAGTTGTCCATTACAGGACTGCAGAAATGACTAGTTTTAAATAAATGATCCCTCTCTCCACATCTTCTTGACTCTTCCAATTTTTGAGGTATTTGGAATATTTTTCTGGCTGTCCTAAGAGTTTTAGTTCCACAAGGGGCAAAGGAAAAGAAGCTTTAAGCTGAAAAACACTTCTAGTTCCCACTCCAAGAACAAGATCAGTGTTCCTTGTGCCTCTGCATTTGCTTCCCATGCTGGAGGAGGCAGATCTGCTCCTGCTGGGGTACTGCAAGGAGCATCTTTGCTCTGCACTGAAGTTTCTCTGAAACCTTTTGGAGATCTGTATCCCAGAACTCAGCACTGAAAACACCACCTCGGGGTGCCCACGTCACACCAACAGTTCTGGAGGCTCTGGCTTTGTCTGAAGCTCCTTCCCTTCCGCTCGCAGCAGGATGCTCAGGGATCAGCCTGTGCAGAGCTGTGGTTTGCTGACAGCGGCACTGGGAATTTCCTCGGTTGCAGCTTTGGGCAGCTCTTTGCAGAAGTGAACAACACGTGGCTGCTCCATCAGCCAGCAGTGCATTCCTCAGAGCATCTCTCCCCCATCCTTGTCTTCTGGATGTCAAATCTCAGGGTGAGCTGCCTGAACAAACTTTGGGCTTCTTGCTCCTGCTTGCCATGGCCACACCACACTCCGGGCAGTGCTGCACATCCCTGTGCACACCAGCTTCCCCCTGCACAGGGCTGCCCACGGGGAGCAGCACCAGAGCAGGAACTTTTCCAGCCATGGCAAGGGAAGGGAACAGGTCTGAGCAGAGGGAGGTGGGTCCAACCCCTGTTCTTTACAGCTGTAGCTCTTTGAGTAATTCCAGGAGTGTCCCTTCAAGAAATGCACCCCATCCTTGTTCTCTGCATCGAGTACTCTCAGGGGGAGGGGGGCTTCATTCCTGGGAGTGGAATTCCCCTGAAAATTTTGCTGTTTCAAGCTGAGTTGGCATAACCTAACCCAAGCAGGTAATGCCGCTGCACACCGTGTACCATGACACACATCTCAGAATGGTCTCTGCTAGACTGAGCCTTGATGATCCTTGCTGTGATATCCCCTCCTAGCATCCTCTCCTGACTGAGCACAAAGCTTCATGGCTCATCTGTTTTGACTGGGGAGTCAAACTGCGAGGCCAGCACTGATGCAACAGTCCTGCCATTGTCCAGACACCCGTGCTCTCTCTTCCCAAACAGCACCTCCTTCCCACTCCTCCTGCCTCTGGCCCTGCTGTTCTTTACATGTGCACCCTGAGCACCAGCATCCTGCCTGTTCCCTGATTAGCTCCTGGAGCTGCAGTTGTTGGAGCTGGGAGTTACCCCAGTCCTGTAGTAAATAACCAGGCCACTGCACCGCACTGCTTCCCTGCCAGGCTGCTGTTTCCCTCAGTGCTGGGTTAAGAAAGTGCTTGTGCTTATGAGAAGGTGTGTGCCCGCTTGTGCTCCAGTCTGCAAGGCTGCATTTGGGAAGCACAAGGCCTTTGGGAGCAAGCTGGCTCTCCTGCTGCCAGCCAGGGATCAGTAAAGCAAAGCTCCAGGCAGGTTTGGATCACAGGCAAACTTGGAGATTCACCTCTGCCATGACCAGCCTGGACACCCCTTCCTAACCAGATCCCAAAGAAGGGATTACATTTGCTAAAAGGTCCAACTTATGAGCAACACACAGGCTGGGTCTTGGGTCTGAAGGAGGCAGAGGATTTATTATCTTGGTATGTGCACTGCACCAGCCCAAAGAGCAAACTAGTCCTGGTAAATAACCAGGAGGTGAGCAAAACACTTCTAGCCATCAGCTTAAGAGAAATGCTCGTCTCTCAAGACTGGATAAAATATTGTCTATTTAAAAGCAAATGAGCAATGGATACTGCCCTAAGATTAAGAAGGTCCAGGAATCAAACTCAGCTCTAGAAAAAGAGCCCTGCTATGGTAATTCAAAACTCCAGTTTGTGGGCTAACACCTCCTACACTGAGCATCATACCTTTGGAACTTGTCCTCATGGAAAATCAATTCCCAGCACAGGGAAGCTAAGTGGCAATTTCTACTGGTATTGCTTTGCCAAATTTTTGGCAAGGGCAGGTTCTTGCCACTGCCAAGTGTATTGCACTGCCAGCAAAATTTATTCATAGAGGTGGAGCTGAATAGGGGCTTGAGTACCCCCCTAGCATTCCTGTGCCATGGGAGCATACAGCTCCCCCAGCAGTAACCTCAGCTCAGGAGCCTCAGATAGCTTCTCCCAGGTACAAATCATCTCCTGACACTTCATGCCCTCTCTCCAACCCCAGGATTTTGTTCCAGACCTGGGAAACAGTGAAAAGCAATCAAACAAACATTTCAGAGTTAGAAAAGGTGTCTGCAGTGGATGTAAATTTGCAGAGTTGCTGGAGCTCTTGCTTCATAAGAACCAGCTCACCCATTTTAAGCTGATTCACTCTCCCACTCCTATCCCTGATAATCTATAACTCTTGCCTCTCCAAGCCTCCAGAGAACAGAGTTAGACAAGACTTCAGATTTGTCCCTAGAGATAATCTACAGTAATGTTTTTTTTAATCCCTAGAGCACTTTGCAAAACAGCATGAGTGTTGTACTGCAATTTCTTTGGAGGCGCTGGAATGAGAGGGTGAGAAGGTTTAGGTACTTGGGAAAGTTTAAACATTATTTCAGTCTCGTGCATAGGGTATTGAGGCAGTTCTAGTGAAGCCAGTGCACTCACAGGGCACTGCCACAGGAACACTTTCAGTCCTAGGGCAGAACTGCTTCTTCAGCCAGGGCTCTGTGCAGTGAGCTCAACATCCCTTCTGCCAGGGGGAAGCGGACCTGATATCTGCTGCAGGCTGTTTCTGGAGATACCACCAGCCCCTTTCCACAGCACCACATGGGGACACACTTCTACCAACCCACAGAGTGTCCCTGGCTTCTGTGCAAGAGGCCAAAACCAGACCTGAGCCATGGGGAGGAACCACCCCCTCCCCAGTAAAAACCTCTGCCAGCTAAATTCCCATGTGCTCATCTCCTTTGTATCCCAGTGCCTCCCTCCCAGCAGCAGCTGCCCTGGGAAGCCTCCCAGCCATGGGGCACTGCAGGCACTGTATTCCACTGGCATGCCTGTGCCCAGGCCAGGGCATTGCTCAATCACAGGTCAGTGGGAGCTGCAGGGATCCTCTGCCTCTGGGAAAAGAGATCCAGGCTAAAAGCAACTTCAAAAAACCATGTTTAACCTGAACTCTTTATCTTTTATCCCTTTAAATATCCAAGCCACCACTTTGCAAGCCTGAAGCCTGGACTCCAGCTACATTTATTTCCCTCTTTCATCCCAGCTGCAGCTCCTCAGAATTTATCTCTATGGTTAACTTCCCCTTTCATAATATTAGCACAGTTGAAGCACTTGCTTTCCTGTTGCAGGCAGTGATTATATAGCAAATTAACCACAAGCTGTTCAGTCCAAGTCCAGCAGTTGGAAAGATGCTCCTCTGAGTAATGGTTTGTGTAGTTGATGCTTTCATCTGTAATTTGCATTTGTAATAAATGCAGGAATAAAAAATGGGGGCCATATTTTAAAGAATAGCCTGGTATGGCAGGGGCAGGCAGGCGAGCTAATGGGGAGGGAGAGCCCTCAGGGGTTTGAAGGCTGCATCCCAGGGCACCACATTCTCCTGCACAAGGAGGGAAAACACACACACAGGCTTCTCCTGCACACGTCATGGGCTGCCTGCCCAGGCAGATTTTACACAAGGAGAAGGGGCTCAAGAAATTCCAGCAGAAGTTCTTGCATTACTTGCACTAACAGTGGCAGCCCAGCAGCTCCCAGCACACACGGGCTGTTTGCACATCCCCGGTGGTGCAGGGACTGGGAGCCCAGCTGACATCTTGCATGCCCTGTGGCCTCCCTGCTCATGGTGGGTGTGGATGCCAGCCTGGTCAGGGAGAGAGAAATGGCAATCGTTTCTCACAGTGGCTTGTGAGAATTTTTAGGGAGCTGTAGGAATGTGATAACTTGTTAGTCTAAACAATCTGCAGGTGGTGCTTTTCCACCTTGCTTTGCTGTTCCTCTCAAGGACAGTGTGTGAGAAAGATGTTTTTATTAATTAACCAATCAAATAGAAAGTGTCGTGTTGGTCTATTTACGCCGAAGTTTCCCTGTCATTAAAGCCTTCTTTTATTCCCTTTCACACGGTGTCCTCGTCTGTTCTTGTGTCATCCTTGGGCCAAGGGTGACAAGTCGGGGTACAACATCCCCTCTGCAAGACCCCTGCAGGCTGTGTCCATCCTGCTGAGCAGCAGGGGAACACCTGAGCCAGCTTTGCCAAGCTCCAGCCTGTGGGAAGGGGATCACTTCAAGGGTGTGAAGCGCAGCTGGGACAAGGAACAAAACCCCCAAGCTGCAGGTTAATCCCTGCATTGCCTTGACGAGGCTGCCCAGCAGAGCTGCCACCTCACCACACACCCAGGGACACTCAAGCACAGAGACATTTAACCAGAGACCAAGCTGAGGGTAAAGCTAAAACACTGTGGGCAAGTGGTGATGCCTGGAAACAGGAATGCTGCACCAGTGTCCTGGCAAAGGGGCAGTACTGGGAGGAGGAGAGAATCTCCAGAGTGCCTTGCTGACCCACCAAGGTGCCAAATCTCTTGTGAGGTCCTGGAAAAGCATTGGGAGGAGGAAGGCTCTTCTCTGACAGCACTGATCCTGGCTTTGCCTCCCACCTGCCTCCTCAGTTACTGTTTATCATTCTTTTGAGCCCAATTTCTCAAGTGTGAACCAGGTCACAGTTCCTGTCCAGCCCTGAGAAGATCACCAGGACATGAACAAACACCTGTGTTAGTGATTCCTGCCATCACAGCAGCCACACAGCCTTAGGCAGTCCCATCCCCTGCATCCCTCCCTCCCAGAGCTTTAGAGAGCCTCGCTCCTCTCCCCGGTTACCCCAAACATTGGGGCTCAGCCTGCACACTCTGGCTTGGTGCTCCCTGTCTGTATTTACCACTGAGCACAGGGCACAGCCAGTGCCTGTGCACCTGCCCCGGGGAACTGTGCTCTGCCAGCTGGGGAGGGGCTCCCTGTGAGGTGACAGTGGTCACAGCATCACACTGCTACTGATGCCTCAGGTTTGAGCTATTAGATTTTCCAGATTCTGTACTGCTTTAGAGTGTAGTTCTGAGCTTCATATGAGGGGACGCTGAGCTCTCTGCACAGAGCAGGAAGACAAAACAATTCCTTCTCCAGCTGGGGACCAAGGACAAATGATCCAAATCTCAGGCCCAAGGGCACAAACAACGTGGGCTGGAGAGACAAAAACAAGAGGGATGGAACTGCATGGGCTAAAGCTGGAATTGGACAATGAACTCCAATGTGCAAATGGAGAAGAACTTATAAAAGTGAGAGACCTCATGAGCGCTCGTGCATTTTGGGACCATTTTGGTTCATCTTGGGTGCAGCCCTGGCTGGGCTCTTGTGCTGCCCAAGGTGGATCCATTGAGAAGATCCTTTTAACAAATCCCTAATTTATTCTTTAGCTCTGTCCAGTCTCTTTTCTAGCTCAGCCTTCCCAAGGCATCAATACCTTCTGGGAGATGCTCCTGTTTACCTCACTCATAAATCCCAGGTTTTGTGACACAGACCCCCAGTCCTGGAGACAGAGAGAACAGCAGGCAGCAGATTCCATCCTCCTCCCCACAGACAGCAGCAGACAGGCAGCCACAAGCAGTTTCCCATCCCCAGGCCACAGGTGTGCTCAGCCCACGCAGGTGAACGTACACAGCCCTGGGGCTGCTTCAGGGGACTGCTCCCACTGCTCAGCAAGTGCCACTCCTGCTCATTTGCTCAGGTGGCCCTAGAGAAGCATCTCTGCCTAGAGAGGACACCAGAGTGAAGGCAAGGAACAAGCCTGTGACTTGTTCCACAAAAAAAGCTCAATGTCTAAATAATAAGAAGGACAGACCTGAAGAGCCAGTTCCTTAATAAGATTTGGTAATATAATTATTTGCTACAATTAGGAACCAACTGAAAATGTTCCTTGCTAACACTTTGGAGAAGCCCAGCATTTTAAAGTTTACTTGTCTGATGCCAGGGACCAATACTATCTTTGCTTCTGTGCAGCAGCAAGCATGTTTTTTCAGCACTGTACCGTAGTTATTACTTAAAAATCCCACACACATGCTGTGGAGCTACTGAAAATATATATTAGCCTTCCCAGATGGGCAACCCCAGACCCAGGACTTAAGCCTTCCTTGTAAAACAAAATTATCTTACAGTGATGCTGAAGTTCAGCCAGTGCTGGCACATGCTCTGCCCTCTCCCCACACCCAGCTGCAAGAGGGCAGCTTGCAATGCTGAAATAGATCATATTTCTGACCCCCTCCATAGCCAAACACACTAACCCCAGGTTCAAAGGGTCCTACAGCTTTTAAAGGCTTTCATCTGAGCTGATATGAACTCAGCTGGGACAGGCAGAGCCCTCCAGCTGCAAGAAATCAAGAGCAAAGCAGGTATTTGTGGGCAGGTAAGAGCCACAGCCTCCTGTGCTGGGAAACAGGGGCTCTTCATTTTTCAGTTTTCCAGCAAGCTCTCACAGATAACACTCCTTCTTCCTGCTCTGCAGCTTTGAGAGGCCTTGTGCTGGGCAGCTCCTGCTTTGCCTGTGGCCTCAACAAGTCAGAGGGCACTAGCTAGCAAGGAGGTACCTGGGCAGAGGGACAGGAGGGACATGGGAAGAGAAGTGTCCTGAGAGGCCTAAAAGTATCCCTAAAAGAATAAAGGTAAGAGATGGATGAACAGCATACGGACAGGAGGGAAGTTACACACATTGCACAGAGGGGAGAGGGGGAAAAAGAAGATTGAATCTTCCTGGAGACCAGTGAGATTCTATAAACATAATCAAAATGTAATAGAAACTTTTTGGCAATGCTGTTAGAAGGAGAAAGCATCAATCTTCATGGAACTCCACTCAACAGGCTTTCTCCAGCTAATCAATCACGGTCAAGACATGGGCCGTCCCATCTGTCTGTGCAAGGGACCAGGAGGAGATTGCTAAGTGCCTGGGCTGGAGCTACCAGCTCAGTACCAGGCAATTCATCATGCAGGAAGGGAAGGGGGGAGAAGGCAGAGAAGGAAAATAATGTATAACACTAATAAAGTTTCTCCCCCCTCCTTCATTCCCAACCAATTTTTAGTGAAGGAGCCCAGTCCGGAGGGGTTGTCAGCAGGGAGGTGGGAAGGGGGATATGCACTGGGGAGGACTCTGGGCACAAGATGCACTCCAGTAAACAGAGACAAAGCCATCATCTGCACAGCAGCCCCTGGGCACAGCCCACGCTGCCACCCTGGCTGTGGGCAGCTGCACAGGAGCTGCTCTGCAGCCAGAAGCGCTGCTGTCCCCTGCCCCTGGAGCTGGGCAGGACACCACAGGGACAGCAGGGCTGGGGACATGCAGAGAGCCCACGGCAGCCTGACCAGCTGGTGCTGGGAGAAGATGCCAATTCTCTGCCTGAAGACAGCCTATATTTTCCCCTAAATGTGCCATGGCACTTGTGGGGGGACCTGAAAACGGAATAAAGAGGAGTTGAAGGACTCGCAGCCTGTCCCACCTGCAGCAGAGGGGTTTTCA
Organism: Anomalospiza imberbis; assembly: GCF_031753505.1. Classification (NCBI taxonomy): domain Eukaryota; kingdom Metazoa; phylum Chordata; class Aves; order Passeriformes; family Viduidae; genus Anomalospiza; species Anomalospiza imberbis. The sequence goes on along the minus strand of NC_089697.1, from coordinate 5,074,229 downwards.
TGTCATAACAACATGTACATGCACAGGGTGGGACTGACACTGCCCACGGGAGCTCTGCACTCCACTGGGATCCCTGCTGGATTTGAGCTGAGCCAGTCCCTGGGACTGAGATGTCCCAGTCCCTCCCTTCCCCAGCTGCTCACCCCCTTGTCTAGAGGATGCTGCAGCAGGAGCTCATGACTTACACCAAGGGTGCCTGCACAGGTACCACCTCCCCTGCAATGACAAAATGCAACGCCACTCCCTTCCTGTCCACCCTCCTCCTTTTAAACCTTGACGGTTTCTCCCTTCCACCAGGTTTTTTGAAGACAAAAAGCATGGGGCAGCAGCCTTTGCCAGAGCCAGTGCTTCAATGCACCACTAAGAGATCCAAACACAACCCAGGTTTGAAGTGTTCTGTGCTACTCTTCTCATCAGACCTCAAAGGACGTGACACAATTTCCCTCACGTTTGCAAACAAGTAGAAAACCACCACAGGCTTTCCTTCAAAGACTCAAGCCCAGCTGTCTGCCATTTCCAGTCCTTACTCTAACACCTGAATTGCCCTGGTATGCATCTAAACACAGTACTGACTTCTGCATAAAGGACCTTTTCTTCCTCATTTTTATTGCACAAATATTCTTCCCACGAGTGTTTTGGCCAACTTTTGTAGAAATTCCTGCATATTCAGCACCAGGTGAATGGGGAACCAGCAAAATGTGCTCCCATCAACTTCTTAGAATAAAAGGTCATTTAAAATAGAAAACCAATAGAAATTTATGCCCTAAACATTTTTTTCTTGCTCTAAATTTAATCTAGTGAATTGCTTGGGCTCTATAAGGGAAAATCAAAGAATGACAATAAGTAGATGAGAGATTTATTTTTTCAGAGTATTTATTCTGCCACACCTTCCAGTAAATACCAAAATTCTTCTCTTCCTCCATGGATAAAAATAGACCCCACATAAACATGGAGCAACAGAGGATTTTAGCCTCTACTCTAAGTAGAAATATAGTAACAAATTAAGTAGAACTACCTTTTAAATAATCTTAACACCCTGAAAGTGAAGTTGCTTCATGTTTAACTCTCACAGGCTGCTCTGTGCCCAGTGACAGGAAGATTTAGTTTAACCATTATAATGGATTTCCTTCGGGTGTCAGTCTCATCAAGTGATGTTATTTGTCCTCTTCTGTCAAAGCCCACTTCTCCCCTTTTCAACCCCCTACAATAAAAATGCCAGGCCAAAATTTTCCTGGGGTTTACTGCCATGAGAAGACAGCAAGACTCTCCTCAGGCTACAGACACAGCAACAGAGAAATTATAAACAGCTCAAAAACTTGAAGTTGCTTAAAACATACCAATATATTAGGAACTTAAAGCACTAACACATGGTTTGTGACCACCTAAGCTACTCCTAGGTGTGCTCTTAAGCACAGGTAACCACCTATTCCATAAGCCCTAAGGTATTTGTAACCAGAGATAGTAATTTATTAACCCTGTACTGCCAGAATCTGAACATAAGGCACAGCTCAGCAAAAACCAAGCTAGAGAGGCCACAAGCCCATGAAGGAGGTCCACTATGATTTACTGAATTCAGGTCACCTTCCCTCCAACTCTCACAGTGAAATTTTAGAAGAGCTGCCACCATCAAGTCCTGCACAAAGACAAGGCAGGGAGCATTGCTTGAGCCCTCTCAGAGGGCACACAAGCCCAGAGAATTCCTTCCCTGACTCCAAAAGCCAGGCACAAATCTCTGGGAAAGCAATCAGCTAGCACAGCCATAGCTCTGCTCAGGTGTCCTCCTCTCAGACAAGAGAGGACACCTCATGCCAGAGAAGCCACACAGCCCTCAGACCCCTCCAGAGTGCAGCATTCCCCAAACACTCTACCTCTCCTGAAAATCTGTCCTTCCCCCAGCTGGTCCCCGAGGCAAAACCAGCTCCTCCTGCTCTGTTAACTCCTTTACATGTCATCCCTGTGCTCTGTTCAGCTGGAAGGGGCAGGAAACCTCCTGCCATCCTGGGAGCACTGGGAGCAGCTGCTGTGGGGTGTGGGGGTGTCTGCAGGAGCTCTCCCCACCCCAGGTGAGCACAATTCCAGCCTGGCATGGCCAATTTAGGTGGCAGCAGTAGGGACAGGTTTCCTGCACAAAACCTCTTCTTTAGTTGATTTGGCCTTATTCTCAAACCATAACCTCCCTCCCTAATTACCATGAATGTAAATGCCCTCTGGTGTAAGGTTTATCGTAACGATAATTGAGCTGTGGGTTTTTATTAACAACCTCCTGGATTTTCCACTTGATTTCCTGATTTGCTTTATATTTCCAGGAGCACATATAAGGGTCTGAGACTTCACCAGGCTTTTATATCAATCTGACTATGACCTTCACTGGTTCTTCAGGCCAGAGTGTTTTAAATTGTTAGATGCATCCAAGATTTTGGGTTTTCAAGGGGTCTTGGGGATTTTGGCTGTGTGACATAACTTCCACAGACTTGCTGAGGGATGGGGATAGCTGAATCCCATTGTCAAACACAGGCATTTTACTTTTCATCTCAACATGGGCAGCTGCAGTGCAGATGTCATCCAGGTGGAAGGAGGGAATGCATCCAAACAGTGACATGAAGTAACAGGGAAGGAGCTCAGTACTGAGATTCAGGCAACTTACTGCCTCAAAGAAAGCTGGGAGAAGAAAATACATTCTGTAAACTGCTGGAAGAACTTAAGTAGTCAAAGCAATGGAGAGAGTGGATCTACAGGCAGTGGTGGACTTGGGTGCAGAGGGAAACTTTCAAGGCAAGAGAGGAAGATGCACTGCTCAGCCCAGTCCAAGCCATAACCATGCAGAGACATGAAGGTGAAGACTTGTCTTGTTTTTCAAAAACATAAACAGCAAACAAAATCCCATCTTCTTCAAAGATTATTCCACTTAAGTGGGAGGTTTTTACATTATTGCTAATAAAGCACACCAATAATTAATAAATGCTAACTAGTCCCTAGGGCTTTCCTTTTTTTCGCATGTTTATTTTTGTGTTATAAATGACATCCATTTTCCACAACTCACTAAACTGGTGGATAAGGAAAAGAATCCAAAAGAAGAGCCATAATCCTCAAGGGGAAGAGCAAGCTGTTGTTCCAATCAAGATGTATCCTGACAAGTCAAGTTGTTGAAACCCATTAATTAGCACTTTTGGAAACAGTTGCAAAGTTAATTATTCTTCTCTGAGATGAAAGAAAGCTAATTTCTGGCATTTCCTTTGACAGTGACACGCGCTAACATTTTTAGAGCTGACATCCCTCAAGATAAATGATGCTCTGAAGTGTGCATGCAAACATTTTGACTGGGAGCTACAGTGGTGAGCTGACGGCCCTGGCACCTCTTACTGCAAATATTTTGCATCTGTTGGGATTGTGATCAAAGTTTGGAGGCTGAGAGGAGGGTGGGGAAACTTTTTCAGCTTCAGAGAGGGTGTGGGTGACTGGCTTTGGATAGGAGGAAATAACATTGCACAGGCAACACAATTTATTCTATCGAGATAACTCCAATAGGGAATGTAAACCTTTCTAGCTAATTGCTGACAAAAAGAAATCAATTTTTATACCATTGGAATTGCCCTGCTGAAGGATCATATTCTTTTCATGGGTTGGTAGCAGCAGGTGAAACAGAATGTCCCCAAAATGAAGTTCTGTCCTGGTATGATCAGGTGTCAGTATCAGCTCATGTGTATTTGAAAAGGCAAGATTTGGGTTGTGGAAACTCAGTAAAACTCTTCTGCCAAACCCCAATGTCCTCACTGGGAAGAACATTGGTGTGGTTTGGGATTTAGTCCCAAAAGCCCTTTTGCAATTTTGGAAGCTGCTTAGATCACGTCCTACATGTACAAGGGCAGTGAGGGGAAGGGTTTATCTGCAAATAGAAGTTATTTAAGCCTCCTCTTAAGAACGCATTTCAATCCAGGATTGCACCATTCCAATAAAATTCAACTATATGTCTGAAACCTTGATGCCTTCTTGCAATTTTTAGGGTGTTACAGATCCTCCTTTTTTCTCTTAAGGCCTTTGGACCACTGGCATGACTCCATGATGGATCTAGGTTGAATTCTAGGACCCTGGTTCATCAGTTTCTGTCCTCATCTCTGGAGGTCTGAAGGGTCAGTGTCAGATGAATGAGAACAATATCTAAAATGCAGGGAGTGCTTTACACAGAAGTTGCACTGCCAGGAGAACACATCAACCAGAGCTGCTCTTTGGAAAATCCCAGGCTGACAAGCAGGACACCTGAATATCTTACCTGAGAAGGTCAAAACCTTGTTGGTGGGCTCCAGAAGACTCCGCTCCTCTGATTCATGCCTGGTTTGGGGCAGCCTGAGCTAGACAGGCAGGGGAGGATGCTCTCTGCTCCATCCCCTCCAGTGTGCTCAGCTCAAAGCTTCAGAGCAATCTTCCTCCAACACACAACCCTTGATAAATTATCAGCCCACTGTACCATCTGGGGGCCAAACCACCACTTTAGCAACCTGTTGCTCCTTTGATAAGATTCTTCAGAAATAATAAGTGCAGGCAGGTACATGAGGAGAGGAAATTGGTGGTAGAAAATTTGCTTTTCAGTCAGCATGTGGGGGGAAAATTTGAGCTGGGAAGGTGATCTAAAGGACTCCTTAGTTGGTATGCAATTCACACAGAGCAGGGCAATCAGGAATGTGGAAATACCCGGTGCAGAGGGCTCGATCCAGCGTGGGAGGCAAACACTACCTGTTCCTTCAGGGAGCCAAAAAACATGACGTGTGCTAGCGAGTCCTTGCAGACAGACTGGCCATGCCGAGGCTGTCCAGTAAGGACAAGACTGGAGAAAAAGGAAAATAAATAAATAAAATAAAGAGATTGCCTGGGAGCAGCTCTCTGTATTGTGAGCAGGGAGGTGGCAGTCCTGAGCTGAGGCTTGTCCTCTGGCACATCCACGCGCTGCTCTTTGCAAATTCCTCTGTCGTACAGAACACTTATTGCTGCACAAATTGCAGGGATTATTTTCTCTTAACTGCTAATGGATTTAAAGACTGTAACTGGGGGTAGTGCTCAGTAATTTAGTGCCCGAGGGGAAGGTACCTGTATGGGAGATGAACTTTTTTCTGTGGGCACACAGAGTTATGGCAGGAATACAGGTAAAAGGGGAGATCATTTAGCAGCTCCCCACTTTTCTGTGCTGTGGAAGGTTTAAGAGCTTTGGAGCATTCTTCAGGCAATGTAAGTAAGGAGAGGTTTTCTTCATTTATCAGTTTCAGTCTCCTTTTGCAATCTTTGTGATAATACCAGGGTTCACTTAACAGCTGTTGAAGAAAATATTTCACTCTATTTCACACTAAACAATTTGCTAATTGTGGCTGCTGCTGTGCTGAGTTATGCCCTGAAATTATAACTTTTAAACCCCCTCTCTGATAATTTCCCCCATTTACCTAAGTATTATTTCAATCAGGACATCTATCAGCCTTGCATTAGGGCATTAGTGGTTGATTTATTTAGCAATGCATATATTTATTTACATTTTAGCTTCCAAGTGAGTCATTCTTCTGACTTTGCTGTCAAAGGTTAAACAGTTTGATCCATCCTGGGGCAGACACAAAATGTGGAATAAATAAGTACAGGGAAAGTGCAGGCCATGAAAGGCAGGATTAACTCTGTGTTTACACCCCTAGCAGGCAACACTCATTCTGTGTTGCAAAACTAGTCTGTACAGTAACACAATTTTTATACCCCCAGATAAGGAAATTATGTATTGTAATTCTTGTGGCAGAGTGAGAAAAGAAAATACGTGTGAAATTTGAGTGGAAAACCAAAGGTAGGAGAGGAAATAGTGGTTGGAAACCCTTGGGAATGTGAAGTTTGGTCCAGAATATGGAAACAAAATAAACACACTTTCAGATATATTGTGACTATTTATTTTCTCAGGCCTCTGAAGTCCATGTCCCAGTGCGTGGAGAGCATTCTTAGGGTTTCTTCACACGTTTTGGGCTGTGAGGATCTGTGTTGGGCCAGCAGCAGTGAGTGCTGACAGGCAGCACATGCTCAGCTGCCTCCGTCCCCGTCACGACGCAGCAGACCTGAAAACACCCAGCATGGAGATGGCTCCTGCTCACACAAACACATTCCAGACTGCTGTTCAGCTCCTTGCTGTCCTCTCCCCAGGTAAGATGCAAAAGGGACTTTGTTTGAAGGATGACAGAACCCATTTAAATTGCCTATTAAAGCGGGGCAGCTGGAGGGGGACAAACGCTGGAGTGCAATGAGGGCAGGTGGCTCCATGGATCTCTGCTCACTCAGGGATCTGCCTCTCTTTTCAAATGACAACACAGTGAGAGGGCAGCAGACATCCAAGGACCACGTGGACATCGTAGGAGCATGTTCCCATCATTCTCTCCTCCATTTGGTGCTGTCCTGGATGTGTTTGTATGTTTATGGTGGGGGATATCAGAGTCAAAGTGCTGAGGGTCGGCTCTGTTGAACAGCTTGAAGCCAGCCCAGGTGAACCTGATGATCTTAGAGTTCTTTTCCAATCTTAATGATCCTGTGATAGCCCTACTGACCCCAAATCTTAGCTTTGTGACAACCTGGATCCTTCAGATTTTGGCTGTGAATTAGAGGTTTGGGGAAGTGCATGGGTGCTCTCCAGAACAGAAATGGAAATCGAACTGGAGCTGTGCAGGCAGGAATGGAGAATGAGACTCCTGAGCTCCTGCCTGGCACTGCTGTATCATGATGATAATGGCTCCCCTTGGGAATACATCAAGGTCTATTTATCAATGTTTGCTGAGCACTTTGAGATCCTTGAACAAGGTGTTCTGAGGCTTGTGATAAATGGCCTTCCTCACACTGCAATGTGGTCTCTACACATTCCTGTTCTGAAGTTCTAGAAATGAACCTCAATATTCTGTTAATTTGGAATAGAGTTTTTACTTTATATATGCATGTATTCCTCAATATGCTTGCAGTAATTAACTATTAGCTACCATGTATATCTTTTTTCCTCTCCAATTTATTTCCAATTAACATAGATAAAGGATTGTATTCCTTATTAGTGCAGATGGTTACTTATTTCTACTTGTATAATTACAGTCATGTCCTGGCTTTGATCTGGATCCTGCTCTGTTGTAAAGAGGTAAAGCACAGAGAAACACAAGTCCCTCTCACTGATCTCCTGTGCACAGACCTCAGTGCTTTGGAGTGACAGTTCTTCTGTTAAAATCACCTTATTGGGGCATGTGTGACTGAGCAGAACTTGTCCTTATTGCAGAATCACAGAATGGTTCGGGTTGGGGGCAACCTTAAAGCTTATCTGGTTCTAATTCCTTGCCACGGACAGGGACACCTTCCACCAGCCCAGACATGGTGACTGCAGCCCATCCTCTCTGGTTGCCGGGGATGTTGAAACCAGCCTATATGTGCCAAGAAAATGAGGATTCCTTGGGCCTGGCACCTCCAGGTGTTTATCAGCCCATCTGGGCAGGTACAAGGATCAAGTCTTGCCCAGAAGGGATTGCAAATTATTTTCTTTGAAGGCTGTTTCAATCCCTTTAGGAGCCCAGTCACTTCTCCATGTTGGGGCATGAGCCCAGCTGTAAGGATGAGCTCTAGCTGCTGATGGGGGCAGCCAGGCAGCTCCACATCCCGCTCCCCGCTCAGATCTGCAGGGAGGAGTGAGGGGGAAGCGGCCACAATGGCAAGGGATGAAAAAATTCTGAATGGGCAAAATTACCCAAGGAATCTGGAGTGGCCACATGCACGGTACTGGGCTGGGAACCTGATAGTGGCATCAACAGAGACTGATTTCATCAGACACAATGGATGCACCGAGGTGTAAATCAGGAATAACCTCAGCAGTATGAGGGGGAAATCAGTACTGGCCAACACTGGAATTGATGTGCTGAGTGACGGACGTCCCTCGCTTTTGGTCCTCTCTTTAAAGATCATTTTGCATTATATTGCAGTTCCTTTCACAAGGGAAAAAAGAAAAGGCCTCCCTGATTTTCTTGAAGGGACTCAGAGATAAAGACTGATCACATTACGCAGTAATTGGACCTTCATATCTATAATTGCATTGATTTCTCCTAAGTTTCAGGCATTGACTCTGGTGAGTAAGAGAGTATTGCATCAGGGCATGGCTGCCAAGAATCCTCCTGCATTTGGGAGGTGTCAGGCTGGGAGGCTCACCATAGTTTGGTAACTGGCATTGCAAATTGCTTTATGAACAGTTTAATGCATTTAAGAGGGTAATAATTTCAGATCCTACCACACAATTTGTTGCAGTGGTGCAGAAGCATATCTATAAACTTCCAGGGTGAAGGGAGGCAGGGGAAGGAGGGGAAAGAAGAAAGGAAAGCAGAGGGAGGGAGGCATTGCAAGGAGGTGGAAAACCTAATTGTTTTAATCATGCTTGATATTACACTGTGAAATTATAATTAACTTAAGAAGTCAGTCAAAACCAGTTAATAACCGTAGTGCAACGTGGCTGATTTGAAGTGCTACATGGAGGGGAGAGGAGCCAACAGCAGCAAAGCTGCTGGGCTTGACCCTTGCAAGCTGAAGCAGGGCAAGGGCCCCCCAGGCAGCTCTGCAGAGGCTCTGCACAAGCAGGGACCAGCACACACAGCATCAGCAAGGCTGGCAGCATGAGTGCTCAGTTCCTCCAACACTCCTGATGGTGACTGGGAAGCCCTCTCCAAAGGAGGACCATCAGCAAACTTCCCAGCACATGGATAGGAGAAACTGAGGCAGTGAGAGAGAAAATGATTTATGACATGTCAGCAGGCCACTTCCAGAAGCAGACCACTTCCAGAGAGGGCAGCTGACAGGAGGAAGGATCAGGCCAGACTTTCAGCCTGTGCTGATATGGTACTTAAGCAGGAGCCTCTGGAGAGTACTCAGATTGTTCTTTAAACATCCCTTTTCTTTTGCTCAATGGAGAGTAAATCTTTTCCAGTGACTCTGTTGCAGCCAGAAGAAATATAGTCCTTAAAATGATTTTCACATATGGGAAAATCTCAATCTTCTTCAGTCATGCAGCTTTATTAAAATATCTGGGAGCGTAGGTAAGTGGAAACAGAGTTAGGGCTGTGCTGTTTTCCTTGCCTGTATAGGTGTAACAAGGGTTAATGAGTGGGACAACAAGAGTGCCCTGATGGTATTAATATCCCAAAATACATATATAGATGGGGACAGTGCTGAACCCTGCGGGAGGCTGATAGTGATAAGGGCAGTGACACTGCAACCAGCTCCCAGGACTGGAGCAGAAATATTTGTCACTGGGAAGCTGCACCCAGGGAAGCTCTGTGTGTGTGCCAGATCCTGCTGTCACTGGCTGCTGTAGCAGGCAGCAGCACTGATATTTACAGTCTGCAGGATATATTGGGAGCACTGGGTGGTGGCTAGGTGTCAGCATGGACAGAAAAACAGGAGAGAGATTAATTAGAGTGGAGTGTGGGAACAGGTCTGAAATCTCCTCTTGAGAGATGTGCATTGAATACCTGCAGCTGATTTGTGGGGAGTTTTTACCACGTAGTGCTGTGGAGGAGGGAGAGATGTTCTGAAATGGGAGCAGCACTCCAAGTTTTGGGTATTTCCTGCAGCCAGGTTGGGTGAAGCACAGTACCCAGGGAGCTGGGTGTGCTGAGTGTCCCATCTCCTCAGACTGTGGGCTTTGGCCAGGGATGGCCATGAGAGCAGCACAGCTGGGGCCAGGGCAGGGCCCTGCCAGGCCCGCTCCTGCCAGCAAACTTACAGGGAGGGGATGAGGAGCTTGTGACCATAACCTGTGCAACTATGGCACCAAGACAAGCTCATGGTGCTCTGTGTGGATGCTCAGATCAATTTTCTGCATGTTGGACTTCAGTGCCTCTCCTGGAGGTGCAGCTCTGAGGGACTTGAGTGCCTGGCCAGGCTGGGCTGAGCTGGTTTGGTCCTCACCAGGCACCCCTAACCCATCTTTCCCATTCATCTCAAACCCAAGAACAGGCAATTTGTTCACAGGATTTTCTTGGTGACATCCAGCCCATGCTCCCATCCACTCCTCTGTGACCAGTGTACCTGGTTTAGGGGCTCCATGACCACTGCAGTCATGGGACCAGCCCCAGCAGAGAAGTTCTGCAGCAGGGCTGGGAAGCTGACAAAACCAGGCAATTTCGGATGAAGCAGGGGCAATTCCATGGCCAAAGCACCTGGCCCTGATTTTACCAGCTGATTTGAGTGATAGGTGGGTAAGGGTCTTCAGACTGTGTTAAGAGCTGGGCAGGTTCTGTCTCCCTGGAACATCTACAGCACCTTTTGGCCTTGCTGCTCAACTGCTGGAGAGAGGTGGAGTGAATTGTTTTGTGTTATGTGTCAAATTTCACCTTTGGAAAATATTACAAACTATAGCTAATCTATTAACTTAGAAAATATAAACAACTGGAAACTTCCTTGAAAGACATCTGTCTGTCCACCTCCTACAACTGCTTTGGCTAGGACCTACTGGTAGAACGACCTAACTGAAATCAAAAGCCCTAAAAACACTAAAGGGTTTCTTCCTCACCCTGTCTTTTTTTTAAATTTTATTCACCATCAGTATTTCTGTGACAACTCAGCCCCAGCAGCCCCAGGGGACAGGACAGAGAGACGAGGAGTGGAAGTGCCCTTTGACTAAGCGGGCATTAAATGTTGGCTAACAACCGAGAGACACCGTGAGACTGGAGAGGGGGGAAAGTTAAAAAGAAAGAAAGAAGAGCTTTTCAATATGAGCATTCATGTAGTTTTGACAGGAGCAATTTATCATGGCTATGAAAGGCGGCTCTGCCTCCAGCGCTGAAAGACAGCCTGGTTAAACTTTTACCTGCCCCTCTGAAAAGGGAGCTGTGCCGCAGCCGGGAGGGGACTGCTCCCTGCTCCGGTGATGCATCTTTCCATGGGGCTGGGGGAGGGAAGGGAGGTGGTTCCCAAAGGCTTGTGCCCATCTGTTGTGCACAGAAAGAAGCCCTGACAAGGAAGGGGGAGGGAGTGTGTGAGCCAGCGAGCTGGGGGCTCCCGGATAGCGGCGATGAGATGGGAGCAGGGCTGGGAGCTGCCCCCCAGGAAAGGCTGCAAATTATCCCTGAGGATCTCACCACCCGCCCTTAGCTGCTCTAGAAGTACGAAAGTCCGTGGAGCAATGTTCCCAAGCTGGACAGAGAGGTGACCTGACATCCTGGGGTGGGCAGCAATAGATGGGGGAAGTGGAAAGTGCAGTGCTGGGGTGCAGGACACAGCAAGAGGTGCTGTTGGCATCCCTAGAAATTGTTTGGAAGAAACAGAAGAGATTATGATGAGGGAAAAAAAAAAAAACTATGAAAATATTCCCCAACAATATTCAGCTGAGATATTCTTTTGTCCCAGGGTTTGTCATGGGGAAAGGTGTTGGTTCTGCACCAGCTCATGGCAATCAGGAGCCCAGGCTGGCCAGGATCCTGTGCACAGGCTGTTTATTGCCATACTCCTATGTGGATTGACAATTCCCTGAAAAAATAAATTTCTGCTGAGAATAATGATCTATCTAAATTAAAGCATTTCACCACAAAGAGTGGATTTCACTGAAATTTTCAGTGGAATGGTTAACAACTTCCACAGCCATGCTTTTTTCCCAATAACTAGCTGGTATTAGGCTAAATTGTACTGTATTTTCAATGTTTTACATGCTAAAATTATGCTATTTAAGTGGCTGTATTTTACATTGTAAGAAAGAAGCCAACCAATATTGTAATAAAACCTTTTCTTCCCATCAAAAACTTCAGGATTTTCCATTTCCCCTCCTCCTTTGATGAAGATATGATGATATTTTGAAATCTCAGATGAGCAACCAAATCTGACTTTTCCCTGCCTGTGCATCCATCAGCACTTGCCCCTGTTGAAGCACGAGTGGGACAATTTGTATTATAAAAAGAGGAACGTGCTAAAATATTTCCCACGTTTCAGGACAAAATCCAGCGGTGCTGTTTCACCCGAACAAAATCCAGCCACCCCTGTTTGACAGCTAAACAATTCCCTGAGTGTGACACGGCACACTGAGTTGTCAGGGATGTGTAGTCACATACCAAAGAACTGAACTCACCTATCTTCAACCATTTCAAATTTAAGCTTCTTTTTTAAGCCAGCAATATGATTTCTCTCTGGACCTAAGTGAGGGAAAGAGGAAGATACGACTACAAAAGATTTTCTTCCCCTCTGAAATGCAAGGGCTAAGGCATGGCTAAAGCTAGCTGAGAATTAAATTAATCTCATTTCTTACCCTCTGGATGTTTAATTCCTGTCCAAAAGCTGTTGATCACTTTGACACAGCTCAAAGAAACACAAGTTGTTGTAAGGACTGTTCTGAGAGCCCTCTCACCACGGACAGTGTCTGTGTAGAACGGGAAGCAGAAGGGGCATTAAGTGTGCAGATATTCCCACCAGGCTTTTCATGTCATTAACGGGTGATCTTCCGACTCTGAAATAACATTTTTCCCCCCCACATTTCTTATTTCATTATCCCCAGTTCAATACCCATCAGTGCAGGATGAGGCAAACTAGTTAGATATATCAGGAATTATTTAAATTAGGGAGAGATGTATGGGTAGTTAAATACTTGGTCTTCTATTCTACCCTAATTACATATCAAATTACACTCAAATTATACCCAAAAATAGATGTAGGGAGGTAGTTCTGAAATCTCCAGGAGATATCAGTGTAGAAAGGTGAAATGAAGCAGGTGTTGCAAGTAGATCTGAACTAATGCAATATGAAAAACGTGCAGGACCATCATTTTCCATTGTGTCCTGTTATTACCAACATTTGCTTAAAATTTCTTTGCAAACAAGACCCGGTAATGAATGAGTGTTCTCTGGGCCTGGAGGAAGCATTTTATTTTACTAATGCAAGAGAATTTTGCTCTTGATTTTAATGCTGTTCTGATTCTCATTTGTCTTTGTGACAACAAGAGTGTTCCGGTAATGGAGCAGGTTTGTCAGACTGTCCAGCCACAGGGGAGGTGGTGGGGTGGTGCCTCTTGGACTGGAAAGAGCTCAGGCTGCTTTCATGGGAGTGAATGTTGCTTTCATGGCAGTGCTGTAAATCTGCACTGTCCCTGGCACATTACTTTGGTTAAGCTAAGCTGTTGCTACACCCGTGTCCTGATTCACTCGGTAAAATGGTTTTCAAACACTTAAAACTGCTTCTTAGAGGATTACAAAACTAACTGAGCTGTGAAAATATTGCCCAGCCTGGAATTTCTTCTTTGAAAATTGTTTTTGGGTGGTGGACAAAAGCAGGAGGTCTGCACAGCAGCACAGTGCCAGCTTGGTTTGGAGAGTCTCCAGTGCCCATGGCCCTACCCCCACTCCCCAGAAGGGTTGAGTGTCCTCAGTTCTCTGGGAAAGGACAGGACAGGGCTCCTGCATACCAGCCAAAGATGTCACTGCAGCCAGCAGTTGTACCTGGCTCCTGTCCTGGCTCTTTACCTGCAGGCTGAGTTCAGACACCCACCCACTTCTCAGCTGGAGAGGTATTTCTGGCATCAGCTTTGGAAAAAGCAGCAGATGGTCCCTGGAACCAGGTGTCCATCCAGGAGAAATGAGCAGCAAACTCTGCAGCTGAGGGGAACATCATCATTCTGTTACTTCTGGAAGAGGAAAAACCTTCTGCAACCTGAAATAAAAACCCAAACAACCCCCCAAACTTGCCAGCATATTTATGGTCTTTGCAGAGCTCAGCATCTAACATCCCCACTGTTATGATGTTAAGAATATCTCAGTGCTGGGGAGCAGTAACAGCAGATCTGTGAGTGAGATGAGCAGATTCTCACTTTGCATCTGAGGTGTCCCTCCCCATCAGCTGCTGCTGGAGAGACACATGAAAATATATCACAAACAGGGGGATGGTCCCTACTTCTTTATTGCTTCTGGATCCAACATCAGGAGGAAGTTGAGAGTGGCCTATAAATGACAGCTGCTCTTCACTCAGCTGAGGTGACAGCAAGCCAGACCTCAGCACATGGTGGAACGTGTCACAGACACTTGTTTGCCACCCTGACAGAAGCACAAACTGGCTTCTGGGTAGAGCCCATATCTGTGGACTGCAGGGCATTCCTCTGGAGCATCAACAGACGCAGCATTGATTTTAGACTGGACAAATGTCTGCTGAGAGCAACAGAGGCAGAACTGACAGTGTGGCATGGAGGAAAGGACTGCAGGACCTTTGGTGATGGTCCTGCAGGTTCCAGGTTATCTTCTGTGATGCTGTGAGTCTGCTCAGCTTGCACCTATTAGTTAGGTTCAGTGCCAAACTCTGAGGAATAGGTAGCGAGGGAGCAGCCTACAGGGCCTGAGATGCAAAGCTGCACTCTGCAGTGAGGCAGGGAAGCTGGCTGGGGAGCATCTCTACTCACCATGGCAGATTTGAAAAAATATTTTTTTTTCCATGAAGAACCCAAAATCCCATTTATGAAGCTGTGTAGATAGCAAGGCTCAAGTCCTCCAGGGCATCTGACTGCTTGTGAGAATGATATCCAAAATAAAGGCAGCTGATTACTTAGATCTCAGAAATATTCAGGAAGCAGAACTGCTGTTAATATTACTGAGGCTGATTCAGAGCTGGAAGCTCATCTGAGCACTCTGGATCTTCCTGAATCTGTTTTTCCTTGACTTGTGTAAGCACTCAGAGAGATCAGCCCATTTGGTGATGGACCACGACCTGACCTCCCTGGAAGCTCCACAGAGAAGCCAGAGAGGAGGTCACAGTGAGCTGAAGTTCTCTGCCCCACATTGCCTCTGAAAAGAGAGCAGCAGAAAGGACACAGATACTTAAAGCAGTCTAGAAAACCCATGCTCTATTTCTAGCATCTCTTTCATAGGATAATTGCCACTAATCAGAAGTAAACATGCATACATATATTTATACATTCCTGTGCAAATTATGTATTTACATGGAACTGACGGACTTAGACATCACCATTTTTCATGTCATTATGGAGCAACTCAGTTAGCAAATGCTAATAAATATTTGGCTTTTGCAAATGAAACATTTTTTATGTGCTGCACCAACAGGCAGGGTAAGAAATGCCTGCTGGCAGGGAACATGCCCTGCCTTGGCTTTTTAATCTGGTTCCCATTGGGCTGCATGGCTGGTGGGATGTGCTGTGTGGGTGTAGGACAAGCAGCAGTGGTGTTGTATAAATATTGTCATCAAAGCCAGGTTTATTGGTGGCTCCAGTCTGCACTAACATGAAAAAGATCACAAAGGCATGAACTTATTGATGGGCAGAGCAGTAGCCTTGGACAGTCTGGTATATAGAAATATGACCCTGAAATTGGACTGATCAGCTGTGTCACTCTTCTCTTGATGGGGAGGTCTGCAACGAGCACAGTGAGGTCATGTTTCACTCTGTGTTGTAGAACCTTTTTGTTTGTTTATTTTGCACATGGCTCCTGGTCCATCTGCAGCAGCTTGTGGCTTGACATTTGAAATTCAACCTCTAAGTGGCAATGGCTGGGTTGATTGGATACTTAGGTCACATATGACAGCCTTATTTTCTTGTTGGACACACTTGGCTCCTAGAATTAGAGGCTTGCTTGGTCCACATAGTTACATTTTTATTTTTAGCATTTACCAGTAAAATTTTAGGATGGGAGCTCCAGCTTTTGTTGTGTTTGTACAGCGCTCAGCAAAGAGACCTAATATAGCTTGAGCTATTTTTTGTGCTATAGTTCTAAAAGGAAACATTTAATATACTGGTTCCTTGTATATTATTTTAAAATACTTGATTAAGAAGAAAAGGGATCTGAATTGAAGCTATAACAAATTTGTTTGAAATATAAATTTTTAATAAAACCCCATTTTCTTTCCTAACAGAGTATTTTTCTAGCCCCTGCTATTTGTCCTTCTGCTGTGCCTCTCTCTCTCATGCTAAGCAGCAGCAGGAACTGGACATGTACACTATGTCCTGACATGCCAGGCCTGACTTTTCACACTGATGTCCCTTTGCACACCACAGAGGCAGTGCTCCAGAGGGGAAGAAAAAAATCTATTTGCATCCAATCGACTGAGCTCTTTAAGTGCTGAAACTAGTAGACCAAATGAGTTTATTAGATTATCATTGCGGAAGTTAATAAAGAATTAATTTCTCTTCATGTGACATCCAAAGGCAGTTATTTCAGTGGCCTGTCCATTTACACAAAGCCAAGTATTTGTCAAGTGTCAAACTCAATTCCCATGACCCAGGCCTCCTCAATAATTCTGGGTTAGGAATACCCTTAAATGACATTACAAAAATTTTATTCCAAGATGCATTGAGCTCCTGGGACTACTCAGGAATTTCAGGTTAGTGAAGGTTATGTAGTCAGCAAAAGCTTGTTGGATATAAGATCTGGAATGGAAGGATAGGGTGTGCAATGTTTTTGTGACAGTGGAAAGCAGCATGAAATCTTTTCCAAAAGGGGATCTTCTATTCTCTTTGTCTCCCCCAGAAATAATGCAAAGAGGGTTTATCTGCATTGCAAAATAAGTGGCCAGTGTGATGTGTGATCTCCAGCACAGGAAATGCTGCAGTGCTGCTGTAGGAAGAACAGCCTGGGTGCCATGAGGGGGAGGAGGAGGGGGCAGAATTGAGCCATCAGTAGCTGCTCTGGGAATTCAGGGCTATAAAACATCTTCATTCAGAGAAGGAGTCGAGAGTTTTGCACATTCCCGACTACCAAGTCAGACATAACATCAAAGAAAGAGGAATCTCTTTTATGTTTTCCTGTTCTCATTAGATTTAGACTAGAGATAAACTAGATGGAGACTAGGAACAGGGATAGTCTGGATATAAGGATGATCAGAAGGTGGGGTGGAAGATATCCCAATAGATAGACTAGATACAAGGAAGTAATTTTTTTACAGTGAGCTTGGTGGAGCACTGGAACAGATTTCCCAGAGAGCTGTGGATGCCCTATCCCTGGGAACCTTCAAGGTCAGGCTGAATGGGGCTCTGAGCAGCCCCTCTCTGGTGAGAGAAGCTGCTGCTCACTGCAGGTGGGTTGGACTGGGTGACTCTTAAATATCCCAACCCAAACTGTTCAATAATTCTGTGATTTACCTCTGATGACCAGATACACAAAGCACACAGAGTGGACACACAGCCTCCTGTCTTCCTCTAAAAGGGAAATGGTGCAGGGTGGACCTAGATTATAGGTAAAGGATGGTAAAGAGGAAAAAAAAAATCCATTTGCATCATTTGAGCCATCAGAAAAAGAGAATCTCTGTGAATACATTGACTTTATTGTATTTCAAGGTTATATGAAAATAGGAAGCTAGATGGTAATCAGTAGGAAGAGGTGCTGAGCATTGGACCCCTCTGGTTGGGATAATGTACCTTTAAAATGTAAACAGACAGTCTCAAGCATTGTTTTAATCATTAGTAATTTTTCATTTGAAGGAGTCACTCCATCATCCCCACAATTGAATTTCCCTCCCTCCCTTCTATCTCCTCCACTTCTCCTTATTGCCAGGACATTGTGAGTGCTTCCACCCAACCTTCTGATTAACTCTGGAATAAATCTGCCTGAGAGTTGGGGTACAGGACCTTCAGCTGGAAATCTGTTCCTGCAAGTTTCTGCCTCTGGGGGAAACAAGGACCTGACAGTGTAGCTCTTCTAATTCCACAGCTGTGTCTTCTTCAGTGATGTGTAGATGGCTGTGAGCAGACCTTGGCTACAAGGGTGGGCACTTCCCATCCTTGTTCTTGGGAAATACCTGCCTAATAACTTACTACAAGGCTTGTGTGGCTCTGAGAGTGAGACCTGGATTCATCTCACCTACCCTTATGGTCTGAAAAATGTTGAGAGTGCAATGTTTTTTATTGCTGAGAAGTTAAGTGACTAAACCAAGCTTACAGTCTAGACTTCCTCAGCTGCCCTGGGAAAAAGGCAAGGTTCTCCACAAACTGATTCATCTTCCCTAAAATTCTTGCCCCAGACAGAAAGGATGAATCCTCCTTCAGAGATGGCCATTTCTGATCCTGATTACAGAAGAAACTGGAGCTACCAACTTAGACAAGGTTCCCAGCCTGGACATGTTATGTGGGGTGAGTTCAACCTGCTCAAAGGAGCTTGGCCATGTGAGTAAGACTGACCTAAGTCTTCTTTGTCAAAAACTTGTGGTTATTGTCACACAATGGTCTTGAGTAAAATAAAAAAGAACATAAAAGACATACACAACATTAATAAACATTTGAAACATAGATTTAAGTGACTACTCAAGTCTCACTCAATGTTGGGCTTAACCAGGTGCATGTTTGTGATGAAAACTAAGCACGTGCTTGAGTGCTTTGATGAACTGTGACACTTTATAAATCCTCATGTTGGAGTTGGTGCACCTTCAAAATTTAACCTGTTTATATGATATACACTTCAAACTTCCCTCCCCCAGGTGAAATCCCAGGCCATGAACCCTTTGGCAGCCCCTGAGCTCCACCACTTCATCCTCAGAGCTTGTGAGCCATGCACGGCGGGTCACCCCTGCAGAGGGAGGGCCCTGGGTGTCCTGGAGTCTCTGCCGTGCCCGCTGTCCTTGGCAGCAGCCCCTGGGCTGGGTGATGAAAGGTTTTCATGGCAGCTGGACCTGGGCTGAGTTTAATCAGCTCAGCTCAGTGTCCCGCGGCGCTGTGACATGGCTGTGACACAAAGGGCAGGGTGAGGACACACATGTGATACGGAAACAAGGGTTGTGCAGGAGGAAAAAGGTTTGGAATGGCAATGCTTTCTTTTCTATTGCTGATTGTCTCTGGAAATGCGACTGTTCTGGAGGCACATTTCCAAGACAGAAGTAGAGATCTGAGGTATAACCTTTTCCTTTCTCTCAGGAGAGTCTCAAGAGATGACTTTGATTTAGAGCTCGGCCAGTCTCCTCCTATTGAAAGCCCTTTAATAATCTACTTTGCCTTCTTTTCTTAGCAGAAAACCTTCTTGTCTTTTGATAGCCAATGAAGATGTTCAGGCAGCACAAATTCTGAAACTCCTCCCAACCAGGAGCCTCCAGGATGAAAGAGTGGCTTGGAGCCTTGGGGCTGGAAATTAGCCTCAGAGTTTGCTTTGTTGCTTTGGGCTAACAAAGCCCAGAGCCTGGGCGACAATTCTGGGCACTGTTTGCAAGGACATTTGCATTACTCACTTATGGTCACTGTGAGGTTCAGGAATAGGACTCTGTTGTTGGAGCATGTAAAACACCTGTCTGAATAACCAGAGACAAAACTACTTCCACAGGAGTTCATTTTTTGCTTCATTTTTCTTCCTTTACACGCTGCTTCCTGCTGGATTTGAGCACCATGTCCCTTATCACCGTTCTCCAGCCTGGCGGGGCAGCAGGGAGGGGGTGAGCTGGGAGCTGTCAGGAGAGCGATGCACACGGGAGAAGGAGGGGCAGCTCGTGTTCCCAAGCCACAGCAGAGGCTGACACTGCTGGGGAGATGTTAAACTTTAACCAGCTGGGCTCACACCCTTCCCAGGGCCAGCGAGCGCCTGCAGTGCCAAAGCGGAGCTGAGCACGGAAGATGCTGAGCTGCTGGATGGTGTGTGGGTGAGAACAAGAAGGAGATGCTTTTCCATATCTCTCCCCCTATCCTGCTGTGATGTTGCCTGGTGGGACAGCAGGAACCCCAGGGAGGGTTTCTGCCCCATCCCGCCTGCTTGGGTGTGGTGCAGAGCTTCCTTGGAGAATGGCTTTGTCCCCGGGTAGTTTCTCTCCCTCCTGTCTCTGGAAGCTGCAGGACCCTGATGAATGACTCCCATATCCTGATCAAAAAGTCTCCCTAACAGTTTTACTGTGTTTGTGTCCCCCTAGTTAAGATAAATTAGACAGGCTAATGAGACTGATTAGTCTTTAGCTGCGACCCTTGGCCTTTAGGATGTACTTTGAGCTAATAGAGAGAATGGAGATTATAGGCTGTGATAATGTGCTTGTGTTGGCCTTTTAAAGGAAAACACATTTATTGCTGCTTAGAGGAAATTGATCTAACTGTGCTGGAAGCATTTCTATGGACTGAATATGGAATTTTTATTAAGTAGGTGACTCAGGTTCAGCCAAGATTGTCAGATTGGAAATGAGCAGGAGATATTTTAGGAAGATTCCACCTGCTGGCTGCCTCTCCAACTGATAACAAGTTTCACTCATCCCAACTGTGATCTGCTGCCCTTCATGTCAGCTGTGGAGCTCTAGGAACTTGGACTGCAATCCCCAGGTCCCCTGGCTCAGGCCCAAGCTAACAAATCATCAAAGACAAC
Organism: Anomalospiza imberbis; assembly: GCF_031753505.1. Classification (NCBI taxonomy): domain Eukaryota; kingdom Metazoa; phylum Chordata; class Aves; order Passeriformes; family Viduidae; genus Anomalospiza; species Anomalospiza imberbis. Next base: position 5,053,968 of record NC_089697.1, on the reverse strand, counting down.
CAGTTGTGTTTGCATGTTTACTAAGAGTTCAACTATTTGATTCCCTTCTCAGTCTGCAAAGCCAAATGGCTCCCCGAGTTATACTGGGATCCTGAGGCAAACAATGAACCATCACACAGCCAGTTCAGAGCACAGCAGGGTGCTCAGGGGCCCAATCCTGCCTTAAGGAGGTTTGATTCTGTAGCCTAAAGCCTCACATTTTCTGCTTCATGCACAATAGAAGCAGTTGTGTTCCTGAACATTTTCTCTGATAATATCAGCTGAACTTATAAAAAATACTCATTCTTCCTGCAAACCCTTATGGGCTCATGCTCTGGGTGGGTCTGTTCCTCCCTTCCAATACATTTGGAGAGTTTAACTGGTTTTCAGCAAGCTCTGACCAAGTACTGCTCCCACATCCCCTCTGATAGATCCCCAGGTTTGGGTTTGGGTGGATGAAACAGTAAAACACTGTGCATCCTCACAAAGGATGATGCAAAATTCTGCTGCACCACCCCCGTGGTGTTTTGCCTCCACTTGGACCAGGTGCAAGTGGAAAATGGTGCAGGGAAACCAAGGCAAGGTCAATTCAAACATCACATCTGGGGCTAGGGAGAGCAGCTCTGCAAACCTTCTTACAGAGGAAGAGCCCAGCTGAGCTGCACTGCAGCCAGGGCCAGCCCGGGCTCCCAGCAGTAATGCCCTGCTTGCTTTGCCTCTGGACTGTCACAGCACAGCTGGACTGGAGCTGGGAAAATAAATTTGGCTTTAAATAAGAAACTCAATTCGCCTAGCTTAGTTTGATAAACAAGTCCCTGGAAGAGCAATGATAGGATAGATTTGAACTCAAACAGAGACCTCAGCTAACCCTGTTCAACCATGGATGCAAACACATCACTGGCCAGAGATCTGGGTGCTACAGAGATCCCAACCAATGGGCTATCCAGGCCTGGGAAATTCAAGCCCCCTATAAAAAGAAGTTCTAAACAGTAAAACACTCTGTTTGTTGATGACCCTCCCCACATAGTACTGGACCACAGCTGATTTTTGTAAAAGCTGTTTGACCTTACTCACATCTCATCTCCACCCTCCATTTGCTGACCCAGGCTGAGCTGCTTGTCTGGTTTTCCAACGCTTCATCTCTCAGTCACTGGAAGGTGTTCTGTGTCCATCTGACCCTACAAGGAACCAAAGGGGATTAGGTGTGCAAACCCCTGCGCAGTCTGCTGCCACATCTGATGTCCTAATTTTTTTTTTTTTTGTCCATTTCAGTGGAGTAGTGACTGAGCAGCTGTTCTATAAAGCTCAGCAGCTCAACGTGCACCTCCAGTCACGTAAAATCACAAAAGGGCTCTGGGCAAGTTGCAGCTTGTAACCCAAGGGGACCCATGCAAAAAACCTGATTTATTATAGGCAGTGATACCCCCTCTGACATCACCTTGTCATTAATCAGGTGATCCTTGACACTTTCCATATTCAAGCAGCTTGCAGTAAATAGTCTTATCAGTATTTTACAGCCATCACAACTGAGGTCTGACTCAGACAAGGTCAAGGTGGACCCATGGGAGTACTGGAGCTGCCTCCTTCCCCACCTCTGCACTAGTCCCTCTTTTCTGAGGAGTGATACAGCTGGTCAAAGGTTTCAGCCACAGCCCTGAAGTCCTGGAAGGGCTCCCCAGCAGCCACAAATCACTTTATAATGCTCTATCACATGTGATAAGTCCTGAACTTTGCCACCTTTCCATGCAATGCTTTAGGATAAGAGCAGATGTAGGAGCAGATCCTCAGCCAGCACCAAACCAGCTGAGGTTTGGAGTGGATCTCTGACCATTAACACCAGCTGTCCTGGTGTTGTCCAAATGAAACAGAAAGAGAAGCCAGCTTCCAAATGCAACTCTTTCAGTGAGGACAATCCTGAGATTCCTCAAACAGGATGGAAAATTGCAGCATCACAGCCCCTCGTTGTCTTTGTTACAGACACCCAAGGAAAATGAACCTTGCAAAGTGTTTTGCAGGTTTACATGGGGAAAAAAAGCAGGAACAATATTTAGCAAATCTGTATTACTTCAGCACTGATCTTGCCACAAACTATTGGAAAATGGCTGTGTGAACACTGAGCTGGGAAGGGCTGATCATGAATAAGGTTACTTGTGAAAGGGAGTTTCCAGGAGCAAACCTGTTAGCAGGTAAGCCAGAGTATTTTAAGTGGAAACATTCTTGTCTTTAATTAAGGATGTTCCTTTTCTCCCTTAAATGCGGACTTTTATATTTGGGTCAAAATTTATGCCAAGTTTTACTAACTTTTACTAAATGGGTGCTGTTATTTACTGAAATCCAGCCCATGGTAAATGTGCCTGGTGTCCCTACTGTTTAAATTCAAGGGGAACTTTCTAGGTTCTTCCTCCCTGGCGACTTGCTCTTGTGTCTAAAGGTCTCTACTACCTTTATTTTAACCTGAGATTTGTCAAGGCAGGAACACAACCTTCATAACATCTGCCATTCAGATGATGGCAGGCAAAGAATAGCCTCCAGCTGCCAGTAAATCAAATGGAGTTGCACCAGGGTTGATGTTGCTTGAAATTCTTGCATCAGTGCTCAAAAGCCAGAGAGGGAAAAAAAAAGGCAAAAAAGGAGTTGGGGAAAGAGAGGAGAAAAGATGTGCCGCTGATCTGAGTGAGAGCAGGTCACTTCCCTGCCCCTCACTGGCAGGACTGAGCTAGAGGCTATTTTGGGGTGAAATGAAGAAGAATACTTATTTGTCATAGAATCATAGAATGGTTGGAAAAGACCTCAAAGCTCATCCAGTCCCACCTCCTGCCATGGGCAGGGACACCTTCCACCATCCCAGGGTGCTCCCAGCCCTGTCCAGCCTGACCTTGGACACTTCAGGGATCCAGGGGCAGCCACAGCTGCTCTGGGCACCCTGTGCCAGGGCCTCCGCACCCTCACAGGAAGGAATTCCTTCCCAATATCCCATCTAGCCCTGCCTTCTGGCAGTTTAAAGTCACTGCCCCTTGTCCTGTACTCCATGTCTCTGTCCCCAGGTCCCTCTCCAGCTCTCCTGGACCCCCTTTAGGCACTGAAAGGAGCTCTGAGGTCTCCCTGGAGCCTTCTCTCCTCCAGGCTGAACAGTCCCTACTCTCTCATCCTGTCTACATCAGCTAAGAAGCTTTTTCACTCTGCTGTTTCACTCTGAGCATTGAGGGAAAGGCAATGGAAGCCCAGCAGCCTCTCCACAACAGAAGGTTCCCTTTAGGAGCCATTTGCAGTTGTACACATTCAAATTCACCGCACTTTATTAATGACTGGAGAAAGAAACGGCCAAATCCACATAAATAAATAAAACTGAATGGCTGCCACGACGTGCACTAATTTGGGTGGTTCTGTGTTGTTGTCTCTCTGTATACAGTCACTGGAGTGAAAAGGAGATATTTTAAGTCAGAAACTGAGTATCTGTGGCAGACAATTTGGGTACAGGGAAGAGCAAAACTCTCTGCCAAGGGGCTGGGGGAGAAAAAGCCATCCTCTGAAAAGATGAATATTTGAAAATGCCAACTGCTACAGCTACTGCAGGCTTATTTACCAGCACGCTGAGCCTGGCTGGAATCGATCTGTGGGGATAGGTTTGCTGAAAAGGAAACAAAAACAAATGGAGCTTCTGCTTCTGGGATGACACTGCTCAGTTGTCAGCAACAACTGGTTGTGTCCTCCCTTGGCAGGGGCAGCAGGAGAAGCTGTTAAACACAGACCCAGAGCCTTTGGCACAAGGGCTCGGGAGAAAATGTGTGGGATTTTGCTGGGATTCCTGGTGCAGGAACTAAAACAATGTTAATTGTGGAGAACTGATTTATTCAGCAAAAAGCCACACAGGGAATCTGAGTTTTGGGAGTCTGAGGGCAGAAAGCACTTACAAGAAATTTTAGAAATAAACTTTCTAAATTTACTTTGCTCTCCTATAAACCTGTCATTTGTGCCTTCAGGTACCAAGTTATACTTTCCCCTCATCACTGTTCCTAGTCTGCTGGTGGGAAAAGTACACAGAGAAGAGAAATATCTCTGCAGAAGGACTGTGCACTTGTTCAAGCTTCCATCGGCACATGGAGGCAGAACAAGAGCAGCCTGCAAGTGGTTTTCTGACATACCTGTTCCTGTCCAAGTTTGCTTTGCCCATTTAAACAGTCCCAATTTTAAGGCAGAATGGTCAGAAACCAGACCTAAGGCACTTCTGTAACTGACAGTTTGTTGTATTAAGATGCTGCTACCAATGCACAGTGCAGCTTTTCCTATGGAATTAGTCCCTAATGTGAGGGATACACAGGGTTATACTGGTGTAACTGTGCTCATACTGGGCAGAGCAATTGTAAAAAAAAGGAAAAAAATAATTTAAAAATGCACTTCTGAAAGCTCATTAGCAAACAGCTCCAGCCTGAACCCAGGATCTGAGCCTGGAATGAAGACTGGGGTGACATGGAAAGGTCACTGTGGAGAGCCCTGGCCGTGAGCTGAGCTGAGCTTTGGCTTTGAGCGAGGATGTAGCTTTGAGTAACTCTGGCATCCTAAGGTCTCAAGTAATTCCCACTTGTGTTTGCTTGTATTTTTACTGTCTGTCTTTTGCACTTCTGCCTCTCAGATTACTAGGGCTGGTGACAAGGAAATATGGGAATAGCCACCCAATCAAATTAAAAAACATTAGAAAGGTCAAGCACATACAGGTTGCTTTCACACCATGAGTGGGAATCAGATTTCCTGGTATCTCAGTAAAAGTGCCAGATAGTGTTAACCAGATAAGGAAATGGGAGCTTCTAAGTCTAAAACCAGGAGTAATTTGCCAGGGGATCTCTTTTCAAGGAAAAGTGTGTGGTGGTTAGGTTTCTTTGACATTTCTACCCTGTGGATGAAAACAGCCTGACTGTGCTTTTGTGTCTTTCCCTGCCCAGTGTGGTCCTGGTACCACAGGCATGAGAGCTCCTGCAGACCTGCTGATGCTGTAGGAAGTTGGAAGAGGAGCAGTAAATAAATGCAGTATTTGCCCTGGAAAAGCATTACTGGTAAATACCTTTATCTGGGAGGGATTCGAGGTGCTGAGGCCTCATCTTGCAGCTGAAGCCCTGACAGAAGCCACCCTGATGGTCCTTTCCACACATAACTGAATCTCCAGCAGCCTGTAGACATAATATCCATACAGTTTTAGTGTTGCCACTTTTGGGAAAAGGGGTGGTAAAGAGTTCTAGGTGTTCTAACTACCAGAACTATCTAACGAAAACTCCACAGAGCAGCATGTCCTCAGTAGACAGAGACCTTCTCCTCTTGAAGCACCACCTAAGACGACTTTTTATCATGTATTTTTGGAGACACAATTGGAAGTTTAGACATTTTAAGGTATAGACATCCTGGGAGTGTTCTGCTACCAGGCAAGACCAACTTTGTCTTTGCTTGACCAGATGGGCAGCAACCACCATACACTGGGAAACATCCTGCTCTGCTTTTCTTGGTGATCTGTTTTAGATTTGTAATGACCATGGGCTGTTTCTCAAAGGTCTTGCTTCCACTTTATCCCAGGATCAGTGGTTCATTCAGGATTTTGAAGACTGTTGCACAGGAACAACCTTCATTTTTGAAGATAGCAACTGCTGAAATAATGAGTAAATAAACTCTGTCACCTTGACAGGCTAACATTTCCATCTCCCCCTTCATTATTTATTTATATATGGTTCCTGAAACCTATTTCCCAAATTCTCCACCCTCACCGTCCTCCCCCTACTTTGTTTTAATGAATTGAGGATTGAATTCTAGAGCACACGTTTGAGTCAGAGATGATAAAGCACCCAGTCTTTTGGCAGTCCTGTAAATGCTACGGTGGCTTCCAAAGAGTTAATTCATTATGGTCCATTGTCCAGTCAACTTTATAGCTAGCAGCAGATTGGAGCCAACTTGAAATGCTGAAGTGGGAATGAAAAATGAGCAGAGCCTTGGTGTGCATTAAATATTTAATATTCTCTCAGTGGGAGGTGTCAGGAAAAGGACCATATAATAAATACTACAAGAGACAATTCCATCACTGACTCGTCTGTTAATGACCTCATTTGCTTTGACAGAAACATTACAGATGCAGCCTCTTTGCTTCTGTGGCCCTAATGAGCAAGCACATTCCAGTTGGAAAGCAAATTCCTGCTTCTGCACCGCAGAGGAGTGGATTGGAGCTATGATTGCCTCCTTCTCCCTCTCTCTGTCTCCCCCCACTCCACAGATCTGGGGCATTTAGAAAGAGTTTTGTGTGGCATGAAAGGTATTTGTGGCAGCTGTGTGATTTTGGCAGGAAAAGTGACAATTTTATCAAACTACCTGGAAAACATGAATTCAAAAAAATGTTCCCTTCCCTTAGAGGAGAAAAAGTGCTTCCCATCTCCTCCTTAAAATCGCCGGCTTGTAAACTGTGGCAGCTTGACAATGGTGTTTGAGGATGTGGTGGTGACCATCTCCAGTTTAACCCCTCCAGTCTTCTTGTGCCAGGAATGAAAGGATCTTCAGGAGGATCCATCCAGATGCCTCCTGGTGAGGGTTTCCCACCTCAGCAGGCATGGAGATCTTGGATCCCATTGCATTCCTGGGCCACATGTTGGCCAGATCACAGGATTTTCTATGCAGTGCTGTGAGCTGCAGCCCTGCTGGTCCCACAGAGGGATGTTCTGCCTGAGCCCCAGTATTACAGGGGCTTTGGCTTCAAACTAAGTGAGAGCAGCATGTTTTCTCTCTTCCACTATTTATGTTTGAATGGTCTTCAAAAGCATCCCTGCTCTGATGGCTGGAAGCCAGCTCTACATGTATTCATATCCAGTTCCTGTGGAGCTGATCTTTGCCAGGTTTCCCCTTCAACTTAATTAATTCTTTTCCTTCCTGGGCAGATAGATCCTGGGATGTTTGTGTCACTTCTCAGTCTCTTTTTTAATCCTGGTTGAGCAAATCAACCTCTTTGTGTTTGTCTAGAAAGGTTCCTGATGGCTCTCAGCATCCCAGTAAACTTTTCTTCTTCTGTCCCTGCTTCAGGTTCTTTTCTTGAATAGCAATAACTGATGAGGTTTGAAATGCGGTGTAAAATTATGTACATTCCAGCTTTTCTCTAGTGGGAATTCCTCCCATTCAGTCTCTGCATTACCCTGTAGGGCCAGCTTGAGGGCTCAGTTCTCCCCTCCATGGACAACTGCTGGGGTAAATTTGAAGATCTCAGTATTAGTAGTCTGGAATCCATCCAAATTCTAACACATTTCCTTTCCTTCTTACTGCAGCACAAAATCATGTTGAATTTCTCTGAACTTCTCATTTACCTCCAGTATTAACTTATTCTCTCCTCTGAACTTTCTTCTTCATGCAGTCTTTCTTGCATGACTGCAAAATTTTAACAATTTTCCTACATTTGTCTAGGCTCTTTTATTCCTTTTCTTTTTAAAGAAATACTCAATTTCCTCAGAGAACTACAGTAGTTTTTATAGGACAGCATGGATAGTAAACAAAACTCAGATTGTAGAAATGAAGAATGGAAACAGCTATATGTCTTCTGCTCAAGTAAAGTGCATACTGAGAGGCTCAGACTCTGCTTTGGACACCTGGGGTTGACAGTAGTCTTGCCCTCTGTTTTAAACTAGCAGTTTTCTGCCTCAAAGTGAAACTTGAATATAAGAACATTAAAAATGGTAAAGATGATGTGGTGGTGACAGGGGTCTTAGAGACACCTTGTAGTTCAGTGCTAGAGGCCTGGACAGCTAAGCTGCTAGGGTAGGACTCCAGAGTCCAAGCTCAAATGTCAGCATCTTTGATTAGAATCTGCTTTTTGGGATGGATTATAACTTCATCATCTCCCTCCTTCCCTAACGCTGCCTGAACTGAGGCCAGGGATGTGGGAAGAGATGTCCATTCTGCTCCCTGCTGGGATCAGGGTGGAAGGGGCCGTTTGCTGTGCATGCCATGGGCTAAGAGGAGGTTTGGCAGAGTGGAAGGTGAGGCTCCTTCCCCTGCTGCTGCCTCCACGGACCAGGGCTGTGCTCCAGCAGGGTGCAGGGGGAGGATGCTGCACACAAACCAGCTCACTGCAGGCTCCAGGAGGAAGAGGGAGCAGGAATGAAAATGAAAAGCTGGTCAGAAAGGGGAAGGGAATGTGGCTCCCGCTCACTCTGGCTCTGTGTAGGCTGCCTCAGATGCCACACATTCTGCGCATTACAACAAGGCAGCTGTTTGTAGCGCTGGATCCGTGCAGCCGGGAGATAAGGTTCTGCCTTTGTATCAGAAGCAGCTGCAAAGGGGCAAAAAGGTCTTAGAACAAGAAATTAGTTCATTTGAATTCTCCCACTCGCTCTCTTTTCCTTCTTCAAGCCAGACAGTGACAGCATCTCCCTCCTCTGGTTCTGTGCAGGCGGTTCTGCAGCAGCGTGTGGGACAAGCAGGAATTTGTCTCTCTGCCTCTGGAGACTGTGCAGGGTGGGTGCCCAGCTGGGGTCCTGTCCCTGGGCTCACAGGGCAGGCAGTGGTGTGGCTTAAGAGGAAAGCTCCTGGCTGTGAAGGTGTGGAGGTAGCACAGACATTCACACCAGCCAGGGCTGGAGCTGCTGCTGGGCTGTGGTTGAACGAGTCCATGGCTTCAGCAATCAGACAATACCAGGCTAGAGAAAGCTCTAAGATGGCACAAGTCATCCACTCCATGTCCAGCACTGGGAGAAGGGGAAAATACCTGGACAATATACTATTAGTCTGTGCCATGACACGTTCACAGGCTGGATGCATTCAAATGAACCTGGGCAGGCAGCCTTGAACATGACATAGCTACTGTCTGAGTGCTTGGCTCTGCAGACTTAATGATGTTCTTTTAATGTAGCTTTTAAAAGTGCATAATATAATATACATTGTCTGTCCTGTCTGTCTTTTAAAGCTTTAAAAATGGATCAGGTATATGCTCTGACATATGGATCCATTCCACCCCCACACACAGACAGACACTGTGCCACCTTCCTGCACTTGCTGAAACACCCTGTAAGGTTTACGTTTGCTCTTAAATAATTATCACCCATGCAATAAAGAAATAACCCTTTTTGCTTTCAAAACTTTGCGCTAATAATTTCTTAGTCTGTGTTTCTCAGGAGCTGGGCAGGTCCCTGGCTGTGAGTAGATCTGGACAGGGCTGCAGAAACTGCTCAGTGTGTGAGGATGAAACTGCTCAGTCCAGGTGGAAGAAGAAGGAGGATACAAGGCAGAGAGGAGATGAAATAGCCCTCAGAGCCCCACCTGGGACTCCAGAGATGTGTCCCCTCTTCCCCAGCCTGCTCTGCCCATGAGTTACAGCCTCTGGGCTGGCAGTGCTGCTGCTGCCGCAGGGCTGTGGAGGCTCCAGCCCTCCTGGCAATCTCAAGGCTCCCCAGGGCTGATTTAGAGAGGTCACCTGTCACTTGTGTAAAGGTCACCAGAGGTCTGTGCTGTGGACAGTCCCCACATTCTCGGGATGTCACATAATCATTTTATTTTATGTCGCCTTGGCCCTGCCAGGGGAGGGGAGGAGGAGGGCTGAGACTGCGAGGTCAGCAGCATCTTTATGGATGGCAGAGTGAATGTGAGGTGAAAGGGATCGTTGCTTTTGCCTCCCCAATAAACCCCTTTTCTCTGCCTGAACGGAAGCGACGAGGAGCTGTTCGGCTAATTTATATTAATTCAACTCCATTAATGATGAGATATCATCTCTTCTCTCAGCAGGAGAACCATCAAAAGGATTTAATACTGAGCTGCTCTTCTGACAACCCCACGTTTCAGCCACAGCCACTCCATGGCCAGACTGAACCTTTCCCCAGCCACCAGCTTTTCCCAGGGCCTCGTTAAGAAGGGCAGTCTCACACTATTAGGATTATTTTGGGTGAGTCCTCACATGCCTCAGCACTGCTCAGGCCTGGAGGAGCAGGAAAGCTCTGTGGGGAGGAAAGGACATGGCACCTCTGCCCTGTCCTTCCCAGGCTGCTGATGAACACGGGACATTTCAAGTGCTCTGCAGCCACAGCCAGCATGAGCTGCTGTCTGCTCTCCTTGGCTGCTGCAAGGTAGAAAAATCTCATTTTTTGGAGCCAGAAGTGGCTGTGGGACCTCCTGCCCTGCTCCTGGGCAGCAATGGCAGCAGTGCTCTGTGATGCAGAACACTCCTGCCAGTTCCCCTCGGATGTAGAGAGTCTGTTGCCCTCACCAGGGATATGCCAGAGGAAAAAGCACCTGGACCATCAGCAATGTTTCATGGAGTTCCATGAAGTCAGTTATCATTCCCCACGGGGATTCTGAAAGACAGGCACTGTGGCACCAGGCTGCTGGAAATCAGGTTGTGGTGTTAGGAGGGACTGAGATTCCCACTGGGATCAGAGGGTCTGGGGCACTGCACAGCAGACAACAGCACTCTGGGGTCCCTGCAGACAGGGGGAAACTGAGGCAGAGGTGGGGGAGGCTCACGTCCCCTCCGTGTGGGCAGCTTTGGGACACAGGCACAGGCCCTGGGGAGCCAGAGCAAGGAGCAGTTGTGAGTTTTGCCCACGGAGGGCTGGGCAGTGCCCCACGGATGGCCGTGGCAGGTCACGGTGGCCAGAGTGGTTTTCCAGTGGCCACAGGGCCTGCATCCAGCAGGGCTGCAGAGGAGTCTCTTGTTCCCTCATCCATGTCCTGGCAGCAGGAGACAAGACTTCTTGCTAGTCATGTAATTTAATTTCTCTCTTTGCTTCTGGCTGATAGTATTAAACTCCTGGCCTTCGAAACACACATACAAATATCTTTTTTTTTTCCCTTTTATAAAAATATATTTTTTTATATTAACATATTTCCTTTTGAAACTGTGTGAGGCTTTTCTCAAAACTAATGGATTTTTTTTTCTCCCCTTGTCTGGGCCAAATGTATTCAAATCTTAACTCAGTTAAGTCAGAAGATTCCTATCGTCTCAGCAGGGAATCCCACCCTTTATTCCACAAATCAGCATCCTTTTTATTTGACTTTCTGATCTCCAAAGGAAAAGGGATGCTTTTTTTTTTAGAGGTTCTTTTTTTTTTTAAGTTTAACTCTGACGTTGATGTTGCAATGCTCTTTGATAGCCGAGAACACAAGGACTGACTTCAGGAGCAGCTGAAACTTCATCAGGAACCAAAATATAGGAAGAAGGGATTCAGAGTGGGAAATGGTAGAAAGTGATACTGTTGAAACAACCCTTTGAAATTTCCCAAATGATGTTTGATCTGTGAGTCCCTTAAAGCTGCTGCAGTACCTTTGGTATCAAAATGATCTCTTTTTTATTAAGGGGGGGCAGGAAGGAGAGGTATTTAAATTTTTTTTTATTGACACTTGGAAGAAATAAGTTTAATTTTAACCTGTAATGGTTCTACCTGGAATTATTTTTTAACCTATGTTTATCTGGGATTTAGTAGGATTCTTTCATAATTTTTTTTTCTTCTCTTCTGCTTGAATAATACTTTATTTCAAAGGACCAGCAGAAGAGACATGAGGGACTGAATGCTGAGGAATAGATTATTCCTGAAACATGCTGTATCCTCCCTTATCCTCCCCCAAAATGAAAACATGAAATAGAAACTCTTTGAGGGGAAGGAAGGAAGGGCCCAAGAGCAAAATCCGTGCTGTGGCATCGAGCTGCTGGCAGGATTCTGCTGGCAGCTCCAGCCCCGAGGTGCTGCCCCAGCCCTCCCATTGCATTGCAGTGCTGCCCCTTGAGCCCCACCTGGGCTGATCCCTCAGCAGTGGCCACAGGGAAAGGAAGAGGAACAGCTGAAAATCCCTAGGGAGAAACAGGTCTTGAGGGAATGACATGGGGCATGTCCAGGCTGTAGAGAAAACAAGCCTGGGGGGGAAAAGTGGCTGCCTTGGTTGGTGGGATAAACCTGGGAGATATTCACCTTGTAGTTTGTTCTGTGTGAAGGGCCCAGCCATAGGTTTGGGTGGTCAGAAAATAAAATAAAATACCTTATTATTATGTATAATAATTAATGACATTAATTATTAATGACATTTATTTCAATGAATGTCAATCCTCTGCATAGCAAGGGCAGGATTTTTGTCAGATCCATCCAGGTGAACAGGCCATGTATCTGTGCCATGATCTTCCCTGGGTTATAATTTCCCTACATTAATTTTGGGCATGTACTTAGGAGCTGTTCAACCAAGTATCTGCATAGTATCCAGGTCACGCTGAGGGAAAGACACACATTTTTCTGATGCAGTAGAAAAACCTGCTGCCTATAGTGAGCCAAAAAGCAGGGCACTGGGTGCAATTAGCATAGTTTCATTTCAGAAAGCAACAATTTGAGCAGGTCACCTCCTTTGCAGACTGCTCAGGGAATGGGCTGCACCTACACTTTTCATCCCAGCTCCTTACTCTTGTAGGAAAACAGCACATAAAGGACTGTGTGGATTAGATGGGAAGGAGCATGCCTGTTTTTTTCTGCAATTAATATCATATGCAAATGAAATGTTTCCACTGGAAGTTTGCAGAAAGGGAAATGCTGCCACTTACTACCATCTCTGCTGAGCTAAAAGGTTTCTTACAGATAGCATTTTTCATGCAGTGCTGGTGTGCTTTACAGTTATTGAGCCCTGGCAAAATGTCTGTAAATCAACCCTGTATGGATTCGGCATACATCCAGCTTGCAGGAACTAGCAAGTCACAGGGATTAATGGAATAGTGTGGGACCTGTTTGACTGACACCATGGGAGAGATGGATGCAGGTTCTGCTCTCCCTGCAGCTCCCACTCAGTGCAATGGGTTTTTCTCCCTCCATTTGTTGTCTCCAAAAATACCAGGCAGCTGCTCTGAGATGCTGAACGGCTGCTGTGCCCCTGCAGAGAAGGGCACGTTTCATGGGAGGTGAGAACTGCCTTTCACAGCAAGTGCAGTGAGTGCAGAGTGGCCACAGCACCCCTGAAAACCAGACCAGTTCTCCTTCTAATGTGGGATGCTGTTAAAATTTGGTGAAGACCCTGCAGAGCAGTTCTCTTCACAGTGTTTTCAACTCCAGAGGGACACTGAGCCCCAGGACAGTGAAACCCTCAGTGCAGCTGAAGGTCTGTGACCCATGGGTTCTTCTCCAGAAGCTGGCAGCTTGCCCAGGGCATTAAGAGTGTGCTAAAAGAGCCCGAGGAGGAAGGGGCAAAGCTGTTCTCTGCTTGTCTCCTGAGAGCTGTCACCCTTCAACACCACACACACGCTGCAGGCAAATTTTCATGGCACTTTAGTAGAATAAAAATGATTGAAACCATCTGCCCTCTCCAGCAGCGGGGTCTTGCACCCAGGTTACTCTCTATTACACTTCACCAGGAGAGAGTTTTAGCCAGAGCACTAAAAATTAATATAAAACCAGAAATCTGCATTTCTAAACCAGGACCTCATGCCCTCCTTTGGAGAAGAAGCATTTTCCCTGCTCCTGTCTCCAGCAGTAATGTACCCTTTGAGGTTCCCATTTCTTTCTTTGCTAATTTTGGTTCTTCTAGTGAATACCAAACAATTAAGAAAACCTGCTTGTTGTGAACAGCACATTGAGAGTGCAGTAGGGGACATGGGTAACTCTCCTAAGCACAGTTATGTGCAAGAAGCAGAAAACTGTTCAAGAAGTGATTCTAGCTGGGAATCAAAGTGCATAGCATCCGCAGATGTTATAAAGAAGGATGGGAGTTGCTGGGGTCAGCCTGAAGCTACAATATTAGGAAGATGATTTAATATCTTAAATCAGTACCAGGGAAGGCAGACATTGAAATGGGGCATTTCCTGAAGAAGTGCCACAATTAAGAGCCATTGCATAACCCCTCACAGTGTCAGAATGGGGCTGGTTTCTCAACCCTCAGTGGCTGTGAAAAGACTCTCACACAGTTATGGTAGTCCTGGGGTGGTCAAATGGGGCTGCTGGAATGGGTGGGAATGAGTCTGGCTGGAAGTTTGAACAGAAATCCCTTTGTTCAGGATTTGAAAATCAGTGCTATGACAAGTTTACTTACAGCTGCTCTGGCTTTGCCCATGGTGGCCATGGGAGTTGTCTGCAATGTCAATAAACCAGGCCTGGATATGACATCCTTAGTTCTTATCCATCCATCCTCTTGTAACAAGGACTCACCCCAGGTCTACCAAAACCTCGGGCAATAGTATCAGAGAGAGAGAGAGAGAGATTATGATAAAGAAATAAATAAAGAAGTCTAATTTATGAAGCAAACCTTTCAAAGCGTTAAACCATTCATAGCTTTATGACTACATATTAATCTGCTCTCATTTATTGCTTTGTAAGGCTATTTTGACAAAAGTTCATTATCAAGACTGCTAAATGCTTTTAAAGCATTGATTGGGGGAATTATTACATCACGGTGATAGACACAGTGTGTTAAGATGGATTGTAAGGCTTGGACCATCTGAAATTTCCCCCCTTTTAATTGGATCGATCCCCAGAATAAACGAAGTTTAATTGAATTTTCAGGAAAATTGAGCAGTTGTTTTCAAGTCTCTGTCAATACACGTTATTTCAATTACATGATGATAAGCATAGAGAGAGTTTGCAAACAGCCTGAACGGAGGCGGAGGCTGCACACCAGAGAGGCTCCCTGCACATGCTTGGCTTTTGCTTTCTCTTTCCAGGATGAGCTACATTTCCCAAAAGCACATCAGCAAGGGCAGGGGCCCTGCTCCTGCTATTTGGATTTCAGAGGATGATTACTGCTTGTCCCTGCTTTTCCCAGCTCTGCTTGTCTCCTGTCTAGAACTCATTCCCCAGGGTTCCAATAGTCTCTTCCTTACAATGCAAACATTTTTTCATACGAAACCCAGGCTTTTTTTTTGCAAGACCTCAAAATTACTTGGAAACATTGGCCAAGATGTGCTGGCTCAGGAAGCTTTGCTAAAGTGAGGTTAAGAAGCAGTTGCCCAGCAGTTGCTGTCTGTCCTGCTCCACTTCCAAGCAACAGACATTTGTCTCCCAGTCCTTGCAGCTTCCCTGCAAATGGGAAGTGGAAAGTGCTGGTGAAAGTGTGTTGGAGTTCATGTCAGGAACATGTTCCCTTTTGAGGACAGGAGCCATTATTTAGGGAGTGGGGCAGAAAGCTGGAGGCAAGGGCACAAGTTCACCTTGACCTGCAAGGCTGCCCCAAGCCCAGAGGGGCAGGGAGGCTGAGCAACTTTCTACTTACACTGGGACACCTCTGTTAAAAGAAACAAATGCCGTTAGCTTGAGACCTTTGGCAAATTTCTGGGCTCCTTGGAAATCTTTCCTCAACTCAGAAATATTCTTTCCTCCTCACAAGCACTGTGTCTCCGCAAAAAAATATGGGAACGTTGACCAGAGGAAGAAGAATTCAGCATCTCCTGGGGATGGGCAGCGTTGATGTAGCAATGCAGAATAAAGCATTCCCCTGGTTCTCCGTGTGTTTCTTTGAGCATCCAATTAGAAGAAATTCTTTTGGTACATTGTTTTCTTCTTTTTTGTTGGTGGAAACCTGATGATGGCTTGATATCTTCTGCAGTGTCCTGAGATGCTCCCTGACAGGGTGGTCTCCATGCCTTCCTGCTCCCTTCCCTGACACAGCTGCAGTGGTTTGAGAGGCCACTTAGCTGAGTCATTGTCTTTTGTATTTTCTTCCATTGAATAGCCACCCAAAAAATTAACATCCTCTGCTAAGGAAGACAATACCACATAAAACCTCTCCATAGTAATAAAAGCTCCTTTCCCCCACTTCTTTCACAGTCCCAACTCACTGAATCTTGTATGAGTTATGGTGAGTCCCACCAGTGAAACACAAAGTGCAAACTCCTCGTAGATGAAGGTGTTTCTCTTCTTTTTTTCCTGTGGTAGATGTTTTTTTACCATTGAATTGATTTGTTTTAGGCATATTCATTGTAAGTTTGTGATGGTGTGTTCCATGTGCCCTGCTCTGCTCCCCGGTGGTTAGCCCCTGAAATTGTTTACCCCAGTTTTTCTCAGCAGTAGAAATGTCAATCCCTCCACCAGTCCCCCTGATACCTCCCCTGTCCCCTCATTTGTCCTTAAAGTGCCACCCCTGTCCCCTGTCAGTCAAGGGAATGTACACCCCTTGTTCTGGAATCTTCCCTGCCCATCATCATTTTCTCAGAAACTCATTGGCAAGCCAAGCCTGTTCCCTCCCCACCTTATCTCCTGTTGGTTAATTCCTACCCTGTACTCCTCCCCTGCCAAGAGCTGTATCCTCCCCTTGATCCTCCCCTCCTTAAAAGCAGCCGTTCTCCCACCAAACCTGGCCATTTTGTCTCTGGAACCTCCTTGAGAATAAAACCTCTTGGGACCCAAACAAGCGGCCCCTCTCGCTTCCTTCATCTCAATCCTCGGTGTGGGACCTTTTCTGCCCCTTTGCCTGGAACCCACTGCTGTCACAGGGGGCTGTGTACCCCTGTGTGCACCCCCACCCAGACAAATCTTGGAAGAGATTTGGGGCGGCTGCTCCTGATGCGATCCTGAAGGGTGTGGGCTAGCTGGAGAAGACCACCCAGAGCAAAAGGACCGCATCATTTTCCCTCCTTCAACAACACCTTTCTGTGTTCACCAGGGACATGCTTCCCAAAAGCACAGACAGGAACAGTCCAAACCATCACGGGACACTTGCATCCTCTGGGATGGATCAGAGTGGATGGATCAGTGTGGATGGATCAGATGCTTGATGCAGCCGTTACGGGTGATAATAGATGGGTTTCACGCTGAAAATACCATCAGTCAGGCAGGACTCAATAGCATCAATGCTGGGATACCCTGGAACAAGTGGCAGGATGTGGCTCAAGCTGCATCTTGGCTCTGTGGAGTCCAGGCAGGAGGTTCTGAGGCTCAGGGGTTGGTGGTTGTGCCCTACTCCTGCAATTCACCTGCAACATCCTATTTGATTCCCCTTCTCCATCCACCTGCACTGCTCCCCTAACCCTGAGCAATCCAGGTGACAGCAGCTTCCCTTACAGCTGCAATTAGAGGCTGGCATGGGGCAAAGTGTGCTGGCCTCAGGGTCAGGACAGCTCCCTCCAGGGCTCCCTGCTCCAGCTGCCAGCCGAGGCATAAAGGATATAGCTGTTGTTATAGATTCGTTAGTTATTCATTGTAACAGCCTTGATCCTAATGAATTCATTTGGTATTCATTGGCTGTCACGCACAGTTTTGTAAGTCTTCAGCTCTAATTTAGGACAATTAAAATGAAGTGTTAGCAAGCAATGTTTCCCCTGCATTGCACAATCTATAATATTTTCTTTTCAGGGGAGGGATGCAGACTAACCCTGCTCACGCTGCTGATGTTATCAGCGAGTGAGATCTTACAGCTTGATCCTGCAATGCTTAATGAATTAATACAGCAGATATAATTTTCATGGGTCAGTGTGTTGTGCTGGCCTGCAGATCTGTCTAGATTAGGCCTAGGGAAAGACTAATTGAAAAATGCGTGTCTTGGTTTGCTTAAAAACAATAAGCAGATATCTACCAGGGAGAAACGTACAAACAAGATGCATAAAAGCAAGCCAGCGATTTGTCATATGCTTCATAGTTCATGCTGTAAATTAGACAATCTTTCATAATCACAGGGATGGGGGAGGGGAGAACCAAATCAATTTGCCTGTAAAATTCTAAGTCCTTTTGAAAACACAATTGAAATGTAATTCCTCTGTGTTTCCCAGTTAATTATCATTTACAATATTTCTGGCATCAAAGCTTTACTAGCATGGAGGGATCATTTCTTCATCACAATACCACTTTCAGGATTCATTTATCTTGTCTTTTAGACTAATTATCCCCAAATTCACCAACAGACTGTCACACTTACATGCTCCAATAAATGTAGTTTTAAATCAGTAGCTTACTTTGCTGCAGTGGTACAAGCTTTCCTGAATTGTGTCTAACTAGAGTCATTCATCTGTGATCACAACACTAAAGGGAGAACAACAACATTAAGGTTTGTATGAATGATCATGCTTATTTATATGCAAATACGTCTGACAAATCAATAATGTATGATTTAGCTGTTCACTGTGCATTAGTAGAAGTGCCGCCAGTCCCAGGTGGCGGCCTCAAAAGGATCCTCAGCTCTTCCCCCTCCCTGTCTGGGTCCCAATTCAACCAACATCTCTGGTCAAGTGGCTGTGAAATCAGCTGCTGCCTCCTGCCTGTGTGCTGGTGGCACTGGCAGCCACCACTGCTGCCGAGGGGATGGAGCTGGGAGAGGCTTTTGGGGAGGGGAGGGGAGGGGAGGGAGCCACTGTGGGGACACTGGGATGGGAGGCAGTGGGAGTGGGGATGGCAGCATCTGACTGACTGTCCACAGGCTGGGCTATCACAGGCTCATTCCTCCAGATTTCAAGCTGATATGGAGCACAATAACACCCCAAGTGGGGTCAATCCTGCCTGTCAGCCTTTCGGTACTCTGTCCTACTCCCTTTTCCCATCCAGAGAGTAGCTGTCCATAAGATCCACCTCCATTTGGTGGAGAGGGTCTGTCACCCTTTCCAGACTGTCCCTATGGTTCAGCCTTTCTGCACAGCCCTGCCTGGGCCTGCTCCAGAGAGAGGGCCCCTCACTCACCCCAACCTCATCCCCTCTGCCATCTGTGGCTTCCTTTCTGCCCTGCCACCCCCAACACTGAGCAACACCAAGCCATGGTGTTTTCTGCACCATCATTCCTCTCAGAGAGGTGCTTTTCCGCCTTTCCCAAGGTCTCAGAAGGAAAAGGGGCAGCAACACTAGGGCATATGGAGCTGTGTTGTCCACGCCCTACACTGTGCACTCCATGATGCATCTGAATCTGCTTGGGGACCAGCTGTCAGGGTCTAAGTGATAACCAACATAACTAAGTATTAAATATTTCTATCTTGTACCTGTGTAAATGTGGACATTGGGCTAAATGTTAACGTGGTGTGAATGCCTGCCTTTCTTCTGAGTTGTGCTTATGGCTGTGGTGAGTTGGGCTTTCAGCTAAGGCCAGAACTGGGTTGTGAGTCAAAAAACCCCAACCCTGTGGTCAGCTATTATTATTCTTGCTATACACTTCAGGCAAAGATGTAGTCATGACCAAGGCAGACTGAAATCCCTCTTATTCAGTTGGCCAGAAACATCTCAGTGCTGTGGAGAAATAGAAATAGTTCTTGTTCTCCCTGCAGACCCCCCAGAACACCTCCAGAAAAGGGTCAGACAGGGTGTGTGTGTGTGTGGTCCCATGTGAAGGGAAAGGGCAGTAGGACCTGCACAGGGCAGCTGTCTGGGACAGGGGGATGATTTATGTCCACTTAACAAGACTCCCTGTCTCATCCTGGCATCACTTCATGTCCATCTCCATTTCTTTCTGCCCTGGGTAAGGATACCCACATCTGATACAGGCGAGTGCAGGCAGTCTGTCCTGGAGCTCTCATTAGCTGTGACAGGTGAAGAGAAGTGCAACATGAACAAATGCTGTGCCGAACACTCTGTCCCAGGGATAAATTGCTCAGCTGTTGCCAGCTTTGGAGGAGCTACTCAGAAAGCTGTGAAAGCAAGCAAGAAATCCCAGCCTACACAATGCTGGGTGGACGAGGGGAGGAGTAAATTTAATGGCCTGCATGAATTGTCAAGCAAACCCTCTGCAGACTTCAGCATCTTCAGTGGCACATTCCCATTCTGACACAGAAGCGACATTTATAGGTTGTAACTCTTAGGAGCAGTTGGTCTCTCTGGCACTATTACACTTAAATGTGAAGGGCTTCATCTGCTGACTATCACAGTGGAAAAGGCAAGTTGAGCAGTTAAAGTAACAGCTCAGGAAGATCCCCCAGGGATGGAGTGAGCAAAAGAGAATAATCAGGCATTTCCACAACTTGCCCCAGTAGTGTATTAGTTTCTGGCGACTAAGCTGCTTTTAGCTTTCCCAGTTTATTTTTTAATTGTGTCTATACAATATACTGCTGGTATTCCCATTGCATTTATAATTATAATTGGCTATCTAACTAAATAGCCTGTGGATCTGTGTGCTGGGAAACATGCTGTGCAGATGTGTTGGGCTGTGTGCACAGGCACACAAACCTGCACATCCTCACTCCTCTGCCCTCACACATCCCGCCTTAACAAAAACAGTCAGAGATTGAATTAGCTTAGAAATGGAGCATCTGCACAACCAATAATTTCATTACTGGGGAAAGCAGGAAACTGTGTTTCTCAATGAAGCCCAGATTATGAATCCGGTCATTTGCATTGGAATTTTAATAGGTTTGTACAAAAAAGGGCTGGTACACATCAGTTCCTCTTTGAATGAGGCATAATGTGAGGAAGATGCTGCATGCTGCCACCAGATGCTGGGCAGAGAGGGAAGCTGTGGTGGGCAGGCGCATCCCCACCAGTCCTGCAGAAAAGCAGATGAAGAACTGGTACCTGTGCTCTGCTGGGCCATTCTTTCCATGGAGGGTGCAGATTGTTGCTTTAAAGAATTTAATATCCTTGCCATGTTTTGTCACTGGAATTCTTTGCTATGAGGGGACAAGAGTGATGGCCAACATCCCAGGTCTTGGACCAGTCCCCTGGGCAGGGCCTTTTTGGGATGAGATCTGAGGGGCTTTCATGAAGGACAAAGGATTTTGTGTGGGATTCAAGTGTGAATGCTTGGGTAATCTGCTTCAGAAAGAGGACCCATACCCTGAGATACAGTCCCATATACCCTATGATGTACAAGCCACACTGTTTGTAGGGAAGAAGTAATTCTTGCTTTCATATATTATTTTCCCCTTCCATCAATGCAGACTTGTTGACACAGCAAGTATCATCAGCTGTTGCAATAGTCTTCTTTTGGATGACGATTTTTCTATGAGGTCTGGGCCTCCTTGCAGTCCTAGCAGGATGAGGCTTTATGCGTGGCCTCCCTATGAGCAGAAATGCCCTGCAGCTCTCTCCAGAATGATAGAGAGGAAGACTACATCTCCCAGCAGCCCCAGGAAGGAATAGGATGAGATTTTAAGGGTGGGTTTGATTATCTTCCCAAACATATGGCACCTGGAAAGTCAACCTCTGATTAGCAGTCTGCACCTTTTGTTTTCAATAATGCTGAAGAAGTTCACAAGAATGGGAAAAGACATTTGTTGCATCAGTTTTGCAAGAGATTTTCTCAGAGAGAGACATGCACAGACACAAATCAGGCAGATAAGCTCACACCTCAGCCTGCTGAGGCTCTTCCTGCAGGGTGCTTGCTAATATGAAATATTAAAAGTGCCACATTCTTTCCTTCACAAATTTCTTCATATTCAGCCTGGCCACTCAGTTGATATGTAAATAAAGTGTACCACCACTCTATAAAATGCAGATACTCTGCATTATTTAAGCTGTGAAGGTGATGCATCATCCGTTATGTGGCTCATTGGGGGAGCCCCGCTGTGTATTTGGCAATAAAGCCTCAGAGCGCCTCATCAGAAACAGCAGTTGGTCCAGGGGAAGTTCATTTATGCATGAAATATTCACAGAGCAACAATGCAAACCTTAAACATCAGTAATTGTTAGATTTCTATTGCCGCTAACTAGTGTCTCTAAATTATTGCAAAAGACCAGCCAATTTGCAAATTACATATATTTGTCATGCTCTTGTACCTTTAGTGAAGAGCCCATAATGGTGATAGCATTTTTAATGTACACAGTCACTGAGCCTCCTTTGGAGAGCTAGCCAAAGACTAGCTCTGTAATGGGAAGGGCTGGCCAGGTTTCTGGAGAAAGGCCCTGCTGTATTAACTGACTCATTGCAGGCAATTTTTTCCCCAAATGTTTATCTCCAGCTTTCAGACTAAGAAGAAACTCCATCCAAGATGGAGTTTTCCACTCCAGGAAGGAAGATGGTCCTTCCGCTCTCTTTGCACCTTGGAGAAATTCTGTCTGATCATGACAGTAACACCTGGGGCCATGACATGAACAAGCCCAGCTCACACTTTTTCAGGGTTTCTGCCACTCAGTCCCTGCCACAGGACAATGACTTTGTCCACGGCCTAAGTGGTCTCACAGTTAGGGAGCAGGACCTCTGGAAAACACAGCCTGAGGTTCCATGTTGAAAACAAGGCAAAACCAACGCCTGGTGTAACCCTCTCAAAGGGTACACAGCTGTTCCAGGGATACAGATACCTGGGGAAATTTGACCAGGTCTGTCTGTACCACCCTCCTGGTGGGCTCTGAAAGGAGGAAGGTGATAAACAGATCCCCTGGCTCTGAGCTGTGCTGGAATTAGGAGTGACACTGATCCGAGATTGTGAAACGCTCTCGATTTCAAGCTGGGGAGTTTTCAACTCCCTTTAGTCAGGTAGAGCGTGAAGACTATCTGGAAACGGCAGCTGGGCGTCCCCTCCTGCCTGCCATGGAGCACTTGTCTCTGTCTCCACCCCTTTGAGAACTCCAGCCAGAGCAGGGCCAGTCCAAAGGGATCCTCTCTGCTGGGAGCCAAATGCTGCCACAGCGAGTGAGGAATTCATTTAATAACTTCAGATTCATTAATATCCCTCCCTGCAAGGCCCAAAATAACAACTGGGGGATCAAAGGGTCAGTTAACACTCACAGTCTCTAATCTATCAGCAGATTAATTTCAGAGTTGCTTTGACTGTGTGCTCCCTACAAAAGTTGGAGAAGGAAAATGCTTTGTTCCCATCTTTCCTCTTCCTGGTTAATATTTAACATTAGTCTGTTGATGTGGTCTTCCATTCGATACAGTAATAAAATACCGCATCACCTTTGACAAATCTCTTCCTTTCCACAGAGGAAAGGGTGTATTTCCCCAGCTGGCACCGTGCTGCTTTGTCTTTTATACCATGTGTCTCTCTGGGATGAAGACACTGCTCCATCAGGTTGATAAAACACTAACTTCTTTCCCCAGGCATATTGGTCCCTCAGGAGGAGTCATTAGCTTTGCAGAGGATGGGGGCCAAGAGCATCATTTCCTGGCTGTGAGTAGTGGGCAGTGCTGATTTTCTGTGTGTCTGGTTCTCCCAGAAGAGGTTAATGGCTGGGGTGGCACCTCCTCCTCCCCCATGGATCTCAGAGTAATGTCCAGGAGGGATTTGATACCTTTTTCATACAAATTGTTTGCTGACAACAGGGTGAAGGATGTAAGGAGAGCTTTTTTGCACCTTTAAATATCCTACAGCCAACCCAGACACGAAGGGCAGAACGGGATGAAGCTCTGGATGTGCTTTCAGAGAAAGGGCAAGGGCCTCTCTGGGAAGTTCACTTTGGCTTCAGAGATGTGACCTCTGTGCCAATTTTGGAGGTGACAGTTTTAGGTTTGCCTTGTCCCTATGGCCTTGTCTTTGTGAGGGGGCAAAGAAGAGCGTGGCAAGCAGATGTGAGCTCAGAGACCAGCACCTTCTCCTGCTCTTATTGCTCCATCTCAGACCCTCAGTGCTGCCCTTGCAAGAGCAGAGCTTGAGGCATCAGCTGTGTGCTGGGCTGGTGACTCTGGACTGCAAGAGTGAGACCTTCACCTCACACCAAGGTCCTCAGCATCCTCATTGCTCCCCCTCCAGAGGCTGGGCTGAGGAACAGCTCCAAAAGTGGAGTGAGTTAAAATGCATCTGCTGAACAAGCAGTTTAAACTGTCTCAGTCACCCAGCTATAAACTGGGGCAGCAGCAAGTCTGTACCTCCTGGGGAGGAAAGACAGACACCCCAGACATTTTGCGGCACACAAATACTACAGGAAAAGGCTCCATGAATTGGTGAGGTGACTGGCTTCATCCTGGCTCTGCTTGGAGAAAGGAATTATATCCTCATCAATCTTGTGCAAGGAGGCAGTTCAAAACGAGAACCTGAGCAGCAAAATGGCACCTTTTGGCCACTCAGCAGGAGGTGACAATAAAAGCTAATTTGGAAAAAAAAAAAAAAAAAAAAAAGTGTGCTGGAGTTTTTAGTCACTTAACGAAATGAATTTCTGTGCAAGTTCTGAAACTGAACTCTCTCAAAGGCGATCACTCCTGACTTCAGGTTTCTCTTTGACTTGTTTTATGATGTTTGCTGAAAGTTCAGAAAATTAAATCTTTTGCAGTTTCAGAAATGCTCATGATGGATGTGTTTTGGAATTCAAATCAAGGGAGGGAAAAAGCTTCTTTAAATTATTAGCTTGGCTTCCCTCCACCATGCTGCCGCTCTGTTAATTAAACAGCGGACATATGTTAAGGCTGTTTTACAAGCATCTGGAAAGAAAAATTAACATTTTTTATCACTGTCACTGTAATTTCTTAACTGTATGTATATGTGGGCAATATGAAAATTAGTTTCATTTAAAAGTTGGAGTGGTTTCCTTTGATTAGAAGACAAGCAGGGGAGTGAAGAGGAAGCCTGGCAGGAGAGTGAAGAGGAAGTCTGATAAGTGAAGAAGAATCTGGTCTGGAGAATGCGATGCAAAACGTGCTGCTCAATGAATCTGGTCAGCCTAGGTGGAAATTTAACAGTGTATATTTGTATTAAAACAACTCTGCTGTGCATTTCTGTTGGTGTAAATTATAATTTACAAACAAACCAAACATCCTTCTGTGGAGCAGGTTTTGGATGGTCATTTTGGACTTTGTGCTGCACTCCAGGCTGGTTGACTTCTCACCCTGCAGCTCAGGACTCCCAGAGCCTGGGTGCACCAGCACAGGGGCTTGGGTGTTGAGCCTGGCACTTCAGCACAATCATTAGGGCTTCAAGCTGACAGAGAGCAGACTTAGATTGGGTATTAGGAAGGAATTCTTCCCTGTGAAGGTGGTCAGACACCAGCACAGGTTGACCAGAGAATGTCTCAATGACCAGAGATGTGGCTGCCACATCCCTGAAGTGTCCAAGGCCAGGCTGGGTGGGCCTTGGAGCAACCTGGGATAGTGGAAGGTGTTCCTGTCCATGGTGGGAGTTGGAACTAAGATGGTCTTCAGGATCCCTTCCAACCCAAACCATCCTATGATTCTGTGATTGAGTCTATGATTCTGTGATTCTATTCTATGATTTGGACTGTACTGTCCCCCTCACAACACTCCTTGCACAAAATCTTTCAGAAGGGGGGACTTTTCTTCTGGAAAATGGGGATCCTCAGGGTTTGGCTGTAAAAACAGCTTGGCAGTGGTTGTACAGGAACTGTGTGTGGCTTTTTTCAGTCTTTTCAGCCCCTTTCACTTTCAACCTAGATGAGGAGGCCAAGAGGAAGAGGAAGAGTGTCAAAATTGCTGTCTGAAGCTGAAAGCTGCGTTCCAAAGTTGGAGGCAGCAGCAAGCGCTGCTCTGGCCCAGGCTGGAGGAGCCTTCTCAGGTTGCACAATGTGCTCCGCTGTGTAAATTAAACAATATGTTCCTAAATTGACAGATTGGACAGACTCCATTTCCAGGATTCCCAGTCCTCACTTGCTAATTATAGCAATATGTTGTTTATTAGTGAAGAATTGTCCAAATCCAAATTTCCCTGAGTAATGAGGTACACTTAACTCCAGCTGGATGGGATAGACTGTACAGCAGAACAGGACAGGGATTTCTGCCTGTTCCCAGGGCTAGGGAAGTCACAGACTTGGGGCCAAACTGGGGCCAATATAATCATATAAACAGGCCATATCAAATTAATGGGGCTATCCCTAGGAGTAAGGATCTGATCCAACTGCCATTAAAATCAATGGCCCCTTTATGGGGTTTCAGAGGCCCTTAGATGGTGCACGAGGTGAGCAGGATTTGGTCGTAATCCTTAAAGAAAAATGAGCAGTGAGATATCTTTATAGAAAATAGAGTACAGAAGGTTATCTGGGGTTTCCAGCACCTGACTGACTTACATTAATGCTTTTGTTTTTTCTTGCAAACAAAAAAAAATTCTCTCTTAAGACTTTTATTTTCAGCTAGATAAAATTCAAAGGCAGAAACCATTGAGAGAGCAGGCTGGGAGCAGAGTGTTGTCTTTATCCATGCTGGATAAAGAAATCCCAATGAAATCATTAACACAGCTTCATCAAGGCAGCACTGAGTCTTGTAAGAGTGGCAGAGCCAGGGTGTGTGACCAGCCAGTGTGACCAGCAGTGGGGCCAATCCAAAACTGCCAATTTACTCCATCTCTCCCTAACCCCCCTCTCTATCAGTTTTCTTACAGCAGTAAAAAGGATAATCTGGTCCTGTGTCCTCCTGACAAGTCAGCTGGGATTTCTGCTGTAACCCAGGTGCTTGTAGGGGATCTGAGTGAGGGTATCTTGGCTGCCTGGTTAACGTGTGCATCGTGGTCCTGTTGCTAAAATAATGAGTGCCAGAGACTGGACTGTCAAACAAATTAATCTCAGGCTCCTGATGATATCACAAACCACCAGGGCTTCACTCTCACAGGTTGCAGTTTCATCAACCCCCCTCGTTTATTGATTTATACCTACAGAATCCATCCTTCTCCTTATCCATTATCCTAAATGCAACATTAACATACCAGAGAAAATCTATTTGAGTTCATTTGAATTTTTTTTTTCAGCTCCTGAATTAATGTTTTCTAAAAGGCTGTTTTAATCAGGCACTTCTTTATTAAAAGAAATATTAGGAGAATAAAACACAAGCCCCCAAGGTTCAGTCAGTTATGGCAAAATAGCAGATTTGGCTCCTGCTATCCCACTGTGCTTTTTCCCCCCTTTGCAAAATTAGCAGCGTGAATGAGATCCAAGAATTTTAACCCTATTTGACCAGTGAGAGTTAACTGATGAACATGGTTAATTTATGTGATGAATCAGTGTCAGGGGGATTGGTGAGGGTTTTTTTCTCATTCCTTCTAATAATATAAAGCTGCAAAATGGCAGATTATGTTATTAGCTTGAGTTATCCTGCTATAGTGATGAGTGAGAGTTGCCTTTTTTCTGCTTTTATTGACAAGATGTTTCTGAAAATAAGCTTTTGAGTATCTGCATGAGATAAAACATTATGTTTTGGATGTGGTGCTTGGCACCATTGTCAAAGCAAGTGAAGAAAAATCAGCTCAAGGTTATGAGTTTGCTTGTTCTCTGTTCCACATAAACTTTTAAATCCAGTCTTGTTTGCAAGATTCTTGCTTTCATTTAAATCCCATTTTCAGATTTCCCATACACAGAAATTTTACCAACCTGTTTCATTTTGTTTTTAAGTGTAAGGTTTCTAGACAGCCATTTGTTTCCAGAAATTAGGGCTTAAAGGAAATCACTATCTGTCCATCTCTCACAGTCTGCAGTGGTGTCATGGGACGTAACAACATTACCCTGGAATGTTTGTAATATATATAAACCAATCCAAAACATACAAATCTGAAGTTTCAAATGCAGCTTTTCCCAAATGGCAAGGACACACCCAGAGTGTGCCCTTTTGTAAATAAAAACATACAACTGAATTAATGTTATTCATTTTTCTGGTACCCTTAGAAAGGTAAAGTTCACCAGCACCACAGTATGTAGCTCTACATACTCAGATGTCTATGAATATGATATGTTCTACACAACACACATACACACATGTACTGGCATTTTTGGGGGGGTTCACCTTAAATGCAGGCTCAGAGGGAGTGTGGGGAAACCACGTTGCTCACAAAAAAAAAAAAAAAATCAGCTTAAAGCAAGTGGAGAGCGAGGAGAGGAGAAGGGAAAATGAAGGTCCCTACATGCCCAAAACCAGCCCTGTCACTTCCCAGCTGTGAGCCACTGGCTTCTGTAGACAGAGGCCTTTTGGAAAAGAAGAAGTAGGGACATATTCTTCTGTCTATATCTGGTCTCAGTTCTCTGGGAGCTTCAGCACAGAAATCCTAGGGAATGGAAAACCAGTAAGGATTTATTGCATTTGACTGTTTTTGGAATGTTGGGAGACAGAAAGTATTGTCCCTACTCAGGCTGGAGTGACATGTGGATACAGACCAAACCCTGAAATTAAGCAGCCAAAAAATTCCAGTTTGGCTCTAGACTTTGCCTTTGTATTTGTTGGAGCAAAGTCCTACCTGCAGGTGACTGCTAGATGGGAGGTTGGAAGGAGAAAGAATTTGAGATGAAAAAACAGCTGTGGGGACTAGTTAGGGAATTAATTAGTGAATTTGTATTTAATTCATTAATGACTTAAATCTTTGTGATGATTTCTATTAAAACAGATTTCCATTTTTCTTAAACTTATTTGTAAATCATAGTATGGCTGTAGTTTGCTACAAACCCTCCTACTTGTAGGAATTTCTGCTATTGGAAATCAGTTCATCATAGATTTGTACAATGGTTTGGGTTGGAAGGGAACTTGAAGATCGTCTCATTCCAACCCTCTGCCATGGGCAGGAACACTTTCCAGTATCCCAGGTTGCTCCAAGCCCTGTCCAGCCTGGCCTTGGACACTTCCAGGGTTGGGACATCCACATCTTCTCTGGACACCCTGTTCCTCACAGGGAAGAATTTCTTCCTAATATCCAATCTAAACTTCCTCTCTTTCTATTTCTCCTTCTGCTGTTGGAGATGCCATATCACCTGTGGTCCTTGTTTTACTTATTTTGCCCAGAGCTATCTGGGGGAATATGTCCATCTCGAGATGTATAACATATTTTCCACTTCCATGTGTCCAGTCCCTGCTGCAACCCCAGGCTGGCAAGAGTAAGAAGCAGACTTGTAAGGTTTTCAGGATACTTTCTCCCTGTGTAAGGGTCCCTTGCTGCCACAGTCTTTGCCTGTGTGGGTTAATAAAACCATCTATCACACTTCCTGATGACAGATGTCTACATGTCCAAATAATAGCCAGCATGGAGAGCTATGTGCTCTGACAGCCAGAATCAGGTTTCAGGAGAGATTGAGACAACTCCAGAAGTGAATGGAATGCACAGATGTTAGCAAGCCTGTCCTTCTGATTAAGTTTGCTGCAATGCAGAAGGTATAAATATGTTCAGATGCTCAGAAGGCCATGGGAAATGAGAGACTGCATTTTAGCACCCGGCACTTTTGAGTCCTGGGGTAATCCTGATTTTAAGTACACCTTTTATAGACCAATCTGGCTGAATTGTTCTACAAGTTAAATGAAGCAAAGACTTTGTAGAAGTATTCTGGCAAACAATATAATGTATCACTTAAAGAGCTATAACCAAGCAAGTGGAAAATGCAGCTCTTGTTGCAGTTTAGGGCAGAGTAACAGTAGTTCATATTTAGCATTTTATTGTGGAAAATGAAAGCAAATATTAGCAAGCAAATAGGTATTGTACCCCAGTGCACTCTGCTACCCAGAGATCAATGTATGGAGTTGGGTAACCATCCTCCAGGCAGCTTCTAACTCTTAGAAGCTGCAGTCCCTGCACTTTCTTCCCTGGGGAAGGAGGCCCTTATTCCCAACACGGTGGTGCTTCAGTTTTTGGTGCAAAGCAGTCACATCTCTGTGGAGTCTCCTCCAGCCCAAAGGTAACACTGAGGCTTGGGAACAGCTTGATCTGATAAGAGCAGGGACATGTTTCAGACTCACATTCCACCAGCTGCCCTGGCTGTGAGCAGCTCAAGTCATGTCTGAGCATTTTGGGTTTCACACCTTTCCCATCCCTGTGACTTTACCAAGCACAGCTTTCCACGGAGAAGTGTCTTTGGAGAAGTTTGTCATGCTGAACTTTCATAAACTGTGGTACAATTTGTGTTAATTGCATTGTCAGCCTCTGGGAGCAGATGTCCATGAAACACAAGGAAGTCCTGCACTGAGGAATCCTATCCCACCAAGGAATAAAATCAGCCTTGAGAAACTTCCCTAGCAAAGAAATCCCAGCAGAGGAGGAGCAGATGATAAAGCAAAGATAAGGGATCTTCTCTTCAATACTTGGTGCTTCTCCCTCAGTTCCAGGGCTGCACCAGCACATCCTCATTGGTTGCTTCCCAGAGTCTCAAAAAATTCCCAGGAGGCTGGTTCCAGCTGCCATGTGTCTCTCAGTGGCCGGTCCTCGGGCAGGGAAAGCTGAGACTCCACAGACACAGAGTGTCCCTGCATGGTGCAGGAATCCTGCAGAGCCCAGCCAACACTCCACAAAGTGCTGCCTCAGAGTGACTCTGAGGAGGGGAAGTATCACATTGATTATTCCTGAATCTATGGCCTATTACATTATTTTATTCAAAATTATACCAGTAAGGCATAACGTTTATGGGACTGGAAATGTCTTCTGAGTGACTGCTCCGGATGCTGGAAGTGCTTACTGCCCCGGGTGTCTCAGGGGTCTCTGCCAGGCTGGTAAATTTGAAATCCCTCATTCATTCAGGGCTGGAAAGTGCTTTAGTCCTGAATGAAGTGTCGGAAGAGATTTTTACACCTGGGTTTTTATAGCCTGATCTTAGCAGAGGAAAGGAGTAACTCTGGGTTTCCATTTGGAGCGACCTCAGGAGCAGCTTGTCACAGCTAAGCTGTTTGGTTTACAGTTATTCCTTTGGCTGCTCACTTGGGCTTTGTTTGCTTTAAAAATCACAACTGGTGGTAGCCACTATCCCTTCTGTCCCTGAGTCCACTGAGAGATGTAACTGAACTCTGCTCTCCTCATTTCCTTTCCCTCTCCTGTGAGTGCTCTGCTTCTCCTCTGCTGTGTGTATTCATGAGTGTTCCTGGGTGTTTGTGTGTGTTGCTGTGAGCTGCTGTGTGTTCCTGTGTTTCCCTGTGCATATTCATGTGTGTTTGTGTGCTCACACGAGCCCGGGGAGCTGCTGCACAGCCACGTCCTGCAGACCTTGGCACAAGGGACACACAGCCGACCTTGCCACGCAGGGAATGGAAACACATCTCCAGCACACAGAGGGTTAATAGCTCTAAATCTAAAGTACTCATCTGCAATCTCAATTTGCTCAGAGTCCAGCAGCTGCATTAGTTGAGATAATTCTGTCAGTGAGTGCTGTTTGTACCCAGAACATGCCTGCTAAATTTGTTAAAGAATACCCCAGACTAACGCATCATTACACTCACAAAGTCATCTATCTTTTACTTCAGATTAATTCTTTTTTTTCCCTCTCTCTTCACCTCCTCCATAAATCCTGGTGCACTTAATTAATTTCAGTTCCAGTGTAAGGTCCATAATACAGAATTGTTCAAGCAAACACAAAATTAATTATTCTATTTACAGCCTTCTCATTGAAAGGAGCATTTCATCTTTCATAATTACATTTTGGAACGTCCAATTATGAATTCAGACTTCTGCTGTTTTGCATACAGTGATTGTATGCAAGTGTCTCCATGCCAATGAGAACCAAGATTTGGGTCGCACATTTCCTTCCAATTAGACTAAATTCAAGTACAGCTCCAGTCTGAAAAACCTTTTCAAGAGGTGACAGAGGGAGAGGGTGGGAGATGCTTACAGAATCAGGTTAAAAATGTCTCTTTGAATGCACGTTGTCGTTTCTTCTCCAGCGACAGAGATGTCTTTATAACACAGCACAAGGCTGCTGTAGCTGGTTCAGTAACCTTACCAGCTGCTACAGGCTTAATTCTACAAGCAAAAGACTTTATCAAGTTCTTTTTGAGATAATGGAAAAATTCCTTGGCTTTTATGGCTTTAAAAGGAGCTTTTGAACTCATGCACAAGTTGATGTATATTATACCCTTGATTTGTGTTAATTATATAAATTTTTAATGCCTTCGATCACAGTAGCCGTTTTCCTCAGAGCTGACTTGTAAGTGAAATCTGAAACTGCAAAAGTTTCCTGCCTGCTGCAAACCTGGGGCAGGTTCAAGGAAGGTTCCTTGTGTTTTTGAGAATTCTGGCCTCGACCCATGAAGCAGGGAAAGAAAAATGGGCTCAGCAGTTCTGGGTTTTGCCTGTCCACAGTTCCTCCTGGAATGAAGGTCTGTGATGGTTTGGTTCCCTTTGGAGCTGCAATGCCATGGGAAGTGAGGGTTATAGGACAGTCTTGACCTGAGTGCTCACCCTCCAGCAGCTGGCAGCTCTGGGAGGGGACTCAGGAAACCTGGGCTCCAGTCCCAGCTATGTCACAAAGCTGTGGATGATCCTGAGCTGGGGTTTCAGGCCTGACCTGTCGGCTGCAGGTGGGAACTGTGATCTGGAGGAGGCTGTTGGAGGTTGCTGGATGGACAAGGGGAGCACAGCTGCCTCCTGTCATCCCAGCACAAAATTCGACTGTGACAGGCAGCTTGGCTGCACAGGGACATGGCTGCAGCTCTTCTTTCTCTAATGCCTGAAGCTCCTGACCTCCAAAAGCACCCAGAGTTGCCCTTGCACTCAGGAGAGAGCAGGAGCTGGATTGACATCTGGCTGAAGAGGTCACCCAGGAAATCCAAGGCTTTTTATGCTCTCCCTCTTTGCATACTTGAGAAACAGACACAGTTGATCTGACCTTTTAGGATATCTGGTTTAAAAATTCCCACCCAGTAGAGGTTGAAATGTGCTGTTATAAGAGCTGCAAAATAGCTCTAGAGCCTGCCTGTCAAGTTTGATCATGCCCTGAAAAGCCAAAATGTGCCCATCTCCTTTAGAAACACAAATAAATTGCTTTAGCCTTATCTAGAGCTTTACAGTGACTGCTGTTCTAATAGGATGAAGCACGGTAATCAACTTTATAGAGCATATTTCCATAGCACACCCGTTATGTCATGCCTTGTTTACACAATTGGAATTAGGGATTAAGAGGTACACATACTGGGCAGGGGGCCAAAAATACTTTTACAGCCCTGATTTACTGGCTAGTCCATGCAGGGCTTGGGAACTGTGTGTGCATTGGCTGCAGTGGGAATGTGACTGGTGTTGGAGGGCAGGACTTAGCAAAGTGCAGGGTCACATCACAGTGGCTGAAAATAAACCTGAGGGCTGGGCAGGTGGGCACAGAGTGTCACCACGTGAGCCCTGGCAGGGTGGGTGGATGGGACAACTGCTGCTGCTGCACTGCTGTCTGTCCCCCTCCAAACACATCTTCAGGTGCTGACCTCGTACCTGGGAGTTAAACCCCCCACACAGAGTAGCTGGTGGGAAATACATGAATAGTAATTCAGAAAAAAATAGAGTTTAACCTGTCAGGATGTGCAGCTGACAGCAAGGCTGGGGAATCTGTGCCCGTGGGCACTGCCAAGTCCTGGTTTGATAACCTGCTCCAACAGAAATACAATGCTTGCAAAGAAAACTCAGACTTGAGAGCAAAGGAGATTTTTCATAGAGTTATCTTTTTTATTATCCCAGAATCAGTCACAGATTGATTTGTGTTGGAAGGAACCTTAAAGATCATTTTGTTCCAACCCTCTGCCATGGCAGGGACGCATTCTGCTAGGACAGGTTGCTCAATGTCTTGTCCAACCTGGCCTTGAACACTTCCAGGGATGGGGCAAGGAACATCACTGTACTAATGAGAATGATGTTCCTTGCCTAACAACTGCACCGTTCTAGGAAGAGAAAAAGTTCTTAACCCTAAATATAATTAATGTGTCATGTATGGGCAGAGAGCAGGAGAGGTTTACCCTGCTCTTTGCCCACTTGCAGGACTCTCCCTGGAGAGGATCCATCCCTGCTTTGCTGAGTATGAACCAGGGCTGGTGCTCTTTACACTCACATGCCCAAATCCAGGGAAGGTGGGCTGAGAGCAGAACCACTCTGAAAGCTCTGAGGCCAGGGGTATCCACCAGACAGAAGTGCTTCAGATTCAGAAAAAATGGGACAAAGAGAGGCAGGAGGATGGATTTGGGCACTTCCCCAGTGCCCACCTCAGAGGATGATGCAAAGGGAATAGGAGGACTGAGTTCTGCTGCAGAGCCAGCCTGCTGCAGCCACCTCCTCTGGGCTCCACTGATGGGGACAGGCACTGATCTACCCTGCAAGGACACACACGTGCACCAAGCTCGTGTCTCAGGCAGCCAAACCCCATGAGCTGAACCTCAGTTGGAGCTCAAGCACATCTTCACTCAAGTTGGGAAGAGTGAAGGTATTTTTCCCCTCCACAGATGTCGTTGTTAATTTGTTAGCCGTGTAGAAGTGTGAGGTTTGCTGGAGGAAGCCCATTTGTGCAGTTTTTAGCTTATTCAGTGGTGAAGTCTGCTTTATCTCTTGTGGGAGCAACTTCACGGCTCACAAAAAGACAGAAATAATCTGTTTTAAAAGTTGTTGGAAGGACAGTGGATTTATGGTCCTATTGTCAGAAGGGAATGATAATGATCCTCTGGTCCAGCCCCTGGCCTACCATAAACAATTCCTGACTCAGAGCCCACATCTTGCACTTGAACTGGAGCTGGTTTATTTTATTTTTATAAACACATCCAAGCCTGGCAGGAGGGCTTTATTCAAAAACAAAATATTTTTCTCACTGTCCTTAGCTGGCAGGAGTTAATTGTTCCCTTTGTGAGCTGTGAATGGGTTTGTGCTGTTCCACCTGGCATCTCTGCTTTTGTTTGTTAATTAGGTATTAATTGCAGAGGCTGTTGGAGATTTGTAGGTGAAAAGAGCATGTGTTTATTGGTCCTGCATGGAAGGGGCTGAAATGAATCGAGTTTGGTAACAACAGACCTTGTAACATCCCTAATATGTATTTTCCAGGGGGTGTTATGGTCTGATGTTCAGTGAGGCACGGAGAGGTGAGGGAAAGTTTTTGGTTATTGATTCTCGAATGTTGCAGCTCAGATCGTGCCTTGCTGGTTAATGAAATACAGTGGTAAGGAAAGGGGATAGGCAGAGGGCTGGTTTTTAGAATATCAAATTTGCTATAAAATATAAAGTGAAATTGTGGAAAGTGGGTTAACAATGAGCCAGCTCCTCATTTTACAAGTTTCATGATGAAGCTATGAAAAACCATGTAAAACTGATCTTTGGAGAAACTGGCATTGTTACAGGCTGCTGAGAACTACTGGAGATGGATAGCCAGACATTTGATACCTTTTGAAATAAAAATTACAGAACAAAATTTTCTATATGGAAAAGAGAACAAGAAAACTGAAACTGAGGAAACAGTACTGAGGAGGGCAAGACACTTCAGGTATATAAAGGATTATTTTAATGTTTTTTCCCAAAATCTTTCAGCAAATCAAAATATTGAAGTACAATTATTTCAATCCCTTCTGATTGAAGAATATATTACAAACATAAAAAGAGAAAGCTGCAGTTTGGTAAATGGATATACCTGAGGTAATTGCTTGACCTACAGGTTACAAGGCAAAGGTTGTTACTGAGAAACTCCTTAGGGGAACTAGAAAATAAAAATATTCACTTTTCCACAGCAGACTCATCACAATCTACAAGGTGTCAGATATGGCAGGAAGGAATAGTATGGGGCTGCAGACCCCTTCATCTGCCTTTCTCCTTGAGAGCTGGATTTGCCAAGACTATCTGCTGTGGCCATCTTGAGAGCGCCTAAAAATTCAATTTCCAGAATGATGAAGAGTGCAAAAGAATGCGGAAAATGAGGTGGGAAGAGATTTTCGGTGGAGAGCTGCACAATTTCCTGTTTAATACAGTATTTTAAAGCCTCTGTTCTTTTGTTGTGCTGCCAAAGATGTCTCAGAATCCAAAAACCTTGCATGGATTTTTAAAATGATTTTAAGTCAGTTAAATAAATGCGTAACTCCTGATAAGGCAGCTCGTGCAGAATCATGCGGTATTTCTCCAGCAGTCTTGTTGAACCAATGTTTTTCTCTACAAAACTCAGGCTCTAACCTCCCTTGCTGACCCTTGTGCTTACCTGTGCTCTCCTATCAACCTCCTGGATCAGGACAATGTGCTTTTCCTACCCTCAGCACCTCTATTTACCCTGTTCTTTCCCAGGTTGTCAGGGGGATACTCAGTATCTATCATCTATAAAAACGTCACAAAGTCATCAGGACAAACTAAAACCATGGATTTTTAATTTTTGGATTTAGTAAAAGGAGAAGTATTTTGGAACTTGTATGGGAATTGTGGGTTTTCCACCCTTTGCCATCTACCCCAATGCATATATCCTGCAGAATAGGCATGTGAGCCTGGGATTTGGAAAACAAAATCAGGGATTACGGGCTGTCATTTGTTCACTATCTTAAATTTATCCTATGTGATAATTTTTGTGGTTCCTCCACTTCACATCACGTGGGCCTGTTCTGCTCATCATCAGCAGCAGCTGGACAAAGCAGTGCATTCCTCTGCTTTGTTTAATGTATTGCCTTCCCGCTCTTCTCTCTGTCTTTCATCTCTGCCTTCAATAGAAGATTTTAATGTCCTTGAGGGTTTGCTTGTCCTGCCCCCTCCTTCCACACACCCCACAGATTTCTCTGATTGCCTGCATGAAGAGGGAATGTTCCCATGTTAGTGTGAGCAATGGCATATTCTCCGGACACACCAGTGGATCAGAGACAGTGACAGTTTTAGAAATGTAGTTTTGTTTTAATAATGAAAACAAGTGTTTTCTTCTAGAGCAGTGTATTCAAATTGATGGTGTTGCAATGGCAATGTGACTCCAGAAGACTCTGCTCCCTTACCTCATGTCAGCCCATGTGAGACAGCACCAAGGAGTGGTTTGGCCATCTGAGGATGTGCAGAGGGCCCAGAGAGGTGTGTTTGACAAGATGATGATGGTGAGGCTGGATCCCAGCAGATAAGTGTTCACAGGGCTATTTTCAAAGTCCTTCACCCTGCCTTGTTGCTTGCTTTAACCCCTGAGAAAGGGTCATGGCAGTGCCCAATGGGTTCTCATTTGTGCACTGGCTTTCAGAGTTTAATGATCAGCAGATGATGGCTGTATCTGGGCTGGGAAGGTGCTGCCTTGGACTGTGACGTTCCTGCTGGGCATCCTCTGATTATGATGATTATTTTCAGCAGCTTTATTGCATTGATGATAAACTCAGACACTCTTCTTATAAACAACAAGGAACTTTGAACCTTTTAAACACTCCCTGAACCGTGGAGAACTTGTTAAGCTGGATAACCCTCAGTGAGGAAGCAAAGTGCAAAGTGCTGCCAGCCTTGTGTTACTCACAGGTCCTTGCAGGTGGCCTCAGAGAATTTTCCTGGTTCACCAATGACCAGTGAGGGGTGCTCTGAAGGTAGGGGCACCTTCTTCTTTGGCCACAGTGGGAATTTGGTCCTGTTAACCACAGGAAAAGAGGACCTTTGGGTCTTTGATAAATATTGCTTGCTGATTGTGTGTGATACTTGCTTTGCTTCCTGACTCACTTCTCCTTCCCTCTTCTTTACTCCAAGGCTGCAAGTTGATTTCATTCAGCCGTTTCTCTTCTGATGAGAAGTTTTGAGGTCTGTAAGAGTTTTGAGAATATTTCCTCCCCTGCCTGTTCTTTCTTCTTCTTACCCAGTCTTTCGGTGGGGATGGGAAGACAGGGAAACTCTTAAGAAGAAGGTGAAAAAGAAAGCTGTGATTGGATTTTTAGTGATAGCTGGAAGGAAACTCTTGCTCACTTCTCTCCCTTACTGTTCCTCCTCCCAAGATGCTTTTAAAAATAGGAAGGATCGTAAATTGATGTCAAAACAGTTCATTCTTGAACTACTCTGCAGATCACAGCAGCTGAGCATCACCTTCAACACCCAAAAAGGGACAAGAAGCCCATGAACACTTTTTGGGCTTGCAATTTGCCTCATCACTCTTGGGGCATTGTTGAAAGATTGTGGCTATGAGCTGAGTACTGAGTGTGCAAGACTGTGGCTACAGGAGTGGGGCAGGAAGTTGTGCTAAAATTATCAGACACAGCAGAGCCCGTGGTAGCTGTGTAGCATCTGCTTCCTACAAACAGCCCAGAGTTAATTCAGACTGTCTTGGTATCACAACAGGCTCTAAACTCTAATGACCGTGACCAAAGGAACTTCCTGCAGAAATATGAGATGGTTTCAAATCTCCATAAGCGTAAGCAAGGCTATATTTCCTAGGGAAATAAGTATTAAATAAATAATTAAGGTATGTTTAACAGAAAATATAAATTATATATTTATTCCAGAATATGTTTTGCTCTGGAAAACAGAAGGAACACTTGTTACAAGAATATCCTCGAGAGAAGGAAGTGTTTCACCAGCCAAGGAAAGAAAGACCTCCCTGAAACAACACTTCTTTCCTTTCTCTTCCTTCCAGCACTATCCAAATACTGCGTGAAAGTAATTTGTCTTGGACTTGGGAGGTTTGCTTGCAAACAACTACACTTCTTTTTCTGCAGAGCTTAACTGCAAGTTTGCTCCTTGTAACCAGACAAAGTCACTGGCTAGTCAATGCCTAGCTTGAACAGATTTGTTTGAATTCCTGTGTACGTAGTAGTTTAAGCTCAGGTATTGGTTTCACTATACTTCTGTTTGTGTTAGCAATGAATTGACTTTTTTACTTTGCTAGCATTTTAAAAGACCCAAAACTCTTCCTTGCTGCCAAACCAGGATGGTTATTAAAGGATTCTAATATTCTTTTATTGCCAGAACTGCTTTTAGAGTAAACTGACTATGTGAAAACTAATTCCTTTATGCCCTTCACTCTACACTTCAAGAAATGGAAGGAAGAGGAGATAATAAAGTCTTGGACACACAAAAGAAAGAATTTTTTTTCTTTAGCACAATCTTATTCTGAAGGAAAACTCTCTTGTGTTATCCAGGTGTAGTCTCATGCTTTTGGGATGTCAGAGTGCACCTGGTTCCTTGCAGGCTCTCTGTCCATTCATGGTGCATTCACTGGGTATAAATAGGGTTTGTTTTTCTGATTATTAACAGGTATTTTGTGCTGCCATCAAGTTGGTGGAGAAGTCCAACCTGCCAAAAGCAGCAAGGAGCTTCTTGTCAGAGGCAAGTCTGACCTTTGGGAGTTGCAAAGGAAGAGAGGACACACTCCTTGGGCTTGTCCTCAGATCTCAGGGGTGGGGCTCTTCTGCCAGGATTGGTGGCCAGCCTTTGACAGTCAGTGAAGCTCTTGGCAGGACAAGCAGGGAAACCTTGAGTCAAAGGAATATTGTCCTAAAATAAGTGTCAAAACTACCATGGGCAGATGCTTTCAGGGCACAGTTTATT
Source organism: Anomalospiza imberbis (assembly GCF_031753505.1). Classification (NCBI taxonomy): domain Eukaryota; kingdom Metazoa; phylum Chordata; class Aves; order Passeriformes; family Viduidae; genus Anomalospiza; species Anomalospiza imberbis. Next base: position 5,015,144 of record NC_089697.1, on the reverse strand, counting down.
TCCCTGCACTGGGGGAGCAAGGAGTGGGTCAGGTAAGGGTCTGCAAGCTGGGCAGGAACAGTGTCAGTCAGAGCTGGATCTTGGGAAAGCCTTGGTGGAATGATGAGCAGAGCTGATCAGTGTGAGCATGAGCAGGTTGGTTGCTGCTTCTCTTTTCCTTATGTGCAAGTTTTTAATTATAAACTGGACTTTTCTTTCACCAATCTAAGTGAAGCCACCATGCTCAGGAAGACATAGCAAGTCAATATCTTCACAAATAGTGATTTTTACGCCTAAAAGTAAGCTCATAAAATTGTATATTTGAGATGGAATAAAGCAGTGCCACTCTTGGGTTCTGGAGCTAGGTTTTTGAGAAGACAGCAGGCCAGTATTTTGTCATCTCTAAATTCTTCCCATCCAGATAACAGGAACAAAAAAGGCAAGAGCAAAGATAGAGTGTGCACAGCTCGCAGGCTGCTCCCACTGTACATTTTTCTCCTGTCTTTCCCAGAGGGCTTGAATTTTCTCAGTGACAGCCAGAGCAAGAAGTGCCAAGGAGAGTGAGCAGGACTGGGAGTGCAGCAAGGTCTACTTGTCATTCCTGGGATAGACTCATTTCAGGGAGCAGGCTGAGAAAGTTTAGCCTGATTTAGGTGGTCAAGAGGGGTGGTCAAGAGGCTTAGCTTTGCAAGGCAGAAAAAGGGGATGCATTTCCCAGCATCGGGTTATGTAAACCACTGAGGTGGAGGTGGGAGGGGCAGGCTGGCTTCGAGTCATTTTGTATCTGCATGAAAATGGAATTCAAAACATTCCCTCTAGAGTGGTATCCAATACCAAAATTGGATTTGGGAACTCAGAGTACATGAATATTTGTGCTGTCAATAAGAGTTATCTGTATACAGAACCCTTTCCTTGTCTGCTTTCTCTACCATGCTTCCTTCTTAATTCATTTTCAGTCTTTAATGTACTGTTGTGTAGCATCCTCTCCCATTAGGCCCTGTAATGTGCTCCGATTGCCTTCAGCTTGACTGCACTTAATAGCCAGCGTAAATAGAACTTAGTGTAGCATGCACTAACATCTCTATCCATTGTCCAGAGATTAAATACATGCCACAAATGGTTTACGCATCATCAGCCTCGAGCCCTCGTTTCATAGCTCCCAACCAAAAGAGGATATTAAATTAATTTGCAGGTTGCTTTAGCAAGGCCTAACAAAAAGAGGGGGGGAAAAATCCTGAGGGTCACTCTGCATATAATATCCATCAATCAAAAAAGAGGGGTGGAAAATGATAATAGCAGGTCATTATAAGGGGACAGGTGCACACACATTTAGCTCTATGTCTAGTTCAGGTCAAAGCTTAATGGTGTTAACGGGGAGGAATGCAGGCTATGTGAGCAGTGTGGATGTGTGAGGAAGAGGCAAGAGAGCAGCTCTGTGACAGGACAGCACTGCCTCTTCCAGATCTTCATCATTAACCCTTTACTCTGCCTGGGAAAGAGCTGTTCAGTAACACTGAGCTTATGAGAGGAAGGAAAGGAGCAAAGCAGAGATCTCCAACTCTTGTCCTGCGGCAGCTTGTAGCATTAAAAGTCAGCAAGGAGGCAGGATTGAGGTAGGGCAATGAAAAGAAATTGCACAGTGCCAGGGTACAGACTGCCAGGACCTGGATGTACTGTTTTCATGGGTAGGGGTTTTGTCAAGCAGCAGGAAATGCAACTGCTCCTCATGGAAGGGCAGGAAGGAGAGCTGTGTTCAGCAGGAAACATGGGCTAACAGGGATGAACAATCATCTCCACAAGGGCCAGGACTGAGAGAACTGGAAAAACAATGGCAAGGCCACATCTCATCTACTTAAACAAGAACTGTGACTAAAGTAGTGAGATGTATTTAAAGTGAAGGGAGACTGACAAGGCTGAGAGGATAGGACAGAGCCCTTGAGTTATTATTATGAAGGAAGGCACTACATGGGTGTGGGCTGCACACAGACACTGTGTGCCAGCCCTACCTGTCAGTCTATGCTTTTAGCTCAGTGGCTGGAACAGACATGGAAAATGAGAAAGCTTCAGTCACACTTGTGGGTTCCAATAAACAGCTGGGAAGACACATTTAGTTTTAAAGGACCAACATGAAAATTAGGCTACTTGTTTTGTGGCTGTGGCAAGTAATGTCACCCAGGTATGCAAATATTTTCTCTTTGTTTTAAGTTTGATAGCAATCGATGGAGATGAAGGAAAATATCAGTGATTATCACCATGTTTTAGATTCCAGCATCAGGGTTTTTCAAGGTCTTGTTGATGAACAATAAATCACTGCATCACTTCTGGAATGCTGTGACTCAGTGGTACGTTCCTTTGCTTTCTGGGCAAGTGTGTTTTCAGGTGCTGTATTCTGTAGTTTTCATGAGGAAACGATCCAAATCCTCCCTCAAGCCCACAATAACACACTTTGACTGACATGGATCGTTTTTCTGAGGCTCACAGTAAGTACCATCCATACCCTGAGAAGTGATATACTGGGAACTAGAGTAATTAAGTAAGGAAATACCCTTTACCACAAGAGTTTAAATGCCCAAGGACTGCTGTCATAGAAATCATGAACTTACAGTCTGTCAGCTGATATATTAAATGCTGTTATTCCATGCCAGTTTTCCCAGGCTGGAGCCATGAAACTGAAGAAAGGCAAAGCAACACTAACACATGTTAGCAAGGGTTCAGCAGAAGTTGTTAGAAATAATTTTGCTAGTTAAGATATAAATAAGAAGCTAATTTCAAGCTGTTTTTAAGGGTAGAAGATTGGTTTGAGTACATTTGGGAAGGGAAAAAATACATTAAAAATGACTTTTTTAAAAAAAGATTAATTTTGGGAGCAGGAGGATCTGTTCTGGGAAGCATTTGTTCTTGGAGGAGTGGCCCACACAAAAGCAGAGGTACAATTTCCCCAAAGCCTTGGTGAGCTTTGTTGCCCCATGGTCAGCCCAAGAACTGCTTTCAGATGTGGTGGTCTGTATTCTCTCATGCTCCATTTCCCCCCCCATTTTTCCCTATCTTGCTAGTAAACAGCAGAAGCTACTTCTCTTGGGGCTGAATGGGTGGTGGAAAATACAGATTTAATCCTGACCTGTTACAGAGCAACTTCAGCCAGCTCCTGCTCCAATTCTCACTCCAAGCAGATGCTCAGTCCACGTGTTCATGGGAGTGAGGGCCAGGGAAGGGAGAGGGAAGAGCCTGATGGGGCTGGGCTGTGCCGTGTGCTCCAGAACAATAGATGATCACTCTTAATTATGGCAGTCTGAATGAGCATCGCTCTGCCGGCCCCTTTCCTCCTGCTAGCTGATCAATACAGTCTTAATTGCCGAAGAAAGGCAGTATCCTACACAATCACAGCACAATGGTTTAATCACTTGGACGCTTAAAGTTAATTTCAGGCAGTTCATTTCTCATTGCCTCTCCCTCTGTCAGGCGTGGCTTGTCTCCTTGCACACACAGGTGCACGTGTGCTCAGCAGCTAAAGGTGGGGTATCAATAGCTTTTAGCAAGATTATTTCAGCTAATTGAAAATGTGGGAAATGTTATTATCATGCATAAGCTTAGAAGAGATTTTCTTTTTGAAGGGGAGTATGCTGAAAGCGTTTATTGCACCCTTCTTGAGGGAAGAAATAAAATGCTCTTCTTTTCTGGGCCATCTCCTTTACTGCTTTCATGCTGACCTGTCCAGGCACTCTGGGGATCCTTAGGTTGGTGGTCAGGTGATGCAGCAGGATTGGGATCTTATGAATAGCTGGAGTGGAAATTCACCTTTCCATTGCACCCAATCCTCTCCAGCTTTTGGGGATCTTTAGGCTCGTGGGCTGTGTCTCTGCAGGATTGTTTTTGTGGCTGGCAGAGTGTGGCCACTTGAGAAGGTGTTGTTGAGATCCATTGTGATCCTTGGCTTAAAATAAGGGCATATCTGGCCCACCATCTGCAGAATTTCTGCTGTTTCAGATGTGCAGGTTCTGCTTGGATCACATTTTATAGATGAGAGTCTGCTGCAGCACCTTAATCCAGTTTTGAATATTGTCCAATAGATCCAGCTGGAAGCCTCAGTTTTGGGAAGCTGTGAGGTGCTGGCCACAAGAGGGAAATTTGGGTATTCCTTCCTCCTCAACAGAGCTGAGCATTACCACAGCAAAAGTACAGGCTTTTCAAAAGCCTCTTGTGATGCTGAGTGCAGTTTCTGACCTTCACTTTGAGACTCCTGCATCAAATCCTCTCCTTTTCTTCTTTCCCCACCCCAGCCAGAAATGAAGCCACCAAAGCTGACTGCTGGTTTTGTAAATTCTTTGAATGCTGCTGACTTGTGGCTGCCTTAGAAAACCTGGATCAAGAAAACATGGGTAGAAGTGAGTTCTGACACCGAGGAACCTGGAGCAGTGGAGCTCTCAGGCATCACTTTGGCTTGTGAGTGACCCCAGGCATCTTTTATCTTGGGAGACACAGAGAGGGGCTGCCTCTTGCTGCATTCAGGAGAGTTCTCACCCTTACCTGGGCACTGAGAGCTGGGAAATCTGATCTCACAGGATCCAGGACACCAAGGAATATCTGAGAGAACACTTGTTCTGCTTGTAGGATAAGGCAGCATGGGAGCCAGTGCCATACATGTAAAAGGCCTGATGAAAGGTGAACAGAGCATTTCAGAGCTATAAGAAAGTCATCCTGGAGCAACAAAAATGTTCTGTGAAGCATATTGCTGATGATGGGAGATGGGATGGAAAGAAAAGTTGCTTGAGAATTTGTCTCACAGCCATTTTAGTCACCTCCAACTCTGTTCTATATTGGACTATTTCCTACTGGGACAAAGCAGCCAGAAGTTTCTTCTGAATCTTGGTCAGATAAGGATGAAGTTCACAGGCTACACTGACTTTTTTTTTTTCCCCCCCAGAAAATAATTTCCAGGATAAAAATGGTATCCTGTGTTTTTGTTATTATTTTCTGGCTACTGCATATCTGAAATGCCAGACTCAGTTGCAGCTCTCTCTACATCCTGCAGATCATTTTTCCATGAAGAATAGCAGGCAATGTTAGAAATTTGATAAGAGTGGCTTTCTCCTTTGATGAGTTCCTGCCCAAAATCTTAGGCAGAAGATGAGGAATTCAGCATGAAGGATACAGACCAAGAGAAAGGACCTGACAGAAGCACAGTCACTCCCTTTGTTGCAATGCTTTAGGCTAACCATTATTCACAGCCCTTTCCTCATATTGCATCTTTCATGATTTGCTTAAGCGATTTTAAATTGCTTTTGTGATTTCATTTAGCAGAGACCACAATAAAAGTGACCCTTGAGTTTATGAAATGAAACAGCCTGCACAAAGGGACTGAGGGCCTCAGCAGCGTGTGGGGTGACGGGTTTCTGTGCTGCACGGGCTGTGATTGCCTGGGACAAAGGGATGATAAAGGGCTTGCAATGAAATGGTGCAAGTGAGGAACATTTCTACCAGAGCAGCTGGTGTGAAACCAGTGCTGACCAGCCCTTTGCCTGTGCAAATGAAGGGAAGAACTTTGCCAGACAGTCCAGAGCATGCCCACCACCCAGATTTTTTTTGTTAAAAATAAGGTTTTGGGGTTTTTTGTTGCCCTTTCAATGTTTTCCTTGATGAGGGAGGCAGCAGGCAAATCACTGAAGGTTTTTTTTCAGCAGACCTCTTCAACAGAGGAGTTCATTTAGCAAAATGTCCAGGGATCTGAGCTTATGGCCAGGAGGAAAGCTGATCTCACTTTCCAGATGCTGTCCAAGGTGTACCTCTTGTACCTTACTCTGCCCCTGAGGTGGTTTGGAAAGAGTTGGCATTGCTGAAAAAAAAATTCCTTTGTCCCTGCAAAATCTTTTCAGAGAAAGGCAAAAAACTGTCTTTGGAACTAATTTTCAAGTCTCTATTTTTTTTTAAATCCAATGCCCAGCTATTTGGGAAGTGATTTCCAGCCCCCATACCCCAAGAGCCTGCCTGTGCATCCCCAAACCTGTTAGCCTGCTAGAGTGATGCCTCTTGATAACACCATGATGTTTTTGACTGCCCAGAAATACAGCTGAGCCTCTCCAGAGCTGAATGAGGCACAAATGAAACAAGCATCAGCAAAGTTGGTGCATTTTTACACAGCTGCTTTGCTGGGCTGCTCTCTGCTGTGCCAGGGAGCAAATCAGCTCCTGGGAGGACTGCAAGGGAAAAATCCCAAATCTGACCTCTGATTTTTCTCTGGGATTGGCTTCTGCTATCTGAGACAAAAAGTTAAGCAGAACATACAGAGGAAATTATAAAAAAGTGACCTATTTTCATGCTGTTTGGCTGCTCTTTACTGTAGATGACAAGTGGTCTGGTGATCTTAGATGACTCCCAGGGGATTGAAAGGCAGGATTTGAAGCACGTTATATGTGACACCTCATTTAAGGTATTACTCCCACTTCCCTCCACCTTGCAGGGAAGTCATGTCTGGAAAGCCCCCGGGAAAAGGCTGCCTGCAACTTCCCTGCTTGGTTCCCTGTGGTTCCTCTAGCCAGGGAAAGGCAGGATAGATTTTACTCCAGCTGCAGAGCACCTTGTGTTTCAGCAGGAGCCAGAGGCTGTGCTGTCGTGCTGCAGCCTGGCTTGTTTCTGCTCCGAGCTTCTCTGGGGGCTTCAGTGTATATTTGCAAAAAGAAAAGCCTCCCTTCCTCTCTGCTCCCCAAGAAAAACAATAAAAAAACCCCAATAACCTCAGAGCAAACTTTTGTTAGAGGAAGGAAGAAGAAGTCAATGGGAAGCTGAGGCACTGGGGGAAATCTGATTTTGAGATTTTTGTCGCTGTGGTGGCACAATTTCCTCTGATGCAGCTGTGTAATGAGTTCACATCTGTTAATGCCACATGTTGCTCTGCCTTGCACAGATGCAAAGTCTCAATTTTTCTAATTAGCAACAACATGAAGTATATCTTAATTTTCTGTCCCCCTTCCCTCTAATAAATGTGATATTAACAAGGTTACATGCCTGCTTTCACGGGGTTTAATCGAATGAGGAGCGAGATTGGGTTAGATCACACTGTTCTTTTTAGGTGGGGTCTGCCCAGCCACAGAGACATCGATTCATTACAATAAGCAAAAGCACAGGACAGGGGATGGGGGCAGCAGCTGTATCAGTCACAGCCACTGTTACCTGTGTCTGTGATCCTTCAGCCCTCTCTGGACCACAGAGGGTTTGTGCTGTACATATATCCTTGTTTTACTGTGTGAGTGCCCAGGAAGGCCTGTAACACCAGATTCATCTGTGTTTCTGGTCTGAGGGGATGGGGAACACAGCCCAGGTCCAGGCAGGACAGGAGCAGGAGATGCTGGAGGCTCCCAAAGCCATGAGAAGCTGCAAGGCAGCTGAATCTGCAGAGAACAAAAAGGGGCAGCCCTGTGCCTCTTCATGCCCTGAAGTGCTCAGTGGCATCTCTGTGTGAGGCTGAGTGACTTTCCCCACTCCTGGCTGCAGAAATGCTCAGCTGGGAATGTTGGGGACCCTGAGAACACAAGCTGGGGAGCTTTTCCTGTGGTCCCCACGACAGTGATCAGAGCAGGACAGGGACTAGTGTGGATGGAGCTCTCGCTGAGCAGAATCCAGCCCTCCCTGGACAGCCTGCATTCATATTCCACCTGACTCTGCTGGGAGAAATCCATGGGGACCCCAACAGCAATTACTTGTGTGATTTAATTGGCATTATCATTTTAGTGGCTTGACAGAGATAAATCACCCTATTGGGTAGGACTGCTACTCTGACAGCAAAAGCAGAAGGAAAGACTTTCTTCTTCTCTCTGGAATAGGAGATGACTACCAGTGTATCTTAATAATTAGTGCTGTTATAATTAATCGGGCTATTTGAGAGTCAATCTAACAAACAAATGGAGGGCTTGATTGTTCAGTAATTGACAATTTATTTCCAATATGGTATCACTTGCTTCTGCTTGTGAAAAGAAGGAAAAAGACACAAAACTGAGATTACTGGAGGGCTGGGGCTTGGCTGCAGTGAGGACAAGTGACTGTGTAAGAGAGCATGGAGGAAAGGAGTGTTCCCAGACACGGAATGTCCCAGGGACCCATTTGTCTTGGAAATACACACACACACACACACACACACACACAGAGTTATGATTGCTTCTGGTTCCCTGCTTTTCAAACATTTGCAGCCAGCTGTCACTGCCTGTGTGGGTAGTTTTACAGAAAAGCAGAGTTTTCAGGCCTTGGCCTTTCCATACAATTTTCACCCTGGTTATATTCCTGGATCTGCTCTGTCCAGGCTGTGTTTCTCTCCTTGCCTTGTCTCAGTCTTCCCTTTCTCTCTGTCACAGTGCCATGGGTGCTCTGGAACTGCAGTAAGTTGTTTGTTGATGCTTTGGATGGAAGAACAATGTGTGGCCGTGGCAAAGAGTGAGTGGATGTACTGGGCACTGCAGCACTGGGGTGTTGCTCTCTGGATTCAGACCATACTGCATGTGGTGCTCCCATTCCTGCCTCCAAAGAAAGCAAATACAACAAGAGAGTGGGCAAACAATTTTTTTTTTATTATTATTTCCATTATTTAAGTGAGGGAAGCAAGACACAGATATTTTGCTAAAACTATCTCTTTTACTATAGAGATAGTAAAATATCTCTATGATGATATCAGGTTTTGAAAAATGGTTGAGGCTGCTGTTCTCCAGGAGATTCCCTCCTGCTATCTGCATGAGAGCTTTTTTCTTTCTTTCACATAAGACCAAATACATCTGAGTCCTCTACGTCTCAGTGCTCCTGCAGCACATGCTCAACTCCCATGGGCTTCTGAACTCCTGTTGGTTCTGGCCTGGAGGATGCTCTGTAGCACATTAGAAAGGTAGCAATAATCATGGCTGAGGAGGCCCTGCAGGGAGTTCCAAAGTCTCACAGTTCTCTGGAATTGGCCTTGGCCACCAAATGTGTATGGATGGATATCCATATGGTCTGGGGAATATAATTTTGGGCATGGCTTTTGCTCCCCATACAATTCCTCCCTGTTGCAGCAGAATTGTTGCTGCACCCAGAAAAGCTGTGAACAGCTCTGTCAAGTGGCAACGCTTCTCCCCCGACCCAGTTTAAATGAGATATGAATAATTGATTTGCCTCCTGAATAATTAATTGGATATTCAATAATGAAAGTAATTGTTTGGCTCATTCCCCCATTGATAATCAAGCTAATCTTCCCCTTCAATATGTGGGCCATACAGATATGTAAAGCAGGCAGACAGTTTATAGGCTGATAATGCAGCTAATGTGCTCGGTGCAGGGTCACCTTGTCCAAATATTCCAGCAGCTCCCAGGGCTGCTCTCCGCTGGGTTATCCACAGCACAGCCAAGCTGTGTGCAGCAAGGGTTTGTTTTGTTCCTCCTCATTCTGATTGCTGAACATCTCCCACCAGGGAGGAGTCTTCTTTTACAGTTTAAACAAAAATCGTCAGACGCCACTTGCTCCAATTAAGGCTTCCAAGGAGGTTTGTTCTTTCTCCAGTCAATAGTGCAGGGATTAAAGGGAGCAAGCAGAGCTCTGAACTCATGGGGCTGCTCTCTTCTGCAGGAATTAGAGCTCAACTCCACAGAGAGCCTCCAGAGCTTTTCTTTGCCATCAGCCCTTCAGAAATCAAAATCAAACCGAAATGTGTTAATGCTGATTTTGCAGCTGCTGCATTTGGGTTTGAGTTTCTAATGTTGCAAGTCCCAGGAAGCCTGGAAGTCTGAGCTGACACTGCTGTGGCACAAAGTAGATGTGCTCTCTGGAGAGGAGTTCAGCACTGACAGTGGAGTGTGAGTGGATGACAGTCTCAGGTTATCCCAGAAGCACTTTGGGGATCTGAGGTGCCCCTGTGCACTGGGCAGAGTTACCAGATCTGCTCTGGGGATCTGGGGCTGAACCACAACATAGCATCACAAAATCAAGTGATGTGAGGAGATCCGCATTGCTGGGCCTGGGTCAGATACTGAAGGGTTTCAGTACTGGCACTTACAAACTGTAACCTCAGAAAGTCTTGCCTGCATCCCCTCATGTTCCACCAGACCTCTGATTCCTGCACGTTCCTATTGGGTCTCAAGAGAGCTCGAGGTCCTGGCAAGTAATGCAAGTCAAGAGTGTGGAAGACATTCCCAGGAGGTGCTGTCCCAGAGGTGCCAGTACTAACAGGTAAGTAAATCCTCTGCCACTGTTGTAGGCTTGTCCTGGCAGAAAAGGGCATTCAGGAATCTGTGAGCTCCATGGGTTTCATCTAGGGTTTGTTTCTAATGAAATTGAGGGCTGAGAGAAGACTGTTCTCACCACATTGTGTGTTCAAAGTTCTGCACTAATGACAGAGCTTATCAACATCACTGGGGCAGAAAAGCATAAAAAGCACCTTGAGACCATGCACGAGGAAGGTGAGGGCTGGGACCGTCTGGAGCAAGGGGGAGAGGGAGTTGTGCTGCTCTTGCTCCTGAGATACCTCCTGGGTGCCCAGTCTCCCCCTCCCTGGGCTCTGTGACTGATCCGTGCCCTGCAGAGATGTGACTCTCAAATGGTCTCAGACTCTGCCCCGGGTCTCTGCTGGGTCTCTAGGTGTTCTGAGTGGAAGTTTCCTGTGAGAGGCTTTTGCACTAGCTGAGACATGGCTAGGACCTTTCAAACATCTTTCACTGTGTCCTGAGCCCATGCTCTGAGGGCAGAGTTCCACAGGGGTGGGCATTCTCAGGAAGAATTCCTTAAGCCTGGAACGCAGGGGATTTATCTCATAGTACAAACCCACACTTCCTGAGGTTGCACTGAGTAGGCACTTCCTGAGATGTCTGTTTGGAGGGCAGGAGATGAAGAATTTGGGAATATCAAAGCAGTGCAGCTCCAGAATATTTTATTTTGCCATTAGGCCCAAACCTCCAGGACAGTGAGCAGCCCTGGAGGCAGGGAGAGCTATGTGTGACTGGTACATCTGACACTCAGAAGTTTCAGCCTCTGGGTCCCTCCTTCTCCTGGCAGCAGCACTGAGCAGAAGCAGTTACCTGGAGATTGATGGACTATTATGAATGTGTATAGCAGCAGAGTGTTCTTGGAGAAGGATCTACGTGACATGACAGTGCAATCTGGGAAGCCCTCTCCTGCAAAAGCTACTTGAATTTAGATACTTTTTCATTTTAACCAGTTTAATTTCTTTATGAGTGCTTTCATTTGAAAAAGTGGCAGCACCGACAGGGCTTGGAAAGATTCGTCTTCAGCCAATTTACTCTGCAGCAGATTTATAATTTCATCAGTAATTTAAGCAGAGACATTTGATTGTGCATTCGTTTATACAGCTCAGAGCTGCTTGGTCGTGTGTTACTCGTGGAAAGTGTGAGGACAGATCAGCAGGGAAGGGGCAATGCCAGGAGTGTTCCTAAGAAACCTCTGCAAACGTGACTATCTGTGGAGAGGGGAAAATGGCAGGACCCTATCAGCTGAGTAAAACCAATAAAACCCAACTTCATGTGAAGCTTTTTCTTATCACAGGCTAATTTAGTGTGAAGATGGCAGCACCACCCTTCCCTTCCCCTCCCTTCTCCAGGCTATTAAGGGGTTTGTGAGGGGCTCCCAAGATCAAAGCTCCCTTGGTGATTTAATTGATGCGCAGCTGCTGCCTGTGAGTGGAGGGAGGCAGGGGCTCTGGGGAGGGAAGGGGAGCACAGGGACACACCACAGCCCTGCCAGAAGAAGTACTGCAGAAAGCCCTCTGCCTCTGCCTGGCAATCCTGGTGTTATTTATGCACACACATAAAGGGTTCCATGCATCCCGCTGAAATCTCCGTTATTTGTCAGTGAGATCCCCCCTCCCTCCTGCCTTAGCTAACATTTACAGTAAATCTGTTACACTGACCATTAAATCTGGAGCTGCCCTGAGCGATAGTTTCAATGGGTGTGTTGACAGCCCGAGTGTTAATAATGATGCAAACACTAACCTGTTTATTGATTTGCTTTTTGTACCCTTCATTCTAGCTCACTCCTTCTCACTCTCGGAGGAGAAATCCTAGAATTAGTAATCAGGTGACAGCTCAGAGCCCCCGTCTGTTCCCAGCAGTGTCATCCAACCCAAACTCCCGGAGATAAATCACAGGTGCCGTGTTCTGCCTCTGCCAGCCATTCAATATACTGTTACTCAATGCAAGATGTAGTATTTGTCATTGGTGCCAGCAGACAGGAGGGAAAAAAAAAAAAAAAAAAGAAAGAAACATTAACGCAGACGTGAAAAGCTTTTAACTTTGACAAGAGAAGCATAGGGAAGTTTTACATTTAGCCCCTCCACGGAAGGCCAGTGCCCATCCATTAAGGCAGCTTGTCAGACAGTGGGTGGGGTAGAATGGAGCTGGGATCAGGATGCTGAGAGGAAACCTGATGTGCTCATGGTGCTTTCTCCTCCTGCTGCTAGGTGGATGACTGCCTACAGCACTCAGGAGCACGGAACTGATGAAAGGCTTTTTGGGTTCCTACAAAAAAATTGTCTATTCATGAGCCTCCTTGAAGCTGAGACGTAGGTGGGCTTGTAGAGGGGGTGCAAACAGCAGTTTTGATTTATGTCCTGGGGGCCTGGGAGGCTGTTCAGACCCTGGGGGACACAAGGTGAGCAGTGACACAGCCCCGAGGCCCTGCTTGTCCTCTGCTGAGAAGCAGCTCAGCCATCTTAGTGTTTCTAAACCATTGGCCCCAAAACACTCCCATCTGAGCTACCTAGCAAGGTCGGTCCTCCAGGCTGTGAAGAGCTTTGCAAGCAGAGCCTGAGCAGGTGCCAGGAGCTCACATCTGCAGGGGATCAGTCCTACATCAAGCCAGGAGCTGCAGATGCTTTCCCCGTGATGGGCTCGGTGTGACACCCAGCACAGGCACCACAGCTTTGCTGATGAGCTGCACGGGCTTGTGAAAGAAGAAGCTGGAGTTGACTGAAGTCTAGGCTTTGTGTTCCCCCTCTAGCAGTGCTTTTTGACCTGTGTTTTTTATGGTCAGGAGAGAAACCTGCCCATAAATAGGCAGAATTTATAGACCCTGCAGGGGCTCTGATATATTCCCCAGGAGCTGGGGCCCCAAAGGCTTTCAGTGACATTTATAAGCTTCACTCAGTTGTCAGACCCCTCAGTTCCTTTTATTTCTGCTAAGTTTATAAGCTCTGAAAGAGCAGTCTGCAGTGTTTATTAACTGCACTGCAGAGCTGAAGAAAAGCAGCTGATCCAAAAGAAACACCATTCTACCTGTACCACTTAAACATGGTTCAAACCAAAGCTCCACACTCTGTTTTATCCTGTCTTCTAATATGCACCCATCACCAAACAGATGGATGTGTGTTATTATAGAAAATAAAATTACACCAGTGGTAAAAATCCTCATCGATGCCTTAATTCATTAGGAGAAACCAGAATGGAACATAACAACCAGCCACTAAAAGTGGTAGTTTGTCAAATCTTAAATATTAGTATCTATGTGAATATATAACTGTGTCCATAAGGACAAGCTAAAATCCAATGAAAATAAAATATGTTTCAAAAATTGTATCATGCATGTTTCAATAGGACTAGTTTTTTTATAATTAGTGTCCTTCAGCTCTGTGAAACATTGAGTTTCCCAGGGACAAGGGAACTGTGGTGGCAGCCAGCAGTTTGGAAAAAAAGTGTTTAGTGCTGTAGTACATGGAAGTAGCCTCAGGACAGCAGGATCAGCCACTGGTTTTGACATATATAAAATAACTGTGCTCAAATTATAAATCCCAGGGTATTTTAGACTACATGGTATGTCTGCAATGATTCTGAGGAAAACAGAGCTCTTTCCACAGTGGAATGGACATGCAGGTTTACTCCAGCTATTGGTGCAGAACGAAGCAGTGACAGATACCTTGCCTTGATTTCAGGAAATCTAAAGGGTAAAATGCTGCCTACAAGATTAAGCAGAGTTTAATTATTTATTATTATTATTCTTTATTGTTATTATTTAATCAAATATTAATTTAATTAAGGATCCCCATGTAAGGTTTTAGGACTCCTTTTTTAAACTTTTCAATATTTTGTTTTCAGTTTCTTTTAACTTTTCTTCCTAATAGGACAATATGCTAAATTTTGTTCATCATGTTTCCAAAACTGTAGAGTTGATCATATTTGTGCTGGGCAGCTGTGAAGGAAGATTTAACATTTCTGATTTAATTAAACATTTAGATGTGCTTGGATGTCACCTTTTGAATGTGGGTAAGAGTTGAAGTTGTTGACTTGGCTGACCAGTGTTTTCCCTGTAGGAGCTCAGGTTTGGAGTTCTCAGGTTGGTAACAAAAATCATGTGATTTCAACAGAACAGAGGTAAAGGAAGAAGAAACAGTCCAGAAGCTGGGGACTGGGAGGGATGGTGAAATAACAGGGGTATTTGTAGACAGAACTACTAGAAGTGGGAAAAGCACAGAAATAAAAGCAAAGCCCAAGAGGAACAGAAAGAACATGAAATTAGTGGAAAGGAGGACAAAGCCTCATCCTGTGAGACACAGGAGAATCTTAAATAATTATAGCAACAGTTTGACTTTAAAATCAGGATGCATATTTGTCGTGGTTCCTCCAACAGTGCAAGTCTCTCCTCCTCCCTTTCTTTGCACAGATTTCCCCAGACAATTCACAGTCCTTTCCTTCCTTTATTTATGTGGTTTCATATTTCATGGCTTTTGGTTACTGTATTCCCATCATGATTTATGACCAAAGGGAAGAATTGCATCCAGGTGATGATCCAGTCCATTATCTCTAGGGAGATGCTGACCACTGTAGTGGAGCACAGAGACCTGTTGTACCATGTGATGGAGAACAAGCAGAAAAAGAAGGCTTCCAGCTTATGAGGGAAAAGCGCAATTTTTGTAATTTGGACAGTTGGATACAAAGAAGAAAAGAATCCTTTTTTTCCTGTTTTTCATCTTCCTGAATGGGATGTATTATTTAAAAAAAATAGAGGAGACCAAATATATTCAATGTGCTAACACACAGCTGCCTTAGCTGAAATGACCCATTTTAAATGCATGATACAACAGGGTAAATCTGTCTCGATACCACCCTTGGCTGGGCTGGAATTTTTTCTTCCACTTTTTCCTTCCAGTTTTCTCCTTTACCATTAATAAATCAAGATTTCTTGGCCCTGCTCTGCACCTTCACAGCTTTTGC